>NC_136065.1:1943765486-1944432051 GCF_964261635.1 Lissotriton helveticus
TATGCTATGCTATGTTTTGTTATGTTATGCTATGTTATGTTATGCTATGCTATGTTTTATTTTGCTGTCCTATGCTTTGTTTCGTTATGATATGCTATATTTTGTTTTGTTTTGCTATCCGATGCTTTGTTTGGTTATGCTATGTTGTGTTGTGTTTTGTTATGCTATGCCATGCTTTGTTATGCTATGCTATGTTTTGTTGTGTTTTATTATGCTGTGCTTTGTTTTGCTATGCTATGATTTGTTATGTTATGCTATGTTTTGTTGTGTTTTGTTATGTTATGCTATGTTTTGTTTTGTCATGCTATGTTTTGTTATGGTATGCTATGTTTTGTTGTGTTTTGTTATGCTATGCTATGTTGTGTTTTGTTATGCTACGCTATGGTTTATGTTATGCTATGTTTTGTTATGCTGTGCTTTGTTATGCTATGCTATGTTTTGTTGTGTTATGCTATGCTTTGCTTTATTTTGTTATGCTATGCAATGTTTTGTTTTGCTATGCTATGTTTTGTTGTGTTTTATTATGCTGTGCTTTGTTTTGCTATGCTATGTTTTGTTATGCTATGCTATGCTTTGTTATTCTATGTTTTGTTATGCCATGCTTTGTTTTGTTGTGTTTTGCTATGCTATGTTTTGTTATGCTATGCTATGTTTTGTTGTGTTATGCTATGCTTTGCTTTATTTTGTTATACTATGCAATGTTTTGTTTTGCTATGCTATGTTTTGTTGTGTTTTATTATGCTGTGCTTTGTTTTGCTATGCTATGTTTTGTTATGCTATGCTATGCTTTGTTATTCTATGTTTTGTTATGCCATGCTTTGTTTTGTTATGCTATGCTATGTTTAGTTGTGTTTTGTTATGCTATGCTATGTTTTGTATGCTATGATATGTTTTGTTTTGTTATACTATGCTTTGCTATGCTATGTTTTGTTATGCTATGCTATGTTTTGTTGTGTTTTGTTATGCTATGCTATGTTTTATTGTGTTTTGCTGTTTTGTTATGCTATGCTTTGTTTTGTTATGTTATTCTGTGTTTGTTTCTGCTATGTTTTGTTGTGTTTTGTTATGTTATGCTATGTTTTGTTATACTATGCTATGTTTTGTTTTGCTATGCTTTGTTATGTTATGCTATGCTTTGTTTTGTTATGCAATGTGTTGTTATGGTATGCTATGTTTTGTTGTGTTTTGTTATGCTATGCTTTGTTGTGTTTTGCTATGCTATGTTTTATTTTGTTATGCTATGCAATGTTTTGTTTTGCTATCCTATGCTTTGTTTTGTTATGCTATGCTATGTTTTGTTTTGCTATCCTGTGCTTTGTTTTGTTATGCTATGCTATGTTTTGCTATCATATGCTTTGTTTTGTTATGCTATACTATGCTGTGTTTTGTTATGCTATGTTTTGCTATGCTATGCTTTGTTATGCTATGTTTTGCTATGCTATGTTTTGTTAAGCTATGCTATGGTTCGTTGTGTTTTGCTATGCTATGTGTTGTTGTGTTTTGTTATGCTATGCTATGTTTTGTTATGTTATGCTATGTTATGTTATGTTATGCTATGCTATGTTTTATTTTGCTGTCCTATGCTTTGTTTTGTTATGAAATGCTATATTTTGTTTTGCTATCCTATGCTTTGTTTGGTTATGCTATGCTGTGTTGTGTTTTGTTATGCTATGCCATGCTTTGTTATGCTATGCTATGTTTTGTTGTGTTTTATTATGCTGTGCTTTGTTTTGCTATGCTATGATTTGTTATGTTATGCTATGCTTTGTTATGCTATGTTTCGTTATTTTAGCCTGTTGAAAACTGCTATTGAATTTTCCTTTGTGTCCGATCCCCCCCCTGCATTTGCACGACATTTAGGATTAAGATACCGAACTTTTAAAATCTATTTTAGAATCTTTTAGAATTTGCCACTGAACGCTCCTACCCTCGTTTGGGCTGAGAATTCATTTTGGCATTTCCCCCGGCCCCCGATCCCTGGGTGTTGTATTCGACTAGGTCCCGGGCTCGATCCGGTTTTGGCGGCCATCTTAGGTGGGATCACATTCGCCGAGCGGTCTAGTCGCCCTATAAAATGAGGGCCTAGCGACCAGACCGGGAGATAGAATCACTGAGAGGCTGCTAGTTGAGCGCTCAGTCGTTGTTTTAGCCTGTTGAAAACTGCTATTGAATTTTCCTTTGTGTCCGATCCCCCCCCTGCATTTGCACGACATTTAGGATTAAGATACCGAACTTTTAAAATCTATTTTAGAATCTTTTAGAATTTGCCACTGAATGCTCCTACCCTCGTTTGGGCTGAGAATTCATTTTGGCATTTCCCCCGGCCCCCGATCCCTGGGTGTTGTATTCGACTAGGTCCCGGGCTCGATCCGGTTTTGGCGGCCATCTTAGGTGGGATCACATTCGCCGAGCGGTCTAGTCGCCCTATAAAAGGAGGGCCTAGCGACCAGACCGGGAGATAGAATCACTGAGAGGCTGCTAGTTGAGCGCTCAGTCGTTGTTTTAGCCTGTTGAAAACTGCTATTGAATTTTCCTTTGTGTCCGATCCCCCCCTGCATTTGCACGACATTTAGGATTAAGATACCGAACTTTTAAAATCTATTTTAGAATCTTTTAGAATTTGCCACTGAACGCTCCTACCCTCGTTTGGGCTGAGAATTCATTTTGGCATTTCCCCCGGCCCCCGATCCCTGGGTGTTGTATTCGACTAGGTCCCGGGCTCGATCCGGTTTTGGCGGCCATCTTAGGTGGGATCACATTCGCCGAGCGGTCTAGTCGCCCTATAAAAGGAGGGCCTAGCGACCAGACCGGGAGATAGAATCACTGAGAGGCTGCAAGTTGAGCGCTCAGTCGTTGTTTTAGCCTGTTGAAAACTGCTATTGAATTTTCCTTTGTGTCCGATCCCCCCCCTGCATTTGCACGACATTTAGGATTAAGATACCGAACTTTTAAAATCTATTTTAGAATCTTTTAGGATTTGCCACTGAACGCTCCTACCCTCGTTTGGGCTGAGAATTCATTTTGGCATTTCCCCCGGCCCCCGATCCCTGGGTGTTGTATTCGACTAGGTCCCGGGCTCGATCCGGTTTTGGCGGCCATCTTAGGTGGGATCACATTCACCGAGCGGTCTAGTCGCACTATAAAAACAGTCCCTTATGGCTCCGCGCAGCGGACGCGTGCAGCGGACGCGCCGGACAAGCGCCGGAGTTTCGCCAGAGTTAAGCCCGTCTGGGCCCGTCTGGGCCCAGACGGGACCAGGGCCAGCTGCTATGCCCGATGCGAGCCCCCTACAAGCCATTAGGATCAGGTACACGAGGGATGATCTTTTATCTTATAGATTACCGAAATATGACAGCTGCTGCTATATTGCCAAAGATGGAAAGCGCTTTAGGGGATGTAGAGTTTGCCAACCAGATTTAGGAGAAGCCACCCCCACTTCCTTGCGCCGGCTCGCCCTGCTTAATTGCAGGTCTCTCCCTTGCCACGCTACAGAGATTAACTCCCTACTACTGGATCACAAGGTTGATGCCTTGTTCCTTACTGAGACTTGGCTTTCTGACACCTCGGGTCCGGACGTAGTGACAGCGTTGGCACCGGGATATCTGATCTACCATCTTGACAGAGGCGTAGGGAGAGGGGGGGGACTGGCCATTATATATAAGGAGTCAATGGGTTGTAAGGCAAGTGAGGCAGGGGTCAAAGACTGTGAGAGCTGCCAATTCTCGCTTCAATTCTCCCCTACCTGCACGCTGACAGGCCTTTTGGTCTACCGGCCCCCTGGGAATGTGGGTGATTTTACATCATCACTAATGGAAACTACCACCCTCCTGGCTGCGATCTCGTCCAATTTCATTCTGCTGGGAGATCTCAATTGCCATTTTGATGAAACAACTGACCCAATGGCAACTAACTTGATGAGCGAGTTAAGCGCCCTGCAGATGACATTGATAAATACTGGGGCCACACATGTTAAAGGTCATCTCCTGGACCCCTTTTTTACGAACATGACGGGTATATCCGCTATGCCTCCCCTCGCTCTTCCCTGGTCCGACCACTCCTTGATTAGGGCTAACTGGGAAGTTAAGTGCGATGGCACCCTCTCTCTCAGGAAATTTAGAATAGACAGGGCATGGTCAAGGCTCCCTGTAGAGGCCTGGAACGCCCGTCTTGAGGACACCCAGCCGGAGAAGGGTTATGATCCGGTAACCGCAGACGCTACAGTGAGGAACTGGTTGACCAACGCAGTGGACCATGTGCTTCCACTCAAGAAGATGCTTATTAGGGACAAGAGAATGGGGTCTGCCTTATGGTACACCCCTGAGCTCAGAACCCTGAGACAGAACTGTAAACGCGCGGAGAGACTATGGAGGAGGAGCCCGGAGACAGATAATAGGGAAAAATATCGTATGGAATTAAGAACATACAAACGTGCTATACGTACTGCTAAGGCCTCCTTCTATGGGGAGAGAGTAAATCATGCTGTGTCCTCATCCAGGGAAGCCTTCCTTGTAATGAAGGAGCTTCTTAAACCGCCTGAGCCCATTCCTGTCTATGACAGACCACAGGAAAAATGTCTGGAATTGGCCACTTATTTTAAGAACAAAATTGATATCATCACTAGTTCTCTCCCTTTGGTGATGGGAACAGCGGCCCCTTCTGAGGACTTCAGCATGTCGGAAAATCTACTGACGTCTTTTGGCCCTGTATCTTCAGGCGAAGTATTGAAGGTCCTCGGGAGCCTGAAAAGTGGCTCACCGCGGGACCCAGTCCCAATGCGGTACTTAAAGCAGGCCGCTTTGGCGATAGGAGAGCCCCTGACCGATCTAGTCAATCTCTCGTTCTCTCATGGGACTGTGCCGCCTGAGTGGAAAAGTGCGGTTGTCAAAGCGCTTCTGAAGAAGTCTGGCTTGGACCCGCAGAACCTGGCCCATCTCCTTGTTACCAGGAGTTAGTAAGATCGCCGAGAGGTTGGCGAACCATCGGCTATCCAACTTCCTTGAGGAGAATGGCCGGTTGAGGGACTCCCAGACGGGATTTCGACCGGGCCATGGAACTGACACGGCTCTGCTAGCAGTGGTAGAGGAGGCCAGGAGCACTTTGGATGCAGGGGGGTCAGTGGCAGTGATCCTCCTGGACCTTAGTGCGGCCTTCGATACCGTCAACCATGGGGTGTTGGTACAACGTCTAGCTGAGTCGGGTGTCACTGGAGTGGCCCTGGAATGGTTGGCCTCCTTTCTGGAGGGGCGTACCTTTGAGGTCTGGGAAGGAAACGCAAAATCCCCTCCCCTCCCACTTCATTGCGGGGTGCCCCAGGGCTCATCCCTGAGCCCCACGTTATTAAACGTGTACATGGCACCCCTGGAGGGTGTGGTGTCTCCGTTTGGCTTTAAGACCATAAGCTATGCGGATGACACCCAGCTGGTGGTGAGTTTGACACAGCTGGAGAAACAGCCTGAGTTGCTCCATTCTTGCTTGAGAGAGGTGTTTGACTGGATGTCCAGGTCCTCGCTCAAACTGAACGGATCAAAAACAGAGCTGATGATCTTGGGCCAGTCAAGCTTTGCCCTCTCGGCGAGCAGCTGGCCCAACTGTATGGGCACCCCGCCTGACCCAAAGAAGGAGATTAAGAGCCTGGGGGTCTGGCTGGAGCCGGATTTGTCCTTTAGGGCACACGCCAAGAAGACCGCTGGCGTGTGTTATGGATTGCTCCGGTCGGCCCGCAAGGTTCTCCCCCTGCTGCCAGAACTCTCCCGGAAGCTGTTAGTCCAAGGCTTAATCATCTCACGCCTGGACTACAGTAATGCACTCTTTCTCGGAGCGCCAGAGTCAACGTTTAAAATCCTGCAACAAGTGCAGAACGCAGCAGCAAGGCTGCTGCGGAACGTTCCGGCCAGGCAGTCAGCCAGGCCCGCTTTAAGAGCACTCCATTGGCTCCCTGTCAGAGAGAGAGTTACATTTAAAGCCCTCTGTATCGCCCATAAGAGCATACAGGGGCAAGGACCAGCTATTTTGAAGGACATGATCCGGCCCTATAAGCCCACAAGAGCTTTACGCTCCGACAACAAATATCTCCTTCAGATAAAGAGAATTAGGAGAGCCCGTTCAGGGGGCAGGAGTTTTACTATCCATACAGCGCGCGCCTGGAACTCCCTCCCACTCGCACTGCGCTCCGAACCAAATCTTCTCAGATTCCGAAAACATCTGAAAACGTATCTCTTTCCAGAATAACTGCAGCTTCTTTGCCTTCCATTAGTAGCTTGCTCTTGGTTTCTATAAGCGCTGGGATGCCCCTGGGTAACCGTGCGCGGTAGAAAAATTCAATAATAATAATAATAATAATAATAATAATATGCCATGCTTTGTTTTGTTATGCTATGCTATGTTTTGTTGCGTTTTGTTATTCTATGCTATGTTTTATTGTGTTTTGCTGTTTTATTATGCTATGCTTTGTTTTGTTATGTTATTATGCTATGTTTTGTTCTGCTATGTTTTGTTGTGTTTTGTTATGTTATGCTATGTTTTGTTTTGTCATGCTATGTTTTGTTATGGTATGCTGTTTTGTTGTGTTTTGTTATGCTATGCTATGTTGTGTTTTGTTATGCTACGCTATGGTTTATGTTATGCTATGTTTTGTTTTGTTATGCTGTGCTTTGTTATGCTATGCTATTTTTTGTTGTGTTATGCTATGCTTTGCTTTATTTTGTTATACTATGCAATGTTTTGTTTTGGCTATGCTATGTTTTGTTGTGTTTTGTTATGCTGTGCTTTGTTTTGCTATGCTATGTTTTGTTATGCTAAGCTATGCTTTGTTATTCTATGTTTTGTTATGCCATGCTTTGTTTTGTTGTGTTTTGCTATGCTATGCTATGTTTTGTTATGCTATGCTATGCTATGTTTCGTTGTGTTATGCTATGCTTTGCTTTATTTTGTTATACTATGCAATGTTTTGTTTTGCTATGCTGTTCTGTTGTGTTTTATTATGCTGTGCTTTGTTTTTGCTATGCTATGTTTTGTTATGCTATGCTTTGTTATGCTATGCTTTGTTATGCCATGCTTTGTTTTGTTATGCTATGCTATGTTTTGTTGTGTTTTGTTATGCTATGCTATGTTTTGCTATGCTATGACATGTTTTGTTTTGTTATACTATGCTCTGCTATGCTATGTTTTGTTATGCTATGCTATGTTTTGTTGTGTTTTGTTATGCTATGCTATGTTTTATTGTGTTTTGCTGTTTTGTTATGCTATGCTTTGTTTTGTTATGTTATTCTGTGTTTGTTTTTGCTATGTTTTGTTGTGTTTTGTTATGTTATGCTATGTTTTGTTATACCATGCTATGTTTTGTTTTGCTATGCTTTGTTATGTTATGCTATGCTTTGTTTTGTTATGCCATGTTTTGTTATGGTATGCTATGTTTTGTTGTGTTTTGTTATGCTATGCTTTGTTGTGTTTTGCTATGCTATGTTTTATTTTGTTATGCAATGCAATGTTTTGTTTTGCTATCCTATGCTTTGTTTTGTTATGCTATGCTATGTTTTGTTTTGCTATCCTGTGCTTTGTTTTGTTATGCTATGCTATGTTTTGCTATCATATGCTTTGTTTTGTTATGCTATACTATGCTGTGTTTTGTTAAGCTATGTTTTGCTGTGTTTTGCTATGCTATGCTTTGTTATGCTATGTTTTGTTATGCTATGTTTTGTTGTGTTTCATTATGCTATACTTTGTTTTGCTATGCTATGTTGTGTTACGCTATGTTTTGTTATGCTATGCTATGCTTTCTTATGCTGTTTTGTTATGCTATGCTATGCTATGTTTTGTTGTGTTTGGTATGCTAATCTATGTTTTGCTATGCTATATGTTTTGTTTTGTTATGCTATGCTATGCTTTGCTATGCTATGTTTTGTTTTGTTATGCTATGTTTTGTTGTGTTTTTATTATGCTATGCAATGTTTTGTTGTGTTTGGTATGCTATGCTATGTTTTGCTATGCTATGATATGTTTTGTTTTGTTATGCTATGCTATGTTCTGTTTTGTTATGCTGTGCTTTGTTATGCTATGCTATGTTTTGTTTTGCTATTCTATGTTTTGTTATGCTATGTTTCGTTGAGTTTTGTTATGCTATGCTATGTTTTGTTTTGTTATGCTATCCTTTGCTTTATTTTGTTATACTATGCTATGTTTTGTTATGCTATGTTATGTTGTGTTTTGTTATGCTACGCTATGGTTTATGTTATGCAATGTTTTGTTTTGTTATGCTGTGGTTTGTTATGCTATGCTATGTTCTGTTTTGTTATGCTGTGCTTTGTTATGCTATGCTATGTTTTGTTTTGCTATTCTATGTTTTGTTATGCTATGTTTCGTTGAGTTTTGTTATGCTATGCTATGTTTTGTTGTGTTATGCTATCCTTTGCTTTATTTTGTTATGCTATGCTATGTTTTGTTATGCTATGCTATGTTTTGTTATGCTATGCTATGTTGTGTTTTGTTATGCTACGCTATGGTTTATGTTATGCTATGTTTTGTTTTATTATGCTGTGCTTTGTTATGCTATGCTATGTTTTGTTATGCTATGTTTTGTTGTGTTGTGCCATGCTATGCTTTGTTATGCTATGCTATGTTTTGTTGTTATGCTATGCTTTGCTTTATTTTGTTATGCAATGCTATGTTTTGTTATGCTATGCTTTGTTTTGCTATGCTGTTATGCTATGTTTTGTTGTGCTATGTTTTGTTGTATTTTGTTATGCTATGCTACGCTCTGTTTTGTTGTGATATGCTATGCTATGCTTTGTTATGCTATGCTATGTTTTGTTATGCTATGTTTTGTTGTATTTTATTGTGTTTTGGTATGATATGCCATGCTGTGCTTTGCTTTGTTATGCTATGCTATGTTTTGTTTTGCTATTTTTTGTTGTGTTGTGTTTTGTTATGCTATGCTATGTTTTGTTATGCTATGCTTTGTTTTGCTATGCTATGCTTTGTTTTCCTAAGCTATGTTATGCTATGCTATGTTTAGTTGTGTTTTTCATGCTATGCTCTGTTTGTTGTGTTTTGCTATGCTGTGCTTTGTTATTCTATGCTATGTTTTGTTAAGCTATGTTTAGTTGTATTTTGTTAAGCTATGCTATGTTATGCTATGCTATGTTTTGTTTTGTTATGCTAGGCTATGCTTTGTTTTTTTATGCTATGCTATGTTATGCTATGTTTTGTTATGCTATGCTATGTTTTGTAATGCTATGCTATGTTTTGTTATGCTATGCTTTGTTTTGCTATGCTATGTTATGCTATGCTAGGTTTTGTTGTGCTATGTTTTGTTGTATTTTGTTATGCTATGCTACGCTCTGTTTTGTTACAATATGCTATGCTATGCTTTGTCATGCTATGCTATGTTTTGTTATGCTATGTTTTGTTGTGTTTTGTTATGATATGCCATGCTGTGCTTTGTTTTGTTATGCTATGCTATGTTTTGTTTTGTTATGCTATCCTTTGCTTTATTTTGTTATACTATGCTATGTTTTGTTATGCTATGTTATGTTGTGTTTTGTTATGCTACGCTATGGTTTATGTTATGCAATGTTTTGTTTTGTTATGCTGTGGTTTGTTATGCTATGCTATGTTCTGTTTTGTTATGCTGTGCTTTGTTATGCTATGCTATGTTTTGTTTTGCTATTCTATGTTTTGTTATGCTATGTTTCGTTGAGTTTTGTTATGCTATGCTATGTTTTGTTGTGTTATGCTATCCTTTGCTTTATTTTGTTATGCTATGCTATGTTTTGTTATGCTATGCTATGTTTTGTTATGCTATGCTATGTTGTGTTTTGTTATGCTACGCTATGGTTTATGTTATGCTATGTTTTGTTTTATTATGCTGTGCTTTGTTATGCTATGCTATGTTTTGTTATGCTATGTTTTGTTGTGTTGTGCCATGCTATGCTTTGTTATGCTATGCTATGTTTTGTTGTTATGCTATGCTTTGCTTTATTTTGTTATGCAATGCTATGTTTTGTTATGCTATGCTTTGTTTTGCTATGCTGTTATGCTATGTTTTGTTGTGCTATGTTTTGTTGTATTTTGTTATGCTATGCTACGCTCTGTTTTGTTGTGATATGCTATGCTATGCTTTGTTATGCTATGCTATGTTTTGTTATGCTATGTTTTGTTGTATTTTATTGTGTTTTGGTATGATATGCCATGCTGTGCTTTGCTTTGTTATGCTATGCTATGTTTTGTTTTGCTATTTTTTGTTGTGTTGTGTTTTGTTATGCTATGCTATGCTATGTTTTGTTATGCTATGCTTTGTTTTGCTATGCTATGCTTTGTTTTCCTAAGCTATGTTATGCTATGCTATGTTTAGTTGTGTTTTTCATGCTATGCTCTGTTTGTTGTGTTTTGCTATGCTGTGCTTTGTTATTCTATGCTATGTTTTGTTAAGCTATGTTTAGTTGTATTTTGTTAAGCTATGCTATGTTATGCTATGCTATGTTTTGTTTTGTTATGCTAGGCTATGCTTTGTTTTTTTATGTTATGCTATGTTATGCTATGTTTTGTTATGCTATGCTATGTTTTGTAATGCTATGCTATGTTTTGTTATGCTATGCTTTGTTTTGCTATGCTATGTTATGCTATGCTAGGTTTTGTTGTGCTATGTTTTGTTGTATTTTGTTATGCTATGCTACGCTCTGTTTTGTTACAATATGCTATGCTATGCTTTGTCATGCTATGCTATGTTTTGTTATGCTATGTTTTGTTGTGTTTTGTTATGATATGCCATGCTGTGCTTTGTTTTGTTATGCTATGCTATGTTTTGTTTTGCTATGTTGTGTTATGTTTTGTTATGCTATGCTATGTTTTGTTATGCTATGCTTTGTTTTACTATGCTATGCTTTGTTTTGCTAGGCTATGTTATGATGTGCTATGTTTTGTTGTGCTATGTATTGTTGTATTTTTTATGCTTTGCTCTGTTTTGTTGTGTTTTGCTATGCTATACTTTGTTATTCTATGCTATGTTTTGTTGTGTTTTGTTAAGCTATGCTTTGTTATGCTAGGTTTTGTTTTGTTATGCTTTGTTATGCTATGCTTTGTTTTGTTATGCTACGCTATGTTATGCTATGTTTTGTTATGCTATGCTATGTTTTGTTGTGTTTTGTTATGCTATGCTATGTTTTGTTATGCGTTGCTTTGTTTTGTTATGCTATGTTTTGTGATGCTATGCTATGTTTTGTTGTGTTTTGTTATGCTATGTTTTGTGATGCTATGCTATGTTTTGTTGTGTTTTGTTATGCTATGCTTTGTTTTGTTATGCTATGTTTTGTTATGCTATGCTATGTTTTGTTGTGTTTTGTTATGCTATGCTTTGTTGTGTTTTGCTATGCTATGTTTTATTTTGTTATGCAATGCAATGTTTTGTTTTGCTATCCTATGCTTTGTTTTGTTATGCTATGCTATGTTTTGTTTTGCTATCCTGTGCTTTGTTTCGTTATGCTATGCTATGTTTTGCTATCATATGCTTTGTTTTGTTATGCTATACTATGCTGTGTTTTGTTAAGCTATGTTTTGCTGTGTTTTGCTATGCTATGCTTTGTTATGCTATGTTTTGTTATGCTATGTTTTGTTGTGTTTCATTATGCTATACTTTGTTTTGCTATGCTATGTTGTGTTACGCTATGTTTTGTTAAGCTATGCTATGCTTTCTTATGCTGTTTTGTTATGCTATGCTATGCTATGTTTTGTTGTATTTGGTATGCTAATCTATGTTTTGCTATGCTATATGTTTTGTTTTGTTATGCTATGCTATGCTTTGCTATGCTATGTTTTGTTTTGTTATGCTATGTTTTGTTGTGTTTTTATTATGCTATGCTATGTTTTGTTGTGTTTGGTATGCTATGCTATGTTTTGCTATGCTATGATATGTTTTGTTTTGTTATGCTATGCTATGTTCTGTTTTGTTATGCTGTGCTTTGTTATGCTATGCTATGTTTTGTTTTGCTATTCTATGTTTTGTTATGCTATGTTTCGTTGAGTTTTGGTATGCTATGCTATGTTTTGTTGTGTTATGCTATCCTTTGCTTTATTTTGTTATGCTATGCTATGTTTTGTTATGCTATGCTATGTTTTGTTATGCTATGCTATGTTGTGTTTTGTTATGCTACGCTATGGTTTATGTTATGCTATGTTTTGTTTTGTTATGCTGTGCTTTGTTATGCTATGCTATGTTTTGTTATGCTATGTTTTGTTGTGTTGTGCCATGCTATGCTTTGTTATGCTATGCTATGTTTTGTTGTTATGCTATGCTTTGCTTTATTTTGTTATGCAATGCTATGTTTTGTTATGCTATGCTTTGTTTTGCTATGCTGTTATGCTATGTTTTGTTGTGCTATGTTTTGTTGTATTTTGTTATGCTATGCTACGCTCTGTTTTGTTGTGATATGCTATGCTTTGTTATGCTATGCTATGTTTTGTTATGCTATGTTTTGTTGTATTTTTTTGTGTTTTGTGTTTTGGTATGATATGCCATGCTGTGCTTTGCTTTGTTATGCTATGCTATGTTTTGTTTTGCTATTTGTTGTTGTGTTTTGTTATGCTATGCTATGTTTTGTTATGCTATGCTTTGTTTTGCTATGCTATGCTTTGTTTTCCTAAGCTATGTTATGCTATGCTATGTTTAGTTGTGTTTTTCATGCTATGCTCTGTTTGTTGTGTTTTGCTATGCTGTGCTTTGTTATTCTATGCTATGTTTTGTTAAGCTATGTTTAGTTGTATTTTGTTAAGCTATGCTATGTTATGCTATGTTTTGTTTTGTTATGCTAGGCTATGCTTTGTTTTTTTATGCTATGCTATGTTATGCTATGTTTTGTTATGCTATGTTTTGTAATGCTATGCTATGTTTTGTTATGCTATGCTTTGTTTTGCTATGCTATGTTATGCTATGCTATGTTTTGTTGTGCTATGTTTTGTTGTATTTTGTTATGCTATGCTACGCTCTATTTTGTTACAATATGCTATGCTATGCTTTGTCATGCTATGCTATGTTATGCTATGTTTTGTTGTGTTTTGTTATGATATGCCATGCTGTGCTTTGTTTTGTTATGCTATGCTATGTTTTGTTTTGCTATGTTGTGTTATGTTTTGTTATGCTATGCTATGTTTTGTTATGCTATGCTTTGTTTTACTATGCTATGCTTTGTTTTGCTAGGCTATGTTATGCTGTGCTATGTTTTGTTGTGCTATGTATTGTTGTATTTTTTATGCTTTGCTCTGTTTTGTTGTGTTTTGCTATGCTATACTTTGTTATTCTATGCTATGTTTTGTTGTGTTTTGTTAAGCTATGCTTTGTTATGCTAGGTTTTGTTTTGTTATGCTTTGTTATGCTATGCTTTGTTTTGTTATGCTACGCTATGTTATGCTATGTTTTGTTATGCTATGCTATGTTTTGTTATGCTATGTTTTGTATTTTTTTGTGTTTTGTGTTTTGGTATGATATGCCATGCTGTGCTTTGCTTTGTTATGCTATGCTATGTTTTGTTTTGCTATTTGTTGTTGTGTTTTGTTATGCTATGCTATGTTTTGTTATGCTATGCTTTGTTTTGCTATGCTATGCTTTGTTTTCCTAAGCTATGTTATGCTATGCTATGTTTAGTTGTGTTTTTCATGCTATGCTCTGTTTGTTGTGTTTTGCTATGCTGTGCTTTGTTATTCTATGCTATGTTTTGTTAAGCTATGTTTAGTTGTATTTTGTTAAGCTATGCTATGTTATGCTATGTTTTGTTTTGTTATGCTAGGCTATGCTTTGTTTTTTATGCTATGCTATGTTATGCTATGTTTTGTTATGCTATGCTATGTTTTGTAATGCTATGCTATGTTTTGTTATGCTATGCTTTGTTTTGCTATGCTATGTTATGCTATGCTATGTTTTGTTGTGCTATGTTTTGTTGTATTTTGTTATGCTATGCTATGCTCTATTTTGTTACAATATGCTATGCTATGCTTTGTCATGCTATGCTATGTTATGCTATGTTTTGTTGTGTTTTGTTATGATATGCCATGCTGTGCTTTGTTTTGTTATGCTATGCTATGTTTTGTTTTGCTATGTTGTGTTATGTTTTGTTATGCTATGCTATGTTTTGTTATGCTATGCTATGTTTTGTTATGCGTTGCTTTGTTTTGTTATGCTATGTTTTGTGATGCTATGCTATGTTTTGTTGTGTTTTGTTATGCTATGTTTTGTGATGCTATGCTATGTTTTGTTGTGTTTTGTTATGCTATGCTTTGTTTTGTTATGCTATGTTTTGTTATGCTATGCTATGTTTTGTTGTGTTATGTTCTGCTATGTTTTGTTGTGTTTTGTTATGCTATGCTATGTTTTGCTATCCTGGTGTGTGGTTGTGTGTGTGTGGTTGTGGGTGTGGGGTTGTGTGTGTGTGGTTGTGTGTGTGTGGGGTCATGTGTGTGTGTGGGGGGTTGTGTGCGTGGGGTTGTGTGCGTGTGTGGTTGTGTGTGTGTGGTTGTGTGTGTGTGTGGGTGTATGTGTGGGTGTGTGTGTGGGTATGTGTGTGTGGTTGTGTGTGTGTGGTTGTGTGTGTGTGGGGGGGTTGTGTGTGTGGGGGGGGTTGTGTGTGTGGGGTTGTGTGTGTGGGGTTGTGTGTGTGTGTGTGTGTGTGTGTGGGTTTGGGTGTATGGGGTTGTGGGGTTGTGTGTGTGTGGGTTGTGTGTGTGTGTGGGGTTGTGTGTGGGGGGTTATATTTGTGGGGGCGTTGTGTGTGTGGGGTTGTGTAGTTGTGGGTTTGTGTGTGTGTGTTTGGGGGTTGTGTGTGTGGGGGATTGTGTATTTGTGTGTGTGTTTGGGATTGTGAGTGTGGGGGTTGTGTATGGGGGTTGTGTGTGTGTGGGGGTTGTGTGTGGGGTTGTGTGTGGGGGGTTGTGTGTGGGGGCTGTGTGTGTGGGGTTGTGTGGTTGTGCGTGTGGGTTTGTGAGGTTGTGTGTGTGGGGTTGTATGTGTGGGGGTTGTGTATGTGTGGGGTTGTGTGTGTGGGGGTGTTGTGTGTGGGGGGGATTGTGTGTGTGGGGTTCTGGGGGGTTGTGTGTGTGGGGGGGTGGGGGTGGGGGTGGGGGTGTGGGGTTGTGCGTGGGGTTGTGTGGTTGTGAGGGTGGGGTTGTGTGTGGGGTTGTGTGTGTGTGGGTGTGTGTGTGGGTGTGTGGGGGGGGTTGTTTGTGGAGTTGTGTGTGGTTGTGTGTGGGGGGGTTGTGTGTGTGGGGGCAGTGTGTGTGTGGAGTTGTGTGTGTGGGGTTGTGGTTGTGTGTGGGGGGGGTTGTGTGGGGTGGCACTGTGTGTGTGTGTGGGTTTGTGGATGTGTGTGTGTGTGGGGGGGGGTTCTGGGTGTGGGGTTGTGTGTGTGGCTGGGTTGTGTGGTATGGGGCTGTGTGTGTGGGATTGTGGTTGTGCGTGGGGTTGTGTGTGTGGATGTGTGTGTGTGGGGGGTTGTGTGTGTGGGGTTGTGGTTGTGTGTGTGGGGGGGGTTGTGATTGTGTGTGCAGGGGTTGTGTGGTGTGGGGCTGTGTGTGGGGGGGGTTGTGGTTGTGTGTGTGGGGTTGTGTGTGTGGGGTTGTGTGTGGGGAGTCAAACGTGCGCAGCAAAGCATTAAAACAACGTTCTTTGATGTTTGATGTTTGATGTTCTTTGAAGGAGAACATCAAAGGGGTGCTGCTACAGTGATTGCCAGCTAAAGTGATCTCGGGCTCTTAATGAGGCTGACTCATGGTGCGCGCGCCCCGCGCACATGCACTGTACCCAATCCGTACTTTGGGAGCATTTTTGAAAACCCCTACATAATATCTCGCATAAGCATCGCTAACGCGATGGCTTATACAAGACCTAAAAAGGGCTCACCTCCTAGTCTCTTGACACTTCACCCCTGCCAGCCTCCCTCCCTCGTGGCAACTGGCTAATATCCCCCTTGCAGTGGAGTGGACCAGTAGCTTGAAAAGCCCAGGAAAGCAAGGCTCCCCTGTTGCCTGCCCCCCATCTCTCATGTAAATGTGTGCTTTGTATGTACTCAAGCACACTTACATTTTTGTGCCTATGAGCTGCAGGGTTGCGCCTTCAGGGGCTGTGTTTGGGGTGTGACACCCTCCCCAAATTAATCCATTCTTGGCTTGAGAGTTTGGTCTTGTGGGGGATGAGTTGGGTTTACTGTGCCTTTGCTATTTTGTTTTCTTCGTCCTCGTTTGACTAATAGGTTTTAACTTGTTATTTTGTTTTTAAAGGAATTTAGACGGCGACCCACCTAATTCAAATCAGTATTGAGCCTGTTCCTCGTGGGAACCGTATATGCCAAACCTTTGTCATCCCTCCACCCTCCGGCATACTGTTTTTTAGTTGTAAAATTCGCAATTCACCCCACCAAATCTCACTAAGGTACGCCGCTAATGCGCTGTATGTGTAGCATGACATGCACGTGCATGACTACTGTCCTACACATGCGTGTCGTGTACGTGTATCATGGCATGGGGTTATAAGGATTCTGCAGACTGAGCGAGGGAGCTCTGGGGGGGAAGAGAAGGTGTGTCCCTCCCTCCTCCAGCCCCCGGCTCATCAGCACCCAGTGCCCCAGTGAAGTGTTAACAGCAGGCACACTTCACTTCTCACGTTAGGAGTGAGCGGGGTGTGCAGCAGAGCTGTGATAACACAGGAGGGAGGCAGGGCTGCGGCAGGGAGGGGGTGGCTGGAAGGAGATTTCCTGACAGGCTGTTGCCTCTTAAAAGCGATTAGGGCAGAGTCTTATAGGGACTGAGGTGTGATGATCTCATTCCAACTGGCCCTCAGAGGCACCAGCCTACCTGACTCTGCCCCAGCTCCAGTAGCTTTTCGAAAGCAGTCATGCACGTGACTCATCCCCATCTTACTAGTATTTCGTAAACACCGACCTACCCGTGCTCGACTCCTCTCCAGCCCCACAAGCCTTTCGGAGAAATGAAACTCCATGTCAATGACTCACTCCCAGCGCCCCTGACATTTTATAGGTAACGCTCTACAAGTGTTCGACTATTTTCTGACACCCAAAGGGTCTTCAGTGGCGGAAGTCTGGCTCTGGTGGAGTCCAGAGGGCCCATTTGAGGCACAAGCTTTGGAGAAGCACAGCATCCAGTCTCTCCAAAATTGTTCTTAAGGCTAGTGGTTTAAATGGGCAAGCACTGTCCGGTACTGAGTTCCTGCACTTCTTTAATTTCAAAGGGACAGTACCTGCATACACTTCTTAGCGCAGCTGCAATACATTTAATGAAGTACCTGCACTTCTCAGCACTGCTGCAGTACATTTAACGGGAGAATACCTACACTTCTCAACACTACTGCAATACATTTCATGGGAGAGTACCTGCACTTCTCAGCAGCAAACAGGTACTCTGAATAGTGAGTTCCCGCACTTCTATCTTTCCATTTAAAGCTCAGTTTAAGGCGTATTTTGGGGCAATGTGGTTTGTGATGGTACACCCTTTTAACTGGGCATTGCAGGACAAGCAGTGGGTTTGGGGATTCGAGTCAACGTGGCACAGTATATGGTGTGAGGGCGGGTCACCTTAGCGTCAGCACGGGCGCTCTTCAGGTACAGCCTTGTCCACTTGACTCTGTTGTCCAAGACACCTAAATGTATAGGGCCCTGCTGATGGCTCATTATGAAGCTTCTACAGAACCCTGATGTTATGAACCTCCACATCGCTCCCCAAGGCACATTTTCACTTATTCTGTACTAAGCGAATTGGAATGTCCCAGTCATGCAATGAAATAATATCTTTGCTGTGATGGAGAGAAGGGTAGGAGGGTTCCCATGATATAGCAGAGTTGTTTCAATCCCCAAAGGGGGTAGAGAAGAGCCGAACAAAAGTACAGGATGGTCCTTCCTGCATTTGTGTGTCATCAAAGGAGAAGCAGGGAATGTGCACAGAGCTCAGTGTTTATCTGTTCAGACTTCCCAGCTGCCTCTGATTGGCACCATGGTGCCTTGCACCACAAGATACATTTTGTGGCGCAGGGCACCAGGAAGTCAGAGTAGATTAATCAATTTACAGAGGGCCCAGACTAGCATTCAGGTTCCTGGAAGTGCTGGTGCAAGGATGTAACCTCTTCCACGTGGTTTCATGTTGGAACAACGAGTTCCTCAACAATGACTACCCTAACAATTCGGTCTCTAAAGACCGCGTCTTAACTACGATTTTTTTTACCACACATTCCTTTTCCACAAAGTTTCGTGGTAAAGGCATGCATAGTAAAAAGAAATGCATGCCTACTACTACCCCTATCCCACCCCAACCTCCTAAAAACTAACATGAACCCCTTCCACCCCCTACAAACGAACCCAAACCCCTCCCACCACCTAAAAACTAACACAAACCCATCCCACCCCTATAAGCTAAAACAATATCCTCCCACCCCCTAAAAACTAATACGTACCCCTGCCATCCCTAAAAACGAACACAAACCCCCACCCCCAAAAAACGAACACAAACCCCTCCTAGCCCCTAAAAACTAACACAAACCTCCAACCCTAAAAAAACGAACACAGACCGCCCTAAAAACTAACCCAAACCCCCACACCCAAAAAGCTAACACGAACCACCCCCACCCGAACCCTTCTTACCTGTCCTGTTCCTGTCTGACACTCATCGCTCAACCCCGCCCATCCCAAACACTAGACATCAAATCTACCCTCAGGTTGCCTCCACTCACGATCTCTCCGCCCTAAGCTCTACTCTGGACTCCATTCAAAACTGGATGTCAACACATCAACTGATTCTGAATTCCTCCAAAACTGAATTCCTCCTCCTCTCCTCCTCACTCTCTCCTCCCCCGGTTCAATCATGGATAGGATCAGATTAATCTACTTAACAATAAACCCATCATTGTCGACAGCGCAAAATCCCTGGGTGTCATTCTCGACAAAAAACTCAATCTAATCTCCCACATGAACTCCATTGCAAAGTCTGCTCGATACCAACTGCGCCTTCTTTGGGGAATTCATCGCTTCTTCCCGGAGCAAGACCTTAAAACCTTGGTCCAATCGCTGGTCCTCTCCAGACTGGACTACTGCAATTTTCTTCTCACTG
This sequence comes from Lissotriton helveticus, assembly GCF_964261635.1. Lineage (NCBI taxonomy): Eukaryota > Metazoa > Chordata > Amphibia > Caudata > Salamandridae > Lissotriton > Lissotriton helveticus. The sequence goes on from NC_136065.1 coordinate 1,943,784,576, forward strand.
GCCTCCCCAAATACCACCTGTCCCCCCTTAAATCTATTCTCCATACAGCAGCTCACTTCATTTATGGGGCCAAAGGAAGCAACCACATCACACCCATGTTATCCACCCTCCGCTGGCTTCCCATCGAGGCAAGATCTATCTACAAGACTGCCTGTATCATCCACAAAGCCTTGCACTCCTCCTCTCCTCGCTACCTGGTGAATAAACTGAAACTCTCTGGAGGCTCTAGACCATCACGTAATGCGGAAAATTTACTGCTCAAACCTCCCACCTTCAAAAAGGAAAGATCGATGGCCCAATCCTTTTCAGGCAACGCGGTGAGAATCTGGAACTCACTTCCGCCTGAGCTCCGGACCACCACCACCTCCTCCCAGGTCTTCAAAACTGACCTCAAAGTTCTCCTCCATCAAAGACACTTCCAAATTTAATTCACACCCTCTCTATTATCTGAAGGAAGACCTTCCATTATAGAGAATCATTTTCTCCATGATTATGGCAGTGCCTTCCCAGTGTGTTCTGCCATTTATTGCAGTATTATCCTTCTACCTGTGTTTGGTACTCTTTTGTAACATGCACACGTCACTTTTCTCTTGTAACACACTGTTTGCTATCTCTTACATTTTGTTTGCTTTAGATACTTGCACAAGTGCCACCATTGCCTACGTAATGTTTGTTCTTGTGTTTGAGTGTCTGCCAGTTATTGCAGTACTATACCTCTACTTGTACTTTGTACGCTTTTGTAACCTGCACACTTGTCACTTTTTCCTCCTGTAATGCACCGTTTGCTACCTCTTGTATTTTGTTTGCTCACAATTGTCACTTTTGCCTCATGTAACTTAACGTTGGCTTTTGTAATTTGTTCACTTGTAATTTTCTCCGCATGTACCAGTTCTGTTCCCATTGTGAAGCACTCTGACACCTTCGGGTAAATTCCGAGCTATATAAAAACACATAAAATAAATAAATAAATAAAACTTAGCCTTAACCACGCACATGCGTGGTTAAGGCTAAGTCGTTGTTCCGGAGTCGTTGTTCAGGATGTTTCCCCTTCCACGCTGGTGTGGGCAACTTAGGTGGCTACCCATCACGACCTTGACATAGAAAGATCCCTGCCTTCAGGCCTCTAAAAACCCCAAGGATGATGAAGCAGACATACTCCACTTGTAGAGGGTGGAGCTGCATTTCCAGTAGCAGTCGAAGCCACAAAGTCATATTTGAGAATATTGGTTGTAAAGGAGGGGTGAAAGCGAGAGGGAATCCTAAACGTGACTCTGTTCTCCCTCTGCAGAAGCACACCACTCGTTTGTGTCTATCCCCCTATGGGCTTTCTGTAGCCTACTTGAGCCTCATGGATTTTTCACTATGCATTCCATACTTTACCGTAAAAAGAACTTCTTATATGCATTTGTTTTCAGATGAATGGCTTGGGAGCTGGAATATGTCTTGACCGAGACCAAACCAGACCCACTTTGCTTTTTCCAGGAGAAAACCTGCACAGCAGCCATTGCTACCGAAAGACTTCAAACAAGAGAAAAACAACCGCAAAGGTGCACCACAACAAATAAAATAATAAGTGCAAAAAGTATTTGAGCACAATAAAGAAATATATCATGAAGAAATGTTGTTAGTCTTCTTTTAATCTTTATTTTTCAATTTGTGGTGAAACAGAAACAGCCGACGCGTTTCGTCCCAAGCCGGGACTTCTTCAGGGCTGTCGGTAAAAAACATATACATACAATCAATTTTGTGTACAACAAATGACTTACAATCTGACAATCTAAACAACAACAGACAAATTTAAAACCTTCCTACGATAGACATGGAGCCATCTACATTGATCCTTAGGCCTTAGCCCACCGATGATCTTTACTCTTAGGGTTACAGCCAAACATCAGAATTTGTACATGTTTTGGAACAATTTATTATGTTAAAAAACGGGTGTATAAACATTATTTACATTTGCAGGAGATCATTTTTGTATTAATTGTATATCAACCCAACATATTCTATCTGACGGGGGATAGATAAATGCAGTGGGCCTGCAGTATATGCTTGAAGCACTGAGAAGGACCAGACTGAGAAAGAGAATGGGAAAATTGAAGATGGAAACGGAGTAAACAAGAGGAAACCCCTTATCGAAAGTGGACTAGTTCCATATAATGCGGAGCCCAAAGAGAGGGGGAACCAACTGCCTCCAGTGACCAATGCCCTTATTAAACCGAACGCAAAGTGTCATTTACCTTTAAGTTTGATAATACGTCGCTTTTGAAGGCAGGATAATGTAAAGTGAACTGGAGTCCAAGGATAGTCTTCCCAGCAACTTTACTCCCGTTGTGTTTTATTTCTTAACAATGTCGAATTTAAGATATTTGGACCTTAGGCGGAGACACAAAAAAACAGAAGTCCCAATCTTAAAATCTATATATTTGAGTTGTCAATGCTCAATGAGTTGGTGACAGACAAGGGGGGGACAGTGAACCTCGGTCATTTAGATCTAGTATTACTTTACTACAGTCTACTTACTTAAAACATGCCAATCGGCGAAGATGGCGATGTTTATCAAATCTTCCTGAGTGGTGAGCACGGTCTTGCCACCTTAATAGTATACCTTTTTTGGTCAATTACTGCAAAACATTAAAGAGGAAGGTTTGATCACACTCTGTAACCGGTAACAAGATGTAAAAGAAACCGAAACCAAGGTTGGTAGAAGATAAATATTACCTGAGTGATCTATAGATCTAATGGAGGACAGGAGGTCCTATTACTCCATGAGATTCGGATGTGGGCACTGTATTACAGCAGGTCTGGCAAATAAAAGAGTAAATATGATGTTGTAATATGGTGAGATGTGACTAGAACACTAATAATCTATTGACATACATTTCTGTATGGGTTTACAAAAATAGTGTCTCACCCTATAGACAATGTCCGTTATTAACACACCTGGATAATGGCCCAGAACTGTGACTGATATTAATAAGATACCTGGTGAACTGGTTATTACGGTATATCAAAAGAGGGGGTGCTAAGCATGATGATATGCTAATTTCTAATTTTAAAGGAAAAAGATTTTTGGGAATATAAACAAGCATTTCCCCTAAGCCAAATGCCAAAACTAAGTAATGGAAGACTTAAACTACAATGAAAACAGGTCTTGCTGAGCAGGTAATGTGAACAGTGACCTAAACTAGTTACCAATCCTGCTAGACAATACTACCAGGGAGGATAGCTAAGTAACCCAGTAGCATGATACACTCACCGTTCCTGATAAAACGACCGGCGTCCATCCACATCCCTCGTTACAGCGAAACACCCCCTGCGACGTTGTGTTCAATTGTGGTGTGCCCATCTTGACTGTTATATACTAACAGCAATTAGGTAAAGGGTCCGCACCTGGGATTGCTGCGCCGGCGCCTTAGCGTCGGAATTCGATAAACCGCAGTGACAACACACGGGTGTGTGTAATGATGGCGGCCATCTTATAGTGGCTAAACGGAACGTGTATATATGCAATCTTTCCCCCATAATCCCTATCATCATATGGCTGTCCGCCCTACTTAGTGACCGCGATGCTGGAATCGGTCCTGTGATTGGACCACAGAGGCCTTGGTATATGCCGAGTGTCCGCCCTTCCTAGTGACCTCGTTGCTAAAACGGTCCTTTGAAAGGATCTAAATAATGTCCACATGTCACACAAAATAATGAAGAAAAGTCAAGGACATAAAACTAGTAAGACGGCGCTTAAATTATGAACGGCCAAGCGTAGTACTAACTGAAGCGCCAGTCGTCAAAAATGCCCTATAGACGCCTATAAAATGGCGGCGGCCATCTTGGAGTGGCAAAAAGAGGCATATATATCTACATCCTAACCCCCTAGAGCCTCGTTGTCAAAAGAGTGTGCACCCTTAATACTAGCAAAAAAGGGGCCAGTTGAAAACTGTAAACGGCCCTGTATGCTGTCCGTATATTAGTGCGACGGGCATTGATATAAAAGGAATCCGATTTCTATATAAATCTCGGATATAGGCACCCCTTGTGTTATCTAATAAAATAACATAAAACCATGGGAAAAGTGAACCCATTTGTAAAGGGAGACTAATAAACATGGGTGATATTAACCCTAATGTAAGGGGTAGGAAGCGTAAAGAAAAAACGGCGGCCATCTTTGCCTCTGTTCCCACAGATAATGAAAACAGTAGGCTTTGCTATTTGCATTGAAGATAAAAGGTATAAATCCCTGAGAGGGAAATGACAAGACATAAAATATATAGTCTCCTCAAGCCTAATTAGGTATGCTAGGATTAATATGGTTCTACAACCACTAAGCCTCGTGTGATTAAGTAGGAACTAATTTATGTGAGAAGAGAAAAGGAGAAAGTCTGCAAGGTGCAGAGGGACAGGAGAGAAACAACAGTGATAAATGACAATAATTGGGACCTTATACGTGCCTGCCATGATAAGCTGCGAGTGGAACCAAATAACATTGTTCAATTGGATTAAAAAATGAAAACTATTCTCAAATGTGTTTTAAAAAGAAAAAGTGAATCATATACATGATCTCTATTTACAATTTGGCAGTCCAATATATGGACCTTTGAACATAGTATAAGGACATATCATCCTAAATTTGTTTACGTACAAAGCATAGAGAAATAGGAACATGTCATCCTAACTTTGTTCAGAAAGGCGTTTACAGGTTTTCTATTTACAAAATGCCAGTCCAAAATTGGAAACATCTTACAGATTATATGGACATGTCCTCCTAATTTTGATATTATGCACGAGGGGGGAAGAATCCCATATGGCGGGCATAATCCAAGGGGAGGCGTGAAACTGATCAGGCGGTCTTAGGCGAGGAAATGATGTAGTTCATCCTCGGTATTGTGGCCGAGTTCTATGCATCGTAGTCTACAAATCCAGCCCGCCTCCCTTTGTCTTAGTGCGAGTTCCCTGTTACCTCCTCTTGGGTGGCTGATTTGATGATCAATGCCCATAAACCACATGTTTTCTGTGTCATCATGATATTCCTGCATATGGTAGGACATGGGATACCTCATGTCACCATTACGTCTCGCCCGGACATGTTCCTGGATGCGGACTTTTAGGGCTCTTTTGGTGCTGCCCACATAGATCTTGTTGCAGCCACATCCCAAAATGTAAACAACATATTTGGTATTGCAATTGATCAGGTGATCTATTGTGTAGGATTTGTTCGTATTGAAGCAGAATTCCTTAGTCCTATTTCTACCCAGCTCGCACATGTTGCAATTGCTACATGTGAAGAATCCTCTGGCGGAGGAGGTTAACCAGTTAGTCCGCTTTTTAGATTCTATATAGCTTGGGCACAGGATATTGCGGAGGTTTTTTCCTCTCCTGTAGCATATTTTGGGTGTCTTGGTGACCGAATCCTGGAGGCTCGGTATGTCCGCAATCAGATGCCAATGCTTTCTTAAAATGTTGAAAACTTTACTGCTCTGATCAGAGAACTGTGTGCTAAATGAAAGGGGTCTACTGCTATTTGTTGGTCTAGTTTTGGGAGCTAAAGTACTTTGTCTTGATATGTTTTTGACTTTTTTATTAGCTCTATCCAAGATTTTTTTGGGGTAACCCCTCTCAAGAAATCGTTTTTCAGTCTCCTGGATATTCTGAAGGAAAGAGTCCTCCATGCTGCAATTACGGCGCATCCTAATCATTTCCCCATACGGGATGTTCTCGATTACATGCCGGGGATGTGCGCTCTCATAATGTAGAATACTGTTGCAGGCAGTCGCCTTGCGATGAGTGCAGCTTTGGATTTTGTTGTTCTTTACAAAAAAATTCACATCAAGGAAATCGATGGATTCCTGATTGTGTGTCATCGTGAAACGAACATTGAAAGGATTATCATTGAGGTAGCCAAAGTAATCCAAAAGTTCCGGGGTAGGTCCATCCCAGATCATGATCACGTCATCGATGTACCTACCCCAGAAGATGATGTTATTCATCCACCTGGATGCGTGGCGACCCCATGCATGCTCCCGCTCAAACCAGCCCATAAATAGGCCGGCGTAAGCGGGAGCAAATCTGGAACCCATCGCAGTCCCTTGTGTTTGGTGGTACCATGTCGAATCATGTAAAAAGAAGTTTTTAGACAGTATGATTTCTGTCATCTCGAGAAGGACACCATTGTGCAAAATATGGTCTGCTGAGCGTTTATCCAGAAAAGTTTCAAGGGCTCTTATTCCAAATTCTTTTTTGATACATGTGTAAAGCCCAACTACATCTAAGGTGACGAGATGTAGGGTATCTGTCCACACAAAACCCTCCAGTTTGCCCAATATATCTTTGGTATCCCTCAAGTAGGCCGGAAGATTTTGTACCATGGGCTGGATGAAGGTATCGACGTACTCAGATAGTCTTTCTGTGGGCGAATTGACTCCCGAAATGATGGGACGGCCAGGTGGAAAAGGGCCTCCCTTGTGAATTTTAGGGAGTATATAAATACAAGGAAAGGAAGGGGTTGTAACTGTCAAATATTGACACTTCTCAGCGCTTAGTAAACCTATCTCTCGCCATTCTGTAAGTCTCATATTTATATGAGATGTGAGTGCTTCAGTAGGATTGAAACCAAGTCTGGTGTAACAGGTGGGATCAGAGAGTTGACGAGAAATTTCATTCATGTAATCCTCTTTGTCCATAATGATTACATTTCCCCCTTTATCAGCTTCACGAATGACAATTTTTTCGTCTGACTGAAGTGTTTTTAGGGCTTCAGACTCTATGCGTGTGAGATTATATTCAGAATGGGCAGGACGTTTCGAATTGTCAAGCATTTGATAAAGGGATTGGGTGACTCTCTCTCGAAAAATTTCAATATTTGGATGAGTACCTGTGGGGGTGTATTTAGATCTTGGTTTCAATCCACTTTCAATGTACACATCTTCAACAATATTCAATTCTTCTCTTACATTTTCAATGTCAATAGAAGTATCGAGTTCCACAGAAATCATTGCTTGTAGTGTATTTATTTCATTAACAGTATAGTCTGTGACATTCTCGACATTATTCACATCAACATGATTGGTAGGATTACGTGCAAAGTGATCTTTAAGTTTAACAAGTCGAACAAATTTCATTAAATCAACAAATAAATCAACATCTCCACCTGTTTGGTTAGGACAAAAACCTAAACCCTTGTTAAGAACAGAAATTTCATCTTGGTTTAGTGCTCTTTTTGATAGGTTTACAACAATGGACCTGGCTGTGTTATTAGCTTCAGTTCTAACTATTGTGGTTGGTTCCCCTTCTTTTTGGATCTTGTTATTCTCTCCACTGATTCTAAGTTTGGTTTTTTGGGATTTCTCTTTGCGTTTCCGCCAGAGCCTCCCTCCCCTTCTTGTCTTGGAGATTCTCTGTGTGCCGGTCGTGCCCCCAACCTCCACCTCTCCATCTCCAATAAAAAATTATTGGGCCTTATGTCAGATGTATTGGAACTTATTGGTTCAGTTGTGGAGGCCGAACTTGCGGCTGAGGAGAGTGATGTAATACTACTAGCAGAGCTCAATTCAGGGGTCTCTACTCTCTGTCTCTTACCCTCACCCGGGATCTTCACCTTATCATATTTTTTGGAGAAAGTATATACCCTCCCATCACTATAATCCTTGTCGTCCCTCCTGATTTTCCTCAGTTTTTTATCTCTTAGATAGATCTGGTGTTTTTCAAGTACCCCGTCTAGTATAGCATAATTTTTCTTTGTCACATCCTTTAATTCGGATTGTGCCAGCTCCTTTTCCAATTCTTCTATTTCTTGCTGAGCTTTTGCTCCCTTTCTCTCAGCATTTTTGATTAGGATGCGCATCATAGTAAAGGATGCGTTCCGTAGGTTGTTTTCCCAATCTTCTAGTTGGTCAGTGTCTAAGTCTTCAAACGTGGGGAAGATAAGTATCCTCAACCCACGTGGAATTTTCTCATTCTCCAGATACTTTCCCAAGGTGGTGCCATCCCACCAACGGGACATCTCGTTCATCTTAAGTTTTTCCAATTTTTTAAATTTGGCCTTTAAACCATCTTCTTTAAGAGTTGTTGTGCCAATTGTTTTGGCCCCAGGTGTGAATAAATCCTGGGCAAGCTCCTGGCGTCTATCTTTGAAACTAGTCATGCTTGAGACAATCTATTTACAGAGGTCTCACTTGTATACGAATATAAATGAGTGGTATTTATATTGGGTGTGTCAGTGCTACTAAGGGTGAAATATAGTAAACAACAAATTGCAATGATGGACCCTTCCTAGAGTCAGCACCTGACTAACTTACGCCCAACGATAATTGATATCCCTTAAATTATTGAAGGGGATTGTGTGCACACCGAATGGCACCCATCATCACTGTGCCTATTCCCCTGGGGAATTTAAATGCAATGGAAAAACAACCGCAAAGGTGCACCACAACAAATAAAATAATAAGTGCAAAAAGTATTTGAGCACAATAAAGAAATATATCATGAAGAAATGTTGTTAGTCTTCTTTTAATCTTTATTTTTCAATTTGTGGTGAAACAGAAACAGCCGACGCGTTTCGTCCCAAGCCGGGACTTCTTCAGGGCTGTCGGTAAAAAACATATACATACAATCAATTTTGTGTACAACAAATGACTTACAATCTGACAATCTAAACAACAACAGACAAATTTAAAACCTTCCTACGATAGACATGGAGCCATCTACATTGATCCTTAGGCCTTAGCCCACCGATGATCTTTACTCTTAGGGTTACAGCCAAACATCAGAATTTGTACATGTTTTGGAACAATTTATTATGTTAAAAAACGGGTGTATAAACATTATTTACATTTGCAGGAGATCATTTTTGTATTAATTGTATATCAACCCAACATATTCTATCTGACGGGGGATAGATAAATGCAGTGGGCCTGCAGTATATGCTTGAAGCACTGAGAAGGACCAGACTGAGAAAGAGAATGGGAAAATTGAAGATGGAAACGGAGTAAACAAGAGGAAACCCCTTATCGAAAGTGGACTAGTTCCATATAATGCGGAGCCCAAAGAGAGGGGGAACCAACTGCCTCCAGTGACCAATGCCCTTATTAAACCGAACGCAAAGTGTCATTTACCTTTAAGTTTGATAATACGTCGCTTTTGAAAGCAGGATAATGTAAAGTGAACTGGAGTCCAAGGATAGTCTTCCCAGCAACTTTACTCCCGTTGTGTTTTATTTCTTAACAATGTCGAATTTAAGATATTTGGACCTTAGGCGGAGACACAAAAAAACAGAAGTCCCAATCTTAAAATCTATATATTTGAGTTGTCAATGCTCAATGAGTTGGTGACAGACAAGGGGGGGACAGTGAACCTCGGTCATTTAGATCTAGTATTACTTTACTACAGTCTACTTACTTAAAACATGCCAATCGGCGAAGATGGCGATGTTTATCAAATCTTCCTGAGTGGTGAGCACGGTCTTGCCACCTTAATAGTATACCTTTTTTGGTCAATTACTGCAAAACATTAAAGAGGAAGGTTTGATCACACTCTGTAACCGGTAACAAGATGTAAAAGAAACCGAAACCAAGGTTGGTAGAAGATAAATATTACCTGAGTGATCTATAGATCTAATGGAGGACAGGAGGTCCTATTACTCCATGAGATTCGGATGTGGGCACTGTATTACAGCAGGTCTGGCAAATAAAAGAGTAAATATGATGTTGTAATATGGTGAGATGTGACTAGAACACTAATAATCTATTGACATACATTTCTGTATGGGTTTACAAAAATAGTGTCTCACCCTATAGACAATGTCCGTTATTAACACACCTGGATAATGGCCCAGAACTGTGACTGATATTAATAAGATACCTGGTGAACTGGTTATTACGGTATATCAAAAGAGGGGGTGCTAAGCATGATGATATGCTAATTTCTAATTTTAAAGGAAAAAGATTTTTGGGAATATAAACAAGCATTTCCCCTAAGCCAAATGCCAAAACTAAGTAATGGAAGACTTAAACTACAATGAAAACAGGTCTTGCTGAGCAGGTAATGTGAACAGTGACCTAAACTAGTTACCAATCCTGCTAGACAATACTACCAGGGAGGATAGCTAAGTAACCCAGTAGCATGATACACTCACCGTTCCTGATAAAACGACCGGCGTCCATCCACATCCCTCGTTACAGCGAAACACCCCCTGCGACGTTGTGTTCAATTGTGGTGTGCCCATCTTGACTGTTATATACTAACAGCAATTAGGTAAAGGGTCCGCACCTGGGATTGCTGCGCCGGCGCCTTAGCGTCGGAATTCGATAAACCGCAGTGACAACACACGGGTGTGTGTAATGATGGCGGCCATCTTATAGTGGCTAAACGGAACGTGTATATATGCAATCTTTCCCCCATAATCCCTATCATCATATGGCTGTCCGCCCTACTTAGTGACCGCGATGCTGGAATCGGTCCTGTGATTGGACCACAGAGGCCTTGGTATAAGCCGAGTGTCCGCCCTTCCTAGTGACCTCGTTGCTAAAACGGTCCTTTGAAAGGATCTAAATAATGTCCACATGTCACACAAAATAATGAAGAAAAGTCAAGGACATGAAACTAGTAAGACGGCGCTTAAATTATGAACGGCCAAGCGTAGTACTAACTGAAGCGCCAGTCGTCAAAAATGCCCTATAGACGCCTATAAAATGGCGGCGGCCATCTTGGAGTGGCAAAAAGAGGCATATATATCTACATCCTAACCCCCTAGAGCCTCGTTGTCAAAAGAGTGTGCACCCTTATTACTAGCAAAAAAGGGGCCAGTTGAAAACTGTAAACGGCCCTGTATGCTGTCCGTATATTAGTGCGACGGGCATTGATATAAAAGGAATCCGATTTCTATATAAATCTCGGATATAGGCACCCCTTGTGTTATCTAATAAAATAACATAAAACCATGGGAAAAGTTAACCCATTTGTAAAGGGAGACTAATAAACATGGGTGATATTAACCCTAATGTAAGGGGTAGGAAGCGTAAAGAAAAAACGGCGGCCATCTTTGCCTCTGTTCCCACAGATAATGAAAACAGTAGGCTTTGCTATTTGCATTGAAGATAAAAGGTATAAATCCCTGAGAGGGAAATGACAAGACATAAAATATATAGTCTCCTCAAGCCTAATTAGGTATGCTAGGATTAATATGGTTCTACAACCACTAAGCCTCGTGTGATTAAGTAGGAACTAATTTGTGTGAGAAGAGAAAAGGAGAAAGTCTGCAAGGTGCAGAGGGACAGGAGAGAAACAACAGTGATAAATGACAATAATTGGGACCTTATACGTGCCTGCCATGATAAGCTGCGAGTGGAACCAAATAACATTGTTCAATTGGATTAAAAAATGAAAACTATTCTCAAATGTGTTTTAAAAAGAAAAAGTGAATCATATACATGATCTCTATTTACAATTTGGCAGTCCAATATATGGACCTTTGAACATAGTATAAGGACATATCATCCTAAATTTGTTTACGTACAAAGCATAGAGAAATAGGAACATGTCATCCTAACTTTGTTCAGAAAGGCGTTTACAGGTTTTCTATTTACAAAATGCCAGTCCAAAATTGGAAACATCTTACAGATTATATGGACATGTCCTCCTAATTTTGATATTATGCACGAGGGGGGAAGAATCCCATATGGCGGGCATAATCCAAGGGGAGGCGTGAAACTGATCAGGCGGTCTTAGGCGAGGAAATGATGTAGTTCATCCTCGGTATTGTGGCCGAGTTCTATGCATCGTAGTCTACAAATCCAGCCCGCCTCCCTTTGTCTTAGTGCGAGTTCCCTGTTACCTCCTCTTGGGTGGCTGATTTGATGATCAATGCCCATAAACCACATGTTTTCTGTGTCATCATGATATTCCTGCATATGGTAGGACATGGAATACCTCATGTCACCATTACGTCTCGCCCGGACATGTTCCTGGATGCGGACTTTTAGGGCTCTTTTGGTGCTGCCCACATAGATCTTGTTGCAGCCACATCCCAAAATGTAAACAACATATTTGGTATTGCAATTGATCAGGTGATCTATTGTGTAGGATTTGTTCGTATTGAAGCAGAATTCCTTAGTCCTATTTCTACCCAGCTCGCACATGTTGCAATTGCTACATGTGAAGAATCCTCTGGCGGAGGAGGTTAACCAGTTAGTCCGCTTTTTAGATTCTATATAGCTTGGGCACAGGATATTGCGGAGGTTTTTTCCTCTCCTGTAGCATATTTTGGGTGTCTTGGTGACCGAATCCTGGAGGCTCGGTATGTCCGCAATCAGATGCCAATGCTTTTTTAAAATGTTGAAAACTTTACTGCTCTGATCAGAGAACTGTGTGCTAAATGAAAGGGGTCTACTGCTATTTGTTGGTCTAGTTTTGGGAGCTAAAGTACTTTGTCTTGATATGTTTTTGACTTTTTTATTAGCTCTATCCAAGATTTTTTTGGGGTAACCCCTCTCAAGAAATCGTTTTTCAGTCTCCTGGATATTCTGAAGGAAAGAGTCCTCCATGCTGCAATTACGGCGCATCCTAATCATTTCCCCATACGGGATGTTCTCGATTACATGCCGGGGATGTGCGCTCTCATAATGTAGAATACTGTTGCAGGCAGTCGCCTTGCGATGAGTGCAGCTTTGGATTTTGTTGTTCTTTACAAAAAAATTCACATCAAGGAAATCGATGGATTCCTGATTGTGTGTCATCGTGAAACGAACATTGAAAGGATTATCATTGAGGTAGCCAAAGTAATCCAAAAGTTCCGGGGTAGGTCCATCCCAGATCATGATCACGTCATCGATGTACCTACCCCAGAAGATGATGTTATTCATCCACCTGGATGCGTGGCGACCCCATGCATGCTCCCGCTCAAACCAGCCCATAAATAGGCCGGCGTAAGCGGGAGCAAATCTGGAACCCATCGCAGTCCCTTGTGTTTGGTGGTACCATGTCGAATCATGTAAAAAGAAGTTTTTAGACAGTATGATTTCTGTCATCTCGAGAAGGACACCATTGTGCAAAATATGGTCTGCTGAGCGTTTATCCAGAAAAGTTTCAAGGGCTCTTATTCCAAATTCTTTTTTGATACATGTGTAAAGCCCAACTACATCTAAGGTGACGAGATGTAGGGTATCTGTCCACACAAAACCCTCCAGTTTGCCCAATATATCTTTGGTATCCCTCAAGTAGGCCGGAAGATTTTGTACCATGGGCTGGATGAAGGTATCGACGTACTCAGATAGTCTTTCTGTGGGCGAATTGACTCCCGAAATGATGGGACGGCCAGGTGGAAAAGGGCCTCCCTTGTGAATTTTAGGGAGTATATAAATACAAGGAAAGGAAGGGGTTGTAACTGTCAAATATTGACACTCCTCAGCGCTTAGTAAACCTATCTCTCGCCATTCTGTAAGTCTCATATTTATATGAGATGTGAGTGCTTCAGTAGGATTGAAACCAAGTCTGGTGTAACAGGTGGGATCAGAGAGTTGACGAGAAATTTCATTCATGTAATCCTCTTTGTCCATAATGATTACATTTCCCCCTTTATCAGCTTCACGAATGACAATTTTTTCGTCTGACTGAAGTGTTTTTAGTGCTTCAGACTCTATGCGTGTGAGATTATATTCAGAATGGGCAGGACGTTTCGAATTGTCAAGCATTTGATAAAGGGATTGGGTGACTCTCTCTCGAAAAATTTCAATATTTGGATGAGTACCTGTGGGGGTGTATTTAGATCTTGGTTTCAATCCACTTTCAATGTACACATCTTCAACAATATTCAATTCTTCTCTTACATTTTCAATGTCAATAGAAGTATCGAGTTCCACAGAAATCATTGCTTGTAGTGTATTTATTTCATTAACAGTATAGTCTGTGACATTCTCGACATTATTCACATCAACATGATTGGTAGGATTACGTGCAAAGTGATCTTTAAGTTTAACAAGTCGAACAAATTTCATTAAATCAACAAATAAATCAACATCTCCACCTGTTTGGTTAGGACAAAAACCTAAACCCTTGTTAAGAACAGAAATTTCATCTTGGTTTAGTGCTCTTTTTGATAGGTTTACAACAATGGACCTGGCTGTGTTATTAGCTTCAGTTCTAACTATTGTGGTTGGTTCCCCTTCTTTTTGGATCTTGTTATTCTCTCCACTGATTCTAAGTTTGGTTTTTTGGGATTTCTCTTTGCGTTTCCGCCAGAGCCTCCCTCCCCTTCTTGTCTTGGAGATTCTCTGTGTGCCGGTCGTGCCCCCAACCTCCACCTCTCCATCTCCAATAAAAAATTATTGGGCCTTATGTCAGATGTATTGGAACTTATTGGTTCAGTTGTGGAGGCCGAACTTGCGGCTGAGGAGAGTGATGTAATACTACTAGCAGAGCTCAATTCAGGGGTCTCTACTCTCTGTCTCTTACCCTCACCCGGGATCTTCACCTTATCATATTTTTTGGAGAAAGTATATACCCTCCCATCACTATAATCCTTGTCGTCCCTCCTGATTTTCCTCAGTTTTTTATCTCTTAGATAGATCTGGTGTTTTTCAAGTACCCCGTCTAGTATAGCATAATTTTTCTTTGTCACATCCTTTAATTCGGATTGTGCCAGCTCCTTTTCCAATTCTTCTATTTCTTGCTGAGCTTTTGCTCCCTTTCTCTCAGCATTTTTGATTAGGATGCGCATCATAGTAAAGGATGCGTTCCGTAGGTTGTTTTCCCAATCTTCTAGTTGGTCAGTGTCTAAGTCTTCAAACGTGGGGAAGATAAGTATCCTCAACCCACGTGGAATTTTCTCATTCTCCAGATACTTTCCCAAGGTGGTGCCATCCCACCAACGGGACATCTCGTTCATCTTAAGTTTTTCCAATTTTTTAAATTTGGCCTTTAAACCATCTTCTTTAAGAGTTGTTGTGCCAATTGTTTTGGCCCCAGGTGTGAATAAATCCTGGGCAAGCTCCTGGCGTCTATCTTTGAAACTAGTCATGCTTGAGACAATCTATTTACAGAGGTCTCACTTGTATACGAATATAAATGAGTGGTATTTATATTGGGTGTGTCAGTGCTACTAAGGGTGAAATATAGTAAACAACAAATTGCAATGATGGACCCTTCCTAGAGTCAGCACCTGACTAACTTACGCCCAACGATAATTGATATCCCTTAAATTATTGAAGGGGATTGTGTGCACACCGAATGGCACCCATCATCACTGTGCCTATTCCCCTGGGGAATTTAAATGCAATGGAAAAACAACCGCAAAGGTGCACCACAACAAATAAAATAATAAGTGCAAAAAGTATTTGAGCACAATAAAGAAATATATCATGAAGAAATGTTGTTAGTCTTCTTTTAATCTTTATTTTTCAATTTGTGGTGAAACAGAAACAGCCGACGCGTTTCGTCCCAAGCCGGGACTTCTTCAGGGCTGTCGGTAAAAAACATATACATACAATCAATTTTGTGTACAACAAATGACTTACAATCTGACAATCTAAACAACAACAGACAAATTTAAAACCTTCCTACGATAGACATGGAGCCATCTACATTGATCCTTAGGCCTTAGCCCACCGATGATCTTTACTCTTAGGGTTACAGCCAAACATCAGAATTTGTACATGTTTTGGAACAATTTATTATGTTAAAAAACGGGTGTATAAACATTATTTACATTTGCAGGAGATCATTTTTGTATTAATTGTATATCAACCCAACATATTCTATCTGACGGGGGATAGATAAATGCAGTGGGCCTGCAGTATATGCTTGAAGCACTGAGAAGGACCAGACTGAGAAAGAGAATGGGAAAATTGAAGATGGAAACGGAGTAAACAAGAGGAATCCCCTTATCGAAAGTGGACTAGTTCCATATAATGCGGAGCCCAAAGAGAGGGGGAACCAACTGCCTCCAGTGACCAATGCCCTTATTAAACCGAACGCAAAGTGTCATTTACCTTTAAGTTTGATAATACGTCGCTTTTGAAGGCAGGATAATGTAAAGTGAACTGGAGTCCAAGGATAGTCTTCCCAGCAACTTTACTCCCGTTGTGTTTTATTTCTTAACAATGTCGAATTTAAGATATTTGGACCTTAGGCGGAGACACAAAAAAACAGAAGTCCCAATCTTAAAATCTATATATTTGAGTTGTCAATGCTCAATGAGTTGGTGACAGACAAGGGGGGGACAGTGAACCTCGGTCATTTAGATCTAGTATTACTTTACTACAGTCTACTTACTTAAAACATGCCAATCGGCGAAGATGGCGATGTTTATCAAATCTTCCTGAGTGGTGAGCACGGTCTTGCCACCTTAATAGTATACCTTTTTTGGTCAATTACTGCAAAACATTAAAGAGGAAGGTTTGATCACACTCTGTAACCGGTAACAAGATGTAAAAGAAACCGAAACCAAGGTTGGTAGAAGATAAATATTACCTGAGTGATCTATAGATCTAATGGAGGACAGGAGGTCCTATTACTCCATGAGATTCGGATGTGGGCACTGTATTACAGCAGGTCTGGCAAATAAAAGAGTAACCCCTCTCAAGAAATCGTTTTTCAGTCTCCTGGATATTCTGAAGGAAAGAGTCCTCCATGCTGCAATTACGGCGCATCCTAATCATTTCCCCATACGGGATGTTCTCGATTACATGCCGGGGATGTGCGCTCTCATAATGTAGAATACTGTTGCAGGCAGTCGCCTTGCGATGAGTGCAGCTTTGGATTTTGTTGTTCTTTACAAAAAAATTCACATCAAGGAAATCGATGGATTCCTGATTGTGTGTCATCGTGAAACGAACATTGAAAGGATTATCATTGAGGTAGCCAAAGTAATCCAAAAGTTCCGGGGTAGGTCCATCCCAGATCATGATCACGTCATCGATGTACCTACCCCAGAAGATGATGTTATTCATCCACCTGGATGCGTGGCGACCCCATGCATGCTCCCGCTCAAACCAGCCCATAAATAGGCCGGCGTAAGCGGGAGCAAATCTGGAACCCATCGCAGTCCCTTGTGTTTGGTGGTACCATGTCGAATCATGTAAAAAGAAGTTTTTAGACAGTATGATTTCTGTCATCTCGAGAAGGACACCATTGTGCAAAATATGGTCTGCTGAGCGTTTATCCAGAAAAGTTTCAAGGGCTCTTATTCCAAATTCTTTTTTGATACATGTGTAAAGCCCAACTACATCTAAGGTGACGAGATGTAGGGTATCTGTCCACACAAAACCCTCCAGTTTGCCCAATATATCTTTGGTATCCCTCAAGTAGGCCGGAAGATTTTGTACCATGGGCTGGATGAAGGTATCGACGTACTCAGATAGTCTTTCTGTGGGCGAATTGACTCCCGAAATGATGGGACGGCCAGGTGGAAAAGGGCCTCCCTTGTGAATTTTAGGGAGTATATAAATACAAGGAAAGGAAGGGGTTGTAACTGTCAAATATTGACACTCCTCAGCGCTTAGTAAACCTATCTCTCGCCATTCTGTAAGTCTCATATTTATATGAGATGTGAGTGCTTCAGTAGGATTGAAACCAAGTCTGGTGTAACAGGTGGGATCAGAGAGTTGACGAGAAATTTCATTCATGTAATCCTCTTTGTCCATAATGATTACATTTCCCCCTTTATCAGCTTCACGAATGACAATTTTTTCGTCTGACTGAAGTGTTTTTAGGGCTTCAGACTCTATGCGTGTGAGATTATATTCAGAATGGGCAGGACGTTTCGAATTGTCAAGCATTTGATAAAGGGATTGGGTGACTCTCTCTCGAAAAATTTCAATATTTGGATGAGTACCTGTGGGGGTGTATTTAGATCTTGGTTTCAATCCACTTTCAATGTACACATCTTCAACAATATTCAATTCTTCTCTTACATTTTCAATGTCAATAGAAGTATCGAGTTCCACAGAAATCATTGCTTGTAGTGTATTTATTTCATTAACAGTATAGTCTGTGACATTCTCGACATTATTCACATCAACATGATTGGTAGGATTACGTGCAAAGTGATCTTTAAGTTTAACAAGTCGAACAAATTTCATTAAATCAACAAATAAATCAACATCTCCACCTGTTTGGTTAGGACAAAAACCTAAACCCTTGTTAAGAACAGAAATTTCATCTTGGTTTAGTGCTCTTTTTGATAGGTTTACAACAATGGACCTGGCTGTGTTATTAGCTTCAGTTCTAACTATTGTGGTTGGTTCCCCTTCTTTTTGGATCTTGTTATTCTCTCCACTGATTCTAAGTTTGGTTTTTTGGGATTTCTCTTTGCGTTTCCGCCAGAGCCTCCCTCCCCTTCTTGTCTTGGAGATTCTCTGTGTGCCGGTCGTGCCCCCAACCTCCACCTCTCCATCTCCAATAAAAAATTATTGGGCCTTATGTCAGATGTATTGGAACTTATTGGTTCAGTTGTGGAGGCCGAACTTGCGGCTGAGGAGAGTGATGTAATACTACTAGCAGAGCTCAATTCAGGGGTCTCTACTCTCTGTCTCTTACCCTCACCCGGGATCTTCACCTTATCATATTTTTTGGAGAAAGTATATACCCTCCCATCACTATAATCCTTGTCGTCCCTCCTGATTTTCCTCAGTTTTTTATCTCTTAGATAGATCTGGTGTTTTTCAAGTACCCCGTCTAGTATAGCATAATTTTTCTTTGTCACATCCTTTAATTCGGATTGTGCCAGCTCCTTTTCCAATTCTTCTATTTCTTGCTGAGCTTTTGCTCCCTTTCTCTCAGCATTTTTGATTAGGATGCGCATCATAGTAAAGGATGCGTTCCGTAGGTTGTTTTCCCAATCTTCTAGTTGGTCAGTGTCTAAGTCTTCAAACGTGGGGAAGATAAGTATCCTCAACCCACGTGGAATTTTCTCATTCTCCAGATACTTTCCCAAGGTGGTGCCATCCCACCAACGGGACATCTCGTTCATCTTAAGTTTTTCCAATTTTTTAAATTTGGCCTTTAAACCATCTTCTTTAAGAGTTGTTGTGCCAATTGTTTTGGCCCCAGGTGTGAATAAATCCTGGGCAAGCTCCTGGCGTCTATCTTTGAAACTAGTCATGCTTGAGACAATCTATTTACAGAGGTCTCACTTGTATACGAATATAAATGAGTGGTATTTATATTGGGTGTGTCAGTGCTACTAAGGGTGAAATATAGTAAACAACAAATTGCAATGATGGACCCTTCCTAGAGTCAGCACCTGACTAACTTACGCCCAACGATAATTGATATCCCTTAAATTATTGAAGGGGATTGTGTGCACACCGAATGGCACCCATCATCACTGTGCCTATTCCCCTGGGGAATTTAAATGCAATGGAAAAACAACCGCAAAGGTGCACCACAACAAATAAAATAATAAGTGCAAAAAGTATTTGAGCACAATAAAGAAATATATCATGAAGAAATGTTGTTAGTCTTCTTTTAATCTTTATTTTTCAATTTGTGGTGAAACAGAAACAGCCGACGCGTTTCGTCCCAAGCCGGGACTTCTTCAGGGCTGTCGGTAAAAAACATATACATACAATCAATTTTGTGTACAACAAATGACTTACAATCTGACAATCTAAACAACAACAGACAAATTTAAAACCTTCCTACGATAGACATGGAGCCATCTACATTGATCCTTAGGCCTTAGCCCACCGATGATCTTTACTCTTAGGGTTACAGCCAAACATCAGAATTTGTACATGTTTTTGGAACAATTTATTATGTTAAAAAACGGGTGTATAAACATTATTTACATTTGCAGGAGATCATTTTTGTATTAATTGTATATCAACCCAACATATTCTATCTGACGGGGGATAGATAAATGCAGTGGGCCTGCAGTATATGCTTGAAGCACTGAGAAGGACCAGACTGAGAAAGAGAATGGGAAAATTGAAGATGGAAACGGAGTAAACAAGAGGAATCCCCTTATCGAAAGTGGACTAGTTCCATATAATGCGGAGCCCAAAGAGAGGGGGAACCAACTGCCTCCAGTGACCAATGCCCTTATTAAACCGAACGCAAAGTGTCATTTACCTTTAAGTTTGATAATACGTCGCTTTTGAAGGCAGGATAATGTAAAGTGAACTGGAGTCCAAGGATAGTCTTCCCAGCAACTTTACTCCCGTTGTGTTTTATTTCTTAACAATGTCGAATTTAAGATATTTGGACCTTAGGCGGAGACACAAAAAAACAGAAGTCCCAATCTTAAAATCTATATATTTGAGTTGTCAATGCTCAATGAGTTGGTGACAGACAAGGGGGGGACAGTGAACCTCGGTCATTTAGATCTAGTATTACTTTACTACAGTCTACTTACTTAAAACATGCCAATCGGCGAAGATGGCGATGTTTATCAAATCTTCCTGAGTGGTGAGCACGGTCTTGCCACCTTAATAGTATACCTTTTTTGGTCAATTACTGCAAAACATTAAAGAGGAAGGTTTGATCACACTCTGTAACCGGTAACAAGATGTAAAAGAAACCGAAACCAAGGTTGGTAGAAGATAAATATTACCTGAGTGATCTATAGATCTAATGGAGGACAGGAGGTCCTATTACTCCATGAGATTCGGATGTGGGCACTGTATTACAGCAGGTCTGGCAAATAAAAGAGTAAATATGATGTTGTAATATGGTGAGATGTGACTAGAACACTATGTTATTTGGTTCCACTCGCAGCTTATCATGGCAGGCACGTATAAGGTCCCAATTATTGTCATTTATCACTGTTGTTTCTCTCCTGTCCCTCTGCACCTTGCAGACTTTCTCCTTTTCTCTTCTCACACAAATTAGTTCCTACTTAATCACACGAGGCTTAGTGGTTGTAGAACCATATTAATCCTAGCATACCTAATTAGGCTTGAGGAGACTATATATTTTATGTCTTGTCATTTCCCTCTCAGGGATTTATACCTTTTATCTTCAATGCAAATAGCAAAGCCTACTGTTTTCATTATCTGTGGGAACAGAGGCAAAGATGGCCGCCGTTTTTCTTTACGCTTCCTACCCCTTACATTAGGGTTAATATCACCCATGTTTATTAGTCTCCCTTTACAAATGGGTTCACTTTTCCCATGGTTTTATGTTATTTTATTAGATAACACAAGGGGTGCCTATATCCGAGATTTATATAGAAATCGGATTCCTTTTATATCAATGCCCGTCGCACTAATATACGGACAGCATACAGGGCCGTTTACAGTTTTCAACTGGCCCCTTTTTTGCTAGTATTAAGGGTGCACACTCTTTTGACAACGAGGCTCTAGGGGGTTAGGATGTAGATATATATGCCTCTTTTTGCCACTCCAAGATGGCCGCCGCCATTTTATAGGCGTCTATAGGGCATTTTTGACGACTGGCGCTTCAGTTAGTACTACGCTTGGCCGTTCATAATTTAAGCGCCGTCTTACTAGTTTCATGTCCTTGACTTTTCTTAATTATTTTGTGTGACATGTGGACATTATTTAGATCCTTTCAAAGGACCGTTTTAGCAACGAGGTCACTAGGAAGGGCGGACACTCGGCATATACCAAGGCCTCTGTGGTCCAATCACAGGACCGATTCCAGCATCGCGGTCACTAAGTAGGGCGGACAGCCATATGATGATAGGGATTATGGGGGAAAGATTGCATATATACACGTTCCGTTTAGCCACTATAAGATGGCCGCCATCATTACACACACCCGTGTGTTGTCACTGCGGTTTATCGAATTCCGACGCTAAGGCGCCGGCGCAGCAATCCCAGGTGCGGACCCTTTACCTAATTGCTGTTAGTATATAACAGTCAAGATGGGCACACCACAATTGAACACAACGTCGCAGGGGGTGTTTCGCTGTAACGAGGGATGTGGATGGACGCCGGTCGTTTTATCAGGAACGGTGAGTGTATCATGCTACTGGGTTACTTAGCTATCCTCCCTGGTAGTATTGTCTAGCAGGATTGGTAACTAGTTTAGGTCACTGTTCACATTACCTGCTCAGCAAGACCTGTTTTCATTGTAGTTTAAGTCTTCCATTACTTAGTTTTGGCATTTGGCTTAGGGGAAATGCTTGTTTATATTCCAAAAAATCTTTTTCCTTTAAAATTAGAAATTAGCATATCATCATGCTTAGCACCCCCTCTTTTGATATACCGTAATAACCAGTTCACCAGGTATCTTATTAATATCAGTCACAGTTCTGGGCCATTATCCAGGTGTGTTAATAACGGACATTGTCTATAGGGTGAGACACTATTTTTGTAAACCCATACAGAAATGTATGTCAATAGATTATTAGTGTTCTAGTCACATCTCACCATATTACAACATCATATTTACTCTTTTATTTGCCAGACCTGCTGTAATACAGTGCCCACATCCGAATCTCATGGAGTAATAGGACCTCCTGTCCTCCATTAGATCTATAGATCACTCAGGTAATATTTATCTTCTACCAACCTTGGTTTCGGTTTCTTTTACATCTTGTTACCGGTTACAGAGTGTGATCAAACCTTCCTCTTTAATGTTTTGCAGTAATTGACCAAAAAAGGTATACTATTAAGGTGGCAAGACCGTGCTCACCACTCAGGAAGATTTGATAAACATCGCCCTCTTCGCCGATTGGCATGTTTTAAGTAAGTAGACTGTAGTAAAGTAATACTAGATCTAAATGACCGAGGTTCACTGTCCCCCCCTTGTCTGTCACCAACTCATTGAGCATTAACAACTCAAATATATAGATTTTAAGATTGGGACTTCTGTTTTTTTGTGTCTCCGCCTAAGGTCCAAATATCTTAAATTCGACATTGTTAAGAAATAAAACACAACGGGAGTAAAGTTGCTGGGAAGACTATCCTTGGACTCCAGTTCACTTTACATTATCCTGCCTTCAAAAGCGACGTATTATCAAACTTAAAGGTAAATGACACTTTGCGTTCGGTTTAATAAGGGCATTGGTCACTGGAGGCAGTTGGTTCCCCCTCTCTTTGGGCTCCGCATTATATGGAACTAGTCCACTTTCGATAAGGGGTTTCCTCTTGTTTACTCCGTTTCCATCTTCAATTTTCCCATTCTCTTTCTCAGTCTGGTCCTTCTCAGTGCTTCAAGCATATACTGCAGGCCCACTGCATTTATCTATCCCCCGTCAGATAGAATATGTTGGGTTGATATACAATTAATACAAAAATGATCTCCTGCAAATGTAAATAATGTTTATACACCCGTTTTTTAACATAATAAATTGTTCCAAAACATGTACAAATTCTGATGTTTGGCTGTAACCCTAAGAGTAAAGATCATCGGTGGGCTAAGGCCTAAGGATCAATGTAGATGGCTCCATGTCTATCGTAGGAAGGTTTTAAATTTGTCTGTTGTTGTTTAGATTGTCAGATTGTAAGTCATTTGTTGTACACAAAATTGATTGTATGTATATGTTTTTTACCGACAGCCCTGAAGAAGTCCCGGCTTGGGACGAAACGCGTCGGCTGTTTCTGTTTCACCACAAATTGAAAAATAAAGATTAAAAGAAGACTAACAACATTTCTTCATGATATATTTCTTTATTGTGCTCAAATACTTTTTGCACTTATTATTTTATTTGTTGTGGTGCACCTTTGCGGTTGTTTTTCCATTGCATTTAAATTCCCCAGGGGAATAGGCACAGTGATGATGGGTGCCATTCGGTGTGCACACAATCCCCTTCAATAATTTAAGGGATATCAATTATCGTTGGGCGTAAGTTAGTCAGGTGCTGACTCTAGGAAGGGTCCATCATTGCAATTTGTTGTAGACTTCAAACAAGAGTTCAAACAAAGCACTTTGCGTGATTGGAGTTGGGACCCTGTCCAGACACTTGAAAAGGTGAACAAATATTGGACCCTTTATGCGATTTTTTTGAAGAGGGAGTCGGGACACGCAGACCCTAGAACTGGGTGGGCGCCTTGCGCTGCTGTCTGTAGGACATATTTGAGTATCATGCTGCCCGACTCTTTGAGCTGGGACCAAACTAGTAGATTTGCGTAAAGCGTCTGACCCCACAGCCTACCTAATGAAGAATTCACTGAAGCACCCCGAAGCATCCCTAGCGCAAGGAGCCTGCTGGGAGGCCACCTTACAGAAGTTCTGGTAAATTGTAATCTTCTGAGCACACAAAACAATCTACAACTGTTGTAGATGTATTTGAGTTCATCTGGGATCCCATCCAAATTCCATGAAAGTCTGACATTTCCTTCTGTAGGTTAAGACAGAATAATCCACAGTGTCAAAGACAGGGATGAAAAACAACTTAACCTGCAGCGTGCTCACCCCCTACAAATCTGAGGGCTCCAACTTTGAAAAGCAGAAAAACGGTTTCTGTGCTGTGACCAGATATAAACCTATACACTAGTGAAGACAGCAGCTCTGGAGGACTAAAAAAGCGTGACACAGTTATATAGCAATCTCTAATAGCTTCAGACAGCCAAGGCATTGTGGTGATGAAGTGAAAATTCGCTAAGATGTTGGGGTGCAGTTTATTTTCACAGAAGGACAACAATTGCACAGTTTCCTGATACAGGTACTGCCCTTCTGAGTGCAAAATATTTATTCAATCTGCTTTTACAGGAGAACAGAGACCTGAGTGTTCCCTTAGATGCCATGCTGCGAATGTACTGTTGATGAGCTGGTAGGATTACTTTTTGTTTTATCAATACACAGCGGCTGCTCCTCCACTAAGGCAGAGAAGCATCACCCCACTGCTTTCCAGAAGTGCAAAAAAGGAAAAATAAAATTATAACATGATGTTATCATTTTATTTTTCCGTGAGAGCGAGGTTAGGGCGGGGCAGGACAGGGTTGTTAGAGCAGGGGGAGGAGGTAATATGTGCACTTAAGCGCGCATGACGCTTTGACCTGCCGTCTTGGGCCGGCCAAACAAGCAGGCACACTTAACATGTTCTCTACCTAGCTTGTATTGCATAGGCTCACACTCCCTGTCTGAACGCTGAACCAGGCCGCTCAGACCAATCATGACACTACTGTAATGCTGGTGAAAGCAGTGTTGTAACTGGCTTAGTGTGAGGAGAGATGACTGAAGAGAGATGGCAGCCATGAGAGGTGTTATTTTTTCTCTCCATGCGCCCTGCCACCCCTGTTCTGTAGCAGCCACCACTGTCAAAACCTTAATTTTCTTTTAAAGAGTAGATCAGAAAAAAAAGTCAAATCTGGGGTGCCCTGCAGAAGTGGAATGAAGATTAGAGGCAGACACAAAGGAACAACGTATGCAGTCTGATACATTTGATTTGTATTGACATTCATCACTCACACCCAAACATTTCTCAAAGGGCACCAAAGGCCTGTGGGCATTGCCCAGTGAAATAATATATTGCCCATCATGAGATATCTCTACATGAAACGTCCTTGCTAGCTATAACTCAAACCAACTAGGCTTTTGGGACAGATAAGCCACCAGTCATCAAAACCTTTTGACAGACAGTGGGAAGTTACAAGAAAAAGACCTGTAAAGGGGGCCTTCTGACCTGCAAACCATGACCAGGAGCTCCCAGTACTTCAGGGACACCCAGAGAAGCCATCGATGACCAGCAACATTCCAGAGATTAGAACTTGCACTCTATCACTGACCAGCTGCCTGGTAGTAAACATAGTAGTAACCTACACTACAAACATCTGAGCATTTCAAAGCCCTCACAGAGATAGTCCACATAATAACACTGCCTCTTTTAAAGTATGGCCAATAATGGTAATTTTTGTTATAGTAAGTAAAAACTGGTGCAGGTCATAGTTTAGTATATGCTAATGTCACAGATTTTTAGGTCTGAGTTTGACAGCACAGTTGTCAGACAGACTATGGGGCAGATTTACAAGAACTGGCGCATCTCTGCTTATTAGCAGAGATGCGTCCGCTAAATTGCGTGACAGAAAAAAAGCCTTGCGCCACCATGGATGCGTCGCATTTACAACGCGGCGCACTGTGGTGCATGGATAGACAGATGTGTGACGCATCTTTTTGAGGAAAGGCAGCGGATTGCTGGAGTCGTGTCGTAAGCACGACGCAACTAGAGCGATGGTCAGGAATGCCTATTCCCATATTGCTGTGTCATTCCTTACGCCTGCATCAAGCAGGAGCAAGGTTTTGACGGAGTGGCGTCGTAAAAGTGACTCAGTAAAATCTTGTTGATTTCACTGCATCACTTTTGCAAAGCTTCCTTGCAACGTAACGCACAACCTGCATACATTATACCTGATGCAGGTATAATGTAGCGCTGGGCTTACAACGTGATGCATATCCCTAGATGCATCATGTTGTAAATATGCCGCATCATGGCCAATTGTTTACGACGACGCTGCGTCACAGAAGGAATGCAGCAGCAGCGTAAAGTTGTCGGTGACGCAGGGGGTTTGTAAATCTGCCCTAAGTGCTTGCAATATACAAAAAAGAGGACTTTGTGTTTGTCCCTTACAATCATTTGTTTTCTTTGACCAGCCTCTTTCAGCCATTGGCTATCACGCTCATGGTTGCACTCCAGAGATATCTGGACTATGATGCTGTTGTGTCTCGCCCACCTAGTATTCCAAGCAGACTAAAAGCTACTCTATAGAAAACAGGGTGAAAGGAAAATTGGGAAAAGACATATGTCAATGTGTAACACTCTCTTTTGAACTTGGTATGAGTTTGTCTTGTGCATTTGAGTCCTAAAAAAGTAAACAAACAACATGGCTGTTGGACTTGGCCCTTTTTTGCAGGTTCACCCCTAAAGTTTTTTGCATTTCTCCCAGCCTTTTTCTCTGTGTAGTGTTAGTGGGTTTAGGCCTCTGGGCATTTTAGCACTGTGGTTCAGTGTAAAGTGCGTGCACTCTGTATTACATTTAGTGAGAGTGGCCTGCCCTCCCATAGGAATGCATGGCGGATTCCATGCTCAGTGTGTGTCAGTGGTAATTCCTGTTATGAGAGTAGCAGTATGGTCAAGTCTGGTATGTATGAAATTGTGAGGATAAATGCTGCACAATGATGTGCGCAGAATTATTATGGCTATGTGAGAAATGCCACTTTTAGAAGTTGGCATTTCTGTGTGCTATGTGTCTACCTGCCTGATGTGTATTGGCTGTCTGGCTTTGGAGGGACAGGGCAGGCTGAGACCGACCTGGATTGAATAGAGAGATCTTCAGTTGGAGTATGGGGAGGGGTGATCCTTTGATCTGAGCAGGGCTGACAAAGGGAATGATGGCTCCACCCCCCACTGTGCGTCTGATGGCAGACCCCCTCTTCCTGAAAGGCAGGATGCAGCCTTGTAAACAAAGTGCTCCAGGACCACACCAAACTGGTTCTGGCTAGGTTCAGTCACTTGTGACTTTTGAGAACAAAGACTTTGGCTGATATAAATATAGGGGCTGTGACCCCATGAGGTTGTTCAGTTCTTGGGCCAGTATCCTGCTGGGCGTGCTGCTGCTGGGGCCCAGGGGGGGCTGCCATGAGGGCTTGCCTCCCTGGGCCCTGCATTGCCCCCGCCTCTCTAAAGACTTTTGGGGACCTTTTACTTTGCGTGTGTTACCTCTGGACATCAAGACGAACCTCAGTCCGTGTAACTAGAGGGCAAGGACTGAAACTTTCATCCTTCTTGCTGAAGCAACTACCCATGGGCCTGATTTGAGCTTTTATATCAAATAGGGGGGAACAAGAACGGACAATTTTTCACGGGGTCCAGTGTACATGTCCTACAATAGAAAGCAACAACAATTTGTACAGAGTTCCCCTGGTTAAGTCAACTTATATCTAACCTCTCTCACGTAGAGTAGTGACCAGAAAAGGTGAAGGTGCTACACCCTTTTTACGGAATTAAGGATACCTCACACAAGTCACCGGTTGGACGGCCACTGTCATCCCACCCGATGATCGTACAGTGTCATCATTGGTGTCCTGCTCCTGCGGCAGGCTGGCGATGCAATGCCTGTCGGGCAGCCCTAGGTGCTGCACTTTGTCGGAGATCTTTTATTCCTTAGCCAATGGGTGTGTGAGTGTGAGGGGCCTAAAAAAGTGCAATAGTGAGCGTGAGTGGAGTTTAAAAAAAGTCAGTAGGGTCCATTAGGCGAAGCTTTAATGTTATGGCTCACTGCTTTGTTAAAAGAAAAATAGAGGGGTATGAAGGCGTGGTAATAATGGTGACCAAACCTCATTCAACCCTCAGTCAGAGTGTGGTCGACATGTTTCTTGCCCCTACGGCAATTCATCAGGACCAAAGTGCTCATATAATTGCTGCCGATACCTCTCTAATTAGAGGAATCGGATATACGACCTGGAGTGTGTCGTGGGATCAACCCTCCATTGAAGCCCTCCCTGGGACTAGGAGAGGAAACAAAAAGAAGTGTACATTCAATCACTTGTCTGTTTAAAATTGAACATTGTGGCACATCAAAAATTAACATGCAAGTGATGCGTTCTGAGGGGAAGCAATTGAACAGACCCCATCAGGGATAGATACTCATGTGAGAGAGGGTTAGAAAGTATAGTCAGACCGTGGAGAGACCACGTCCTGCTAGTGACAGATGTGCTCCGCCATTCGCGTGCATAGTTGTATTTACATTTCTAGCGTGTCATGCCGTGCTATATGTCATGTAAGTAACATGCAGGCGCCGCTTGGTGTGCGCGTTCACACACAGGAAACAATTCAGATTAGAATTGAGATTAAAAGGAATGAGATAAAGAGGAAGGCACCGTGGTAGCACTCTATCTCATGGGACTCGGTAACTCGTCGCGCCAGGGTGGTCAACAGTTCTTACAATCAGTGATCGACCCCGCCGGGGAGAGAGTAAAAACAGGGGGACAAAGAGAGAAATCTTACCAAAGTTCCCTGGTAGAGAAGTCCACCGGCTGACTTGGTGGGGCCAGAACTTAACGTAATTCACCTGGAAAGAGTACAGAGCCACCGTTTATCAGGGGGTTACTAAGCGGTGATGCTTACTGTTGGTGGTTGGTGAAGCTTGCGGCTCAATTGCCGCGGTCGTGGAGGTCGCGTCAGATCAGTGCGCCTTACCTTAATTGTTGCTGGCAATAGGCATCTAGTCACCTACCCCTCCCACGTCGGTACCGCTACAGGACAGCCGGTCAGACCGATGAGAGACTCCCGCCGCATATGAAAACGCGGAAAGCGGGCACCATGGTAGGCGTGTCCGGTGCGTGTTGCTAGGCAACGCGACGCGGGGGTGGAAAGCGAAGATTACCTAGTCATGCCGAGACGGTGAATGTGGGCGCCATCTTAGAACAGGGAAGTTGTTTACTTGGTAGAGACAGATAGTTAATGGGAACCGGACTGTCAAGTCCGAGTCTATAGAGACAATTAGTTACGAGTCTGTATTATCTGGCTAGCAAAGTCCAAGGCACCGAATCATTGAGGCCGAGCTCATCGGTACGCAGACGATGAACCCATCTTTGTTCCAATCGAAACAGGGCTGGTTGGCTTATTGTGGCATGACACTCTAGGACAGTCCAGCGCATATTCTCTGTGGAGTGATTGTGTTCTTTGCAGTGATCGTACAGTCTCGTATGTGTCTTTGAGCACCGAATATTGCTGTTGTGCTCCATGATTCGTTGTTTTACAGGGCGCATTGTCATCCCAATATAGAGCATCCTACAGGGACAGATGAGAACATAGACACACCTTGAGCTATTACAGTTGGTGTGTTTTTTAATTGTCCAGATGAAGTCCCTCGGTAATTCAATAGTTTTACCCTGGATGGTTTGAGGGCACACTACACATGATCCACACCGGTAGTGTCCAGTGACCGGTGGGAGGTCCCACAAGGTTTTGACCGGGTGTGTACTAGATTTTTTAGGGCGAGTGTGAATCAAAGTGTCTTTGAGGTTCGCTGTCCTTTTGAATGCAAAACGTGGGCGTGGTAATTCCATACCTGCTGTGTTGAGGATCCCCCAGTGTAAGTTCACAGTCTTTTTAATGAAAGATGAATGCTTGGTGTAGGATGTTACACATGTGATTGTGTCATCTTGCTTTTTAGGGTGGATTTCAAGCAGTGCCTCTCTGTGATTGTTAAGTGCCCTTTTGGATGATGTCTTTAGAAGTCGTGTAGGGTAGCCCCTATCCCGGAGCTTATGTTGCAGGATACTGGCTTCTTGTTTATAGTCTTGGACCGAGCTGCAATTTCTCCGCAGGCGGAGGAATTGCCCGAAGGGCAAGTTATCCCTCAGAGGTCTCGTATGGTGGCTCTTATAGAGGAGCAAGCTGTTTCTATCAGTCTCCTTTTTGAAGAGGGTAGTACTGATCGTTGCCGGATCCAATCGGATGGTCAGATCTAGGAAGGGTATCGATGTCTCGGCAATTGTGCCTGTAAACTTTAGGAAAGGGTCCTGCTGGTTGATCCAAATGCAAAAGGCCTCGCAACTGGGTCGATCACCCTTCCAGAAAATCAAAATGTCATCGATATATCGACGCCAGAGGGTGAGATTCTCTCGAAAGGGGTTGTTTTCTGGAGGGTAGATGTAATTCTTTTCAAACGAGGCCATATAGATGCATGCCAGGCTCGGTACGAAGGTCGAACCCATCGAGGTTCCGCGGACCTGGTGGTACAGTTGGGCTTCGTATCTGAAAAAATTCTCCGTCAGGGCTATATGTGCTAGCTCCATGATAAAGGCTATTGGAGTGGGGGACATCCATTCTTCTTGTCGCATCAGTGAGTCGACTGCTTCTAGCGTTGCTTGTTGTGGAATGTTAGTATACAATGCCTCTACGTCTAGAGTTAGGAGTAGGTCGATGTCTTCTCTCCCGTCGATATCGTTGATAAGACGGAGGACGTCTCTGGTGTCTTGTAGATAGGATGGAATCTGTTTAACCAAAGGCTGGAAGAAGGCGTCACAAAATTGGGACAACGGCTCCAGCACCGATCCAATGCCGGAGACAATTGGTCTCCCAGGAACTGGGGTCGTCCCCTTGTGTATTTTTGGGAGCGTGTAAAAGTAAGGTGTTACAGGGTCCAGTGTCACCAAAAATTCAGCTTCCTTCTTACTTATCCACTCATTCGTCTCAGCTTCGATGACAAGGGCCATGATGGTTGTCGTTAGCCGTTTAGTAGGGTCCTCCATGAGTGGTCTGTAATGTGTACTATTCGACAATTGTCGTCTGCATTCAAGGTCGTAGTCCTCATAGTTTTGTATCACCGTGGCTCCCCCTTTATCTGCCTGCTTGATGACAATGGATTCATCCCTCCCCAAAGCAATGGAAGCTTGTCTTTCTGCAGTAGTTAAATTGTGGAAGGGTTTGATAATCGGTGTGTTGCGTAGGCTAGTTAGAACCGCACGCTCGAAGGTTAAGACTTCTGGTGGCACCATCCCATCAGTAGGGGTGAAGGTGGATGGTTTCTTCAAACCTGTGTCTAGACTGGGAACTTCAGGTTGGTCTTTGAAGAATGCCCGAAGGCGTATTTTCCTGAAGAATTGTTTCAGCTCAATCATTTCTAGGAAGTTATCAGGGGTAGGAGTGGGGACAAACCCCAGACCCTTCTCCAAGACACTATTTTCTGTTGGTGAAAGGATTCGGTTGGATAAATTGACGATCAAACTCGTCTCCCCCTGGCTGCAATGCTCCTGGTTTCCATTGCTGTCGGTACTGACGGTTGTTCCTGCCATTGTACTCCTTTCTGCCCGCCTCGCTTTCGCCCTCTTCCTCTGCCCCAACCTCTGCCTTGAAAAGGTGGCGGGTTAAGGGGGTAGAATTGCGGGGGGCCTTGTGGATAGAAAGGGTATTGCCATGGTGGTGTCATATGTGGTGGACCGTGGAATACTGGGCCTTGATGGAAACCTTGTTGCCATGTGCGTGGTGGGCGGGGATTCCTAGAGGGATTGCCACCACTGGAGTCACTGCTTGATGATCCCCGTCTGTTGTCACTGGCTGAGTTCTCATCAGACGAATAGTTGTTCTTTTTCCCTTTGTAATCATCTTTCAAATAAGGATATACCTTTTCTTTCGCAAATTTGGCAATATCCTTCTCAAGTTTTGTTGTTTTCTGTTTTAGTAAAAACTCATGATGATCAGCCATCTCTTGGTTGATCTCAGAAAGCTTGGTGGTAAAAGCTGTCTTGTTATTTTTTGATATTGCGTTCTTCATGGTTGCCTCTAAGGCTGAAATTCTTTCTAGCAATGCGTCAGCAAGGCGCTTCGCTGTTTGTGTGATCAAAAAGAGTAGATCCTTGGTGCACTTCCAGGAAACCTGGCACCAGTCCACTTTGAAGCGTTTGTCATCCAGAAAGAGTCTTGGGATTATATTGACAATTAAGCCCTGAGGTGCTATGTTACTCCTCAAGTATTCGGTCATCATGATCCCATGGAGCGTAATTCTTATGAGTTCTTTCTTCAACTCTGTTAGAGTTGTCCATTCATCGGAAGATGCCCCAGATGTAGAGGCCGAAAGGTTGGTCAATATTGATGGCGCTGATCTTAGTGCCTCGGCTATGGTGTCCTCATCGAAGCTTAAGCCCGGTACATCCTCCATCTTGGCAACCGGGTTCGCTCTCGGAGCAAGGATGCGGAGCCCCGGACCGTGCCAGCCAGAGTAGAGTGTAAGAAAGGTGCCTTAGTTGAGCAGTCAATACTGACTCGGGTTGGACCAAAAAGGTGAAAAATTCTTCACTAATGGTAACCTAAAAGAAGGGGTTCCCGTGCAAAAATGCACGTAAGGAATTATATCAAATAGGGGGGAACAAGAACGGACAATTTTTCACGGGGTCCAGTGTACATGTCCTACAATAGAAAGCAACAACAATTTGTACAGAGTTCCCCTGGTTAAGTCAACTTATATCTAACCTCTCTCACGTAGAGTAGTGACCAGAAAAGGTGAAGGTGCTACACCCTTTTTACGGAATTAAGGATACCTCACACAAGTCACCGGTTGGACGGCCACTGTCATCCCACCCGATGATCGTACAGTGTCATCATTGGTGTCCTGCTCCTGCGGCAGGCTGGCGATGCAATGCCTGTCGAGCAGCCCTAGGTGCTGCACTTTGTCGGAGATCTTTTATTCCTTAGCCAATGGGTGTGTGAGTGTGAGGGGCCTAAAAAAGTGCAATAGTGAGCGTGAGTGGAGTTTAAAAAAAGTCAGTAGGGTCCATTAGGCGAAGCTTTAATGTTATGGCTCACTGCTTTGTTAAAAGAAAAATAGAGGGGTATGAAGGCGTGGTAATAATGGTGACCAAACCTCATTCAACCCTCAGTCAGAGTGTGGTCGACATGTTTCTTGCCCCTACGGCAATTCATCAGGACCAAAGTGCTCATATAATTGCTGCCGATACCTCTCTAATTAGAGGAATCGGATATACGACCTGGAGTGTGTCGTGGGATCAACCCTCCATTGAAGCCCTCCCTGGGACTAGGAGAGGAAACAAAAAGAAGTGTACATTCAATCACTTGTCTGTTTAAAATTGAACATTGTGGCACATCAAAAATTAACATGCAAGTGATGCGTTCTGAGGGGAAGCAATTGAACAGACCCCATCAGGGATAGATACTCATGTGAGAGAGGGTTAGAAAGTATAGTCAGACCGTGGAGAGACCACGTCCTGCTAGTGACAGATGTGCTCCGCCATTCGCGTGCATAGTTGTATTTACATTTCTAGCGTGTCATGCCGTGCTATATGTCATGTAAGTAACATGCAGGCGCCGCTTGGTGTGCGCGTTCACACACAGGAAACAATTCAGATTAGAATTGAGATTAAAAGGAATGAGATAAAGAGGAAGGCACCGTGGTAGCACTCTATCTCATGGGACTCGGTAACTCGTCGCGCCAGGGTGGTCAACAGTTCTTACAATCAGTGATCGACCCCGCCGGGGAGAGAGTAAAAACAGGGGGACAAAGAGAGAAATCTTACCAAAGTTCCCTGGTAGAGAAGTCCACCGGCTGACTTGGTGGGGCCAGAACTTAACGTAATTCACCTGGAAAGAGTACAGAGCCACCGTTTATCAGGGGGTTACTAAGCGGTGATGCTTACTGTTGGTGGTTGGTGAAGCTTGCGGCTCAATTGCCGCGGTCGTGGAGGTCGCGTCAGATCAGTGCGCCTTACCTTAATTGTTGCTGGCAATAGGCATCTAGTCACCTACCCCTCCCACGTCGGTACCGCTACAGGACAGCCGGTCAGACCGATGAGAGACTCCCGCCGCATATGAAAACGCGGAAAGCGGGCACCATGGTAGGCGTGTCCGGTGCGTGTTGCTAGGCAACGCGACGCGGGGGTGGAAAGCGAAGATTACCTAGTCATGCCGAGACGGTGAATGTGGGCGCCATCTTAGAACAGGGAAGTTGTTTACTTGGTAGAGACAGATAGTTAATGGGAACCGGACTGTCAAGTCCGAGTCTATAGAGACAATTAGTTACGAGTCTGTATTATCTGGCTAGCAAAGTCCAAGGCACCGAATCATTGAGGCCGAGCTCATCGGTACGCAGACGATGAACCCATCTTTGTTCCAATCGAAACAGGGCTGGTTGGCTTATTGTGGCATGACACTCTAGGACAGTCCAGCGCATATTCTCTGTGGAGTGATTGTGTTCTTTGCAGTGATCGTACAGTCTCGTATGTGTCTTTGAGCACCGAATATTGCTGTTGTGCTCCATGATTCGTTGTTTTACAGGGCGCATTGTCATCCCAATATAGAGCATCCTACAGGGACAGATGAGAACATAGACACACCTTGAGCTATTACAGTTGGTGTGTTTTTTAATTGTCCAGATGAAGTCCCTCGGTAATTCAATAGTTTTACCCTGGATGGTTTGAGGCCTTTTGCATTTGGATCAACCAGCAGGACCCTTTCCTAAAGTTTACAGGCACAATTGCCGAGACATCGATACCCTTCCTAGATCTGACCATCCGATTGGATCCGGCAACGATCAGTACTACCCTCTTCAAAAAGGAGACTGATAGAAACAGCTTGCTCCTCTATAAGAGCCACCATACGAGACCTCTGAGGGATAACTTGCCCTTCGGGCAATTCCTCCGCCTGCGGAGAAATTGCAGCTCGGTCCAAGACTATAAACAAGAAGCCAGTATCCTGCAACATAAGCTCCGGGATAGGGGCTACCCTACACGACTTCTAAAGACATCATCCAAAAGGGCACTTAACAATCACAGAGAGGCACTGCTTGAAATCCACCCTAAAGAGCAAGATGACACAATCACATGTGTAACATCCTACACCAAGCATTCATCTTTCATTAAAAAGACTGTGAACTTACACTGGGGGATCCTCAACACAGCAGGTATGGAATTACCACGCCCACGTTTTGCATTCAAAAGGACAGCGAACCTCAAAGACACTTTGATTCACACTCGCCCTAAAAAAACTAGTACACACCCGGTCAAAACCTTGTGGGACCTCCCACCGGTCACTGGACACTACCGGTGTGGATCATGTGTAGTGTGCCCTCAAACCATCCAGGGTAAAACTATTGAATTACCGAGGGACTTCATCTGGACAATTAAAAAACACACCAACTGTAATAGCTCAAGGTGTGTCTATGTTCTCATCTGTCCCTGTAGGATGCTCTATATTGGGATGACAATGCGCCCTGTAAAACAACGAATCATGGAGCACAACAGCAATATTCGGTGCTCAAAGACACATACGAGACTGTACGATCACTGCAAAGAACACAATCACTCCACAGAGAATATGCGCTGGACTGTCCTAGAGTGTCATGCCACAATAAGCCAACCAGCCCTGTTTCGATTGGAACAAAGATGGGTTCATCGTCTGCGTACCGATGAGCTCGGCCTCAATGATTCGGTGCCTTGGACTTTGCTAGCCAGATAATACAGACTCGTAACTAATTGTCTCTATAGACTCGGACTTGACAGTCCGGTTCCCATTAACTATCTGTCTCTACCAAGTAAACAACTTCCCTGTTCTAAGATGGCGCCCACATTCACCGTCTCGGCATGACTAGGTAATCTTCGCTTTCCACCCCCGCGTCGCGTTGCCTAGCAACACGCACCGGACACGCCTACCATGGTGCCCGCTTTCCGCGTTTTCATATGCGGCGGGAGTCTCTCATCGGTCTGACCGGCTGTCCTGTAGCGGTACCGACGTGGGAGGGGTAGGTGACTAGATGCCTATTGCCAGCAACAATTAAGGTAAGGCGCACTGATCTGACGCGACCTCCACGACCGCGGCAATTGAGCCGCAAGCTTCACCAACCACCAACAGTAAGCATCACCGCTTAGTAACCCCCTGATAAACGGTGGCTCTGTACTCTTTCCAGGTGAATTACGTTAAGTTCTGGCCCCACCAAGTCAGCCGGTGGACTTCTCTACCAGGGAACTTTGGTAAGATTTCTCTCTTTGTCCCCCTGTTTTTACTCTCTCCCCGGCGGGGTCGATCACTGATTGTAAGAACTGTTGACCACCCTGGCGCGACGAGTTACCGAGTCCCATGAGATAGAGTGCTACCACGGTGCCTTCCTCTTTATCTCATTCCTTTTTAATCTCAATTCTAATCTGAATTGTTTCCTGTGTGTGAACGCGCACACCAAGCGGCGCCTGCATGTTACTTACATGACATATAGCACGGCATGACACGCTAGAAATGTAAATACAACTATGCACGCGAATGGCGGAGCACATCTGTCACTAGCAGGACGTGGTCTCTCCACGGTCTGACTATACTTTCTAACCCTCTCTCACATGAGTATCTATCCCTGATGGGGTCTGTTCAATTGCTTCCCCTCAGAACGCATCACTTGCATGTTAATTTTTGATGTGCCACAATGTTCAATTTTAAACAGACAAGTGATTGAATGTACACTTCTTTTTGTTTCCTCTCCTAGTCCCAGGGAGGGCTTCAATGGAGGGTTGATCCCACGACACACTCCAGGTCGTATATCCGATTCCTCTAATTAGAGAGGTATCGGCAGCAATTATATGAGCACTTTGGTCCTGATGAATTGCCGTAGGGGCAAGAAACATGTCGACCACACTCTGACTGAGGGTTGAATGAGGTTTGGTCACCATTATTACCACGCCTTCATACCCCTCTATTTTTCTTTTAACAAAGCAGTGAGCCATAACATTAAAGCTTCGCCTAATGGACCCTACTGACTTTTTTTAAACTCCACTCACGCTCACTATTGCACTTTTTTAGGCCCCTCACACTCACACACCCATTGGCTAAGGAATAAAAGATCTCCGACAAAGTGCAGCACCTAGGGCTGCCCGACAGGCATTGCATCGCCAGCCTGCCGCAGGAGCAGGACACCAATGATGACACTGTACGATCATCGGGTGGGATGACAGTGGCCGTCCAACCGGTGACTTGTGTGAGGTATCCTTAATTCCGTAAAAAGGGTGTAGCACCTTCACCTTTTCTGGTCACTACTCTACGTGAGAGAGGTTAGATATAAGTTGACTTAACCAGGGGAACTCTGTACAAATTGTTGTTGCTTTCTATTGTAGGACATGTACACTGGACCCCGTGAAAAATTGTCCGTTCTTGTTCCCCCCTATTTGATATAATTCCTTACGTGCATTTTTGCACGGGAACCCCTTCTTTTAGGTTACCATTAGTGAAGAATTTTTCACCTTTTTGGTCCAACCCGAGTCAGTATTGACTGCTCAACTAAGGCACCTTTCTTACACTCTACTCTGGCTGGCACGGTCCGGGGCTCCGCATCCTTGCTCCGAGAGCGAACCCGGTTGCCAAGATGGAGGATGTACCGGGCTTAAGCTTCGATGAGGACACCATAGCCGAGGCACTAAGATCAGCGCCATCAATATTGACCAACCTTTCGGCCTCTACATCTGGGGCATCTTCCGATGAATGGACAACTCTAACAGAGTTGAAGAAAGAACTCATAAGAATTACGCTCCATGGGATCATGATGACCGAATACTTGAGGAGTAACATAGCACCTCAGGGCTTAATTGTCAATATAATCCCAAGACTCTTTCTGGATGACAAACGCTTCAAAGTGGACTGGTGCCAGGTTTCCTGGAAGTGCACCAAGGATCTACTCTTTTTGATCACACAAACAGCGAAGCGCCTTGCTGACGCATTGCTAGAAAGAATTTCAGCCTTAGAGGCAACCATGAAGAACGCAATATCAAAAAATAACAAGACAGCTTTTACCACCAAGCTTTCTGAGATCAACCAAGAGATGGCTGATCATCATGAGTTTTTACTAAAACAGAAAACAACAAAACTTGAGAAGGATATTGCCAAATTTGCGAAAGAAAAGGTATATCCTTATTTGAAAGATGATTACAAAGGGAAAAAGAACAACTATTCGTCTGATGAGAACTCAGCCAGTGACAACAGACGGGGATCATCAAGCAGTGACTCCAGTGGTGGCAATCCCTCTAGGAATCCCCGCCCACCACGCACATGGCAACAAGGTTTCCATCAAGGCCCAGTATTCCACGGTCCACCACATATGACACCACCATGGCAATACCCTTTCTATCCACAAGGCCCCCCGCAATTCTACCCCCTTAACCCGCCACCTTTTCAAGGCAGAGGTTGGGGCAGAGGAAGAGGGCGAAAGCGAGGCGGGCAGAAAGGAGTACAATGGCAGGAACAACCGTCAGTACCGACAGCAATGGAAACCAGGAGCATTGCAGCCAGGGGGAGACGAGTTTGATCGTCAATTTATCCAACCGAATCCTTTCACCAACAGAAAATAGTGTCTTGGAGAAGGGTCTGGGGTTTGTCCCCACTCCTACCCCTGATAACTTCCTAGAAATGATTGAGCTGAAACAATTCTTCAGGAAAATACGCCTTCGGGCATTCTTCAAAGACCAACCTGAAGTTCCCAGTCTAGACACAGGTTTGAAGAAACCATCCACCTTCACCCCTACTGATGGGATGGTGCCACCAGAAGTCTTAACCTTCGAGCGTGCGGTTCTAACTAGCCTACGCAACACACCGATTATCAAACCCTTCCACAATTTAACTACTGCAGAAAGACAAGCTTCCATTGCTTTGGGGAGGGATGAATCCATTGTCATCAAGCAGGCAGATAAAGGGGGAGCCACGGTGATACAAAACTATGAGGACTACGACCTTGAATGCAGACGACAATTGTCGAATAGTACACATTACAGACCACTCATGGAGGACCCTACTAAACGGCTAACGACAACCATCATGGCCCTTGTCATCGAAGCTGAGACGAATGAGTGGATAAGTAAGAAGGAAGCTGAATTTTTGGTGACACTGGACCCTGTAACACCTTACTTTTACACGCTCCCCAAAATACACAAGGGGACGACCCCAGTTCCTGGGAGACCAATTGTCTCCGGCATTGGATCGGTGCTGGAGCCGTTGTCCCAATTTTGTGACGCCTTCTTCCAGCCTTTGGTTAAACAGATTCCATCCTATCTACAAGACACCAGAGACGTCCTCCGTCTTATCAACGATATCGACGGGAGAGAAGACATCGACCTACTCCTAACTCTAGACGTAGAGGCATTGTATACTAACATTCCACAACAAGCAACGCTAGAAGCAGTCGACTCACTGATGCGACAAGAAGAATGGATGTCCCCCACTCCAATAGCCTTTATCATGGAGCTAGCACATATAGCCCTGACGGAGAATTTTTTCAGATACGAAGCCCAACTGTACCACCAGGTCCGCGGAACCTCGATGGGTTCGACCTTCGCACCGAGCCTGGCATGCATCTATATGGCCTCGTTTGAAAAGAATTACATCTACCCTCCAGAAAACAACCCCTTTCGAGAGAATCTCACCCTCTGGCGTCGATATATCGATGACATTTTGATTTTCTGGAAGGGTGATCGACCCAGTTGCGAGGCCTTTTGCATTTGGATCAACCAGCAGGACCCTTTCCTAAAGTTTACAGGCACAATTGCCGAGACATCGATACCCTTCCTAGATCTGACCATCCGATTGGATCCGGCAACGATCAGTACTACCCTCTTCAAAAAGGAGACTGATAGAAACAGCTTGCTCCTCTATAAGAGCCACCATACGAGACCTCTGAGGGATAACTTGCCCTTCGGGCAATTCCTCCGCCTGCGGAGAAATTGCAGCTCGGTCCAAGACTATAAACAAGAAGCCAGTATCCTGCAACATAAGCTCCGGGATAGGGGCTACCCTACACGACTTCTAAAGACATCATCCAAAAGGGCACTTAACAATCACAGAGAGGCACTGCTTGAAATCCACCCTAAAGAGCAAGATGACACAATCACATGTGTAACATCCTACACCAAGCATTCATCTTTCATTAAAAAGACTGTGAACTTACACTGGGGGATCCTCAACACAGCAGGTATGGAATTACCACGCCCACGTTTTGCATTCAAAAGGACAGCGAACCTCAAAGACACTTTGATTCACACTCGCCCTAAAAAAACTAGTACACACCCGGTCAAAACCTTGTGGGACCTCCCACCGGTCACTGGACACTACCGGTGTGGA
The DNA here is from genome assembly GCF_964261635.1 of Lissotriton helveticus. Taxonomy (NCBI): domain Eukaryota; kingdom Metazoa; phylum Chordata; class Amphibia; order Caudata; family Salamandridae; genus Lissotriton; species Lissotriton helveticus. The sequence continues at coordinate 1,943,825,005 of NC_136065.1, forward strand.
TCATGTGTAGTGTGCCCTCAAACCATCCAGGGTAAAACTATTGAATTACCGAGGGACTTCATCTGGACAATTAAAAAACACACCAACTGTAATAGCTCAAGGTGTGTCTATGTTCTCATCTGTCCCTGTAGGATGCTCTATATTGGGATGACAATGCGCCCTGTAAAACAACGAATCATGGAGCACAACAGCAATATTCGGTGCTCAAAGACACATACGAGACTGTACGATCACTGCAAAGAACACAATCACTCCACAGAGAATATGCGCTGGACTGTCCTAGAGTGTCATGCCACAATAAGCCAACCAGCCCTGTTTCGATTGGAACAAAGATGGGTTCATCGTCTGCGTACCGATGAGCTCGGCCTCAATGATTCGGTGCCTTGGACTTTGCTAGCCAGATAATACAGACTCGTAACTAATTGTCTCTATAGACTCGGACTTGACAGTCCGGTTCCCATTAACTATCTGTCTCTACCAAGTAAACAACTTCCCTGTTCTAAGATGGCGCCCACATTCACCGTCTCGGCATGACTAGGTAATCTTCGCTTTCCACCCCCGCGTCGCGTTGCCTAGCAACACGCACCGGACACGCCTACCATGGTGCCCGCTTTCCGCGTTTTCATATGCGGCGGGAGTCTCTCATCGGTCTGACCGGCTGTCCTGTAGCGGTACCGACGTGGGAGGGGTAGGTGACTAGATGCCTATTGCCAGCAACAATTAAGGTAAGGCGCACTGATCTGACGCGACCTCCACGACCGCGGCAATTGAGCCGCAAGCTTCACCAACCACCAACAGTAAGCATCACCGCTTAGTAACCCCCTGATAAACGGTGGCTCTGTACTCTTTCCAGGTGAATTACGTTAAGTTCTGGCCCCACCAAGTCAGCCGGTGGACTTCTCTACCAGGGAACTTTGGTAAGATTTCTCTCTTTGTCCCCCTGTTTTTACTCTCTCCCTGGCGGGGTCGATCACTGATTGTAAGAACTGTTGACCACCCTGGCGCGACGAGTTACCGAGTCCCATGAGATAGAGTGCTACCACGGTGCCTTCCTCTTTATCTCATTCCTTTTAATCTCAATTCTAATCTGAATTGTTTCCTGTGTGTGAACGCGCACACCAAGCGGCGCCTGCATGTTACTTACATGACATATAGCACGGCATGACACGCTAGAAATGTAAATACAACTATGCACGCGAATGGCGGAGCACATCTGTCACTAGCAGGACGTGGTCTCTCCACGGTCTGACTATACTTTCTAACCCTCTCTCACATGAGTATCTATCCCTGATGGGGTCTGTTCAATTGCTTCCCCTCAGAACGCATCACTTGCATGTTAATTTTTGATGTGCCACAATGTTCAATTTTAAACAGACAAGTGATTGAATGTACACTTCTTTTTGTTTCCTCTCCTAGTCCCAGGGAGGGCTTCAATGGAGGGTTGATCCCACGACACACTCCAGGTCGTATATCCGATTCCTCTAATTAGAGAGGTATCGGCAGCAATTATATGAGCACTTTGGTCCTGATGAATTGCCGTAGGGGCAAGAAACATGTCGACCACACTCTGACTGAGGGTTGAATGAGGTTTGGTCACCATTATTACCACGCCTTCATACCCCTCTATTTTTCTTTTAACAAAGCAGTGAGCCATAACATTAAAGCTTCGCCTAATGGACCCTACTGACTTTTTTTAAACTCCACTCACGCTCACTATTGCACTTTTTTAGGCCCCTCACACTCACACACCCATTGGCTAAGGAATAAAAGATCTCCGACAAAGTGCAGCACCTAGGGCTGCCCGACAGGCATTGCATCGCCAGCCTGCCGCAGGAGCAGGACACCAATGATGACACTGTACGATCATCGGGTGGGATGACAGTGGCCGTCCAACCGGTGACTTGTGTGAGGTATCCTTAATTCCGTAAAAAGGGTGTAGCACCTTCACCTTTTCTGGTCACTACTCTACGTGAGAGAGGTTAGATATAAGTTGACTTAACCAGGGGAACTCTGTACAAATTGTTGTTGCTTCCTGATTTGAGCTTGCCTCCTGCCGAAGTCTCAGGGACATTAGACTTCACCCATCAGCTGTCCGGATTCCTATTTGAGGGGGATTCTACTCGCAGGTGAGGCCTCTGTTGAGAATTCCAGAGCCTCTGGTTCTGCTGCGGGGAACGCGGGCTGAAAGTCATCGTTATCGCTATTGTGGGCCACTGCAGCTGAGGAGCTGTGGCCGCTGAGTGCCCGTATTTGCCTGTGCTACCAAAGTCATCATTATCGCTATTGTGGGCCGCTGCAGCTGAGGAGCTGTGGCCACTGAGTGTCCGAATTTGCCTGTGCTACCAAAGTCATCGTTATAGCTATTGTGGGTCGCCGCAGCTGAGGAGCAGTTGCCGCTGAGAGCCCGCCTTTTCCTGTGCTACCAAAGTCATCGTTATCGCTATTGTGGGCCGCTGCAGCTGAGGAGCTGTGGCCGCTGAGTGCCTGCATTTGACGTCCAAAGAGAATCATCGCTATCGCTATAGTGGGCAGCTGCAGCTGAGGAGCTCTGCCGCTAAGTGCCCGCATTGGCCGTCCTACGAGAATCATCGCAATCGCTATTGTGGGCAGCTGCAGCTGAGGAGCTGTGCCGCTGAGTGCCCGCACTAGCCCCCACTTCGAGGATCTTGGTACCACCTGCATGTGCCGCTGGGTGCCCGCCTTTAAGCCCCATCCCAGGATTATCGTGAGTGCACGCCACAGACCGCTACAGCTGGGAGCTGTGGCCACGGCTTCCTTGCGAGGGTGCGTGCCGTGCCCCTTTAAATCTCAGGTACATTGTGCACCACCGGGTCGCGTGGATCCCAGCTTTCTATTAAGTTCGTTCCACACGCTTTTTGAGTGCCTTTATTGCTTGTAATTATGTGCATTGTGGCTCCCGATTGGAGCACATTATTGGTGCTCGTGCTCCTGCGCCAGCTGCACCGCCTGACCGTGGGCAGCCGCCACATTTTGCCACATTCAGTTGGAGAGCCCCAGTGAGGCCCAGAGGTTACAGGGATGCCAGGCCTTCACTGGGGTTTCAGCTGCACAGCACTTAGTGCCAGCTGCCACGTTTAGGTCACAGTTCTTTGGGGGCATGTTTTGAGAGAGAGGAGTGAGATGCACTCCTTGGCCCCAGCGCAATTGCGCATGTGCGAACTATGCTGCATTGACAGCTGACCTGACTCTTTGACATAGGGCATTTGAGCCCCTGTGAGAAGGCCAGTTGGCCAGGGGGACTGTTAGGTTTATAGGGCACCAGGCCCTAATGTGATTTATGTGGTGCTAGGAAATGTGATACATGTATTATGATTTACACACCCTGATTTATGCCTCTAATGTGGTTTTATGGTTATGAGGTTGCGCATACTGTGTTTATGTTTGAGTTATTGCCTACTGTGAATTATAGCCCAAATGGGAGTTATGCTGGTGAGGTTGGCGCAGAATGTATTTCCCGCCTAAATGTGATACTGTGCCTAATATGGTTTGTGTAACAGGATGATGCTGAGTACAGTGTTTGCCAATAATTACTGGCTGTGTTCTACGTCTATTTATATGTTTTACATTTACTATCTTTTACTAAGCGATGGTTCAGACAGTGGCCCAAGTGGCCCTGTCATGTGTATATAATCCCCTGTAAATATTGCCCAGTACCCGGTGGCACAGTGTATAGTGAGTGATTACTATTCTAATGTGTTTTATGATAATACAAAGGCTATTTTTGATATAACCTAGTGTGGAGTCGCTTTTATGGTGTGCCTAGTATATTGTTGCTGTGTGAGTGTTGCGCAAATGCTTTACACATTGCCTCCGGGATAAGCCTGACTGCTCGTGCCAAGCTACAAAAGGGGTGAGCAGGGGTTATCTTTGGCGGGTAACTTCCATGCCCTGACTAGAGTGGTGGTTTTTGCCTGGCTTTGGCGCAAGCCTTAGCCTCCCAGAAATCACATTTCTAACAATGGCTATTTATTCTCCAGAACTGAACTATCTAATATACTGTGTATGATGTACCTTTTTAAAGTTGGTTAACAGTCTACAGCTACTGGTGCTTGTGAATACAGATGGTTCACCTGCTACATATAATGTGAAATATTAGTCTGATGTCTAAGTGTAATGATATTTGTATGCAGAACTATACCTTCATCTGCCTTGAATAATATTGAATGCAGCTCGCAATACATTCAGAAAGCCAAATCAATTATGTGGTTCAAAATCTTTAGAAGGAATTTGAGATTGTTACTCAACAGACAAAAATGTAACTTGAGTTCAATAAAGTCATTCACAAACAGTACTGTCTTTGAAGAAAGATTTCAACTCCATACTAACACTGATGAGGGTATTCCAACAGCACTGGAATTTTCAAGGATAGTTGTAGCACAATTCAGTCATCAATTGAGCAAGGTGCAATCAGATAAAAATGTGACCATTGAGAAGCGAGGTTAAAAAGGTGGCTGCTAAATTGTACTTTGTTTATTCTCATTAAACAGGAAATTTTCATTACATGGGCACCATTTAGGTATTGGAATGATACACAAGAATCTCACCTTGGCGGCTTTTATCTGAAAACTATAGAACTTACTTAAATCTGCATTCAATATCAATTATGTGCAATCAATATTCAAGATATAATGTTCTGAATAACTAACATTTAAGAAACCTTAAATGTACCTTGTGCCTATGTATATCTTTCTTGATTGGCCCCTGTGATGAATCCTTGTCTTCTCTGAACATAAGTGATGCATACCATTTTGATGTTCCTAATGTTGGCTTAAGATTTTTCAATCATGTGTTGGTTGAACTCAATGAAGTATTAATTTCTCACCTAATGCTTTTGGATGTTTAGGTGTATCCTTCCTCCTCGAGTGCTTACAATGAACTGCATGAGGCACGACTTTACAACTAGTTCCCTGCTCTTACTGTCTATTTCCTGCACGTCTTGCTCTAATGTACTGACCCTGCATGGTAAGCACAACTACTGGTTTTGCGAATGCATGATGCTATTGTGATTCATTCAACTCTTTCCATTAACTCTTGTGCCTTCCGTACATATGTATTTTTCAAGGAAATACACACAGAAGGACATTTAGCTTTGAGTGTGAATTCCTTTCCACTATATTGTATTTGTATTCTAGACCAACATTAACACCACCTCCAAAGAGTAAGCCTTAATTGCTCCCCCATAGCCACACTGGAGTTTCGAAGAGACTCCGGGCTATATTCATAAGAACGTGTGCTAAACATCATCAAAAAATGCGAACGCACTTTTACGCATCGCAGCCGATCGCGGGAAAATAACCCTGTGTTAACGTGGAATTCACAACAAGGTGGTAGTATGCGATAGTATGCCGAAACTGCTGCCAATGTCCGTGATACAACCACTTTGACGGAGCTGAAAACACAAACCTCAACGATAAAAAACACGTGATGGGCCAAAGCACGATGAGCAAATCAGTGATAAGCAGTGCGAGGCCTGCAATACATCCATGGCAGTCGGGAAAAATCACTATAAAAGTAGAAAAAACACCCAAACACAAACTGACCAACACCTAAGCACCATGGAGGCAGCCGGAGCAGGCGCAGAGGACGAGCACAACCCCACAAGCATCCCGGACGACCAGCTCGTGACTTCGGGGACAGGGAAGGACAAGGACAAGAAGAAAAGGAAGACGAAGTTCAGTCCACAGCAGTCCACAGGAAAACAGGATCCTGATTACGAAGGTGATGGAACACCATCAACAACTGTTCGTCACTTCCAACGTCTCATTGGGAACCAAAAATGGGATATGGCGGAACATCGTGGACAAGGTGAATGCCGTTGGAGAGCACAAGAGGTCAATGGATGAGGCGATGGACTGACATCAAGCGAAAGACCAAGGAGAAACTCGCAGCCAACCAGAAGGTAGCAATGCAGACTGGAGGTGGGAGCCCAGCGCCACAGCTCGTGCTGGATGACATGGAGGAGCTGGTGTCGACAGTCATCAATGTGGAGACTGTGCCCGGAGTCGGGGGAATGAACACTGCTCAACAGGACACAACACAACCGCAACAGGGTGAGTGACCACCATGTACTGGGATGAAGGGTGGAGAGGGCCACAACGGCACACATGCACAATCAAGCAGAGCACAGCGCACACTCTCAATGACTCTGGGTCATGGCCCTGATCTACACACTGTCACAATGTGCAATGCCATGCTGTCTGAATGTCAACATGTAACATGCGGCTACATACATGTGGACACATTGTAATTAAGGCTTCCTGTTTTCCGTTTTTATGGATTTTTACTGATAAATACAGACAGAAAACAATGCATTTTCTGTCTGGATTTATTTTTTAAAGTTGATAAATACAGAAAATTGTGCTTTTAAGTGACTCTCCGAGTTGTCTTTTATGAATTGCAGGCCAGTAGCTGAGCAGATGGACAGCATGGAATATTTAAAAAAAACAGGATGACATTTCTTTAAATAACGGAATATGTCAACATACATTTATGGTATAGTGCTAGTATTTACCAGTGGATGTACTGTTCTGTACTATTTGGCAGCTTAAATAGCTAGAACACGACTGACATCAAAGTATGAATGCTCATCTAGCAGTTAAATAGATAAGGGAATGTACAGTTTTACAACTTCATTTATATGCAAAACACTATGTAAATATGGATAAATACAGATAAAATAGCCAAAAAATCACTATGGATAAATACAGACAGAAATGGCCAAAAAATAAATACTATAAAACCGGGAGCCCTAACTGTAATACACCATCTCCCCTTCACATTGCAGAGGCACCATCAACACCTCCTGCACAGCTGTCCCAGCCACTCTTTACTGATGACGAGGAGGACACCACCAGCATCGACACCCAACCCCTCCAACACATCATGGATATCATCCGCAACTTACCTCCAGGATCAGGGCAGCCCAGCCGAATCGAGGAGACCCCACCCACTACCCAAAGCACCCAGCAGGAGGCACCCACAGCCCCGGCAGTCTCCTAATACCCCCAGGAACAAACCATGGCCTTCCAATGCCGTGTGCGGGAGGGCCAGAGGGAGATGGCTGAACAGGTGCGGGTGAGGTTTGGCCTCACGGCTACCAAACTGACGCCATCCATGGGTGTCTAGGTCCCATCAGGGACCAGCTCCAGTCCCTAACAGACACCCACAGCCCGCTCCATGGTCTCCAACAAGCCCTGACTGACATAGCTGGAGTCATGACGCAGAGAGAAGAACACCTGTCCACTCAGACTGGCTCCAGCGATTCCAGCCATGAGCTGGCACACATGCGGAGGCTCATGGAGGACATGGTGCGGATGGAGGCGAAAGGAGGGCAGCCACCGCTGCACCTCAGTGAAATGTAGCTGGGATCTACCATGCCTTGCAGATCCTCATCATGGCATTGCTGCCACAAGGCGTGGCGCAGATGAATGCTGCAGCCCCCACACTGTCCACATCCCCACCCCGTGGTGTGTCAGTGCCTCACAGTGCGGTAGGCGTATCCACTCCGGCACCTGATGTGTCACTGCCACACAGTGCGGCCGACAATCCTCCTCCGGCCCCTGAAATCTCTGTGGCACACAGTGCCGTATCCTGTACTTCAACACCCACAGGATGGGGCAGAGCACACATACGAGGACGTGGATGGGATTGTTGTCAGAAGGAGGCACTAGCATTCATTTTCGCTACCTTGCCTGTTTCTGTTTGGTGCCGCACATGGCCTCATGACCTCCCACTGACCCCCGATACACTCCGCTGCACTCACCTTGGACCGCGACATGGACTGCCATATCCTGTTTGATGATCAATGACACGGCGACCAGGCTGCGGACTGTACCCTTCCTCTTCCGCTTCCTGTCATCCCGGATGGACTCTCGCTGGCCCTCCCCGGGTCCATATTGTGTGGTGTGCTTGGCACAGCCCTGTACCGCTCCAGCTGCAAAACTCCACTGGATGTACAATAAACATCCAGTAAAGCACTGCTATGTCATGTCTTTCATCATTAATTTATGAATCTGTGGATGAAAGTAGGGACAGTGATTTCCCTTATGTCAATGATGCTCATCTAGTGAGATACCATTCACCGTGTGCTACATTGCCTACTGTGGTACAAAAGGGGGGGGTGATGGACGGAGCATCTGAACCAATCAAACACTCACACCCAGTCAACAGAAGTGGGTTTAGTCCATCACCGTTCTTTAGCCCACTCTGCCACCCCAGTTCAGACATGGCTATATGCAAATCAGTCTGACCCTGTGCCTCATGGGAACAGTCCAGCCTGAACTGCCAAGCCATGCCTTCCCTGGACCGGAAACAAGCTTCCTAGGACCGGCTCCTGGCATTCCAGCCGTCTTCAGCCAGGCTTGCTTGAATCCAGTGGCAAAGTGAGCAAGGGACTCACGTCTGAGCATACCCTGCCAACTTATGGCGAACAAAGCGGTACAAAAGGGGGTGGTGATGGACGGAGCATCTGAACCAATCAAACACTCACACCCAGTCAACAGATCTGGGTTTAATCCGTCACCGTTCTTTAGCCCACTCTGCCACCCCAGTTCAGACTTGGCCATATGCAGATCTGTCTGACCCTGTGCCTCATGGGAACAGTCCAGCCCGAACTGCCAAGCCATGCCTTCCCTGGACCGGAAACAAGCTTCCTAGGACCGGTTTCTGGCATTCCAGCCGTCTTCAGCCAGGCTTGCTTGAATCCAGTGGCAAAGTGAGCAAGGGACTCACGTCTGAGCATACCCTGCCAACTTATGGCGAACAAAGCGGTACAAAAGGGGGTGGTGATGGACGGAGCATGTGAACCAATCAAACACTCACACCCAGTCAACAGATCTGGGTTTAATCCATCACCGTTCTTTAGCCCACTCTGCCACCCCAGTTCAGACATGGCCATATGCAAATCAGTCTGACCCTGTGCCTCATGGGAACAGTCAAGCCTGAACTGCCAAGCCATGCCTTCCCTGGACCAGAAACAAGCTTCCTAGGACCGGTTTCTGGCATTCCAGCCGTCTTCAGCAAGGCTTGCTTGAATCCAGTGGCAAAGTGAGCAAGGGACTCACGTCTGAGCCTATTGTGTTCCGGGTGCCGTGGACACTACAACAGGGACCGGGACGCCTCTTGGCTGCGGCATCTGTGCGCTATATAAGCTAAAATAACATAACATAACATAACATAACATTAGTCACTTCCTTGTCCGGATATGGACTGAACCACGCCAAGAGCCCCCGAGTCATTGTTGCAAGCCCTGCACTGGTCCAGTGTATGCCAGGCAAGACCACTCCGCTTACGCTCCGAGGGGGGCCCACATAACTACCTGTCGCATGCGTACTCACTGGTGGTGTGCAGGTCACTGGTCTAGTTGTCAGCATGTCACGGCCACTCCCTAAGGGCAGGTATGCACACACACCACACCCATCTGGCACAGACTTCACAGGCCATGTGACCCCGCAAATATAAGGGGCCGACAACGTCACATTCCACTCTGAAGGTGGTGACTGGATGACAGACGCTCCACAGTGCTCTATCATAAAGGGCCCATGAGTTTCTGCGCACAGGGTTGGTGGCACCCGAGGCTTTGCGGCTGTCACGGGCCTACCACCACGTGGCGCTGACTGCCGTTGCACAGGGTTAGTGGCCCCCGAGGCCTTGCAGCCAACACGGCCTACCACCAGGTGGCGCTGACTGGTGTTGCACAGGGTCAGTGGCACCCATAATAGCTGAGCGGGTGTGCAGCCTGAGATGATGACTTGTGCACTGATGTGGTCTCCGCCATTAATGACTCAGGACTCAGAGTCATGTGTGGGACCTGCTGGAACGCGGGGCGGGCCCGAATGATGTGGACCATGCCATAGTGGCATGACCGGGGCCTGGAGCTTGCATGGGCACGTGGTGTGCCCATGGATGGACACACCGGTGGCAGCAGGTAAACAGTGGGACCTGTGTGTGCAGGGGCAGCAGTCTCTCTCTCTCTCTCTCTCTCTCCCTTCCTTTCCTTCTCTCTCTCTCTCTCCCTTCCTTTCCTTCTCTGTCTCTCTCTCTCTCTCTCTCGCCTCCCTCTCTCTCCCTCCCTTCCTTTCCTTTCCTCTCTCTCACTCTCTCTCCATTCTCTCTCTCTCTCCCCCTTCCTTTCCTTCTCTCTCTCTCACTCTCTCTCCCCTCCCTCTCTCTCTCTCTCCCTTCCTTTCCTTTCCTCTCTCTCACTCTCTCTCCATTCTCTCTCTCTCTCTCTCTCTCTCTCTCTTTTCCTTCCTTCCCTCTCTTTCTCTCTCTGGCTCACTTTCCTTCTCTGTTTCTCTGTGTCTCGCTCCTTTGATGTGCGCATGACACAAGTCCTGATTTTGTGCTTTCTTTTCCAGGCTGTGATGTCGAGATTGTCCCTGACGGATCCGAAAGGAGTCTTCCGCATTGGTGTTTTGTGTTGTGTTTCAATAACGTTCTTTAGTTGTTACTTCAGTGCTGTGTGACTGTTTCTCGTTCTTCTGGCCACACGTGTGCCTTTATGTTGGCAATGTGCGTCATCATGCGTTTATTGTGGCTCTTGTGACGTGCACGGTATGTGTATGTCAGGGCAGACCGGGGGTGGTGGCGGGGGATATTGTGGCCCTCATGGGTTTCGCGGCGGCATGAACATTGTCTCCATGGCATCTGTGGGTCTTCAGGTGTGGCTCTTGGCTGAGCTGCCTTTCATGCTGCAGGTAGTCGTCCTGCTTAGCACCAGCAAAAGGCAGGCTTTGCAGATCTGACAGTTCCTTGTGAAAGTGATGTTGTGTTTTTTTCGTGTGTTTTTTGCACGGGAACGCCTACTCCGCATCTCATTAGAGTTAGTTGGTGGTGTCCACCGTGAAGATATTTTGTGGCAGTTATCGTGGGAATACAGGCGATGTCTGCAGTTTGAACCAGCTTGTGAATGGGGTGTTAAATCTATCTTCACTTTTGATGCATTAAGGTGAGGATAAATTGGAGTTAAGTCCTTGTGAATATCCCCCTAAGAGGGTGTTGGCTAGCTCGTAAGGTAACAGCATCCAGGGCCCCAGTAACAGGCAGAAGACAAGGCAAGTCCACTTACCAAACTATCTCTGGGACAGGGAGAAGACGTGACAACACCAACAATGAAACCCTCCCTGGGCCAGGAAGAAGACATGACAGCACCACGGCAAAGAAAGTAGCATGGATGACTCTGCTGAGTACTCTAAACCTACCTGCAAACTGTAGAAAAGCATAAAACTGGCTAGAAGTAGAGAACAGGGGTAACTCCTCTGTTGGAGCAGAGGAACATCGGCCCACTTAAATCACTCCCAAGGCCCCAGAGATGAAAAATAAAATGGTAATTCATCACCATCTTGTTTTTCATTCCCCTTCCCGAACAAAGCGTCAGGACGGGGGTGGAGCTGCTGCTGAGTGGTAGGTGGGCTGTTCAATGCACTGTTTAAAGTGTGCATGTCTTTTTGGCCAGCCATCTTGCGAATGCCAGCTACACATGCACACTTTAAACCTCTAAACCCAGTTGTTTCAAGACAGCTGGGTTGAGAGTAAATGGAGGCCTCCAGAGTGCTGTGGAGCGCCGAGTGAGGCTGCTCCCTCCAATCAGGGTGCTGCTCTCATGGTATGAGAGCAGTGCCAGGATTGGTCAAAGAAGTTTTCCTGATGGCTGTGCTACAGAGGACGAAAGAAGAGGAAGGAAGAGGTCCGGTACTTCTCAGATAAGTGTTTACCTTTTTTCATTTTATTTGCAATTGCTGGCGATGTCAGCCACCACTGGAAGTGAATACTAAGACTCAGTCCACAAGAAGAACATTAGTTACTTACCTGTAAACTGTGGTTCTCCAGTATTGGTGTCTTTCATAGATTCACATGCTTGAATATTCCCCGTCGTCGAAGTGGGAGTCCCACGGTACATAAAATAGTAGTAAAATATATATATATATATATGTACATATAGAAAATTATATATAATTATACATATACATAAAATGTAATACATATAAAATATATATAAATACAACAGAGAGTTAAAAGTACCATAGAACTGAAAACAGGCCCATAGAAGCCTTAAAGGGAGAAATCACTTTAGTAACATATCACAGTCATTATAATGGTCCACATTCAGGCAACAGCACCCTCTAGAACCTTCTCCTCAGAAGCTCAAGCCCTCAGATTTTCGTAGCACCAAAGTAACCATGAGTGCATGAGGAGAAGAGAGCCTCTGAGGGGAGGAAGGGTGGGTCGCATGTGAATCTATGAAAGACACCAATACTGGAGAACCACAGTTTACAGGTAAGTAACTTAAGTTCTTCTCCAGTATTAGGGGTGTCTTTCATAGATTCACATGCTTGAATAAGAGTAGAAAGCAGTAAAATATTACACGAGTCATAAAAGGCAATGCAAAACCAGAGAAGTAACACTATAGTATAATTCAAATAGTATACAGTGAAACATAATTTAAAACCTTTTATGACAGGAGGCGGGAAGCAACAGAGGCTCACCTTAGTTAAAAAGATTTCGCAGCACAGCTTGGCCCACAGCAGCATCCGCTGCGTCCGCTGATTCCAGACAATAGTGCCTCGTGAACGAGTGTCTGCTCGACCACGTTGCCGCTCTGCAGATCTGGTGTAGAGGCACTCCAGCAAAGAGGGCGGTAGATGATGCCACAGCCCTTGTCGTATGTGCTCGTACCAGAGTAGAAAGAGGTTGTCTGCTTTGGCAATGGCAAAAGGAGATGGCAGAAGAAATCCATCTAGTAATGGATTGTTTGGTGACTGGCTGTCCTTTGCATGGTCGGTCATAGGCCACAAAGAGCTGGTCTGATTTACGAAAAGGTGCGGTGTGCTGGATGTAAAATTTCAGGCAGCGGTTTAAGTCCAGTGAATGTAAAGAACGCTCAGCTGGAGACTGAGGATTTGGGAAGAAAGTTCTGAGAACTACTGGCACATTCAGATGGAAATCCGAGGGCACCTTGAGAATAAATTTTGGATTTGTACGCAAAGTAACAGTGTCCTTGGAGAATTGGAGAAATGGCGGTTGGATTGTGAATGCTTGGATATCACTTACTCGCCTTGATGACGTCAGTGCAAGCAGAAGAGCAACCTTCCACGTGAGAAATTTCAAATCTGCTGAATGGATTGGCTCAAAAGGAGGTAATAGGAGTTGAGATAAAACCAGATTCAAGCGCCATGGAGGCGGGGGACGACGAATTGGCGGATACAGTCGAAAGAGGCCTTTAAAAAATTGTCGAATGATCCAAGAGGAATGCAAAGATGTGGTGCCATCATGACGAAAGAGGGAAATCGCTGCCAAAAATACTTTAAGAGTGGAATGAGAAAGTCCTGATTTTGCTAAAGATAAGAAAAAAGGCAGGATTTGGTCGGGCTTAGCGTGCATTGGATCAAGAGTTTCTTTGTGGCACCAGACACAAAACCGTTTCCATTTTAGTTAATATGTTTTAATAGTGGAGGGAGCGCGTGCATGAGTTAGCACATCCCTGCACTCCAGAGCAATATTTAGACTTGCGAATTCATTGTATTCAGGTTCCAGGCGTGCAGTTGGAGATACGCCGGATCCGGATGGCAAATAGTCAAGTCAAGTCAAGTCAATTAATTTATATAGCGCGCTACATACCCAGAGGGTCTCAAGGCACTAGAAGAAGGGTAGGGAATTACTTGTCGAATATCCAGATTTTAAGTTGCTTTCTGAATGCTAGGTGGTTCTGAGTGAGGCGAAGGTGAATGGGAAGTGAGTTCCAGGTTTTAGCCGCCAGGTAGGAGAAGGATCTTCCTCCCATGGTGGCTTTGTTGATGCGGGGTACAGCAGCAAGGGCTTGATTGGAAGAGCGTAGCTGGCGGGAGGGGGTGTAGAAGGAAAGTCGTGTGTTGAGGCATTCGGGTCCAAGTTCGTAAAGTGCTTTGTGTGCGTGGGTTAGGAGGCGGAATGTTATCCTCTTATTGACGGGGAGCCAGTGGAGGTCTTTCAGGTGACCAGAAATGTGGTCTTTACGCGGGATGTCTAGTATGAGTCTGGCTGCTGCGTTCTGGATGCGTTGGAGTTTTTTCTGAAGCTTTGCGGTGGTACCGGCGTATAGGGTGTTTCCGTAGTCCAGGCGGCTTGTAACCAGTGCGTGGGTGACCGTTTTTCTGGTTTCGGTGGGGATCCAGGGAAATGTTTTTTTGAGCATGCGAAGAATGTTGAAGCAGGACGATGAAAAGGCGTTGACTTGTCTGGTCATCGAGAGTGAGGAGTCCAGGATGACGCCCAGGTTCCGAGCGTGGTCCGTCGGGATGGGTGCTTTTCCAAGGGCCTCTGGCCACCAAGAGTCGTCCCAGGCGGAGGGGGAGGTACCTAAGATAAGGACTTCTGTTTTGTCTGAATTCAGTTTCAGACGGTTGTGCTTCATCCACTCGACTACTTCTTTCATTCCTTCCTGTAGGTTGGTTTTGGCGGTGTTAGGGTCTTTGGTGAGTGAGAGGATCAGTTGAGTGTCATCAGCGTAGGAGATGATGTTGAGGTTGTGTTGGCGTGCGAGGGTCGCGAGGGGGCTCATGTATACGTTGAAGAGGGTGGGGCTGAGTGAACATCCTTGTGGCACGCCGCAAATGACTTCAGTGGTCTCTGACTTGAATGGTGGGAGGCGGACTCTCTGAGTTCTTCCGGCAAGGAACGAGGTGATCCATTCCAGTGCTTTTCCTTGGATTCCGATGTTTCTGAGGCGTTGTAACAGGGTGCTATGACAGACTGTGTCGAAGGCTGCGGAAAGGTCGAGGAGGATGAGGGCGACTGTTTCTCCATTGTCCAGTAGAGTTCGAATGTCGTCTGTTGCAGCGATGAGTGCGGTCTCAGTGCTGTGTTTGGCTCGGAAGCCGGACTGTGAGGAGTCGAGGGATTTGTTGGTTTCGAGGTAGGCGGCGAGCTGGTTGTTGACAGCTTTCTCGATGACTTTGGCCGGGAATGGAAGGAGCGAGATGGGGCGGTAGTTTTTGAGTTCAGTGGGGTCAGCTGTGGGTTTTTTCAGCAGGGCGCTGAGTTCGGCATGTTTCCAGCTTTCCGGGAAGGTGGCGTTGTTGAGGGAGCAGTTGATGACGTCTCGGAGGTGTGGTGCTATGATGGAGTTTGCTTTGTTGAAGATGTGGTGAGGGCATGGGTTTGTGGGGGATCCTGAGTGGATGGAGTTCATCAGGCGGATGGTGTCCTCTGTGGAGATTGGGTTCCAGTCATTAAGGATGTTCAAGGGGGGTGAAGGTACAGCAGAAGGTTGTGTGGGTTGGTCTCCGGGTTGGTTGTCGAAGCTGTTGTGGATGTCTGCGATTTTGTCGTGGAAGAACGAAGCTAGGGAGTCGCAAAGGGTTTGAGAGGGAGAGATGTCGTTGGAGTTGGCATTGGGGTTGGTAAACTCTTTGACGATGTTGAATAATTCCTTGCTGTTGTGGGCGTTGTTGTCTAGTCGGTCTTTGAATGCGGCTTTCTTGGCAGTCCGGATCAGTTGGTGGTGTATGCGGGTGGCGTTTTTGAAGGTGTCCCTGGTGTTGGTGTTTGGGTCTTTTTTCCGGGCCTTCTCAAGGGAGCGACAGAGTTTCTTGGATTTCTTAAGATCATCGTTGAACCAGGAGGCGTTTTTGCTGCCTAGTTTGATTTGACGTTTTTTGAGAGGTGCCAGGTTGTCGGCGCTGTTGGTTAGCCATTGAGTGAGGTTATTGGCTGCTTGGTTGGGGTTCGAGGAGTGGGCAGGGGGGTTTTGAAGAAGCGATGAGGAGATCTGGTCAATGGTGATTTTGTTCCAGTTTCTTCGCAGAGTAGGTTGGGGATGGTTGTGGGTTGTGGTCTTTTTGTAGATAAAGTGAACGCAGCTGTGGTCCGTCCAATGGAGAACTGTGGTGTGACTGAAGGAGATATGTTTGCTGGAGGTGAAGATAGGGTCGAGTGTGTGACCTGCGTAGTGAGTGGGGGTATTAACAAGTTGTTTGAGTCCGAGGTTGGCGAGATTGTCCAGAAGAGTGGTGGTGTTGCTTTCGTTGTTCTTTTCCAGGTGAAAATTGAGGTCTCCCAATAGAATGTAGTCCTCAGAGGGGAGGGCGTGTGGGGTGATAAAGTCAGTGATGTCTTCACTGAATTGTGCCCGGGGTCCTGGTGGCCTGTAGAGGAGGGTGCCTCTGAGTGTGGTCTTGGGGTCGGTGTGGATCTGGAAGTGAAGGTGCTCGGCGCTAGCGAGGTTGACGTCTGAGCTGGTTGAGATGCGGATGGAATTCTTGTGGACGATAGCGATGCCTCCTCCTGTATGGTAGGTGCGGTCTTTTCGGATGATCTTGTAGCCTTCTGGGATGGCAATGGTGATGTCTGGGGCTGAGGAGGTGTTCATCCATGTTTCTGTTAGGAAAGCGACGTCCGGGGATATGGTGTCTAGTAGATTCCAAAGGTCGATGGCGTGTTTGTGGACCGAGCGGGTGTTGAGCAGGATGCATTTTAGGTGGTTGGAGTCAGTAATCTGTTTGGTGTTAGTGGATGTGGAGTTGGTCTTGGTGCCGTCATACTTGCAGGAGATGCATGTGAAGGGTCCGTGGGTGTGTCCAGGGGTGGCTTGGGCGCAGTTGGGGAGTCTGCCGGGGTTTAGGGCTAAGAGGGTGGGGGCGTCGTATGTAATGCGGGTGGGGTCGGTGGTACGGGGGCCAGGGGGTCTGGCGCTGGGCGCGGTCCAGGCGCGGACCGGTCCAGGCGCGGACGGGCGTAGATGGGCTTACCTTTGGCGCACCTTCGGCGCGGCCGCAGCGCGTAGACGCAGCACGTTGGAGCATTAGTCATTAAAATGGATAGTCGAGGGGGCGGAGCGTGGGAGGGGCAGCAGGGAGGCGGGAGCGAGGTCGAAGGAGGGCTCGGGTCAACAGACAAAATGGCAGCAACAACAACAACAAACGCTGCAGTGGAGGGCGAGAAGGGGCACTGGCAGTGGGGGCAAAGGGGAGCTTTGAGGGCCAGATATAGTATGGGTACTGCCGCAGTGGGAGCGTATGCAAGCGCGGAGTGGAAGCGCTATGCAGAAAGTAATATCAGCCCAAGGAAATGTACAGTCAAATGCACGCAGGCAAAGCGCTATGCAAATTAAGTACAGTCTAAGGCGCTTTAAACACAATCACAGTCAAGTTCTGAGTAAATGCCCAGAGGTGCACTCAGACGAAGCGCTATCAGAATATAATCACAGTCTATGGAGATGGAACCACTACAGTGCAATAAATAGTGTCTAGAGGTGCACGTAGTCACGGCGCTAAGACAATGCAACTATACAATAATGCACAGGGATTAAGTTAAGAGGAGCGCGCCAGCGGATCAAAATGCGAGCAGATGAGCTTAACGATACCACAATAATCAGGAGGAGGATGCGAGGGGAGCGACCACTCGTCAGGAAGGCAAGATGGTCACAGCTCTTCGAGAGGCTGGGGACGGCCTGTAGTTCTCGTGGGTGGGAGGGGCAGCAGGGAGGCGGGAGCGAGGTCGAAGGAGGGCTCGGGTCAACAGACAAAATGGCAGCAACAACAACAACAAACGCTGCAGTGCAGGGCGAGAAGGGGCACTGGCAGTGGGGGCAAAGGGGCGCTTTGAGGGCCAGATATAGTATGGGTACTGCCGCAGTGGGAGCGTATGCAAGCGCGGAGTGGAAGCGCTATGCAGAAAGTAATATCAGCCCAAGGAAATGTACAGTCAAATGCACGCAGGCAAAGCGCTATGCAAATTAAGTACAGTCTAAGGCGCTTTAAACACAATCACAGTCAAGTTCTGAGTAAATGCCAGAGGTGCACTCAGATGAAGCGCTATCAGAATATAATCACAGTCTATGGAGATGGAACCACTACAGTGCAATAAATAGTGTCTAGAGGTGCACGTAGTCAAGGCGCTAAGACAATGCAACTATACAATAATGCACAGGGATTAAGTTAAGAGGAGCGCGCCAGCGGATCAAAATGCGAGCAGATGAGCTTAACGATACCACAATAATCAGGAGGAGGATGCGAGGGGAGCGACCACTCGTCAGGAAGGCAAGATGGTCACCTGCGGCCTTGGTTCACGGTGAGCAGGTGGGGCAGAGGATGAAGTGGTATTGGTTCGCACATGGACAAAAGAAGGAGGTCCGAGAACCACGGGCGACGTGGCCACCTGGGCGCAATCAGAATGACATGGCATGGTTGCAGCTTCATCCTGTGCAGCAGACGCGGGATGAGAGGGAGCGGGGGAAAAGCGTAGATGAATTCGCTTGACCAGTTGATCGAAAACGCATTCCCGCTCGACTCTCTGTGGGGATGCCGGCTTTTGAAGCGTCGGCATTTGCGATTGTTTGAAGTCGCAAGCAGATCGAGCTGTGGTTGGCCTCACTGGTGAAAGATGTATTCCAGACTGGGTTGGTGAAGTTCCCATTCGTGGTTGTCTGCCAGAGATCTGCTGAGACAGTCGGCGAGGGTGTTGGAAACGCCCGGCATGTGGACTGCTGTCAGGTGAACTTGATGTTGAATTGCCCAAGTCCAGATTTCTTGCGCCTGTTTGGAAAGCAGGAGAGACCTCGTACCTCCCTGCTTGTTGAGGTAGTGCATGCTGGTGATGTTGTCTGTCCGCACCAGCAGTGATTGGCCCTGGATCAGTATCCAGAAGGACTTCAGGGCAAGGAAGATGGCCAAGAGTTCTAGACGATTTATATGCCATCTGCGTTGAGCTGTCGTCCATTTGCTCTTGATTGACATGCCGTCTAGGTGTGCCCCCCAACCCTCTAAGGAAGCATCCGTTGTGAGGGTGAGTGAAGGAGGTGTTTCTTGGAAAGGCCGCCCCGCGGCGATATTCGAAAGGTGAGCCCACCATTCCAAAGCTGTTTGAATGCGGGGGGTCAGGTAGAGTTTGTCGTTGAACGACTCTGAAACCTGCCTCCATTGTTTGTCCACCTCCTCCTGTATGACTCATGTGAAGTCTGCAGTGTGGGATCAGATGTATGCAAGAGGAGGCCATGCCCAGAAAAGATTTCCGGGTCCGGACAGAAACTGACTTTTTTAGTTTGAGAAAAGCGACCATCTTGAGGTTGCGAAGTTGTCGCTCCTGGGACACGAACACCTGTGCCAGACGAGAAAGATTCTCTGTTGTGAGGGGCGAAGATGAGACTTTTCCTGATTCACAGAAAGGCCCAAGGAGTGAAATAGGGACAGACAGGTCTGAGTATGCTGTCTTGCTGTTTGACGTGTCTGTGCTTTTATTAGACAATCGTCCAGATAAGGATAAAATTTAATGCCTTGCAGGCGAAGGAAAGCTGCGACCGGAGCCATGATCTTCGTGAAGACTCTTGGCGCTGATCGAAGGTCGAAAGGCAACACCTTGAACTGGAAGTGCTTCGATCCGACAGTGAATCGAAGATATTTCCTGTGTTTGTGATGTATTGGCACATGGAAATATGCATCTTGTAGGTCGATAGTGGAGAGGAACTCTCCGGGATTGAGGTATTGCAAAATTTCCAGGAGGGTCAACATTCGGAAAGTTTGTGATTTGATGAATTTGTTGAGGGCTCGTAAGTCCAGAATGGGGCGCCATTCTCCCGATTTCTTCTTGATTAAAAAGAAGCAGGAATAAAAGCCCCTTCCCTGTTGTGCTCGAGGGACCACTTCGACAGCCCCTTTTTGTATCATGATCTTGACTTGAGCCAACAGATCTTT
This sequence comes from Lissotriton helveticus, assembly GCF_964261635.1. Taxonomy (NCBI): domain Eukaryota; kingdom Metazoa; phylum Chordata; class Amphibia; order Caudata; family Salamandridae; genus Lissotriton; species Lissotriton helveticus. The sequence goes on from NC_136065.1 coordinate 1,943,844,690, forward strand.
TAAAGGAGGTGGTGGGGGACCAGAAGGTCGACGGCTGGGTGGAAATTTTGCAAACTCGAGAACATGTCCTTTCGAGATGACATCCAGGACCCAACGATCCGAGGTGATACGAGACCAGTTGGAGAAGTTTTGGGAGATTCGACCTCCAATTTTCAGAGTCGGAGAACACTTGTCGGGGAAGTCACAGTTTTTTGGAGGTGTTTCCCCCTCTGTAATTAGTTTTCCTCCGATAAGGTCTTGATTCGGACTGGCGATTCTGAGATTGATAGCTGTACCTTTGTTTGTTGTCGCCATAGGAGCGATACTGGGAGGAGCCATGAAAATTGGAAGAGCTACCTCTGCCCCGTGCTCCTCGAAAGGGCCGCTTCCTGTACTTGAGGCTTCCTAAGGCACGAGCAGTATCTGTGTCCTTCTTAATGGATTTAAGAGCGTCATCAACATGCTTGTCAAAAAGTGAGTCCCCATCATATGGCAAGTCCAGAATTCTCGCCTGCACCTCAGGCCGAAAAGCTGTTGATTTGAGCCAGCCCTGGCGCCGTAAAATGGCAGCTCCAGCAAGTTGTCTGAATCCTGTTGACGAGATGTCAACAGCACAATCTATAATCTCTGCAGAGATCTTTTCTCCCTCCTGGACTATCGTCTGGGCCTCGGTGCGGACAGAATCCGGGAGCTGGTTAATCAAGGCCGCAATCTCAGACCACATTTGGGGGTCATATCTCCCAAGGATGGCCAGGGAGTTAGCCGCTCTGACCGTTATGGCAGCCATGGTGATAAACTTCTTGCCGATATAATCCAACCGGCGTCCCTCTTGTTCTGGAGGGGAGGTTAGAGCAGTGGCTGGATTCCTCGAACGTTTCTGGGCAACCTGAGTAACAACAGAGTCCGCCTTGGGATGAGAGACAAGGCATACTGGAGAGCCTGCAGGCGCATTGTACTTTTTGTCCAGACGTGGCAATACAGCCGGGATGGAGTTTGGTCGTGCCATAAGTTTAAGGGCTTCCTGCCAAATAAAGTCAATGATTGGGATGGTATGAGTCTGTCTAAGAGGCTGATCTTTGAAGTTGTAGAGGGAGCAATCCGTTTGTTGCATCTCTCATGTTAAATGGAAGCGCTTGGCAGCACGCACCATTAAGTTATGAAAACTTCCAATGTCCACCGGCGGAGAAGGCAAAGGCGATGTCGGTGGGGTAGATGGCGTTTGAGCTCTATAATCATCCCAGTCCGCGAGGACGTCATCTTGATCAGTGTCCTGATGGACATCCGCGTCTTCATCAGTATCTGGCTGCGGATGGGCTGGCGACTGCGGTATTTCCGCATGTACAGGTGTTGGCGCCGCAGGATGAGGGGTTGGTGAGGTAGGTGCAGATGGAGGGAACTTGCGATTGTAATCATCCAACATGTTCTGCAAGTTGGTCACCAGAGAAGACGGTATTTGCGTCATACGTTGTTCATGTGGTGCCTCAAAGCGAGTATCCTGAACAGGAAACAGAGCGCCTTCTTCCTCATCATACTCGTCATCTTCATCCTGGCACTTTATATTAAGTTCAGAAGGACTGTTAGCAGGGCGAAATACCTCATTGACATAGGAACCGTCATCAGAGTCGTCTTCTGCAGACTCAAATAATTTTGTTGGCAGAGCGAATGTTGCGCCGTCGACGGTCCCGTCGACGAGATGGCAGCAGACGGCAATGGAGTCGTTGACGGAGGTAATATATTCACCGTAGTCACGTCGACGAAGATGAAGTCGTCGACACAGGAGGAACCGTCGACGTAGACGGCACCGTCAACGAGGATCTTGCCGTCAACGTAGCAGTCGACGAGGTCTTGGCCATCGACGAGGTCTTGGCCGTCGACGAAGTCTTGGCCGTCGACGAGGTCTTGGCCGTCGACGAGGTCTTGGCCGTCGACGAGGATGTTGTCGTCGACGAAGAGGAGGCCGTCGACGAAGGGCGTGTCGACGGGGTCTTCGACGATGAATGCTTCAGCACAGGCGTCGACGAGGCAGGTTTAACAGCCGTCGACAAAATCTTTAAAATAGATGAAATAGGCCTCACCTCTGGAAGCGTCGTAGTCTTCGTCGACATAGAACATGTCGTCGTCAACGTTGGCACAGCGTCAACGGATCTCGTAGTCTTCGACGGACGCGTCGACAGTCCCGTCAACGAGCTGGCGCTCGATTTAGATAACAAGGGCACAGCTTGGGATTTCGACGCCAGAGAACCAGGTCCCGTAGGCGTGGAAGCTTGCAAATCCAGTGGGGAGACAGATTTAGAAGCGTTGACGAGCTTCTTTCTCTTCAGAAAAGGAGATGGCATCTCAGTCTCTGACCCACGCTTTAGAATGGAAAGAAGACACGCTTTCCACGTCAGAAACTGCACCTTCGGAAGCCTTCAACTTCTGTAGCCACAGAAGGAGACGGGCCTCTCTATCCTTCAGTGTCTTCGTGGAGAAGGTCCTACAGAACTTGCAGTTCTTAACTTCATGGTCTGGATAAAGACAGTAAATACACTTACTGTGAGGATCTTCATGAAACAGACGGAGCTTTCCACAGGATGAACAAGGTCGGAACAAGGATTTTTTAGTTGTAGACATCTTCAGGGTTGAAGTAAGCAAAAGAGTTGAAGAAACTGAGCAGAGCTCAGGGAGACTCCCTTCACACGACGTGCGGTAGAAAATCTGAGGGCTTGAGCTTCTGAGGAGAAGGTTCTAGAGGGTGCTGTTGCCTGATTGGCTGGAATGTGGACCATTATAATGACTGTGATATGTTACTAAAGTGATTTCTCCCTTTAAGGCTTCTATGGGCCTGTTTTCAGTTCTATGGTACTTTTAACTCTCTGTTATATTTATATATATTTTATATGTATTACATTTTATGTATATGTATAATTATATATAATTTTCTATATGTACATAAATATATATATTTTACTACTATTTTATGTACCGTGGGACTCCCACTTCGACGACGTGGAATATTCAAGCATGTGAATCTATGAAAGACACCCCTAATACTGGAGAAATACAGTAACCATTACTTAATAAGGTCCAGTTATGTACTTTCATATGGAACCAATAATGGGGAACTCAGTGGCGTAGTCAGCGTGTCAAGGGCCCTACTGCAAGGAAGGAAATGTGCTACCGGCCACTGTTTGAATGATCAATTACAGAAATATTTAGAGCTCAGTGGACCCCTCAGGCCTCTGGCCCTCACTGCCTATGTACCTGCTGCACCAGTGGAAATACACCCCTCGGGTACAGGGAAATTATGTCACATTTTTGCTGTCAGTGGAGCTAAGATAACATTATGCTAAAATGTGCGCGAAGACAGACTAATCCTGTTTGAACTACAAAAGGTAGCACAGAACTGCTCCAGCAGTGACCAGCCTGGTACCAGCTCATAGGTGAGGCAGCCTCCAGTCCATCCATCACCCTGCCCCAAAACACTCTCCATGTAGGTAGAGCCAGATCGGCTTAGAGCTTGGCAGCAGAATACTCGGGATAAATTTTAAAAAAAAGTAGGAAGAGAGGTAGTTGCAGAAAAAAGAGAGACACAAAGAACAGAGAAAGACAGAGAGAGGGGTGTTTTTTGGGGAATTAGAAGACAGCCTCACTTGCAGTCAATGAAAAAAGAGAACCCTATGAGCTGGAGAAATAAAATTGGACACATTGAATGAAAATGAAGGAAAAATAACAACTACTGGCCTACTTCTCGTCCCGTCACTCCAGGTTCAAGGAACTAGTTGTGGGTATTGCAGGACAGGGGTGGCTATATCAGCTGCCTGGTTTCTTCTGAGCTTGCTTCCACTGCACACGCTGACAGGTGAGCAGGGTAGCTCTCCGGAGCCACATGCCTCACAGTAAGTGCCAGGAGTGGAAACTGATACATGTGACAGGTGAGTAGAAAGTATAAGGAAGCAGGGAAGAGGTAAACCTGAGAGGCTTTGATCTGACTCCTGCTCAACACATAATCAATCTAAAAAAAAGCCCAGAAGGAGCAGACGGTTAATTCAAAGACCTTTGTTCAGGATGCAAACACAAAGCACACTAGATCGCAAATGAAAACTAGCAAGTGCGGCTCTTCCACTAGGGCGGAGGAGCGTTGCACCACTACTTTCTCTCAGTGCGAGAAGCAGAAACATAAATTGGTAAACTACCATTTTATGTTTCCACTTCTCTCACTGCGAGAAAGCAGAAGTGTTTGGTTGGGGGCGGGCAGGTGGGCAGGGCGGGGAGGAGTGGCTTGCCCATTTATGAGGGCGCTGAATGTTTGGTCAGCCCCAGGGCCGACCAACCCAGTCATCCGCACTCTGCATTTTCTCCATGTATGCTGCATGCAGCCTAAATTGAGAAAATGGCCTCCCCAAGGCGCCTGGCTGTCGGCGTCCCGATGAATCACAACATTGCCATTGCAGCATTGTGATTGGCTTAGGTGAGGGCAGGGAGTCTGCTTGCTTCCTGTTCCTGCCAGAGGCAGGAAAGCAGGAGAGGAGCAGAGGCAATGCGGGAACGGGCGGCGAAGGTAAGTTACATTTTTTAAAAATATTTTAAATTAACCCACCGACTTATGCGTCCCCCATGCCTGCGGGACCCTCTCCCCCCCCCACCCGCGAGTCATGTCGGCCACGACTGAAAACCAGGGAGACATTTTGGGGTTTGTTTGACCTATGGTTGTTAGTTGGACATTTTTGGAGAGCTGCATCCGAACAGAGTCACCTTCAGGGTGGGAAGGAGAGTAAAATGCAGCATTGGCAGCTGCAAGAGGGAGCTCTCAGTTGTTGTCCTTGTAACTTTGAATCACAAGGCAGTGTAGTATAAAACACTGCACCACCACACAGCATAGCACATACCACTGCATCACAATGCAGCAGCATACCACAATGCAATGAGCGGAATGCAGAACAGAACTAAATCCTGCAGCATAGCACAAACAACTGCATCACAATGCAATAATATACAAATTCTGCACCGCGGTGCACCACAAAGCACAACACCACGAAGTAGCGAGCCACAACTCAGGGGAACACAAAGCACTGCAGCACAGTGCAGCTGAGTAAACTACTGCACAGCAGTGCAGCATAACACAGCACGAACATAGCAGTGGTACAACATGGGCAGCATAGAAAAACATACCCACAACATAAAACAATGCCTCAGAACACTATACTACAACCAAGCATACTGAATCGCAGCACACCAAACCACATCACACAAAACACAGCTTAACTCAGTAGATCGTATTGTAACATACTGTTTTTGTCAATGGGACTTACAAATTCCACTCACAAACGTTATGTTGTTTAAAAGAAACAACGCCAACCTTTTTTTGCAAACTTTCAAAATAGCGTTTACTAGAAGTGTTTTGTGGTGGGCAGGAGGGTGCTCTGGTTCAGTGAGTTGTGGTGTGTGGGGGCGAGCCGCACAGGGGTTGCAGAGAAAAGATTACCAGGGGTCCATGTGGTTACTTTAGTACAGCTCTGAGTGTGGCGGTGGTTTCTTGTGGCCCACACAAGGCTCCTGAGGATGGAAAGAACAGCGAGAAAACCCCACGAGTCACAGATACCTTCTGAAAATGGCGATTTCATTTTCCTATAAATCCCTCAGTTATATGAAGAGAGGGGTGGGTCTAAGGAAATAGGGCGAGGGTGGGGGGGAACAGGTTATCAAAATACAAAGGGAAAAAATATTGGCAATGCCAATAGTTCTGGATATTTTATATGTGTGTCTTCCTTGCCTGATGAGTTTGTATGTGCAACTGCAGAGTGGATGAATATTAGAACGAGATAAAGGCTTGGTGGATGAGTAAGTTTATTAGAAGATGAATGAGTAGATGTCTGCGAACCTCAACCAATAGGTTCTGCATCACTTTTCCCTGGTGACAGCAGTGATGACCTCCTCACCTTGATGTCAAGGACCAGTGAGCCCTCTCTATCGCCGCCTTGCTGCCTGGTAGAGGCTCTGGGCTTGCGTTGAGTAGCTCATTTCCTCGCTCGCCTTCTCCCAGGTGCCGCTTGTGTTTTCTTTCTCATGCTCATTATGTTGTGGTCCTCACAGCATCCCGGAGATTCACCAGAAAGATGAGACCAAAAGAAATGTTGTGAGATCTCAGAGCTTGTTTGACCTCCATGAAGCTCTGCCTCTTTCGTTGTAACAGGGTCATGTAATAAGGGAAAATATGAATTTCATGCCCCTCCAGCTCTCAAGGGCTATGTTAACTGGCCTATTGCAGGATGTCATCTTGTTTCCGGTAGGTCAAAGGTCTGCCACCTTTGCTTGGTGTGGGAGCGCCCAGGAGCAACAACACTCTTCCAAGAATAACTCAACAAAGCGACCCTCAGTCTGTTCAGGGAGACCAAATACCCTAATATTACCGAGGCTGTCTTGGCCCTCTGTACCCTCCACCCAGGTGTGGAGAATCTGAACCTCCCTACACAAGCCACTTAATTGTTGTTGTAGGTTAGAGACCAAAGGCCACAGGGTGGCAAGGGTTGATGTGTTTTCCACTACCCTGTCCAAGAGCTTCACTTGACCCGCATGAAGCAGGCCAATATCTATGGCACTAGCATCAATTTCAGTCGCGGCCGGCATGACTTGCGGGTGGGTGTGGCGGGGATTACATGGGGTTAATTTTAAATAAAAAAATAAAAAAATGTAACTTACCTTCGCCGCCTGTTCCCGTGTCGGCTCTGCTCCTCTTCTGCTCTCCTGCCTCCGTTAGGAACAGGAAGCAGACAGCCTACCTCTCTTTGCCTAAGCAGGTCACAACTCTGCAATGGCAGCGTTGTGATTGGTTGGGACAACAACCAGCCAGGTATCTTTGGGCGAGGGGGGGGCATTTTCTACATGTAGGCTGCATGCTGCCTACACGGAGAAAAGGCAGAGTGTGCATGACTGGTTTGGTCGGCCATGGGGTTGACCAAACAGTCAGTGCCCTCAGCAGTGGGCAAGACACTCCTCCCAACCCCACCCACCCCCAACCAAACACTTCTGCTTTCTCGCAGTGCGAGAAGCAAAAACATAAAAGGTAGTTTTACCATTTTATGTTTCTGCTTCTCGCACTGTGAGAAAGCAATGGGGCGATGCTCCATTGCCCTAAAGGAGGAGCCGTCCCTGATTTCATTTTCTTTTCCAGGGACATATGACACTCCAGTACGGCATGCAGAATGGTGTCGGACATGTCTGGGGCAAAAAGCTTCATCTGTCTATCGGGTGTGGGCATTACACCAGTCACACCCCTCTGCCACATGCAGATTTCTGTGTGAGTTTACTCATCCCACGGCAGCACCACTATCTACTGCCAGCCAGATTTTACGGAAGACTGGTACCGAAGCACAAACAAGTCCCAACAGATCTCTTAGACAATGATATGTCAACAGTAAAGCTCAGCAAAGTTTTTTTCTTATAAATATTCTTGGCTTTTATTCTACTCTAAATATTTGTCTTAAATACAATACATCTCCAAAAAGGCATGCAACACTGTCATGTGTTCCATACAGGACCCATTATAGTTTTCCCTATGTTAGCCTCACTGTGCATGACACAAGCTGCATTAGCTTTGCACATGTTACTACATATGTAAAAACACCAAAAACCTAGGGGTCTAGATGAGGCACTATCTCAGTCTGTCATAGTGGTCCAAACTATACCTGAATGACTACAAATTAATTATAAAAAGTGGGACAAAGGAGCAAATAAAGTGTCTATAGTGGTTAATGAGAAGAACCCAAAAGTTATTCAGAGGATTCCCATCAACAAATTGCGATGATCAATACTATCATTTGGTCATCCTTCATAGGCAAAGAGGTCTCTTGATCATTGAGACCATGTTCTTGCCTAGTACCATGGCTGGGTACTTCCCATAAACACTTTTATAGCCAAATAGCATCAAACTGATGGGTTATGGTGCAGTGCAAAAAATTAAAGGTGGTGAGTGATAAAACAGGATAGAAGACAGGAGAGAAAACTTTAATGAGAATCTGCCATCTTCCTGATTAAAAACAAGAACAGTGCAAGATAGCAGTGTTAAACAAATAACTGCATAAAAGCCAACATGTTTCAATCAATCAATCAATCATACCATTTGTATAGCGCACTACTCACCCGGGAGGGTCTCAAGGCGCTTGGGGGAAGGGGTATGCTACTGCTCGAACAGCCAGGTCTTGAGTTGTTTCCTGAAGGCGAGATGGTCCTGGGTCAGCCGAAGGTGGATGGGGAGGGAGTTCCATGTCTTGGCAGCCAGGTAAGAGAAGGATCTTCCTCCGGCGGTGGCTCTTCGGATGCGTGGTACGGCTGCGAGGGTGAGGCTGGTGGACCGTAGCTGGCGGGTGGGCGTGTAGAAGGTCAGGCGGTCGTTGAGGTACTTGGGGCCCAGGTCATGGAGAGACTTGTGTGCGTGGGTGAGGAGCCGGAACGTGATCCTCTTGTCGACGGGGAGCCAGTGCAGGTTCCTCAGGTGGCTGGAGTTGTGGCTGCGTCGGGGGACATCCAGGATGAGTCGGGCGGAGGCGTTCTGGATGCACTGGAGTCTTTTCTGTAGCTTCGCTGTGGTTCCGGCGTAGAGGGCGTTTCCGTAGTCCAGTCGGCTGGTGACGAGTGCCTGGGTGACAGTCTTCCTGGTCTCGGTCGGGATCCAGCGGAAGATCTTGCGAAGCATACGCAGGGTGTTGAAGCACGTTGAGGAGACGGCGTTGACTTGTCTGGTCATTGAGAGGGAGGAGTCCAGGATGAAGCCCAGGTTGCGTGCGTGGTCGGTTGGCTTGGGTGCGGTGCCCAGGACTGGGGGCCACCAGGAGTCATCCCAGGCGGAGGGCGAAGATCCCAGGATGAGGACTTCCGTCTTGTCCGAGTTCAGTTTCAGGCGGCTGTCCTTCATCCACTCGGCAACGTCTTTCATCCCTTCGTGTAGGCAGGTTCTGGCGGTGTCGGGGTCTCTGGTGAGGGAGAGGATCAGCTGGGTGTCGTCGGCGTAAGAGATGATGTTGAGGTTGTGCTGGCGTGCGATGGCTACAAGAGGTCTCATGTAGACGATGAAGAGGGTGGGGCTGAGTGAAGATCCTTGCGGGACGCCGCAGATGACTTTGGTGGCCTCGGAGCGAAACGGGGGGAGGCGGACTCTTTGTGTTCTTCCGGCGAGGAACGAGATGATCCACTCCAGTGCCTTCTCTTGGATACCGATGTTGCTGAGGCGCTGGACTAGGGTGCGGTGGCAGACAGTGTCGAACGCAGCGGAGAGGTCCAGGAGGATGAGGGCCACTGTTTCCCCCTTGTCGAGCAGGGTCCGGACGTCGTCGGTGGCTTCGATGAGGGCGGTCTCGGTGCTGTGGTTGGCTCTGAAGCCAGACTGCGAGGGGTCGAGGGATCCGTTCGTCTCGAGGAAGGCGGTCAGCTGTCTGTTGACGATCTTCTCGATGACTTTAGCAGGAAAAGGGAGGAGCGAGATGGGGCAGAAGTTTTTGAGGTCGGTGGGGTCCGCTGTAGGTTTCTTCAGGAGGGCGCTGAGCTCGGCGTGCTTCCAGCTCTCCGGGAAGGTGGCGGTGTTGAAGGAGGTATTGATGATATTCCGGAGTTGGGGTGCGATGGTGGAGTCGGCCTTGTTGAAGACGTGGTGTGGGCAGGGGTCGGTCGGTGATCCGGAGTGGATGGTGTTCATTGTGCGGGCTGTGTCTTCTGTGGTCACCGTGGTCCAGGTGCGAAGGGTGGCGGTGGGGGGGGCGTTGGTTCGACGGTTGGGTGCGTGGGTGGTGCGCCGAAGCTGTTGTGGATGTTGGCGATCTTGCGGTGGAAGAACGAGGCGAGGGAGTCGCAGAGGTCTTGTGACGGAGTGATGTCGTTGGTGCCCGTGCTGGGGTTGGAGAACTCCTTGACGATGCTGAAGAGTTCCTTGCTGTCGTGGGTATTGTTGTCCAGTCGTTCCTTCAGGGATTTCTTCTTGGTGGTGCGGATGAGCTGGTGGTGCTTGCGGGTAGCGTGTTTGAGGGCGGTCATGTTGTCGGTGGTCCGGTCGAGGAGTCAGGCTTTCTCGAGGGTGCGGCAGGTCTTCTTGGAGTCCTTGAGTTCGTCGGTGAACCAGGATGCCTTCTTGCTTCTGGGTCTGCTGGGAGGGTTCTTCAGTGGAGCGAGGTCGTCGGCGCAGGCGGACAGCCACTGTGTGAAGTTGCGGGCAGCTTCGTTGGGGTCCGTTGTGTTGGCGGGTGGGTTCTGGCTGAGGGAGGTGGTGAGCTGGTCCACGGTGATCTTGCTCCAATTCCTGTGAGGTACCTGTTGTGGGTGGTGGTGGGTCGTGGTTCTTTTGAAGCTGAAGTGGACGCAGCTGTGGTCGGTCCAGTGAAGTCCGGTGGCGTGGCTGAAGGTGATGTACTTGCTGAAAGAGAAGACGGGGTCAAGCGTGTGGCCGGCATAGTGGGTGGGGGTGTTGACCAGTTGCTTGAGTCCGAGGTTGGCGAGGTTTTCCAGCAGGGCGACGGTGTTGCGGTCCTTGTTGTTCTCCAGGTGGAAGTTGAGGTCCCCTAGGAGGATGAAGTCAGCGGAGGGGAGGGCGTGTGGGCTGATGAAGTCTGTGATGTCTTCGCTGAATTGTGTGCGTGGTCCCGGGGGTCTGTAGACGAGGGTGCCTCTGAGGGTCGTCTTAGGGTCGGTGTGAATCTGGAAGTGGAGATGTTCTGCTGCAGCGAAGGAGTCGTTGGCGTCGGTCGTGATGCGGATGGTGTTCTTGTGGACGATGGCGATGCCTCCTCCGGTCTGGTTGATGCGGTCCCTCCTGATGATCTTGTACCCGTCCGGGATGGCGATGTCGGGTGCAGAGGAGGCGTTCATCCAGGTTTCCGTGAGGAAGGCGACGTCCGGTGATGTAACGTCGAGGAGGTTCCAGAGTTCCGCGGCGTGTCTGTGGACGGATCGGGTGTTGAGCAGGCTGCACTTGAGGTGGTTGCTGCTGGTGCTTGTCTTGGCGGGTGCGGGGCAGGTTCGGAGGCAGGTGAACTTGCAGGTACAGCAGGTGAAGGGTCCGTGGGTGCGTCTCGGGGTGGCTCGGCAGCAGGCGTGGGTCCGGCCGGCATTGAGTGCGTTGAGAGTGGCGGCGTCGTAGGTCAGACGGGTCGTCTTGCATCGACGGGGGGGCCAGGGGTCCTGGCACTGGGCGCGGTCCAGGCGCGGACGGGTGCAGACGGGCTTGCCTTTGGCACGCCTTCGGCGCACAATCGGCGCGCCCGCTGCGCGTCAATGCAGCGCGTGGGTGGGGGCGTCATAAGAAGGAATCCGGGTGGCGGGAGCGGCGAATGGGCTGTCGGGGGGCGGGGCCGCAGGGAGGCAGCGGCGGGAAAAGAACCAGGCAAGCGGGCGGCTCAGCGGCGGCTGGGTCGCTCGAGGTAGGCAGAGCAGGAGGCAGGCAGCGGCAGCAGCGGTGACGCGTGGGGGGTGACCTCGCCTGGAGCAGGCTCAGCGGTCACACAGCCTCAATGGGAAAGACCCAAGGCCCAAGGCTTTCCTCAGGGCCTCTGTTCACAACGTTGCTACTGCAAAGTGAAAATGTCAAAGGAGAGAACTCAGTTGACCAAAGGAATAATAAGTTGAAAGATCAAAAAGGATACTTTAAATCAGTAGCATGTCCTCCGTGTCCGTGGATGATTTAATGCATCTATAATCACAAAACATAAAACACACAAAATATTTGCAATGTACCACTTTTACAACTCAAATGAGAACAAATAAAAAATTAATTATAACACTCACCCAACTTGACCGGGGATTTAGCCTCACCTCACCTGGACACATACTCAGGGATGATGAGACCACGCTCCAGAAAAAAGTAAGGATACGGGTGCATAGTGCAGGTAGGTGAAATGACTTAATTACACTCTAATCTGCGTCAGTATGAACATTCCCAACATTATCCTCAACTTAATGTTAAAAAATAACCAAATCAATAAATCTCAGCATCTAGGGGCTCAATCCACTAGTGGTCTCCCATATTACACTGCATGACTGTGCAGGCCTTGCAATCCACAAAGATTTGTAAACTACAAAACTTGTTGTGTGTTAAAGTGAAGTGTTCACCAAGAAAATCCACTCGATTAAGTGTCTCACAATGCTGTTAAACAACTACAAAATCGTCAGAGTAGCACTAAGAACTTACAACTAAAATCTTTAAACTTACCTGTCCGTCGTTGCCTCTGGCAGGACCCGAGTTCAGGGGGAGGCAACGAACCGGACAGGTACGTGTTGTCAAATAGCGTGCACACGTAGCGCCATGGCCAATGAGCATCGCGCTAATCACAACAGAAAGAACGCTTCGCCTCCTCTTAATATTCATGCGTTCTCGTTGTAGCCTAGACCTTAATTTGGCAAGATGTAATAATACATACAATATTTGCTTCACTTTCACCAACCGATATCTTAATCGCTACCGAAAATAGCATTGCCACCCACGTACAAGAGTTTTTTTAACCTTATAATGGCCCAGAATCTTCGTGTGACACATATACATGAATTCATCCAATAACACGGGTCGTTTTTTCGTAGCAACTACACCGCTAAATACAAGCAGCCCATCCTAACCAAGCAGCTTTTTTAAACAGCAATAATACATCCTTATCCATTCCGTCTTCGACCACGCTGCACCTATTTTCAACGCGGCTTTTAACTCAGAAAAAACGTTGACTTTAAGATTCCAAGCAAAGAAACCTAACTACATAAGGAGCATATAAATCATGGAGTAGCTGCATCTCAGAGAAAGAAAACCTTGTATGAAATTCCTGATTATACTCACCTGGATTAAAAGATTCTATGTTATCGGAAGATACAACATAAGTGACAAGATGGTAATGTCCTGAGGAAGACACTTACATTGTGTCGAAACGCGTAGACGGGACCATCTCCATATTGTATCACCTGACTAAAGAAATCAAAACACTTCTTTGTGTATTATATTAATTGAGAAATCCTTTTATTGCTTTTTTTAATCCATATGTCAATGAATTTGTTCATGATATTTTTATACAATTTATTAAATTTTAACTTTTGTGCTAATTTCAGTGCTTTATTATTTTTTATCTAACTTGTTTGTCTGATACTTTGCCAGTGTATAATTGTTGCCTTGGGGTTTTATTTCATATATTCTGTATAGCGGCTGGAACAGAGCCCGGTGGCAAGGAGATTGTAGAATAGTTGCGGTGGGGTGAGAGCGTTTGCCTCAAGCATCCATTATGTTGCTTAGATCGGCAATGCCCCATATCTGTTAATTGATCATTACCCCACACCTTTATGTTACTCTGAAGTACCTGACTCCTAAATAACCTCTGCATCATGCGCTGAAATACTGCAGTTGCAAAGACAAGTAAGTCCGAAAGGCTTTCTCACAAATATATATGTACCCTCTCGTGAAACAAACAATGTCAGATGTTTGGACTCAAGATGTAATCTGATCAGGTGGTAGGCCTTTGGCAGGACTGACAACACTACAAAAAGACAATAGGTCTCGTCTATTAGAGATCCATTGTCTTTGTCAATGTTTCTTTTTTAGCCATGACGGAAAGAAAAAAAATAGCGTGCTATGATGCGGTCAACGTTGGCCAAGTCAAAGTCTTTTTCTTCTTTCTTTTTTCTTTCCACCAAAATGAACAGCAGCTGTGCTGAGGTACAACATGGATAAAAAACATTGACAAAGCTAATTAGCTCTTGTGTGTGTGAAAGATATTTGTCTGTTTGCTTTGTGGTTGGACGGGTAAGCAATGCAGGTTGGCATGGGAAGGTTAGAAGCAGCAAGCAACAACATAGCAAGCAATTAAAAAATAAATAAAATTTAAAAAATAATATAATTAAGTTAGAGAAAAAAAGAACTTTGATGCGGCCCATCAGTGGATGCGTCATAGCCCTATTTTTTATATGATGGGTCGGATGGGCCAACAGGGAGGGCGGGTGGATCAAGCAAAATGAGGGATAGCGAGAGGAGGGCGGGAGGGGACAAGCAACACCAAAGACAGCAACACAATGAGGGAGGAGCTGGGGGGATGAGGCAACAATGCAGTAGGAGACGTGGCAAGCAACAACAAAGGACTTAGCATTGATGACGAGGCAAGCAACTAAAATATGAAAGAAAAGGACCTGCAAAAGGGTGAGCAGTGAAAGGACACACAGTTGAACAAGGTATCTTGCAAGCAACTGCACATGTGATGACTCAGGAAAGACCTAAAACGATGGGACATACAATTCAAGCACCCTCTTTATCTTATTTTCTTTGTCCTGCTCACAAACCACAAATACCTTGTCCTCACTACTAGAATCACTACCACTGTAATATACTTAATTGACACTTTTTTTCATGCTCAACTGTGCTTTTACATGTCATCCAAAAGCGACTGATACTCTGTCAACTGTAACATCTGGCTTCCACAGCAGTGCAGTCATTGGATGCCAGACACATGATTCAAACTACTGCAGCATTCGCTTTTAGTTTTCGATCATTTCTTTTAACTTTATTATCTTTTTGATCAGATTCATATTTTTTAGTTTTTGTACTATGGCTTATGACACTTAGACCAGTTCACTCTTCATTTCTCTTTCCTTGTCCCTGCAATTTAATTCCTTTACATACTTAGGTATATTTTCAGTTATCTTCACTATAATTATGGCTTTTTCTAATTATAATTCTTTCATATATAAAAGTTTTTTTTACCTGGATTTTAAGATGATTTGTTCAATTAACAAACGGATCTCCTAAAATCTCATTATGCAAGTCTTTGAATTTACAAGACAGTGACATTCTGCATAACACAGAAACATATTTTTTAACAGTTTCCCCAGGCCCACATTGAGGAATTAACACCAAGGTAGTCAATTTTGAACAAACATGGTTTGTTGAGATTAGTGAGGAACCATTCAGCTTCCTTTGCCAGCAGTAGCTGCCACTTTCCCTTCTTCCCCTACCAAATCCCACTACGCATTCTACATTCAGATTCTGTCTCAAGGCCTGACAGAATATAAGACATTCTTACAAATCTGCCCATTGCACAATATACCAGCATCTCCCTCTAAAAGCCTAGCAGAGACCTTGAAGAATGTAAACATGCTGTGTTATTCAGACAGGTTGTAAGGGAGGCTAGAAAGGATGACAGGTCAACTGGACAATCAGGTGGGGGTCCCAGATTTCTATATCTCAGTCCTGCAAATGTGTGAATAGAAGATCCAGTGCTTCCTTGAAAGGAGCAAGAGTGGGTTACATAAATTTGACATTTAAAATTTGCATTAGATTATGGAGGGTGACCACTCTTTCTATTAATGTTAATGTTAATGGGCATTTGTAGAGCGCGCTTACACCGGGTGGCTTCATGGCCCTTGACAGGCTTAGTATGCTACCAGGATAATCTATTTGTACGCTTGCAGAAACAACCAGGTCTTGAGTAGGTTTCTAAATTGCAGAATGTCAGTGCTGTACCGGATTTCCAAAGGGAACGAGTTCCAGAGTTTAGGAGCGAGGACCGCAAATCTGCAGCCTCCTTGTCTTACTCGCTTGAAGGTTGGAGTGGTGAGCAGTGAGAAATGGGCAGAGCGGAGATTTCATGTCGGAGTATGTCTGTGTATCAGGCTGTTGATGAATGCAGGGCTTTTGCCATGCAAGGCTTTAAATACAAGACAGCCTGTTTTAAAAGCACAGCACTGAGAAATGGGGAGCCAATGTAGCTTCCTTAGCACGGGCGGGGCTGGTTGCCATCTTGGTTGTCAAAAGACCAGCCGTGCTGCCTGGTTTTGACCCAGCTGCAGCCGTTTGAACAGATAGAGTGGCATTCCCAGGTATACCGAATTGGCATAATCTAAATGTGACAGAACGGTGGCAATTATAATCTGGATCAGAGCATCATGGGTAAAGAAACGGTGTATCTTCCTGATATTGCGCAGCTGGAAGAAGCACTTAGAGATCACTGTGCCAACCTGGGAATTCAGTGTAAGTTCGTTATTAAGGGAGACTCCCAATGTTTTGGCCGGGAAACCTCCGGGTAGCTGTGCGCTTAATAAATGCAATTATAATAATAATAATAATAATAATAATAATAGAAGGGGAAGGTGAAGGACCCAGCGCTGGAGGCCAGTAGTGTGGGCCCCAGAACTTACGGCTGTCACCGGTCAGAACGAGCTCAGTCTTTCCTGGGTTTAATTTAAGGGGATTATGGTCCATCCACTGTTGTATGTATAACATAGTGGCCTGAAAATCCACAACAGAGCTGTCAGAGACATCTACTGTAAATCGTCCGCACAATTGAAGACTCTCACATTTCTTTCCTTAAGGCATTGAATCAGAGGGGAGATGTAGATATTAAATAAGTGAGGGGAAGTGCCAAGCCTTGTGGAACTCCACATGTGATTTTACGTGGGGGAGCCAGGAAGAGCCCTTGGTGGACCGCCTGAGACCTATCCTCCAGAAATGAGGTGAGCCAGCAGGCAGCAACGCCTTGAATGCCAGCAAGTTTGACATGGTCGACCAAATTAGCATGGTCGATCGTGTCGAAGGCCACAGATAGATCCAGTACAACCAGTGCTTGCGGGAGCCCTTATCAGCACGGTCCCGGAGAGTGTCCAGGACTGCCAATAAGACAGTTTCGGTAGAATGGGCCAGCCGGAACCCTGCCTGGTGAGGATCAAGGTATTTGGATTCTTCCAGAAAATTAGAGAGACTATTAGCTACATGGGCCTCCAATATCTTAGCAAGAAACGGGAGCAGGGATATCGGACGGTAATTGGATGGAAGCGTGGGATCAGCTCCTAGTTTATTTAGCAAAGGTACCACTATGGCTTTCTTAAAAGCCATGGGGACTTGGCCTGATGAAAGAGAATCATTCAGGAGGGTGAGTACAGGGCCGGGGAGGGCTGTGAGACAGTCTTTGAGTATGTGGGGCGGACAGCAGTCAGAGGGGGCGCCCGATTTAACCTTTGTTAGACGTTTTTGGAAGGTTTCAGTATTAATACTAGGAAAGTGGCTTATCGTATTGTTGGTTTGGGGCAGAGCAGAGGGACTGGGAGTGAGAGGATGCTTGGGGATGTTGGCCTTAATAGCGGTGATTTTGTTGATGAAGTAGTCATTGAGGGAGTTACACAGTGCCTGAGAAGGTAAGGCCTTCAGTAGAATTCTCTCTGGGTTGGAGAGTTCGTTAACTATATTAAGTATTTCTTTGGAATTTTTGTTGGAGTTAATAATCCGTGAAGAGAAATGGCTAGCTTTGGCTGTCAGGATGCATTTCTTATATTCTTTCCTAGTAGCAATATAAGTGAGTCTTTTATCCGGGCAGTATTTCGATCACCACTTTCTCTCCAGTTGGCACAGCGACAATTTCTGGTTTTTAAGCCCAGAGGAGAACCATCTCGGTCCGTCGGTACGACGCGCTGATTTTAGCCTAGTAAGGGGAGCATGCTTATCGCTGGCGTTCAATAGCCATTTGGATACATTCGCTTCTGTAGCCTCAATGTCTGTCCCCCGGGACGGGGCAGTGTCAGGTAGCGTACAGAGAAAAACTTCTTTATTCGCAGTGTTCCATTTCCTAGCCAGGCCACCTTTGGTCGTGCTTGGTTTCTCAGTGGACGGGAATCTGAGTATAATATTGGTGCAATGATAGGAGTGGAGGTGGTCATGCCGCTAGTCCAGACTTGGTCCAAAGTGTGCCCTTTCTGGTGGGTGGGGGACAGGACCTGGTGAATTAAGTTTAAAATCATTAGAAGGTCTGTCATTTCTGCCAAGTGAGGACCTTCATGAGGGTCTTTGTACCCAAGACCCTTTTCTATTAAAACACAGAGTGGACATTATTACGAACTCTGAGTTGCAATTAAACTACACTTTTAGAACTCGATAAGATGCTGTTATTCTGAGTAAAAGTGCCTGAACCTATATCTTCTGTCAAGTAGCTCTACTAGGACCAAGAAAGTGTCTATATATTTGGCTTACATTTCCTAATGTACAGATTTTGATGAGGTTTTGAGACACCGTTGTGAACACACACATTACATTACACAACAGCCTCTGAGCTATGGTAAACTAGAACTCTAGTGGAGAAACTACTCCCCTAAGATTTATCTGGGTCACCTTTTTATTGACTATGTATATAAAGAGCATGTATATGAAGTTAACCCAGGATTAAGAACACCCCTAGAATTGCTGGTGAGAGCATACACCTGTTGTTATAAGATGCTGGTGCAGTTCTCATTGCATGCACTCCCAACACCTTAAAATTGATTTTGTTAACTCCTACATGCCTGAAATGGATCAAACAATGTATCTCGCAAAGTCAAAGGTTCTGTCTATTGGGGTACGGAAGAACGATAATCGTACGTGTATGTATGTATATATATATGTTCTATAGCGTGACTTTAGTCAAAAGGCAGCGGAGAGCTGTAAAAGGTCATATATTTATCCAAGGATGTCTGTTGGAGAAATTCTCAACTTCGACTGTTTCGCAACCTTTGTTAGATAGAAACCAGTTTGCACAGATTGATCATTTCAGCAGAACATGACACAAATTACCATAGCCCTACTGCATTCTTTTAACGTTTGAACCATTATATGGGTGTCGAATGGTGCACCCGTCCATCTAAGCGTACAGGACCAATTAAGTTGATTTACCTCTATATGTTTGGAGTATATGGACTACTCAAAACACATAGCTTAAAGGGTATGTTGGGACTGAGAACGAAGCAAGGCTGTGAAGAGCATCCCCTTGCTTAAAATTCATCATATCAAGCTCTCAAGATTTCTGATCTCCCACCTCAGCACAGTTGAGAATCATGTGTGTGCACTCAAGACTTTTTGTCACACAGACTGAAACCCAGAACGGGGCTTTTGGTCTGGGAGCACCCTTCTGTCTCAGGATAACTACTGTCATTTCTCCGGGCAATAAGACTGTAGTCACAAGCCAGGTCGTTTTATTAGTCTCTGCCAGGAAGAGTTGGCTCCTGGCATATGACACCTTTTTTAATTGGTCTGCCAGGCCCTGCAACTGGTTAAGTGCCCTTTCATGTGGCGCATGTGTTTTGCGTGTGTATACTTTATTTCTGTGTGTGAAAGATGCATGCGGAGTGTATGTGACACATGCCAATTGCAACACTGGAATTCATTTTATTTTCCTATATGAAAGTTAAACTAGGATGGATGCAGGAGAGCACGTAGCAGATGTGAATTGCAGGGCTCTTCCAGAACATTCTAGGAATATTTTGCAGTGGAAATGACCTCGGGAATCTAGGAAAGGAGACAAGACCACTTTGAAGCTTAAGTAGTTTCCCCTGCCCCATTATTCACTGGAAAGGCTACCTTACTAGTCACAGATAGTTAGACTTTCCAGTTTTAAGTGCATATTTGTTGTGGATTTCAGTGATGTTTTTGAAATCAGTGCATATTAGTGTTTATTCAGCTGGCTACCCCCAGGACGGACCAACTTTTTTTCCAGTGTTTACAAAAAATGTTGTTTTGTTGCAGTGCCTGTTATAAAACAAATGTTCAATTTAATAGAGAAGTAATGCAGGGTGTATAGTGTTTTTCAATTGGTAGTGTGTTAAATGAACTTATGTTAGACTGTTTAAAGCATAGAAAGTCTGCGTATTGCACACTCACTCACACTCTCACATCACTACCCTCTCACATCTTATCTCTCCCACGCATACTGTCAGGACTTTGTCTGTTTTACTCAGACTTGTGATTTTGCTGTTACATTGTAACTACGGTCTCAATAACACCAGCAGTAAAGTACAGTTGGGTAAAATGTGAATATTAGATAAAGGTATCACACATACACTTTGCCCATATATTCCAGGGATCAATTAAAACCTCAGTATTGGGCATGGGTAGAACAGAAGAATTTCATGAAAATCCATCATGGCTGTTTAACGGATGTTTTTACCGACATAAAATCCATCAGCCGGCTAGAAAGCTATCTTGATTTTAGTAAAGTGCCGGCAGACAGGAAATTGTACACCCAGTTCAGGCTTGGCTGTCTACCCATTAATGCTTTCACTAATTCCTGGCTGACAAACAAAACTCAGCCCAAGGGCTGTCCCTCCTGTCCATGCCTGTATGAAACAATATGCCATGTCTTTTTAGGTCTCGTGACCTATCAATGCGCATGCGCATTGAGAGAAGCGAGACTATAGGGCTTTAAACAAATCTTAACTAACTGTGGCGATTTGGTGCTGTGCCCGTGGCTTTTAGGTCAATGCGCAAGCGCATTGACCTAAAATGCGCGTGCACAGCATCAAATCGCCAGCCATCTGTTCCCCAGCTTGGATCTCCTGGCTGCTCCTCCCCTAATTATCCGCACATCAAAGGCCCCTGCTTCACACTTCAAACGAATGCTACCGAGAGCATTTCCCGGCCGGCCGCTTTTAATTTCATTTCGCAAGCAGTTCCCCCTCCTCCCTCTCCTCCCTCTCCTGACTTTCTCCTGCCTGCCACACCAATCCAAACTGAGGCGCTGCTGCTCCAGTCCCTGTATTACTCCCACTCATCTATGATTAGGAATAAAAGACTGTCGGTTAAAAACAGTTTCAAGATAAAAAATGGTTTTCCCATTACTTTTGCAGAATGTTCTGCATTTCCTTAACCGCCTCCAACTCTCCGACTTTCACATGCACATACCACTTTGCTGATACTGACCGAGACATGCGCTTTATAAGCAGGAAATAGAATTCTACAGGAAACAATACTACCGAAGACCATTTGAGGGTGTGAGCTCAATGCCACCGAAGAGTACGTACAATTATTATACTTAAAGTTCAGTCAACTACCCTTGATGCACGGACAACCTTTGAAGAAAGTGAAAAGCATGTACCCTCACCCTCACCCTCACCCTCACTCACCCTCAACCCCTCACCCTCACTCACCCTCAACCCTCACCCTCACTCACCCTCACTCACCCTCACCCTCACTCACCCTCACCCTCAACCACTCACCCTCCCTCACCCTCACCCTCACTCACCCTCACCCACCCTCAACCCCTCACCCTCAACCCCTCACCCTCACTCACCCTCAACCCCTCACCCTCACTCACCCTCACCCTCACTCACCCTCACCCTCCCTCAACCCCTCACCCACCCTCACCCTCACTCTCACTCACCCTCAACCCCTCACCCTCACTCACCCTCAACCCCTCACCCTCACTCACCCTCACTCTCACTCACCCTCACCCTCACTCACCCTCAACCCCTCACCCTCAACCCCTCACCCCCTCACCCTCACTCACCCCCACCCTCACTCACCCCCACCCTCACTCACCCTCGACCCCTCACTCACCCTCAACCCCTCACCCTCACTCACCCTCACTCACCCTCAACCCCTCACCCTCACTCACCCTCAACCCCTCACCCTCACTCACCCTCACTCACCCTCACCCTCACTCACCCTCACCCTCCCTCACCCTCAACCCCTCACCCTCACCCTCACTCACCCTCAACCCCTCACCCTCACTCACCCTCAACCCCTCACCCTCACTCACCCTCAACCCCTCACCCTCACTCACCCTCAACCGCTCACCCTCAACCCCTCACTCACCCTCACTCTCACTCACCCTCAACCCCTCACCCTCAACCCCTCACCCTCACTCACCCTCACTCACCCTCAACCCCTCACCCTCACCCTCACTTACCCTCAACCCCTCACCCTCACTCACCCTCACCCTCACTCACCCTCACCCTCACTCACCCTCACTCACCCTCAACCCCTCACCCTCAACCCCTCACCCTCAACCCCTCACCCACCCTCAACCCCTCACTCACCCTCACCCACCCTCACTCACCCTCACTCACCCTCACCCTCACTCACCCTCAACCCCTCACCCTCACTCACCCTCAACCCCTCACCCTCAACCCCTCACCCTCACTCACCCTCAACCCCTCACCCTCACTCACCCTCACTCACCCTCAACCCCTCACCCTCACCCTCACTCACCCTCACTCACCCTCACCCTCACTCACCCTCACTCACCCTCACTCACCCTCACTCACCCTCACTCACCCTCACTCACCCTCACCCACCCTCACCCACCCTCACCCTCACTCACCCTCACCCACCCTCACCCTCACTCACCCTCAACCCCTCACCCTCACCCACCCTCAACCCCTCACCCTCACTCACCCTCAACCCCTCACCCTCACTCACCCTCAACCCCTCACCCTCACTCACCCTCAACCCCTCACCCTCAACCCCTCACCCCCTCACCCTCAACCCTTCACCCTCAACCCCTCACCCTCACCCTCACTCACCCTCAACCCCTCACCCTCAACCCCTCACCCTCAACCCCTCACCCTCAACCCCTCACCCTCAACCCCTCACCCTCAACCCCTCACCCTCAACCCCTCACCCTCACCCACTCACCCTCACTCACCCTCACTCACCCTCACTCACCCTCACTCACCCTCACTCACCCTCACTCACCCTCACTCACCCTCACACTCACCCTCACTCACCCTCACTCACCCTCACCCTCACCCTCACTCACACTCACTCACACTCACCCTCACCCTCACTCACACTCACCCTCAACCCCTCCCCCTCAACCCCTCACCCTCACTCACACTCACCCTCAACCCCTCCCCCTCAACCCCTCACCCTCACCCTCACTCACCCTCACCCACCCCCACCCTCCCTCAACCCCTCACCCACCCTCACCCTCACTCACCCTCACTCACCCTCACCCTCACTCGCCCTCAACCCCTCATCCTCACTCACCCTCAACCCCTCACCCACCCTCACTCACCCTCAACCCCTCACCCTCACTCACCCTCACCCTCACTCACCCTCACTCACCCTCACCCTCACTCACCCTCACTCACCCTCACCCTCACTCACCCTCACTCACCCCCACTCACCCCCACCCTCACCCTCACTCACCCTCACCCTCACTCACCCTCACTCACCCTCACTCACCCTCACCCTCATTCTACAGGAAACAATACTACCGAAGACCATTCGAGGGTGTGAGCTCAATGCCACCGAAGAGTACGTACAATTATTATACTTAAAGTTCAGTCAACTACCCTTGATGCACGGACAACCTTTGAAGAAAGTGAAAAGCATGTACCCTCACTCACCCTCAACCCCTCACCCTCAACCCCTCACCCTCACTCACCCTCACCCTCACTCACCCCCACCCTCCCTCAACCCCTCACCCACCCTCACCCTCACCCTCAACCCCTCATCCTCACTCACCCTCAACCCCTCACCCTCACTCACCCTCACCCTCACTCACCCTCACCCTCACTCACCCTCAACCCCTCACCCTCAACCCCTCACCCTCACTCACCCTCACCCTCACTCACCCTCAACCCGTCACCCACCCTCACTCACCCTCACTCACCCTCACTCACCCTCACTCACCCTCACTCACCCTCACTCACTCACCCTCACTCACTCACCCTCACTCACTCACCCTCACTCACCCTCACTCACCCTCACTCTCCCTCAACCCCTCACCCTCACTCACCCTCACCCTCACTCACCCTCACTCACCCCCACTCACCCCCACCCTCACCCCCACTCACCCCCACTCACCCTCACTCACCCTCACTCACCCTCACTCACCCTCACTCACCCTCACTCACCCTCACTCACCCTCACTCACTCACCCTCACTCACCCTCACTCACCCTCACTCACTCACCCTCACCCTCACTCACCCTCACTCACCCTCACTCACTCTCACTCACTCACCCTCACTCACCCTCACTCTCCCTCAACCCCTCACCCTCACTCACCCTCACCCCCACTCACCCTCACTCACCCTCACTCACCCTCACTCACCCTCACTCACCCTCACCCTCACCCTCACCCTCACTCACCCTCACCCTCATTCTACAGGAAACAATACTACCGAAGACCATTCGAGGGTGTGAGCTCAATGCCACCGAAGAGTACGTACAATTATTATACTTAAAGTTCAGTCAACTACCCTTGATGCACGGACAACCTTTGAAGAAAGTGAAAAGCATGTACCCTCACCCTCACCCACCCTCAACCCCTCACCCTCACCCACCCTCAACCCCTCGCCCTCACTCACCCTCACCCTCACTCACCCTCACTCACCCTCACCCTCACTCACCCTCACCCTCACTCACCCTCACCCACCCTCAACCCCTCACCCACCCTCAACCCCTCACCCTCACTCACCCTCAACCCCTCACCCTCACTCACCCTCACCCTCACTCACCCTCACCCTCACTCACCCTCACCCTCCCTCAACCCCTCACCCACCCTCACCCACCCTCACTCACCCTCACCCTCCCTCACCCTCACTCACCCTCAACCCCTCACCCTCACTCACCCTCAACCCCTCACCCTCACTCACCCTCACTCACCCTCACTCACCCTCACTCACCCTCACTCACCCTCAACCCCTCACCCTCAACCCCTCACCCTCAACCCCTCACCCTCAACCCCTCACCCTCAACCCCTCACCCTCAACCCCTCACCCTCACTCACCCTCACCCTCACTCTCACTCACCCTCACTCACCCTCACCCTCACTCACCCTCACCCTCACTCACCCTCACCCTCACTCACCCTCACCCTCACTCACCATCACTCACCCTCACTCACCCTCACTCACCCTCACTCACCCTCACTCACCCTCAACCCCTCACCCTCACTCACCCTCACAACACATATTGTGTTACAATAGGTGTCACATTTGCGAAAGATAAAACTATTGGCATTGTAAATAACAAAGCTATTAATTTCGCTATTTTCAAAACAAGCACATAAATAAAAAATGTGTCCTTTACAATACCAATAGCTCAAACTTTCCTAATGCGAGACCTATTGCATTGCTGTGCTTCTCTCCCCTGCTGCACTCTCCTGCTCTCTAGAGATGTGGCCAAACGACCAGAGCTGCCATCTAAGTCACGTAAATACAAAACATGTTGCATTCCAAATGCTATAGGGGTCACATTCGCGAAAGTTATAACTATTGGCATTGTAAATGACAAAGCCATCAATTTAGCAATTTTAAAAACCAACAAATAAATAAAATATGTCATTTACAAGACCAATAACTCCAACTTTTCTAATGCGAGACCTATTGCATTTCCAATGCTTGTTTGCTTGTGTTGCCTTTGCAAGACCTAGAAGGAACTGGCTAACTCCGGTATTTAGACAACTTGGGACACGCAGCCACAAAGATGCCCTAAGCATTTTAATGTCAAATGCAAGACCACTCTATGCTTGTGCAACTGCAAAATTTCTGGGCAAGTTCTGGGCCATTAGAAGGAGGGTTATATCTACTTCCCGACTGGTATGTATAAAGCAAACTGAAATTATAACGATTAGTCCAGTCGGTGTGTATTTTGCACTAGTATTTTGGCTTGTAAATAATTGGTTTTATTATACTATTTTAAGCTTTTTATCTTTTTTATTGGTCACTTGGAGCACGGGGTTTCAAAATGGCTGTTGTTGTATAATCGGGCCGCACTCATCAGCAAAATGAGATATAAACAATATTTATCAATGCACTTGCACTTTAGCTTTGTCCCAATGGGTAGAATCATTTAAGTATTGAAATTGGTTTAGCTTGTTCTCTTATTGTGTTTGTATATTTGTATCATGAACTTGTCAATTTTTATTCCTCTCTTTTTATTCTTAAGAGTCTTTATAGGGAGCATTTCATAGTACCTTTTATCCTGAATACTGTCAACCAAGTTGCATGTGCTTGTCTCTTTTATGGTACTGTAAAACCGAAATAAAGACCTTGATGATGACATACACTTTGCAGCTATGAATTTTGTTGGCACCCGGAAAGTCTTGTGTCATGTTTTCATCACTATCCCATGTGCATGGTGCCAGTACTTTTTACACACGTATCTGTCACTTCACCTTGCATTGAATGTTGAAAGCCTGTGGGCATCTGGGAGTTGACCTTTAATAAATACCATCTTATTAGAAAAGGGGGATATTGAATCAAAGGGTTTTACCTATTTGGTTGGAAAATGAGATTGTACATATTGGTCAAGATTCTTATGAGCCAACCATTTTACCAATCAGGTAAAGAAATGCCAAAAGATTAAGGGCCAGATGTAGGTAGCCAAATACCGGTCGGTAACGGCCGAATTCGGCCGTTACCGACCGGTATTTGGCTTTTGAGATGTAGGTGGGTCAGAATTTACAGAATCGGTATATTTACCGATTCGGTAAATTTACCACTTCGGTATTTTACCGAATCGGTAAATATACCGATTCTGTAAATCCATATGTAGGTGGGACTCTTCAGAGTCCCAAAGGCCCTACAAATTCGGTATTTTAACACCCAATCCAATTGGGTGTTAAAATACCGATTCCAGGTGTGCATGCACATGTGTGCATGCACACCTAGCCATGTGACAGACAGACATGCCCTTAGGGCATGTCTGTGTGCCACATGGCGCACATGCCTATTTTTGGGGTGCCAGAGGGTGTCAAAGTGACACCCCCTGCACCCTTGCTAAAATCGGTATTTACCGATTCTGTAATTACAGAATCGGTATTGCCCATTGATTCCTATGGGCTTCACAGCCCATAGGAATCAATAGGAAATACCGATTCGGTATTTCCAGATTCGGTAAATACCGAATCTTTACGATTCGGTATTTCCACATCTGGAAATACCTACATCTCCCCCCTTCATATTTACCACTTCTTAAATACCGAATCGGTAAAATTCGGTATTTAAGAAGTGGTAAATCAATCCTACCTACATCTGGCCCTATATGATTCCAATCTTCCCAAATTCCCAACAGTGTATAAAATAAACAAATCGGACTTAAAACATGCTCCTACACCTTTAATGCAAGCACAAAAATCTAATGGAAACAAAGGGAGACAAAACAATTTCTTTGTGACATCCCTAAACAACAAAGCTCAGGCAGAATAATCTTAGACCAGTCTTTCTTGCTGCTAACTTGTATAACAAAGTTAAATTGTGTTGGCTACTTCAGGAAGAAATACAAATGACTAATTCTCTCTCGCTTCCCTCCTTTTTTTAAATGGTACTTTAGTTTATGGTTGCGCAAGTGTCTATCAATGTTTATATATTTACACTGATGAGCGCTGTTCACCTTTCGGTGGTTGTGTTAGTTATTATAGGTTCAAACCTAAAACAGGATAGCCTACAGATAGTTGTAAGTGAGAATATCCCTCTTTTTGCACCCTTGTTTTGGGTCTCTCCCAGCAGGAGACTCTCAGCTGTACCTCGTACCTAAAAAGCCTAAGGATGAATCAGTCTGAGTTGAATAAACAAAAGGCAGAAGCTGCCCAGAGCCAGTATCAGATCTGTTGGAAACCACAATTACTATCTAGAACTTTGGTTTATGTGGTCTTCCTATGAAAGATCCAGAGAGCAGGAGAAAATGCTACACCAACAGAGAGGCCTGCATCACACTTTGGAAGTTCCTAACACTATGGGTGGGGATTTTGTGATTTCGAGATTGGTGAGGAAGAACCCAACGTGCAAGAGTCACTGGAAAACGAGCACCAGGACCCAGGCACAGTCTCTTCTCCATTCGGTACTTAAACTGTCTACCTGAGCAGTGTACACAGCTGCACTACTTGCAAACCATGATTACATTATGCTGGGACAAGGAGACTGCCGTCCTCGTTCGATGGGTCCTGCTGGGTGCACACCAGTCTCAGCAGCACTGCCTTACCAACTTATAAATGAAAGGGACAGTAAGGTACTGTGCAAACAGGGCAGAGAGTGACAGGGGTAGAGAAATCCATATTAAGTTTTTGCAAGCACTGGCCCAGAACATACCGGCCACGCCTGTGCTTCCATTGCCCTCAAAAACCCTGGGAAGACACTCAGAGACTATTCTTGACTTTTTGCACAAATGGTACTACTGAAAGTGATTCCAAAGGAGCACCTTAGCCAGCCTCGCTGATAATTTTTAAGAGTTTTCAGGAAATACAGAGTAATACATGTTGACCTCTAACATATATATGTACAGTATTGCATTGTTTTGGAGTAGGTAAGTATTTGTTTATCAAATACTAAGCACTGATTCAACATTGATTTATTCGCTTCTACTGCATGGTTTATTGAGTTTCCAAACTCTAACCTCACACCGCCACCATGAGCAAGCCTTGGACTGCTCGAGTTTGCTACCATGAGTGTCAAGTACTAAAGGGGTGTACTTGGTGCTCTGTTTTGCGCTCAACACTGAGGGTAAGCCCTAGGATACATATTTTCTACAAAAAGCAAAATACATTGGCATCTTTCAAGAGAAACAGCGTGCTTTCTATTACCATGTTGCTATTGTGTACATTAAAAAACAACCCTGTTATATAAATTAACTTAGTCTGCATGTTCCCTAAACATTGCCATTGGACTGTGTGTTACAATTACTGTAATAATCATTGTAATGCTGTATGAGGCGTATAAGTCAAGATAAACCGCCATGAAGGTAATAACTTATTTGAATCTGGCAGTGCATTGAAATGCCCAGAGACTATTGGCTGTTGCAGCACATGTCTGACTCTACATTGCTTGTGTCAAGACAGGACATGCTTTCTAATAATGCCAACAATAAAAACAGCACATGCCACATTAGTATGTAAGGTAAACTCCACTTGCATACCTGTCATGCTGCTCCAATGTCATACTTCCATATAGCACAACAAAGTCCCATATCCACATATCTCAAATTAATTTACCATGAACTCAAAATCGATGATCTCATTCGTTTAGGTCAAAGGGGATTAACAGGTTTGTCAAGCATTTTCTATAGGTACTGAGGCAGTTGCAATATAAGTAGCTGGCACCTATGATCAGTCTCACAGGTAGCTGGCATCTATGATCAGTTTCACAGGGCCTGAGCTAACATTGCCTTGAACCTCAGGCACTAAAACACTAGTGGCCTGGACTCGCTTAGGGGTAGTGACTCATGACACACGTACAATAGGACACAACCAAGTACTGCACATTAAAGGAGAATGTTCAACCCCTGATTGTACCATCAGCACCTGCTTTGCCATGAGTCCCTCTCTACATACTGGCACCATATTCAGATCTTATGACCAGCTTGCAACATTCTGCCCATAATGTCACCTTCTGCTTGACCCCTTGAGCCACCCTCTGTCTCAACAACAATACATGATATGAACGCATTTTTTAAGAGAGGAAGGGAAGTCCCCCGTCATATTCATTCAAGACACCTCTCTGGAGGAGGAGGGCAGGAAGCAAAAAGAACCCCCTCACCCCGCAACCTACAAGGTTCATTGTGACTCACTCTGGCCAGGCATGTGGTTTCCTTACTACACTCTGAGATGAAGGAAGGAACTAGGCAGCAGCTGTGCAAACTTCTCTCACTCAAAGAGAGGGGTACATGCTATACCTATCTGGACTGAAATACTAGCGGCGGCGTAAGTGATATTGCAAACTCTTTGACCTCTGCATACAACTTAGTTATGCCATTAAACCACTCGAGCCCTTAAACAGTCTCCTGCCTGCTGGGAATAGGCAAAAAGTAGGGTTGCCATCTGGTCTTTTTTTACTGGCAAGATCAGTATTTTACTGTCCTAGCTGGTACGAAAATAAGAAAAATAATCAAACCCTGGCATTCTTCCCTCTTCTCACTGCATACTTAAAAAAAGCAAATATAAGGTGAAAGCACTTTAAAATTTGTTTAAAAGCTTCCCTAATAATACATGACTGATAGTTAAAGTAAACAAAGACAGCAAAGCCATGTTAAAAATAAATATAGACGATGTTAATGAAGGTTCTATTCAAGTAAAAAGTCCAGGCTTTAAAACGTGGACAATGTACCATGAAGTGACTTGTGGTTCTTTATTTGCCATCTGGATTTCAAAACTTAGGGGTCCATTAGGATGTCGGGTGGTGGCACCACCGCGGTGGTGGCGGGGTGGAAAAACAGCTTTTTCCGCCCGCGGGCAGCGGTACTCACATCTGCCACATTAGGATACCAAAACATAGGTCATTTCCCGTCCGCCGCGGAGCGCCGCGCACCGCCATCAAAATGCGCCTGCCACCGCGGCGGTGGGAGCCAATCGAGACTCACCACTGGGCCGAATGACGTCCGCCCCGCTCGACAAATTAGAAACTCGACAGCGGAGCAAGATAGCCAAGACCCGTTCATGAACGCCATGGACCCAGCCCTCCACATGCATCCAGTGATGTACCTTCTACAACACTATCGTCACAACTACACAAATGCAACACACAACACACAGGCCGACACAGGGTCCAATCACCAAACAGACACCCTACTGGGGTCACAACACATCCACAAGGGCACCCACACATGACCTACCTGACAACAAGGCACCCCTCAGCATCCGGGACACACATTGTACGCCAACCAGCATCAACGGCCCGGTCCCGGTCACGTCACCGCCGCGGTCAACACATGCGCACTATGCAAAAGGCAGGGCCACTACAAGGCATGGGCAGGGCACAAACACCATAGGGATACTCCACCCCCAACCACACATCAACACACCACATCAAGTCACAGGCCAGGTGCCCATTCTGTGCACCCCCATGCACACCAACAAGCACTGCAACAACAAGCACAATACACACCCTGCACCACACAACACACAACCAGGGAGACAGCCACTGCAGGAGTGGCTGACAAGGAACACACAACACCAGTGCCACACACACTGAAGGCTCACAATCCTTGCCAGCACATACACACACAAACAAACACACACCGTGGGTGTAGCCACAAACACAACACACACGCAGGGATGCCTCAACAGATGCCTGCACATGAACAACACACAAACACTACAGGAACATATACTGAACTCCAACAGAAACAGACATACCCTGTCAGCCAAACTTGGGAAAAGCAATGGGAGCACAGACACAACAGGAGTACACAACATCATCACTCAGGAACAAAACACACACCATAACAAAAATCACACAAGAAGTGCATCTGGACAAACACACACTGCCACATCAAACCTATCACAGATGCACATGAAACCCTAATCGACAAACACCACAAGACAACAGGGGATACACATCAGGCAATGCCAAGGCCACATACACACATCACTGCATGTACAACAAGCAGTGTGTGCATAACAAGCACAACAGCCACACACACACATGATTGACACAACCTAATCACACACACCACAAATCAGCAATGCACAAATACAACAGCACACCCAGGAACTGAAGCAATACCACAGCCAACACCCAGACATCCAACACAACAACTACACATGCACCACTCTGGGATACAAGAGCCAAGCCATCTCCACCAGAGCACTGGGCAGCACACACAGCTGAAGTGCACATGACCACTACAGAATGACTAATAGCACAAAGACAGCACACAAAAACCATTGGGGCAATGTCCACAGTGGAACAACACTTATGGCCCAAGAACTGCACCACAAAGCACAAGCTCACAAATGAAGTGATGGGGAGGCACACACACATGGAAACCAAGGGGACAACTGACATCAAAGTGAAATAGCCTGCATGTCAGTATCAGGCATGTAAGGGGTTTACCACACACAAATAGAGGGAGGGAAGACCCACAATGGCCAGGCACAAGTGGCACACATAGGGGATGGCTTTACACCCAACACACCATGCCATACAGGATGAGAAAAACCACCATGTGCCTGCAATGCATGACAAACACAAACACAATGCCAGTGTGGAGCAGCAGGGCCACACAGTCTACACAAACACACTCAAGACACATTGACGATCAAACAAACACAACACTGATGTGCAACTCACACACGTTGCACACTTCTAACTTACCAACACAACAAGGAGGAGTCACACGCAACAGCATGGACACACCAACACACAGCACAGTGCACTACAAACAGTTCACACAAGTACATACAATCTTCCACACAGGGCAAGGCAAAACAAACAACAGGCATAAAACTCCTGGGTGACACATGTGTGTCTCTCACAATAAAGGGGCACACATACATCTACTACAAACTTACCCCATTCACACTGCACATCTCTGCTACACCCAACACCACGCATCTCATGTAGGCCATGGTACCAAGACTAAGGACCAACACAAGATGACCATACACATACACAGCTGGGCACACATAAAGGAATCCACACACATACATCATGACATATCCCAGCCTGCTTCAAAACCTTTGCACAGCATCACACCCTGTGCTGGCAGTGTCCCCCAACCTGACATGTGAACAGTGTAGCCAACAATAGCAAATCGCTAAGAAGATATCTGCATGGCAGGTAAAATAGCCATCACAGATTTCACTATTATCAGGGTCAGAATGGACTGAAGACCCTGTCACCCCTGTGTAAAAATCTGATGGCTGCAAAGAGCCTTGCAATGTTGAAGTGATACATAGAGCATGGGGCACAGGCAATCAAATGCAAACAGAAAAAGAACTGTAATCAGCAAGGACACTGACAAAACACACAACAGAAGTAACTGTATTTATTCACAAATTGCACAGATGTAGCAGTAGAACTATAGTAGACAACAGCAAGGCACAAAATGATGTACAAATGCAAGATACTATGCACAGGTGAAACACAAACAGGAAGGCCAGTGTCCATAGCACAGGTGAGAGCCCAACACAGCAGAGCAACAGGGCCAGTGTCCATGGCAGGTGAGACAGCAAGTACATGAGAGGCTGCACAGGGGAGAGTACAGCACAGCAGAGCAACAGGGCCAGTGTCCATGGCAGGTGTGACAGCAAGTACATGAGAGGCTGCACAGGGGAGAGAATAGCACAGCAGAGCAAAAGGGCCAGCAACACACCCATGTTCTAAACAATGTTCAGGACTAGCACACCTGTATGAGGCACAGGTCTATGAGAGTGATGTCAACTCACTCCTGGCTGTCATGCGGACTTGTACCTGGCTGTGTGTCGGGGACAGCAGGCCCACTTGACTGTGGTGAGAGAGCCCCAGGGGCAAAACGTGTTTTGACAAGCTGGAGGGCTGTGTGGACCAGGTGGCATAGTGGCACGTGGAGGTGGAGTCATGCAGACCTCTGACACAGTGTGGGTGGGAGAGGTTGGAGGGGTGCCCTTCCACTTTTTGGGAATATGAAATGGAAGTGGTGATGACACAACAGGCACACACACCAACTGTCCCACATCATGTGCAGACACTGGCACTACCTCTGGAGATGTG
Organism: Lissotriton helveticus; assembly: GCF_964261635.1. Classification (NCBI taxonomy): domain Eukaryota; kingdom Metazoa; phylum Chordata; class Amphibia; order Caudata; family Salamandridae; genus Lissotriton; species Lissotriton helveticus. Next base: position 1,943,877,801 of record NC_136065.1, read on the forward strand.
CTGGATCCCGTGGAACACTTGGTCTGGCACGTCTCTGGACCACCTTCCCCTCTTTGCCAGGTGTACCCCCTACAGTGCCCTCCTTTGACTTCTTGCCAGGGGTGGTCTCTACAGTGCCCTCCTTTGCCTTCTTGCCAGGTGTACCCCCTACAGTGCCCTCCTTTGACTTCTTGCCAGGGGTGGTCTCTACAGTGCCCTCCTTTGGCTTCTTGCCAGGGGTGGTCTCTACAGTGACCTCCTTTGCCTTCTTGCCAGGTGTTCCCCCTACAGTGCCCTCCTTTGCATTCTTGCCAGGTGTACCCCCTACAGTGCCCTCCTTTGACTTCTTGCCAGGGGTGGTCTCTACAGTGCCCTCCTTTGACTTCTTGCCAGGGGTGGTCTCCACAGTGACCTCCTTTGCCTTCTTGCCAGGTGTTCCCCCTACAGTGCCATCCTTTGCCTTCTTATCAGGGGTGGTGTAAACAGTGACCTCCTCCACCTGCATCAATGGTCGTGGAATTGGGTAGATGTGGTGGGTGGATGTGTCCCCGTGCTCTTCCTAGGTGTACCCCTGATATGCAACACCTCCTCGGTGGGCACAGACCCTGCATGGGTAGGTTTGTGAGATGTTTTAGTGACAGGAGAGTCTTTTGCTGGTAATGCCTCTGCGGCACGTGAGCCTGATGTCTGCCTGATTGCTCTTCTGGCCTTGCTCTTTCCTGACTGGCTCTTGTGTGTGCATTCTGGGGTGGCCATGCTCTTCAGTGGGGATGGTGTATGTGGGCAGGAGTGTTTGGGTTGTCTGTTGTGTGCTCCTTGTGCTGTATCTTCTCGGTGACGCAGGCGAACCGTGCACACTGTCATCTGATGTGGCCACTGACTGGGGGGTTGACAAAGGCACCTGAGCTGCAATGGGAGCACGTGCCTGTTGAAGGGCTGACGTGACTGTGGATGACAACGCTTGGACTGTACGGTGTAGTCCACCCACGTCAGACTGTATGCCCTCCATGTATGCAATCACCTGGCCTAATTTCTTGTCATGGTCACTGAAGGCGTTGAGCAGGGCAGTCAGGCCCACACAAAGCTAGTGCAGGAGCTCTACACTCTATGCACTGAGGGCAGCAGGGGGGACAGGTGCAGGGGCAGTGGTGCCAGGTGTGAATGTGACTCGTCCCCTCTTAGTGACACGGATACGGGCAGTACCAGAGGAAGTGGATGGGAGGCTGGGCACTGGCCGCTGGGTGGTAGCTGATGATGCAAACTCCCCATCTCCTGTGCCTGCCAACATGGATGCATCCCCACTGGCATCAGATGATGTGGTACTCTGTGTCTCAGCCACGGATTCCTCCTGCATACTTCTGTCCCCCTCAGATGTGCTGGTGGGCTCTGTGTCACTGGCCTCCGCTGCAGCTGTAGTGCTACTCTCGCCACCACTGGTTTCTGGCTCATGTTCCTCCGTGGTCTTTTGCGAATCTGCATGAGAGAGGGATACAGGGTTGTGTAAGTGTCATCATCTGGTCACACAAATTCAAATCAATGCAGTAAAAGAGAGGCCCAAATCTACATGGTAATCACCACACCCTGCAATCACTGTGCAGCAACACACAACATAGACCACAACAGTGCCTGTAACACAGAATAACTGCCATGAGTGAGCCATGTTGATGCCACACAGCACTACACCCTGCCCGTAAATGGAGTGCCCCCTCCAACTTGCCCTGCCCTAGGGACATGATGTGGGTACAACACTTATTACCACTGACAGACCTTCAGGGAACAGGAGGGGACAACACACACACCTATTATGACATTACAGTCCACAATGCCAAGTAGGCCATAGCGAGCACCATGTGGTAATCTGGGGCACATTGTTGTCAGATGTGTGGGCCTCAACGATCATTGTGCATGCAAAGTAGGCATACATGAAGTCACACTCAGAAAGTGGACACTGCAGTTCACCACATTATAGATTCCCCACACTATCCCAATGATGAATGGCCATGTGGAGCCTAACCCATCTGCCAATGCGAAAATACAGCAGGGAGTTTCAGCTTAGTAAGGCCAGGGTGGGCCAATGCCTGATACAACCACACATCACAGCAGCCACTCACATTACACAGCACATCACAGCAACACACGCACATCACATGGGTCACCGGTGCCACAGGCCCTGTACACATGCATGCACTCCCAGCAAAAGTCACCCTCCCCAGATGCTCACCACCCCTGCCTTGCTGCCGATGCTCCTTCAGACATGCATCCAGGTCTGGATGAGTCACTGCCAAGATGCGGCCCATCAGTGGAGTCATGCTGCGCCGTGCCAAACACCCTGTGCGTGGTAGCATCCCCAAGGTCATCTCTGCCACTTGCTTTGCCAGCCGGCTGATGTCGTCCCACCTCTTGTGGCAGTGCGTGTGTCATCTGTTGGATACCCCCAGGGCTCGCACCTTTTCTGCAATGGCCCTCCACAGGGCCTTACGCTGGTGTACCTTGAGCTGCAGGCATGAGAGAAAAGAAGGGTAAATGGCCAGTTACACAATGTCAGGTACCAACATCTATCAGTACAGTAGCAAGACACAGACTCAGGACTAATTGTAACCTCCCTCCCTCCAAAACTGTGGGACCCCTCACAAGGGCACTCTGCATGGCCCAAACATTTGTGATTGCATGCACACATTGGGGCGTAGAGGCTCCATGATAATCTCACAAATGCAGGATGCCTCAACACAATATGCATCGACAGAAGTGTGTAAGTCAGAAATTATACAGGGCACAGATGGGGCATATCTACTATTCAGCGTGCATGAACTGGAGTAAGGAGCATGTAAGTCTGGTGATGTTTTATCGTTTGGGTGGGCAGGCCCTGAATCTACTCTCTGATTCGCACTGACTCAGACTACAGGGGCACACTGAAATATTCACACAAGCAATTACTGTCCTGGCACCTACATGGCTAACATCCGTTGGCTCTGTATGGCTGACAATGTAACACACCCCAATCACACATACAAGTACAGGCATGGAAAAGAGCGACATTAGGAAACACACACTCCCTCGCCCTGGAGGCAGCTTGTCTGTCAGTGTTTTACACAACCCCACACCCTCAGGCATATACTGCAGCTGCACAACTACACGTCTGACACCCCCTGCCCTACAGCTACCTTCATGGTGACTTACCACTACATTGGGACCACCAAACAGCCTTGGGCACTGTGCCAGCACCTCGTCCACAAGGACCTCCAGCTCCTCACTTGTGAATGGACTGGCACTGATCTTCTCAGTCCTTGCCATCCCTGTGGACATGGAACACCTGTGGTGGAATTAGGTGGTGAGGGGTCTCAGGCACCAGGCTCTGGAGGCAGCAGCAGATGAGGGTCCCAGGCAGCAGGCTCTTCAGGCAGCAGCAGGAGAGGGTACCAGGCAGCAGGCTCTTCAGGCAGCAGCAGGAGAGGGTCCCAGGCAGCAGGCTCTTCAGGCAGCAGCATGAGAGGGTCCCAGGCAGCAGGCTCTTCAGGCAGCAGCAGGAGAGGGTCCTAGGCGGCAGGCACTTCAGGCAGCAGCAGGAAAGGGTCTCAGGCAGCAGGCACTTCAGGCAGCAGCAGGAGAGGGTCCCAGGCAGCAGGCTCTTCAGGCAGCAGCAGGAGAGGGTCCCAGGTAGCAGGCTCTGAGAGCAGTGGAAATGTGAGGCTCACTCCCACAGATTTATAGCCCCTTGGGGTCGTTTGGAAGCTGCAAAGCTGCAACAATTGGTTGTCCAGGTCTGCCTCTTTCAAAAGTATCCAATGACCGCCTCCGTGGTGGCGGAGCACACCTTCCGCGATTTTCAAATCTGCATCATGCCACCGCGATCATCGCTCCCATTGGCTGTAGGCAATGCTCCATGGCGGTGATGCATCGCGGGTGCGCTACCGCGATGGTGCATCATTCAAAAGTATCCAATGACCGCCTCCGTGGTGGCGGAGCACACCTTCCGCGATTTTCAAATCTGCATCATGCCACCGCGATCATCGCTCCCATTGGCTGTAGGCAATGCTCCAGGGCGGTGATTCACCGCGGGTGCTTGGGGTACGCTACCGCGATGGTGCATCATTCAAAAGTATCTAATAACCGCCTCCACGGTGGCGCAGCACACCTTCCACGATTTTCAAATCTGCATCATGCCACCGCGATCATTGCTCCCATTGGCTGTAGGTAATGCTCCATGGCGGTGATGCACCGCGGGTGCCCGGGGTGCGCTACCGCAATGGTGCATCATTCAAAAGTATCTAATGACCACCTCCGCGGTGGCGGAGCATGCCCACCGCCATCTACACATGTCCATATGCCAATGGCTATCCCACTTGTGAAGGGGGTGGTGCTGGTGTCAGACCGCCGGGGCCAGGCGGTAGGTACCGCCATTTTCGTAACATTTCATGGCTATGTCCATCGTGAACACTGTATCAGTCCCCAGCAGCAACATGGTGAAGGGCACATCATTGTACACATAATGGCATTCTTCCATGTCATCCACAGGTGGACGCACGTTCTGTGTGACACACTTTGGTCTGTGGTCCCTGCCATGTTAGTTATGCATTTGATGGTTGATGATGCTTGACACTCTTGAGCTGGTGTTAATGATGTTGAAGAAATCAATGTGTTATGGGTCAGTGCTGACCTTGACAAGGCTTGTGTCACTGTATGGTATCGTACCAGACTGGTGCTTTCACATCAGCTCATGCACACAACTGGAAGTTTTCCTGCTACTGTGATCATTGTGTTGATGCATGTGTGCAGACTATACATGATGCATTGAGGTGTGACAGGTACAGCAGATGGGTATGATACAGTCATGGTAATTTCAGACACATTGGCAGATGTTACAGCACCTGGCGTGCACATGTGAAATGTGTGGTTCAGTATGTGTGCATTCACATTCACCGATGTGTTTGTGGCACTTGTGTATAGCTCGTGGAGAGGTGTGCCCTCTGTGTGTATCAAAAGGCCACCCATGTAACCTGGTGTGCCATGCATCTCTCAGGCAGTCTTTGTTTTTCCATGACATCATTGATGGTATTTGCTGTGGCCATCTCATGATGGTTGTCACTGACATTTTCAAATTTACATCTCAACTAGGAGGAGGCCAAATCTCCTACGTCACTTGACAGTGCTGGAGGACATGGAAAATGTTGCAATAATTTTGGAAATTCCGTCTGGACAGACCACCACTGAAGATCCTGTGTGATCTTTTGGAGCCCTACCTGCAGCCTCGCCGTCACTATCCAACTGCATTCACACCCACATACAAGGTGATGGCAGCCCTCCACTTTTTCCTTCCAGGAGACCGTGGCTAGCACTGGAGGGATGTCGCAACCCATGTTCAGCCAGGTGCTGAGGGATGTTCTTGCAGCCATGATGCTATATAGGAATCGCTACATTCATTTCCCTAGGGGAGCAGAATTGACCGGTGTGAAGGGTGACTTCTATCCCCTTTGGCGCATCCCCCATGTTATTGGTGCCATCGATTGCACCCATGTAGGTCTGGTGCCACCACAGGCAACAGAGCACATTTATAGAAACCGTAAACATTATCATTCTATCAATGTGCAGGTGGTGTGCCTTGTGGACATGACCATTTCCCATGTGTGTGCAAGAGTTCCTGGCTCTGCACATGATTCGTACGTCATGAGGAACAGCATGGTGCCACGGATGATGGAAAATCTGCATCCCGAGCATGTTTGGATTGTGGGTGAGTATGCCTACTGATATGGCGTGCTGTGTGTTACCTGCTGCACTCTGGCTGTGCAACATTGCAATGGGTGTTTGTCATTCACAGGTGACTCTGCATATCCCAGTAGGCCATGGCTGTTGAGCCCGCTAAGGAATCCCAGGACCTCGGTTGACATCCGGTACAATGAGGCCCATGGCAGGACCCGACGTGCAATAGAGCGGACTTTTGGCGTGCTGAAGTCAAGATTCCGCTGGACAGGAGGTGCACTGGCATACTCGCCTGGGAAGGTCTGCAAGTTTGTTGTGGCATGCTGTATGCTGCACAACCTGGCAATCCACAAGGGGATTCCTCTGCTCCTGGACGATGGTGAGGAACCAAGGCCACCACATGCTCCAGGACCTGAGTCCAGTGATGAGGACAGTGGAGAGGAGGAAGGAGTTGACCTGCGCCAACAGCTCATTGACCGCTACTTCACTTGAAGGTGGGTGACGAGGTACGACGTGTACATTGTCTGGTGTGGTTGCTGTTGTTGTGAAGGGCTATGCGCGGATGTAACAGAGAAGCACATGTGGAGTCACCTGTGTGTGTGAATGTGGCAGTGACATTTCAGATGTGAGCATATGCAGGACTATGTTTTTTGACACTTCCTGCACATTGTGGTGTCTGCCTGTACAGTTATGTTGATGTTTGATGTTGTGTTATGTCTGTGATAGCACACTGTGGCCAGTGACTGTTGTTCTGTTGTATCTCCCTAGGTGCTACGGAGTCATCCTGGCCAACATAATGTACATCTTTTGTATGCATCAAGGACATTTTGGACACTGTCAAAATAGCACTAAAGACAAGACTGCACAAATTGTACTGTGTAAGGGGTTTTATTTACAAAGTTGACATGTGAGGGGTGCGGGCTTTTTCACATGTAGGTGGTGATGGAGCAGTGAGTTGACATTCATAGTAGATGATATGCAAGAGTAGAGACCACATGGATGTGGTGACCCAGTCCAACAGACATGTGCCATTCACAAGGCAGTGCGGGGAAGGATAGTCCAAATAGTCAATGCAGTGGGGAAGAGGGTTGCCATCAGGGCTGGCTCCGTGACTGGCGTGTGGCTGGTGCTTTGCCTCCAGAGACTCCCAGGCTCTTCTTTGGACACCCCCTAGATCTTTTTGGCGGTGGGGGGCCTGCTGAATGACCAGCGGCGTCAGAGGACTCGCCCCTCTCTGTTGGCGCTGGGGAGGATGGTGCACTGTCATCCTGCGGCACAACAGGAGGGGGGCTAGATGTTGGTTGGGACACAGGCCTGTCCCTCTGTAACGCCACTTGTTGGCCCATGAGGTCCACCATCTGTCCAAGGCGATTGTCGATGGACTTCATCAGCAGGATGAGCTCCCTTAATAGTTCATCAGACTGGCCACTTTGTCCCTAGACCTGTTGGTATGCCTCCACAACTCTGGTGAAGTGATCCAGGGATGGTATCCACTCCTCCCGAGGTCTGGTGGTGACCAAGACCCTCCCACCTGCCCTGCTGCCACGGACCTGTTGCCTCACCACTGCGGGTCCACGCACACTCTCCCTGCCCTCCACAGTTGTTGGTGTGGCCTGGTCATCCCCTGGGACAGGGAGGATGCTGCAGGTGGTACTGGTGGTACTGGTGGTGGTGGACGCACAGACCGTGACTGCAGGGGTCTGCTGTGCTTTTGTTGTTGCAGCAGACGTGGTGGTGGGGAGGATGGGGTCTTGGGACCTGTGGGTCAGTAGCACACCAGATGGGCTGGCCTGGAGCTCATCGTCCAAAATGTCCTGGGAGTCAACATATGAGAGTCCATGTACCGGGGGTGGAGACTGGCTCTGCTGTTCGTTGTCGTGGTCCTCAGCAGTGAGTTCTTCATCACCTGTGGATTAGATGGGGAATGGTCAGTGTTGGGCACTGTGCAAGTATTGTATCATCTGCGTATCATCGACTGTCTGTACACTACACAATTGTGAAGTCTCCAATAGTATTATTCATTGTAACACTGTGTGTAATTTCATAGTGCAGAGGAATAACATTTACTCAGACATGTCAGGTGTCAATGCATTACATGCAATTGTTGCTGTGTGTAGGGATGCAGGTCTCACACACACACACATCAGGAAAAGTTAAGATGGCTACCTACCTGTTAGGTGAGGGGGAACAGTGAAATGGCTGACACATGCTCCTGGGTGGGGGAGGCCTCCATCTTGGTAGGCTGTGGGACAGGAGGCATGGTGGGAGTGGTAGTGCTGGCCTCCCTCCCACAGACAGACATCAGAAGCTAGATGGCTAACCTACCTGTTAGGTGAGGGTGGACAGTGTAATGGCTGACATGCTCCTGGGTGGGGGAGGCCTCCATGCTGCTGGAGTGTGGGACAGGGGGCATGCTGGGAGTAGTGATACTGGCCTCCCACCCCCAAACAGTCCTCCAATACAAGATGGCTACCTACCTGTAAGTCTGTTTGGTGAACAGTGCAATGGCTGACACATGCTCCTGGGTGAGGGAGGCCTTCATGCTGCTGGAGTGTGGGACAGGGGGCATGCTGGGAGTAGTGATACTGGTCTCCCACCCCCAAACAGTCCTCCAATACAAGATGGCTACCTACCTGTAAGTCTGTTTGGTGAACAGTGCAATGGCTGACACATGCTCCTGGGTGGGGGAGGCCTCCATCTTGGTAGGCTGTGGGGCAGGAGGCTTGTGATAGTGGTAGCGCAGGCCTCCCTCCCACAGACAGACATCAGAAGCTAGATGGCTAACCTACCTGTTAGGTGAGGGTGGACAGTGCAATGGCTGACACATGCTCCTGGATGGGGGAGGCCTCCATGTTGCTTGGGTGTGGGACAGGGGGCATGGTGGGAGTGGTAGTGCAGGCCTCCCTCCCACAGACAGACATCACAAGCAGGATAGCTACCTACCTGTTAGGTGAGAGTGAACAGTGCAATGGCTGACACATGCTTCTGGGTAGTGTTGGGGGAGGGATCCATCTTGGTAGGCTGTGGTACAGGGGGTATGGTGTGAGTTGTTGTACAGACCTCCCTCCCCCATACAAGCCTCCTAAGCAAGATGAATAGCTACCTGTTGGGTGAGGGTGGACAGTGTAATGGTGTTTGGGTTGTGCAAGGAGGTGAGACTCTCAGGATGCAGTATGGCAAGCACCTTCTCCTCCCATGGTGTGAATGTTTTCTGTGGGATGGGGGGGCCACTGCCAGTCACGTTCACCAGCTCCCAGTTCTTGCTCCTCTTCTCTTTGACAACCCTCTTGAGATCATGCCACCGCTTCATGATGTCCTTCTTGGATCTTGGGGTGGTCCCTACTGCATTGACCATTTGTACTATCCTTTCCCACATTTGTGTCCTCGTGGCTGATGGTGTCTGTTGGACCAGGCTACCAAACAGTTGTGGCTCTACTCTCACTATCTCATTGACCATGACTGTCAACTCACTCTCTGTGAATTCGGGCATTTTCTGTGATGTCATGGTGTGTGGTGGTTGAAGTGTTTGTGGGTGCAGGTGTGTGGGTGGCGGTTGTGGTGTTGGTGTGTGAGGTGTGTTGTGTGCTCGGGAATTGTTGGTGCTGGTGTGATGGTGATAGTGATGGTGGTGGTGGATGTGTGTATGTGCTGTGCTCTTTTGCCTCTCCTGTCAGATGTGGTGTATGGCCTTCTCTTCTGGAGTATTGCAAAGGATTGTGGTCAGTGGAGGGGGTGGTTTTATACTCAGCTGTTTGGGTGTGTCCAAGTGGAATTTGGCTGTCAGGTGTGTTGTGGGAGTTGTCCAGTGCTTTTATATTTTTATTTACATTATGTTGTTTCATTTGTATGTGTTTTATGTATTTGGGGGGCATGGCTACTTTGATTTGTGCCATTTTTGGCATCACTGCGGTGTTTTGGCATCGTCCGCCATGTTTTTCATGTACCGTCCACTGCGGTCGCTAGGCTGCAGCTCTTCCGCTATCTCTCCCATTCACTCCTGTGTGCACCGCGGCGGTTGGTAACAGCGGTTCCGACCGCAACACCCTCGGGGATATCCTAACTTCACGTGCGCTGTCTCCACTTTCCTTGCGGCGGGTTGTTGCTTTTCCGCTGTTTTTCCGACCGCCGCGGTCGCTTTTTTGCCGTCACCCCCCGCGTCGGATGGTTTTGCTTGGGCCGCTACCGCCGTGGTCGGTCTTTTGTGGCAGTTGATCCTAATGTGGCCGCCGGTTTATTCGCGGTGCAGGCGGGTGGTTGGTTTCCGCCTCCATGGCGGTCGGGGTGATTTTCCGCCCGCTATCCTAATGACCCCCTTAGTGTTTAGGTTAGTGTGACTCCTCTTCTGTACCACCAACAAGATAGACTCCCTTAGGACCTAGAACCATTGAACCTGTGTTGGGATCTGTTAATTCTAAGCCCCTCCTGTCCTGATGCACCCTTCCTCGAAGATGTCCTATGTTAGGGATGTCTTGATATGTATGTGGAAATCAGTTGGAGGAGGAGAACGCTCAGCAGGAAGCTACACAGCTCCTGGTGGGGCACCCAAACAAGTAGTTATCGTCATCTGTACTTTCCCATTAATAAAGTAGCTACCTAAATGGGGGCTGGAATCCAGCATCTTTGTACATTTCTACACCCTGCCTCCCTGTTGCACAGCAACACTGGAAATTCAGGATCATCGGCTGCTAACTAGTTGCTAGCCGTGGCAGTGGATTTTGACTGCAGTGAGCAACTCACAAAATGTCAGTCCTAGTGGCTCTTAGAGTTTTCTACAAGGCTGAGTTCAAATCCAATGCTAGACACTTCTAGCTTGCCTTTGTTCTCTAGCACAAGCGTGAGCATTGCATAGACAGCTATTTTTAGGCTGAATGCCACCAATGATATCATCAGTGAATGATTCTTGCTAAACCTGGTGCTACACTATTTACTGTCTTTGAAACAATGCAGTGCTGCAGTTTTTTTGTGCAGCACTCTATTGCATGGATGTTCTTTGTAGAAACGCTTTAAGACAAAGGTGAAGTGATCAATTTTCAAGGATCTCCCCTATCCCAAGGCCCCCTGAGAAGGTGAACTTTGTCTATATTGGACCTCTGTTCTGCCTATATTTGTATCTAAACCTCGTTCTCTTCTTCGTTTACCACTGTCTCTGTATCTCTCTATCTGGTGTCAAATTATGGATTGTTGGGTCCCCGGACAAAACATATTTCACCTGATTTTGTGTTCTCCTGTTTCTGAAAGTTTAACATATAATTCAGTACTGTTTGGCATCATGCAACCATAAATTAGCAGGTAAGGGTAATGGAATTCAAAGTTGTTTTTAATAGGGCCCCAAAAATATGTCTTTTCTGGATCCACATTCTGAGGGTCAAGCAATAAATAGAAAAGTTGGATGCGGTAAAGATGAATTTCTTCCACTCTAAGACCCACTATTTCCAACAGTCATAGGGGCAGATTTACTAAAATCTTACGCAACGCAGCACAGCAGGTATTTTTCTAGTGTTATCCCACTCCTTATCAATGGTAACTTTTGTTTGCTTTGGTGTCCAGTGATCTTTGCCTGTTACCCAATTTGTCAGTGGCTTGTAAATGTACCATCCGCCAGAGAAACAGGAAAGCTTTTCCTTCACTACTCACAGATGTATATCTTGTCTTCTGATTGTAACATTGTTCCTAACTGTTGGACTCCTGTTCCCTGCTGGTTTCCTTACTCCTGTTGCCACATGAGGATCCTTGAAAAAGAGGGGTGCCCTCAATGTCAAGGCAATTTCTTAAGAAGTACATTCCTGGTATTCTCCCACCCTTGTTGCTATTTCTTTTTCCCTGTTGTCCCCCAATCTTTCTGTGATGTTGCTGTATTCCTCATCATGCTGTTGAGAGGTTAATGTTCTTCATGGGTCTGCCTTTTCAGAACCTGATAGGATAGAGAAGATACTTGAGAATTTTTAGAAAACGTGTCATGTTAGCGTGCTAGAGTACTAACTACGATTTCTACTACGAAATGAAACCCAGCCTTTTGCTCAATTACCACAGTTTTGTCTAAAGGAAAAGATTACAATTCTACAGCTACTGTTCCAGCAATATGACATTTAGGAGTGCCTCAAAGTTGTCATGTTGGGGTGGTTTAGTTGTTCCTTGGAACTCTGTGGTGAAGCTGCTGCACAATGCTGAGGAAATAATTGACAGCCCAGTGCTTAATCTATAAAAAACATAAGTGCCAGGGTGTACACCAGGATCCCACAGCAGCTTGCACTGCACATTGCCTCTGTCATGCTGCCAATGATAGTAACAACACAACTAAGAACCATCACTCTCCTACAAGTGTGATATTTTGGACTATTTTAGGCCCCAAAGCTATCAGAATGGCTTGGGCAGCAGGAAATTGTCATTTTTAATGTATATTGAATTCATAATTGGCTGCTGGGGTCATCTCTAAATTAGCCAGACAGCCCCACCTCGTGGCAGACTGCACAAGCGCCTGTGTTGACAATTAAGTGCCGGTGCCGAGCACTGGATACCACCAGCTCAAACTAAACACTGTGACAGCCTCAGTTTTACTCAGTATGCCAGACTTGACATATTTGGAAATTCATAGAAATGTTCCTACGTTTTAGCTTCTAGGACATTTATCATGGTTCCCAGGGGCAATTAAAAATAAATTCCCACTTGGTTTAGCTATAACACACTCACAAACAACATAGAGTCTTGCTACCATTCACCGTCTATAGCCTCACACACAACATGCATGCAAGGTTGTTAGTGGAGGTTCTGGGCTTGACATATAAGTGGAACATTACATGAGTGGGCATTTAGCCACCACACTCGGTTTCTGAACGTGTAAAAAGGGCTATTCAATACAAAGGATTCAAAAACAGTATGCTGCCACCGCCGCCGATAGTATATTTCCCAAGTGACACTGACAGTGGTGTCACTTGGGAAATATACTATACTAGACAGTTGGGTCTGTTAGAGAGTACACTATTGGCACACTTCCTAACCTCAGAGCCAGGCCCTGTGTCTTGGGGTCAATTTTGGGTCAAGGCCTCAGGGCACCCTCAGGATATCATGTGTGCTGGAGCCAAAAGAAAATCAAATTCCAGTGTATGGTCAGAATTCTTCAGATTAGAAAATAACTAAAATGTAGTTACTTTTTCTATTGTATATCAATCTGGACATTACATTAAGGATGTGGGGCTAGTTTTTCTTGTGGGGAAGTAGAGATGTAGGGAGCCTCGTGGTTAGTGCTGGATGTGGGCAAACTATCTAAAAGTTCCTAGTACGTCTGGGGCACTGCATCCCTGACGAGCTTCAGCAGGTGGTTTGAAAAGTAGTACAAATGGTAAATTAGTGAGCAAAAAAAGTAAGTAGCACTGGTCAAAGATGGCAATGGTGAAAGGCTACTTAATATGGTGGTTGGGAGATTCACACCCCTCTAAATGGTTTAGCTACATTCACAACATGATTTGACCCTTTTCATTTGAAAATATGCTAAAATGGAATTTGTGCTCATTTTGCTCTGGTCGTGATTAGGAGCTGCACACAAATTGGGATAGTGTAAATGGGCACAACAACCTGCCTGTACAGAGATAAATTAATTAACTGCACCATGAGACACACAGACCTTGCATGCAAAAAAAGTGTGGAAGTCGCAACAACAAAGACAAAGAATATGCTGTCAAAAACTGTTAAGCACTAATGAATAGGATAACAGTCTCAAAACATGCATGGTGATGTGTATCAAAGAAATAATCTGTAAAAGGAAGGTGTAACCCAACACAACACATAATGTATTACCTTGAACACCAATGAGTGACACTCAAAATGAATTTGCGTTTGTCCCAAAAATTATAAACCTTGCACAAAATTGTTGCAAGAATTTTACCAAAACTAGAAGCACATCACCAGATAGACCTATTACCAACTAAGACTATTGCATCATACCATGTTGTCACAGGAATGTCCCCGCAAGGCGAATAGGTGCATACTGCTGCCATGCGGGACTGATTGCACGTGAAAGGAGTATCATGACTTATTGTTTGGTCCTAGCATCATACTAATCAAGTGTGTGTGCAGAGGCTTAGGTTTGACATTGGTAATATGAGGTCCAGAACCTGTTCTGTAATCTGGAAGGGTGCACCAAGCATGCCCTTGTAATGGACATAGAACTATTGCTCATGCTCTGGGTAAGCACATAAAGCGGTTGTGGCAGCATTCCCAATTTCTGTGAATCCAGTCCTTTTTCTCCAACAAGAGGGGGGGGGGGTAATAAACTCTCTTGTTTAAAGGTACAATTTTAAGGGAACCAGAGATCCCTATTTCTGGTGCATTTTGAGTGTGTGTATGTGCACTGAGTGTGCGACACAGGGTAGTAGGACTTTGAGTAGGGTGAGAATCTGAGTTCTTGGAGCAGTGAGATCCATTTTGGATGGCCCCTGGTTTAGCAAATCAAATTTCAAAGCTTTATTCGACAACAGTCATAAAAGCAATTCTACATCCCTACTTACACAATACAATAAATACTATAACAATGTTAAAAAACATTTTTTAAGATACTTATTAAACATATCACTGTTGTAACGAATTTAGCAACATTAAAATATAATAATCAACCATGTCTGTGGTATCTTCAAACTGTGCCTAGCTTTTGTAAAGTGCGAGTACGTATGATCCATGACCAGCCTAGGAACTTTGCAATGGCAATCGCCAGGTGGGGTGTACAGTCTGTTTGCAATATTCTTAGTGCCTCTATGCATCTGCGTGTTCCTAAGCTCAGGCACACTAGTTTTATCCATTTGCGTCGTGGGAAAGCATATAAAGGACAAACAAACAATAAATGGGCTACATCCTCTATCAAATCTTTACAGTTGGGACATTTATCATCTGTGTTTGTCGACCATTTGCAGGTGAATGACTTTGTTGGTAGCGATCCAATCCTAAATTGGAAATACAGTTTCCTATCAAGTGGTTTTTCGACAATGTCCCAATAAGGTTCACAAAAAGGTAGAGATTTGATGTTCAAATAACGTGCTGTTAAATTTGAGCTAGATCCTGTACGTTGGGTAGATAACCATACCATTTCCCAATACATATTCTTTAACATGGTCTTAGATGGAAAATTTTCAATAACGGAAGAATTCCATAGATGATCAAGTTCCAGCTTGCTGAGCAGTGCTCTTATTTCTTTTAGCCACGGGATCGAGTGGAAACGATCAGCCCTTGTAATGTCTTTTAAGGCGTTTGTAAAATGCACAAGTTCTGGTGTAGTCATTAAACGTCTCCAATATAGCAACGGACGCAGCCTTGCTAGATCCTGAATCCTTTTCCTGCCTAGGTCATAGGTCAAAACTACGGTAGGAGTACTTTGGGGGACCCCAGTCAAACGGCGGAAAAAGCTATTTTCCGCCAGTGTTAATTGCTTCATATTGGAGAAACCCCATAGTTCTGATCCGTATAAGGAAGCACTGAATACCTTCATATTGTAAATTTCTAGCGCAGGAGTGATAGGCTTGGTCAATGAATTTTTATGTTTAAGAGCAACTATACCAGCCAGTTGATGAAACTTTAAAACAGCCATGTCAATATGTTTTTTCCAGCTCAGATTATTTTGGAGGCTTATTCCCAAGTATGTAAAAGCTTCAACCTGTTCCAATGAGGTACCATCAAATTTTATAGAACCCCTGAAGGTGTTCCGCTGGTTTAAGCACATGAACTTAGTCTTAGATGTATTTATCTCAAGTCCATGAACTTTGCAAAACTCTCCGAAGGCATTAACTGCCTTCTGGAGCCCACTTGAGCGTGTCGTCCGCGAACATGAGAACGGGCACTCGGGCTCCAGCCAGTAATGGTGCATCAGTGGGGGAACGGCTTAAATGACCTACAATCCCATTAATGTAAATTGAGAACAATGTTGGTGCCAAAACACACCCCTGCCGTACCCCTCGCTCCACAGGGAATGTGTCTGTCACCTCGCCCTGAGCACCCCACCTGATTCTCGCGAAGTTGTTCTCATGCAAGCGGACGAGTAACGTCAATAGTTCAGAAGGCAAACCAGCTTCCGCTAGTACCCCCCAGAGTTTGGAACGGGGCACTAGATCAAAGGCTGATTTTAGATCTACAAACACAGCGTAGAGGGTACCATTGGTAAGTAACACATTTCTCCAGTACAGGGCTATAAAGAAAAAAACCTGGTCAACTGAGCTTGTACAGGGGCGAAACCCGGCTTGATATGGGGATAAAATGTCCTTTTCATCAATCCAGGTTTGTAATTTATTTTGTATTAACCGACCTATGATTTTTTTAGCAGAGTCTATAAGACTAATAGGTCTGTAGTTACTGGGTAATGATTTATCTCCCTTTTTAAAAACCGGGATAATTTCAGCACCCTTCCAAGAGGCAGGTATGGGTGCGCCTCTAGCCACAGAATTTGCTAACCACACAAAATACTGGCACCAGGATGAACGATCACTTAAGAACTTCCGCTGGAATGGCATCCATTCCTGGGGCACGGCCCCTGGTTACACAATCCAATGCTATGCTAACATCTTTTATAGTAAATAGCTGATGTTTATAAAAGATTGTGGGAGGTAAAATGTGTTCGTCATTAGTTTGCGCAGAAGCATATTGGGGTCTAAAAAAATCTACCCATTGATTTTGGGCTACATTATTTTGTGGGGGTTCGGCCACCCCTCCTCTCTCCCATTTGACCAGAGACCAGAAATGTCTCTGGTTCCTTGTATCACAAGCTGTCTTCAGGTCGCGCCAATGGGCCTCATCCCACTTTTTCTTGTCCACTTTTTGTGCCTTTCTATAATTGTCTCTTGCTTTTCTCACCCCAAGAATATTCTTTTTCCTGAGTTCTAAACTAAGGTTCTCACGGGCCTCTCTACAGGTCTTATCATACCATCCTTGAGGGGGCTTTTTGTTCTGGGCATGTCCTATTTTATTCTCCCTCATGAAGAACCCCTGGAGCTTTGTAAAGAAGGTCGAATGAGCGTCAAGCATAATTTCAGGGAAATTTTCCTTGTTGACATGTGTATTTATCTCAGCGACCTCTTCCAATACAGCATTTTTAAGGTCCTCTAATCTCTCAGTACTCTCAATGAGTCTACCCCATTTGATGTGACAATGGTTGTTTGAGGATACTATATCTAGGGTGGTTATACCTTGTCCTATATTTAATTTCCTTGACCCTGCATTTGCTTTTAAGGCCATACAGAGAGGATTATGGTCACTCTCTATACGAGGTTTAACCACCATGTCAATCATGCTGGTCCATAGTCTGACATCCACTAAGATATAATCTATTCGACTAGCGGACCTACCATTATCAAATGTGTTGGTGCCCTGTCGATCTGATGGGGTTCTTCCATTGGCTGCTCTTAAGCCTCTGGCCAGGCATAGTGCCTTCAATTGCATGGCCGCCTCTGTCCATCTATTAACTACAGGGAGTTCTAGCTGCGGGATGCCCCATTTGCTGTCTTCATCATCTGTTAGGATTTGATCCTCTTGGCCAAGCGGTTCAAAGGTGGTATTAACATCACCCCCTATAATAGAAGGTATGTGAGTTGGAAGAATTTCCAGCTCATGATCCAGGGCGGCAATCACCTCCGATGTTTTACCACCTACTAATCCCCTGGCATAGATATTAAACAAGACCATCCCTTGCCCATTAGGCCAAGTAAGATCAATAGTCAATATGTCTACTGATGGGGAACACCTTTGATGGATACTGCAGCGTAGATTTTGGCGGACCCAAATTATTAAACCCCCTAGTGGACGTCCCTTGGGATTTTTTGTCGCTGGGATATAAAAGTTAAGATACCCTTGACGAAGTATTGGGGTCACCGCCCATGTTTCCTGGAAGAGTAGAATATCGAATTTTTCTATAAATGTGCACCATTGCGGAGATGGCAACTTGTTGGTTATTCCAGCAATGTTCCAGGAAAGAAAGGAGAGCCCTGTCTGTTCTATATCGGCTAACACTACCTCAGATAAAAACTGTGGGAGGGAAGATCCTTCAGTGTCATTCTCCCGCCCCGTTTCCAAAACTAACTGAATGTTGTTGTGGCATAGGGGTTCAAGAGTAGGTATGGTCAAGTTAGGGACCGATTCCACTAACAAGGGACCTAACAGTGACTTTAAAGATCTATTCATATTTCCACTGCTTAGAATATGTACTCCCTTTACCGTTAGCCCCGTGGCCGAGGAAATGGCATGTGTCAAAGTACACTCTTCCTCTGCTGGGATGTCCTTATTGATTAGCTCCACTGGCTTGTTTTGTTCTGTTCTGTCAGCTAGTTTGAGTCAATCGCATTCATTCAAGTTAGATAGTGCCCCAAATCGATTTTCTAAATCAATTTCCCATTCTCTAGGTTGAGGAATTCTGCCCCGATTGTATGATACCAAGTTCCATTTTGTTTTTAGAATACTCGGATTCCCTATTTTACTACAATGGTAAAAAAAAGTCCAAGGTTAATGGGACGATATCTGTACTCCTGCGTTGCGGTGGAAAAAGGTTTCTTAGAACCTCGGGGAGTACTTCAGGGTTTGAGAGATGTAGCACTATACAATCACCTTTGAATTTTTTGGCACCATTCCCTATCCAGCCCACCCTTCTTGCCATGGTGATTTCTTCTGCTAGTTGTTGTTTGCCCCAAGGGGATATCACCATATTATTGGATAACCAATGAAAAGCCTTGCTGATTAAAGAAGTTGTCGATTCGGCTTAGCCTGGGCCTGGTTTCAGGGGTGGCACATTAGCAAGAACCAAAACCAGTGGGGAAGCCTCTACTACAAGTTGAACCGGACCTTTCTCGGTTTCTAAACTCATGGGTTCCGAAGATTGGATTCTGGTATTGGTTCCCTGGTCATTATTAGGTGCAGGATGGATGGGAATGTCGGGGGTTTGAGCAATTTTTCCCCCATTTTCTGTCACAATACCTGATACATTTATTGATGGGTTGACTCTACTAGAAACTGGGGCTGTTCTATTACTCAACAATTCCACTGACTGGTTTACAATACCCCCGAGCCTAGAAACCTCTTCTGTTAAATGATCAATCTTATCTATCAGAGGTTTGACAATATTTTTAATCTTAGCATCAATCATATTCACAAGTATTTTGATTTGCTCTTCCTCCAAAAACACCTTCTCCCCATGTTCCCCAATGAAATCTTTTTCGGGTATGATTTTTGAGGGGGGAATAGTCCTTTTCCTACTAGCCCTCAACCCGCCATGCTTGTTCGCACCCTTTCTACAGTTTCTAACTGGTCTAGTTACTGGGACGGGCGCAGGGGAGGGTGGGGGTGAGTTTACTTGTGTCAAGTGAGATTTTTCTAAGGAATCAGTTATCAAATTGATAGCAGTGGAGGTGTTTTGATCCGAGTTGTCTTCCTGAGTGAATACATTGTCAAGGGAATCACTACAGTGTACTTGTATCGGTACTTCAATCTGATTCGATTCCATTAAAGAGATCTCATTAGGAATAATTGGAGTGGAACTCAGACCGAGGGATAGTCTTCTGGACTTATTGATTGTGCTAACTACCTGCACTAGATAGTTATCTATGGTATAAGTAGCAGAGGAAGATTTCTGTTTAGACATTTTGCGTACAATAGAATAATGTAACTATTACACAGATAACTCCTATGATGCCAAAAGCAGATAGTAGCAATGTAACACAACACCACAATGTGCAGAAAACAACAGCAAAAAGTCTTACGGTCAAAGTTCCATAGGGGAGCAGCAAACACAACAAGCAGAGATTCTGGCCCAGTCCAGTCACGGTCAGTCTCGGACTGTCTCAGACTGTCCGCCCTTTGTCCGGGCTTCGTCCGGTGTCCCGCAAGCGTCCCGCTATGCGTTAAAGGGCGTAGCTAAATAGGAGGAGTAGGGGCGGGAAGAGCCACCAGGTGCGCTGAGTTGGACGTGCGCAAGGAGCCCTGGTACTCGCAGTCCCAGCCCCTGTGTGCGACCAGCAGTGGATCAGCCAAACGATTTCCCCTTCTGTAAAGTTGGAGCTCGTTGTCCGCAAGAGGCAAAGTCAGGTACTGTGACCCAGTGAAAACAGCTGCGAGCGGCTCCCGCGCAGCGGGGGCCGCGAGCTGTATGTAGCCGGTAGAACAGGGAGGAGCAGGGGCGGGAAGAGCCACCAGGTGCGCTGAGTTGGACGTGCGCAAGGAGCCCTGGTACTCGCAGTCCCAGCCCCTGTGTGCGACCAGCAGTGGATCAGCCAAAAGATTTCCCTTTCTGTAAAGTTGGAGCTCGTTGTCCGCAAGAGGCAAAGTCAGGTTCTGTGACCCAGTGAAAACAGCTGGTTTAGCATGGCACAAGACAGAAGGTGGACATAGCTTCCTAAACCAGCAGCACTGTGTTGACTGCATTTCTGTAGTGAATTGAGACCCAGGAAATGAGGGAGACAGCACTCAGGAAGTTCAGGGAGGTCCTTGTTAGTAAAGGACTTCTGATTAGTTCTTCTAAGCACTGACATTTAAAAGATGGTAGGGATGAGAGGAGCGACTGCAGTTTCTGTTGTTCAATGTGAGGAAGTTTATAGGTGGGGTTTATTAATTTGTCTGTCCCTCATTACTGCTGTAGGAACGCTGATGCTAGCCAGGTGCAGAGATTTAATACTTATTGTGCCCTTGTTTTGGATACTCCTGCTTGGAGCCAGCATCATTGCTACCTCCTTCGAGAGCCATCACCTTGCACAAAGGCTTTGTCTGAGGACCAGACAGAAAATATTATATGAAAGCAAACCAAGCCAAGCTGGTTCTGGGGCCTTAAACTGTGCATGCACAGTCCCCTTCTAGAAAATGTGTATAAAAGTAGGATCCAACCCACCCCACTTTGTTACAGTTCATGTTCTTTGTGAGCACGGAAAGTAAAGTGCTCTGCACAATACTGGAAGGACTGTGTTGTGAACAGGGCTGGTGTCTGCCGTACAGTAAGTCTGACAGAAAAAAGGGTACATCACATGAATTCTGCAATTTCTGCAGGAAGAGCCAAGAGTCTGCATAGAGCCTAGAAGTTTCCCTCCCTGCTTAGGAGGAGGGTGCCTGGCCCTGCAGGAGGAGAGACTCTCGAGAAGGAGAAGCCTATTCTGCTCCCAGCATGGGAATAACCAGAAAAAGCAAGTGATTACAAGGCAGCAAAGCCAGGAGGAACCCCATGTGTGGAAGGGGTCTCCCGGTCTAACCAACCAATTTCTGTCAAGAACTGCATCAATCAAGCAACATGTGTGATCGGTAGTCCACCCTGAGTGATAGACTGGTGCTGCCGCTGCTGACATCTGAGTCAAAATGCTTCAGTGCCATCATTGGTCAGAAGCACTTAACTGTCATGAAATCAACAAGGTCATGATCAGCCAGGAGCCCACACCTACCCCCAGCCTCCCATTTGCACCTGCCTTAGGGAGGCCAATACTGCTGAATTGCAAATAGAGTTTAGCAGAGCTCGATTTTGCTGAGTAACTTTAAAGAGGTGAAAGTAAACTGTCGGGTGCACCATCTATGACTATCACTTTACAGAGTTCTCATCAAATGAGAGTATCACATTACACCATATTACCAGCCATGGCTATTGCCAAGTAAAGCTATTCCATCACACCACATCACCAGCTAGGTCTATAACCAGCTAACATTATTGCATCACCAGCCAGGACCATCGCATCAAGAGCCAGGACTGGCACTTCAACATCCAGAACTATCCTATCACATCAGAATTATCACATCACTGACCAGGTAAATTAGATCACAACTCTCACCGACAGGTCTGGAACAGCAGCATTACTTACTAGTACTCACACACCACACCACACCTCAAGCTAGAGCTATGATCAACTAAACCTATTGCATCACACCACATCACCAGCCAGGAATATCACATGACCGCGCAGCTATGGCTATCACTTGCTAAACTAAACTAGGGTAGGGTATGTTGCAGTTATTAGCGATTGAGGGAGAGACAGAGCGGGTAATATCAGATTATGTCTACACTTTATTATTCAGATCTAACCTGGAATATTTTGACCAGATCTGGGGGATTCATCTCAAGTTCCAAGGCCAGACAATACTATCACATCACACAGTACTCTCACAGGACACCATATCTGGATTATCAATTGACAAGCCAGGACAATTGTGTCACCGCCACATTGCTTCTTTAAATGGAGTCAGTTGCTCTGAAATCTTACTAAATGTAATAAACTTTTTCCCAAGTCACCCTAAAATCCACGATCCTTTCGCACATTACAATAGATGAAAGAGGAGAATATTCTAATAAGGATTATAAGTAGCTATTTTTGCATATCACTAAAATGTATACAACACATTTACATCATTAGAACGTGCCTTCATTTTACCATCTTCATGAATGTGTGGACACTCAGATCACCTTGATAATTATGAATCCCCACATTCTCTCAGGACTGGGCCCTCGTCCTGGTTAAAAGGCTTTATTGGGTTTTACTACCTTGTCCTATTTCCATGAATTTCTGGAAATGTCTAGAACACCCCCAGCTTAAGTTCGGCCCAGCTCCGAGGGCTTCCAGCAGAATCTGTTTTTCAAACACGGCAGTGTACAGAACAGCCCCCAACGGAAGACATGCTGGGGAGACGGGCCTACGGACGATGGGGAGTTAGATTTTAAATGTATATATGTGGTTTCTGCTTCGGCGGAAGTAAATGAATCACGCGCGGTTCTTACCCCGTCTCTACTCACTCCACCGCTGCCTCCGAGCGGCACTTGTTTTCATGTTTTTAAAAATAGCTGCTGACTCAAATGAACCTGTGCTCCGAGTTTCTGAAGAAACGGAGAGGCCAGCAGTGCGGAGAAGCAGCACGCGTCGGGTCCGGGGATGGCAGAGAGATAAGCCGCAGGTAAATGAGATTGCTTTTCCTGTATTATCGTGGTCTCGCCATGAGTCATTTGCCCGAATTTCGGGTGGGAGGGGGTTTCTGAAGTACTGAGGCTAGACATGGGAGTACTTTGTGTAGTTCTGGAGGACATATATGGAGTACCTTGCCCAGAACTAACTGGGCGCCGCATCTAATGTACTGTGTCCAGTTGTCACGTTCAACCATGTTTTGTTCTGTAGGCCATCTCTGGAGTACTATGTCCCTGTCCATTTCTAGCAGTGGATCGCACTGCCAAAATAAAGTGGCGAGGTGGAGGGGAAGTGAGCAGAGGGGCGGAGGCTTTGGGGCAAATATTATATATTTTTTAAAACCACTTACCTGCCGCTGCCAGCCTCCTCTGTGCTCCTCTCTTCCCGGATGACGTCCAAGGCCCAGCACAGGCTCCTACACTCCTCACCCAATCCAGTCGTTGCTCTCATGCTATGAAAGCAGTGCCAGGATTGGTCTAAGCGGCCTGGTTAGGAGCTCACTAAGAGACTTAGCCTGTGCCATTTCTCCTGCCAGCTGTACAAAACAGCTGGGTTGGAGAAATCTAAGTGTGCATGTCGGTTTGGACGACCAGCCTGTCTGACATTCACACTTACAGTGCTGCTGTCTGACTATAGACAACAGCCTGACCCCGCTGCCCTAGACTTGGCAGCACCAGCTGTCATAGTAAAATAAAACGATAATAACATTGTTTTATTATTGTTTTATTTTTCAGCTGCAGTGGGGCGACGCCATTACGGAGGAGCAGCAGCTGGTCGATCTGGAGCACAGTATCCACTACCGGGGGCCCAAACTGGAGTATAACACCCATTACTTATACAAAGTGCAGGTCCTACTTCTGGGGCCCCATCTGGAGGCCAAATCTGGATTGGTGTTGTCAGTGCTGGTGGCTCATTTGGAATATTGGGTTCACTTCTTTGGGCCTCAAGTATAGTACTGTGCCAAGGAATAGAGGCCTCACTTGAGCAGGTATGGAAGCAACTGCTGGCAGCCGCGGCCGCTGCAGGTAAGAGCAGTGGGGCGGTGGGGCCAGGTGAGGAGGGATTTCGAGAGACGACCACGAGGGAAAATTAATTATTTATTTAATTTTCCCTTGTAGTTGTCTCTCGAAATACTGCCTGGCCTGGCCCCACTGCAGAACCGCTCTTACCTGTAGCGGCTGGGGCTGACTGCTGGAATATTGTCTAGTCCTGGCGGCCACTTCTGGAGAAACCCACAACTGCTGGCAGTTGTTCTGGATACCTGTATTCATTTTAGGATTCAACATCCAGAGTACTGTCAAAGTCTGATGGCCACAACTGGAGCACTGTGTCCAGGTCTGGAGGCCACACCTAGAGTACTGTGTCCATTTCAGGAGGCCACATCTGGAGTTCAGTCTAGTTCTTCTGGCCACATCTGCAGCACTGTGTCCAGTTCTGGCAAACTATATGGAGTTTGAGTTTTTCTTAAATGTTTAAAGCCACTCCGACTTTTCGTGCCATATCTAATTCAGAAGGCCACACTTGGGGTACTCCGGCCAATCCATCTCTCATGTAACTTATAAATTAAACCAGTACACCTTATGAAACAAATGTACATTCTTATTCATAAACAATATAAAAAGTCTGAAGAACAGGAGAGGTAGATGATTCCAAAAGTAATAACCTAGTCATATTTCATTTTTCAATCTCTGTAATTCGGGGGTGAATTGAAAGGAAAAAAAAGTAAAATTACATCCAAATTCACCCTAAGTCTTGCTTGGGAGGGCCCCTCACTCTAAGTCTTCCTGCCCCACCCTCTCTCTCCAGTGTATCTAAGAACAACTTCCAAAAATACAGTCTTCTAAGATGCTATATCCGCTGGTCTCTTTTTCCTTGTCTTCCTGCCTTGACTAAGAATCAGGCTGCTTTTGTGATGCGTAAATTATGTAGGAGCTGGAAGAAAGTGGTGCTTGTTTCTCTAATTCCTTTACTTTTCAAGATCCCTTTATTGTCCTTGTCAGAGATGCTTGTCAGAAAGACACAGGAGGAAACGACATGGATCCTCTTTCTTACCTCTACTGCATCTCCATTTGTCATCTGTACTCACATTTCTCTCTGCCTCTCACAGGCCACCAACTTGCTGATTCAGTGGGCAAACATTTTAGTCTTCTGGGAAGGGGGAGGAAGCAGTAGCGGGAAGTATTCCCAGTTCTGTCGTTAACTTAATTATGGTGTTGAGTAGCAGGTAGAAGCCACAGCTGGAGCATTGTGTCTGTTTAGGAGTCTACGTATGGAGTATTATGTCTATTTCTGGAGGACACATCTGAAGCAGGTTTGGAAGCCTACTGTCTGAATATGGTGCTAAAAGTGCTGCTTTTTGGGTTCATGAGCAAGGAAGCAGTACCTGGAGATTGTCTATGCCAAGGGCCTTACCGCAAAAGAAGGGCTTGCAGCCAGTACAGAGTTTGGACACTGATTGTATGCTGAACAAATTCAAGCTGTGCATTCATTGGAACAAGTCTCTTGCGTGTCTATAGAGATGGTGGCCATCTTTGATCTGCAGGTATAACTTCCCTCTTGGGGCTTGACGGCCTTGCCAGGCAATTGGTGCTACAATGTTGCTACAGCTATACTGTGCTACATGGATGTTGGTTTTCGTTGCCCATTTGTTTGAACTCTAAAGACTACGGTTTATATGTTCTGCTAACGTTCCTGTGATAGAACAGGAAGGAGCTCTTCTTCTTTGGAGTAACTGTCTTTATATACATGTTCATATATACATGTACATGGTTTCTTTATGCTTAACTTTTAGGTATTCCCAGAATTCTGGCAAACCATATAGAGCTGGTTATACAGAAATATTAGTTTTTTAATTTCATCATTGCAAGTTATGTTCAGTGTTCCAATGACAAGTTACTTACGTTTTTCTTTGTTTTGTAGAGTTTCACTACAAGCTGCTGCCTACATTGAACCTAGAAGAGACAAAGCAGACAGTGGAGTCCTTTGTCTCTATTTTCTCCTATTCCATTTCCTTTTCCCCACTTCTACCACTGGTTTCCTGTTATTGTATATTTGGTTGGTGGTAACGACAGTAAGAGACAAAAAAGAAAATTGCTTCTGTAGGATCTTGCGCACAAAATTAGTGCAAAATCTAACAGCTATCTATGCCCTGTTCCGGAGCCCTTGCCTGCAGAAATTATGTAGCCCAGCAAAGTGCTACCAGGACGAAGCAAGGGCAACACCAATAATCTCAAATTTGAAAAAAAACGCCCTAAATCATTATAGGCTGGTAGAGAAGAGGAAGAGGAGAGATATCATGGAGGCATATAAAACTTCAGGTTTACAGAAGATGACGTGAGATGACCTATTAAAAAGCAACTGAAATATAGCAGGCATATATATGCAACACATGAGGAAAAGAGGAAACACACTAGATATATTTGCAATATGTCTGGGGTAATAAATATAATAGTGGGAAGAGACCTATTAGAGACATTTAAATACTTCAAGGATATCTGAAAGAGAACGCAAACTCAGATAGTGCATATAAGTCTAGCACAAGTGTAATGCAAAGTAGTCAGCAAGCATAAAAAATCAGAAAAGGGTATAGTGACTAATCAATGGACCAGAGCTTTGACCGATGGTCATTTAGAGCGAAGTAAAAATCAATATATTTTGGTGCTACATTTATACACTTTTTCTCAATGCAAGTAAATAAAAACTGAAATACGTGACATAGAAAAAAGTTAGGCACAAATGAGCAGGTGCCGGCCTCTTCTCAAGGGAAGAATGCAAGAAGACTTTTGTTATGATATTAAATCAGGTACACAAGGTATATCATCAAGCAGGTTTATTCTTCAGAGAAAGATCCTAAACAGCTTCTTGCCAGACACAGCTGGACCAACTGATAATAATGCCACAACGGTGACATCACACTAGAATCTCTGGAGCATCATAGAGATGAACCATTCTAAGCAATAAAACATATGTTCAATACAAATCAGCATTATATGGAAATATAACACATCTCCCCCTTTACAATAAAACAAGAAAAGAAAATGAAACAAAGAAAAGAATATCTAAAACAACTAAAGCTCATAATGGAATAAATCAAGAAACATAATCACTCAGGTACACAGGTAACCTTCTTTCACCAGCACCCCTCAAAACACGTGAAACATCCAACCCATCTCCCTCCCTTGCAGGCGTACCTTGTTCAACAGACCTATTTGTATCTCCAAAGGAGGGAGGATCAACCTCCTGTTCCTTGCCAAACTCTACATCCTTCTTTAACATCCAAGGAAAACATTGCTCCTTATCATACCTACCTTCCAAATTTTCCACGTTTTTGCAATCACCCCTTTGATATAATGCACCCGCCTTAAATTCCAAACTTGACCATTTGTTAATCTCACCCAATTGCTGCCCACAGTTTTCACCTTAAAAGGTCCTCTAAACTTGTTGAAAAAATTACTATGTCCAACAGGCTTCACTTTTACCAAATCTCCCTACTTAATGTACCACTTGTCTTCCACATTTAACCTCTCATGCTGTGATTCAGCCCCTATTGGTCTTTCCCGCATCCATGAAGGAAGTAACTTTGTGCCAGCCTCCCTTCCACGCATCATTCCAAATGGGCTTTTACCTAAGTCTTTATTCACTGTTGTGCGATACGCCCACAGCATTTCACTCACTGACTCAAGTATAGGCAGACCTGAACCATAAGCTAATTACATGGTACCCTTAACCATACAGTTAATGCGCTCCACGAGTCCTTTTCCTTGTGGGTTATATAGAGAACAACAAGCATGCTTTATACCGACAGAATCTAAGAAACACTTCATTTCTGTAGAGGTCAATTGTGTGCCATTGTCAGTCAACAAAACCTCTGGGAATCCTTCCCTCTTAAAAATGTCCGACAAGACTGCAATTGTAGCTTTTGTCATTATACTGCTCATAAAAGCAACCTCCACCCATTTTGATTTTGCATCCACCAAAGCAACAGCAACCCTCTCACTGTCTTTTTTTTTTTCAGAACTAGACTCTCACTGTCTTTTAAACACATGCGCGCGGCGGGTTTTCCCGCTGCGCGCTGAAGTTTTTAAAACCCCGCGGTTCATGACAAGCTCAGCTCGACATGAGCGCACGACAGGTAAACCTCATGACGAGCTGAGCTCGTCATCGGCGCAGAAGGGGTTAAAATTGAAAATGGACCAACAAAGTCCAGACACACCTTTTCCCAAACCTTGTCAGCGACAGAAACATGCTGGGGCTCATTGTTTGATCCAATGCCAACCCTTAACCTCTTTTCAGACAAAGGCTTCCGTCTTATGTGAGAAATTTAGCACAAACTTCAAATAATATTCCACTAAACCCATGAAGGAACGCAAGGAGTCCCTATCATGAGGCACACTTGCATTAACAATGGCACTAACCAGGTTTTCCTTTGGTTTTATCCCTCAGTAACCAGATGTCCCAAATATTTTACTTCCTGTGTTTTGAATTTGCACTTTTCTCTCTTTAAGGTCATGCCAGCCTTCGCAATTCTATCTAACACCTTTGCAAGAGCTTGATTGTGTTCCTTTTCATCTTTTCCAAATACAAGTATGTCGTCCTGAAACACCACCGCCTTATCAACACCTTCCAGCGTTTGATGAATTCAATTGCATTATATGGAAATATAACAACTTTGATAAATTGTCACTAGTGTCTTGAGTAAAACGTTGACTCTACTACTTTCAGTTAAGCTAAAATGTGCAATGTACAACACAGGAGATAAAGATGGTAGCTTGTTTAAAATGTGTGTAAATGTGCAATAATCCTGAGGCTTCAGTGAGCTTTAACCAGTTATATAAACAATGTCGCAATTGAATAATAAACA
Source organism: Lissotriton helveticus (assembly GCF_964261635.1). Taxonomy (NCBI): domain Eukaryota; kingdom Metazoa; phylum Chordata; class Amphibia; order Caudata; family Salamandridae; genus Lissotriton; species Lissotriton helveticus. The sequence goes on from NC_136065.1 coordinate 1,943,906,217, forward strand.
ACATATCAGCACATATGTATCTATGTTTTCACAGTGTACGTAGTCATGAATGCATACACACTCTCAAGCCCCCATTTTCCACCAGGAGGTGAAATCCCTACAACAAATCAATAGCATACAGTCGAATAATTTCAATTTAGAATTTTTCACTGTCATGTCCCTCATCATTATCAAAGATATCACCCAGCTAAGCATGGGCAACAACTGTATTACTGTAAGCACACTGAATGATGCACATGCACAATTTAAGTAGAACGTATAATGGTATTATGACAAGAATAACTGCAATTGCGATTTAAAAAAAATCTTAAATTCCCAATTCCCAAATATCTTTGACAACCAAGACCAGATGCGACTCAAGATGTATCTAAAGCCGTTTTTAATCTCATGTAATTTCTTCACACTATACTTAACATGACCATTTTGCTAGTATTGCTAAGAAAAGTGTTGAGGAGGTAAGTACAACACCCCGAGGCTACTATTGCACAGACCCCCATCTCCTTTGGCTGCCTAAATATAATGGACGCCTATTCTATTCTTCAAGAGCATAAACTTCAGAGCATCTGTGTTGATGTCAAACCTAAAGAAAGGGCAGAGGCATTGGCTACTTCTTCCAGTATCTGAGCATTGTGTCTGGTCTCTCGGATGGCCTGTCGTACGCCATAAGGAACAGAATGGAGAACAATCTGCTCATTTTAGAGACCTTATGCCATCTATGCCACTGCTGCAGAGGGTAAACATCAGACTCCTTGCTAGCAGGGATGATGTAACCAGAATAATAGACCCCAGCCCATTCTTGAGGCATCCAAGGGTAGGTTGTCTCTGTGGATCAAATATGAATTTAACTTGAAGACACAATAGACGAGAGGCATTTAGCAAAACAAAAATAGACGGTTTATTAAACGTTGTGGCCGGGAGTACAGGTACAGAAAGGGGTCTGAGGACTGACTCAAAGTACAAACAATCTAAGCATGCTTTACATTTCTTTGGGTGTCACAAAGTACATCAGGCAGTCTTTTTTAGGTAAAAGAATGCAATCCGTGTCTGGGGAGTCATTAATATGGCAAACACAAGGAGATGATGGACATAGCGCAGAGACTTTCCAGACGCTCACCTCCAATCTCAGATCTGGGTGGAACCCATCATCGTACCAAGCCAGATCTTCCCTGGACTGGAAACAAGCATCCTGGGACCTGTTTCGGGGTAACACCCCTCATCTGCCAGGCTAGCTTGAATGCAGAGGCAACGTGAGCAAGGGACCCACGTTTGGGCATACCCTGCCAACTTCTTCCTTCTTGGCCAGCCATGCCAGTAGTTTGCTTGTTTTGTTACCGACCTCGAAAAGTATTCCCCGTCTCACCTTATATACTATTTTTGTCTCCGGGTGTACCAAGCCTCACACTTCGTCCCTTGCTTTCTCTATCTTGTTTGCACAGCTGTATGTGGGGTTGGTCACATAAATTGGCCTCCCAGGTCGCTAATTTTGTTTCAAAGTCTCTGGCCTCTTTGTCCAACTCCTTCCGTTTGCCGTAGATGTGCGCAATAAGCTGTCCCCTCATAACTGTCTTATATACCTCTCACAGGTGAACCTCGGAATACACGAGCCTAGGTTTTCCTTGCAGTAGTATTCTGTGGCACAAGTGATCAGTTTCTTGGGGTTCCAGTCAATCAAGTCCCAGTGGTCTAACTTCCATTCCGCCCTTGTCCCCTAGGTGCCTGCGTACAAGTGGGTTATCAGCGGTGAGTGATAAGAGATGCCTCGTGGATGGATAATAGTTTTTCTAAACCTGCCCAGGTGCAGTCAGGGTGTCAGGAAGTAAGTGAGTCAAGACATAGAGCACATGTAATTGAGTTATATGTATATTGTTGTTCCCCTGGTGTTCCTCACGACCACAGGTCCACCAGTTAAATTACGTCAAGGAAGGAAATCATGTGTGGGTCAGGCCTAGGTCTATCCCCAGTCCTCACAAACTTGTCAAAGTTGATCTGGTGGATTGATTAAGGCCTCTCCCCTAAGAGGATTAGAGAGCCCGGCACCGCCGCCATCCATGTACCTATTTTTCCCAGCCCTTCAGTTTGAAGCCCAGGGTGAAATGCCATGGATTAAACCCAGATCTGTGACTAGAGGTGAGTGGTTGAAAAGTTTCAGCACTCTGTCCATCATCTTGTTGTGCTTGCTATGTTCACTCTAAGTGGCCAAGAGTATGCCCAGACGTGGGTCCCTTGCTCGCTGTGCCACTGGATTCATGCTAGCCTGGCTCATGAGGGGTGAAGCCCAAAACTGGACCCAGGATGCTTGTTTCCAGTCCAGGGAGGACCTGGCCTGGCAGTTTGGGCTGGACTGTTACCATGAGGAACAGGGTCAAGACTGATTTGCATATGGCTGGGTCAAAACTGGGATGACATAGTGAGCAAAATAACAATGGATTAAACCCAGATCTGTAACTGGGGTGAGTGGTTGAAATGTTTCAGCACTCTGTCCATCATCTTGTTGTGTTTGCTAAATGCACCCTAAGTGGCCAATGGTATGCCCGTAAGTGGATCCCTTGCTCGCTGTGCCACTGGATTCAAGCTAGCCTGGCTGATGAGTGATGAGACCCCAAAACTGGTTCCAGGATGTTTGTTTCTGGTCCAGGAAAGACCTGGACCCTTCTCCCCTCATTCGGTAGGAGCCGCGCCTCACCTCACACGAGCGCCAGCCGGCCCATAAAGGACACCACTGTCTCCCGCACTGCGGGAAGCTGACACCGGGGCATTCTTGCTGAACCTGACAGCCCTTGCCGCAACGTCGCAAAAGACCACACTGCCCAGGGGGCCCCTCGGCAGCAGCCGTGCCTCGCCTCACACGCATGCCAGCCGGCGCATAAAGGACGCCACTGTCTCCCGCACCGCGGGAAGCTGACACCGGGAGCATTCTTGCTGAACCTGACAGCTCAAAGACCACACGACCCAGGGGGCCCCGCGGCAGGAGCCGCGCCTCAACTCACAAGCCCGGGCCAAGGGCGGGCCCGTCTTTGCTCGTCAGAGCCAGAAAGAGGCTGGGCTGGGCCACCCCCTTAGTCCCCGAAAGGGGCAAAGACCTGCAGTGGAAACTTCACCGACTTAAATCATCTACAAGGTTAGCGACCCACGGCTCATGGGCCCCCGTCTCCTCCTGGATAAATAACTGTTTCCTCTGCATAGATGGGAAGGCGAGCCGGGGCTGGTAAACCAAATGTTGCACCACCACAGACAGCATCTTCTATTAAACAGACTTCTATAGCTAGAATGCTCCAGAGAGCCATAAGCGTAGTGGCAAATAAAATAGAACTCACGGAAAGACGTTTATCACTTACACCAAATCTCGCCGTCGCCAATAGCGCTTATGAAATATCAGATAGTTCCCTCTCTAGAGATCCGGAACCCACCCCAAATGTTTTTAGCCCTCCCGAGCAAAACCAGGAAGATACACCACACCCAGGGGGGGCTCGCCCAAAGAAAGGGAAAACCAAGGCTAGCAATATAAAAAGAACAAACAAAAAAGTTCTAGCCCTCGAGACCCCCACTACCACAAGGACCAACGCTCTCAGCTCCCCACCTATTGATGATTTGGTACAGCCAGCCTGGGTTACGGACGTGGTTGTAGATATGCAGGTTCAAATAAGGACCATAGTGAGGGACAAATTAAAAAAAATTTGGGATCAGGTCGACAAATTAGCAAAGCTAGTAGAACGGTGGGCGGACAGGGCTGAGGCTATTCTCAAAGAAAAGGTCACAAATAACACTCTGTCACATACAACACCCGGCCCCCAAGCCACAGAAGTAAACTCGCTCGCCACTAGCAAAATATTCCAACCAAATAAAGAGAATTAAGGAAAGCAGCACAGTGGCACAAAAGAGCAGGAGAAAGGTATTATTAATCAAGACCCACCACGTATTAATCTTCCCCCCATCTCAATCCCCTATACAGTCATTTTATCAGGAGTCCCCGATTTGAAGAAAGGCACAAGGGAAACGTACCGTGACCTGAAGAACAAATGTGCTCCCTGGCTAACCATTAATAATCTGCTCACCAATAGGGATATAAATGAAATCATTATGATTCAAAGGGTGGGATGGGTAGGCTGGAGACCAAAAGACATTCTAGGGGACTGTGTCATTTTAAATTTCAGGAACTGGGGGATAGTAAATTACCTTTTAGACCTCCACCCAGTTAGACCAGGAAGTAGCATTAATCTACTCCCCCTAGGGTATTTTTACCCCCCTCTACCCCCGCCGGCACTCACAAGAGTCTAGAAGAGCTTATATGCAGAAACGGGAAATGAATTTGAACAACCGACCCCCCTACACGTTTACAGGCGCATTCCACCCCACAATTCTTTAATATCCCAGTGAACAACAGGTTCAGTCCCCTCGAGACAGTAGACTGACAATTATGCAGACATGCACTCTACTGAACTAGAAGAGGAGGATGCCCTACCCCCAACTAGAAACGGTTCTACTCTTATTATAAACACAATTCAAGCTACACACAAACGGTATAGCAAGGGCAGCCTCATCCCAGTCCAACCCACAAACGCAGTCACTGAGCACACCCAGAGCATGTACATACTTTCCTGGAACATAGCAGGAATAACATCTAAACTGGGGAACCTCAATTAGGGCCTCTTCATTGAACAACATGATATCTGCATGTTCCAGGAAACATGGTATAGAGCTGAACTAAGTAGGCAGAGTTACGCTGTATTTAATATTCCAGCGACACAAGAGGGAAGAGGCAGACCCTCAGGTGGCCTGTCCACATGGGTGGGAGCCCATCTAGGCTGCGAGGCTAAATCCATTGAGACTTGCTCACGCGATATCCTTTGTGTTCTTTTAACATTTTCAGGGAAAACAAAAAATAATGCTTATAAACCTATAATCATGCCCGACGCCTCGAGAACAAGAATCTAGTACCCTAACCCAGCTTAACACCCTTCTAACAATAATACCACCAAATTGCGGACTAATTATTGGCGGAGATTTCAACTGTCAATTTGAGCCTCTGGATGGTTTGTCAAGTGGCCCAAGCGAGGATGAAGACAATTACTGGTCCATCCCCGAACCTAACATCCCACACATAAAGACATGGACTCTGTTAGCGGTACAGATACAGGCTATAACATTAAACATCTCTCTTAGAGCCTTTAATGGATGTACTAAATCCGATAGTACAGGCAACCATACCTTTAATAGACCAGGCCATACCTCAATCATCAATTATATTTTCATAGATGTACAGTCCTGGCATAAGGTACTAGACTTTAAAATTAATTCACGACATGACAGGGATCATGATGCCTTAGTCCTAGAAATATTATCCCCAATTAAAACTACGTTACAGTCCAACCCCCACATACCATTCCAACCTCAAATACAAACTAACGGGGGGAAGAAGAGTTCGCTGGGCTGAAATCTTCTGCTCACCAGAACTATACCAACCTGTGGTTCCCTATCTTCTAATTATCTCTCAACTCCCAGATGGCAATGGCGACCCTGATTCCCTCACAAAGATTCGACAAAACCATCTGACTAGTACCCTGGCAACTCTGTTTTATCAAAACAAAAACCCTAAAGCATGTAAAAGGCCCAAACGTAAATGGTTTAATGCTAACTGTCGAGCTATAAAACTGAATTATTATTAGCCATCAAAAGCAGGGATACTACAAAAATCAGAGAAACTAGGGCTTTGTATAAAACAGCTACAACTAAAGCCAAACAACACTGGGAAACACAGCAATGGGAAGACCTCAGAAGTGCATTAACTACTAACGATCTGAGGTCTTTCTGGAATATAGTGAACACCGGCTCCCAGGTTGGTAGGTCTGCCTCAGAACCAAATTTAGACGAATCTACCTGGCGAGCGCATTTTGAACCACTCTATAGTAGAGATACAGAGGGAAGAGATGAAATATTTAGAGCCCAGATGTATATTAGCTTATCCCAGGGTACAGCCGCCACAATTACGATCAGAGAAACCACCAAAGCCTTAGGGAAGATCCAGCCTGCAAAAGCGGCAGGTCTGGATAAAATCCCCAGAGACTTATTTCGCTCTGAACCGACTGTCTGGGCACCCGTTTTGACCAAGATGTTCAAGGCCATTCTACAAGGCATGGCAATCCCAAATACCTGGTTGGGAGCTGAAATTATACCGATTTACAAAAAAGGCTCACCGCTCCTGCCAATCAACTACCGACCAATAAGCCTCATAGACGTAGGACAAAACATGTTTGCTCGAATCTTACTGGGGCGCCTAGAATCGTGGATGTAGGAAAACAACATTCTCACTCCCTTCCAAGCCGGGTTCAGGGCCAAAACCTCTACGATCAACCAATTATTTAGGCTGCAGTTGTTGTATTGGAAATCGGTACATTCAGAGGGTGGCAGCCTCTATCTTATTTTCGTAGATTTAAAATCTGCATTTGATTTAATCCCGAGGGATAAGCTGTGGGTAACATTAAGAGGCCTGGGAGTCCCCGAATACTTGTGCTACCATATAAGATAGCTTAATTTTTTTTTGTTTGAATATCTTTTATTGCTTTTTCTTTTTTTGTATTCACAGTGCATACCATAGAAATAACCGTAGAAATTTAACATTACATTTGATAGCCAACCAGTAATATTCAGCATAAACTATAGTTTGCCACAGTATTACACATGTTTCATACTATACAAACCAAAGATGCACACGAGGACGTGTCATTTGAGGAATCCTGTATCCGGTTAGTGGTAGGTCCATTTAGGAAAGGAGAATGCAGCGGGAAACAGTAAACCACAACAAAGCCCAAGGTGCAGGATGACCAAAGGAGTTCCTAAACCAAGATGAACTGCAGAGAGTATATAGCATTATAGCCTTATTTACCATTCACCATGGTCCCTAGTGATGCAATACAAAGGATGTGATCTTATCTATGCGCCTCTATTGGCCTCCAACTTTAAACAGTCATAGGACGGATCATCCGAAACATCATTATTGACATATGCAAGTAGGTATGGGGCAGTGTGTACATTGTCCGATATTCATAACATTATAACAACCGTTAAAACTAAAACCACAATGAGACACAAGATAATTAAAGCAAGGAAAACAAAAAAAGGAAGGGAAAGGAGAATAATAAGCAAATAATGAAATCTTAGTTGTGCTACTGCAAGTGCGTGACATTAATCATGGGGTATAGCTTGTGTGGGGGCCAGGAAACATGCTGTTACTGTGTTCAGGATCTGTTGAGAAGGGAAGGGCTATTGTCCTGTGCAACACCAGCATCAGGCTCACAGCGCAGTGGGAGTAAAGCTGCTGGTATCCAGGTCAGCTGCACGTCAATGCAGTGTGACAAAAGTTTTCTGCAGAGAGGCATAAGAGACAAAGAGATCGCACAGGCCCACAGTCCCCGGTGTCGCCACTCCCCCAGGCAAGGCTAGTAAGGGCATGCCTAATGAGCCCACCATGTAAGACAGCTTCATGAGGGGAATTTTGCACGTATTAGATTTGGTAAGCACGGCAAACTCTCTGCCCCTTTGCCCATGGAGAGGGGGCTGTGTCCTGGCACCCACACTCTTTTCATTATACATAAATGGGCTCATAGATTTTCTAACACAAGGAAAGAATACAGATGCCCCCAAATTGGCCCAGTGTAGGATCCCGGACCTGATGTTTGCAGATGATACGCTTCTCTCAAAATCACCAATGGGAATACAGAGAACGTTGGACAACTTCAGCGACTTCTGCAAACAGCGGGGCCTGGAAATAAACCTACAAAAAACAAAGTATATGGCCTTCAACGTAGGCAAAACAACTTGCCCAAATCCCTGTTTAGGCTCTAAACCTTTAGAAAGAGTAAAAATATTTGACGCACGCACGCACACAAAGCACTCCACGACAATGGCCCCAAATACCTCAACAACCGCCTCTCGTTCTATACCCCCACCCGCCAACTACGCTCCCCCAGCCTCACCACCGCCCCACGGATCCGCAGAACCACCACCGGAGGAAGATCGTTCTCCTACCTGGCAGCCAAAACATGGAACTCCCTCCCCGCACACCTACAACTGACCGAGGACCATCTCAGCTTCAGGAAACACCTCAAGACCTGGCTTTTCGAGCAGTAGCGACCCCCCCCCCCTCCCTCCAGCGCCTTGAGACCCTCACGGGTGAGTAGCGCGCTCTATAAATGTACTGATTGATTGATTGATTGATTGACTATCTAGGCCTTGACGCTGACAGAGCAGATGGACTAGGGAGCTCAAATTAACAAAGCAGGGTTAAAACTCAAACAAAAAATGGGGGGCATCCTAAAACTTTATAGGACATGCACCAGAAAATCCCTTAGCCCAGCACTAGTAATGTATACTCTACAGGCAAGATCTGCTGCCCTTTATGGTGCAGAACTCTGGGGACACTCTGCATTGACCCCGCTCACCAGAATAGAAAACGCTTTCATAAGACAGCACCTATCCCTCCCCAATAGTACCCCCCTAGTACCACTTCGTCTGGACCTAGGGATCAGACCCTTAGTAGATGAGGTGGCCCTCAGACCTCTTCTCTGCTGGCGCCACCTCTGGGGCACCCCAGAGCTAATAGCATACAGAGAAGAACTAACTGAAGTCATGGGTATGCGAGGCTCTGGGAGGATACCTTGGCTGTTAAACATTAAAAACATTTGTGAGGGTCTGGGAAGGGGTGACCTTTGGAATAACGCAGAAAACACATCCCAAACTACAGCAAGGAAAAACCTTATAGTGAGTTTTGGAGAACACAAGCTCAATGTACCAGAACACAGAACCGCTACCGGCAGTTTAACGGCTGCAATCCTTGCTATAAAAAACACCTACAGTTTTGAACAGATACTGGAATATATTCAGCCCCTTCTTGCTAAAAAACTATTCATTCAGTTTAGACATGGAGTTCTTCCACTGCGTGCCTTCACCAAAAGCTGGGAGGGGTCCTCGAACTTCTTGAGCTGCCCAGCTTCTAATTACCCCAAAGAAACTGAAATTCATGTGCTGTTCTTCTGCAGAGGTTATGGAAAGGCTAGAAGATGCTGGTTGATACAGCTTTGCAGAAATTTGGGGTCCAGACGCTGTAGTGAAGTATATAGGATTTTGAAAACTAATACGCAAATACCTATTGTTTACTCCATTTCTCGTTTCCTTTTTAACATGTGGTGCACTCGTAGGGCCCTTCTCAAAGGCAGCAAAAAGATAATGCAGGATGATGTAAATATACTATTGTCCCACTATGATGTTTTAGGGGATGCGGCTGGGCCTTTTTTTTTAGCTTTATCAATTCTCTACTTTGATTAACATTGTATTTAGATAATGTTTTTATATTTATTTATTTTCCCTGTGATTACAGATGGATTGTATTATACATTTTAACATGATGCTTTTATGGCAATTGTTTGCCGAAATAAAGTTTTTATTAATTATAAATTAAATAAATACTAATAAATACAGATTCATAATTAATGTATAATAATTAAATTAATTCCAACCCTATTCCCATATAAACCCACAACCCGTTACAGAACTAAAAAAACGCTAAATTTAATTAAAATAAAATTAATAACTACTATATATTTTACACATATATTAAAAAACGAAAGCAAAACATTTACAAAAAATTGTTCACATACTTTTAAAATACACACTAAAATACATAACACAAATGAAAACATCGACATTTTAAACAACTATTTTTTTGCAAATAATATTATTGAGTTCGATATTTAAAAAAATTATATTTCTTACCTCCAAGTCGATATTCTTGACCACGATATCCTTTACTTTACTTTAGACTCATTTATAAAGCACACAAATCATTCCTGGGGGGATCTCTCGGCTCCTGAGAAAGAAAGGCCTCATGCAATGTAAGATCTTAGAATAGCCAGGTCTTAAGCATTTTTTTAATTGAGGCAGATTAGGGCAGGCACGAATTTGGACGGGGAGGTAATTCCAATGTTTGGAGGCCAGATAAGAGAAAGCGCAACCACCCATTTAACTTTCCTTATTCTTCGGCTGCAGAGCAAGCTGCAGTTACTAGATCTGAGTTGACGTCCAGGTTGATACCGCTCAATTTTGTTGGTCAGATAAACCGGTCCTATTCCATGCAGGGACTTGAAGACCAAGCATAGCAGGTTAAAGATGGCTCGTTACCTGACCGGAAGCCAATGTAGATGGCGTAGGAGAGGAAGAGAGGGGGTTCATGCTGGTTTATTCAGGGCTAGATGGGCTGCCGTATTTTGCACAACCTATAGTTTAGATAACAGATCCTCCCTAATTCCTACCAGCAAAGAGTTGCCATAATCAAGGCGGCTGATTAGGAGTGACTGAATAAGAGCCTTCCTGGCGTTAAGAAGGATCCATGGGAAGACCTTTCTAAGCAACCGCAGGTGCCTGCAAGAGTATTCACCTGTTCCTCCATTGATAGCTTACTATCTATTCTGACTCACAGGTTCTTCACCCAACAGCTGGGGGAAGGAGCTTCTCCTAGCTCTGATGGCCACAGTCAGAAGCCCACCGTCTTCTGCCTTGCCAAACAGGAGTATCTCTCTTTTAGAGGAGTTTAGTTGCAGAAAATTCTTCCTCATCCAGTTTGCTATGCTGGTTATACAATTATGAACTTAGATTTGGTTATAGCAGGATCATGCGCTATGTGCACTATCAGCTGCGTATCATCAGCGTAGGAAATGGTTTCAAACCAACAGTTCCTGCTGATTGAAGGGGGCGACATATTGATTGAATAATGTAGGGCTAAATATAGAGCCTTGAGGGACCCCTTATCCCCTGCAACTGTATGTGACACAGAGGAGTCCAACTGGACACATTGTGTTCTGTTGGAAAGATAGCTCTGAATCCATTTAAAGGCCAGACCTCCAACACCAATCTCTTGAAGCCTGTTTAGCAGGATACGATGAGAGATTTATTTATTTATTTATTGTTGCCGACAGGTCCACCAACATCACTGGAGAACCTTATCCAGTGACATCCTGAGCGTGTCAGTAACCTCCAATAAGGCAGCCTCAGTGATGTAAGATGCCCGGAAGCTGGCTTGAGATGGGTCCAGTATCTTGTTCTGTTCTAAGTAACTGGAAAGATGTTGGTTAATTAGTGTCTCCATGATTTTAGAACAGCAAGGGAGAAGGGAAATAGGTCTGTAATTCTGTGGGTCCATAGGGTTTGCTAGAGATTTTTTGAGCAGGGGCTGAATACGTGCATTTTTCCATTTACGTGGAAAGGTAGCTGTTGCTAGTGAGATATTGCAGATATATGCCAGGGTGTCCGCTATGATCAGGGCTAGCACAGTCATAACCGTGGGTGGTACTAGATCTAAAGCCAAACCCGATTTAGCCTGAGACAGTAGAACACCTACCTGTTCCCCTGTGATTATGGGGAACCCTTCTAGGGTCGAGGAGCCCGGGATTTCCTTGAGAGGGTTTCTTTGGTGGGCTTCCTCTTCCGGCCCAAAGGAGCGACATATTATATCGATTTTATTAGTGAAATGGCTCGCTAAAAGATCACATAGCTCCTGTGTGGCTGGCAGAAGAGGATTATTTGCCCATGGATTTGTGGACTCTCTCAGGATAGTAAAGAGATCCCTTGATGAGTCCTTGGCTTCCATAATACGGGAGCCTAGGTGGGCTCTCCTAGCTGCATTGCAGCTATTTAAGTAAGTTCTATGGGCCTCTCGATAGCACCGTTCATCTGACGTGGATTTGGATTTTCTCCACTTTCTTTTATTCTAAATTAGGCTTTCTCCTTTCTTAGTATAGCTGTATACCACAGAGCAGGGGCTGCTCTAGCCTGGATATTTACCATCTTCAAAGGTGCAATTGAGTCGAGGACCTCTGTTTTAAAGGCCTCAAATTGTTCTAAAGCCAGATCACAGTTATTATAGTTCAACAATGCAGGGGGTATAGATCCTGCTAAAGGCAGAGGCTGTTGCCTTTTTCCAGACTCTACGAGGTTCTTTACGGGGTTGCGGACGATCGTACGGTTTCAGGTGGGCCCAGAAAAAGCATAATACTGAGTGATCTGTCCAGTCTACCCCTAGCGGGGGGTCTACTCTTAAATCTGAGATATTGGAGAAGATGGTGATTAAAGTCCCCACAAGTAGGAACTTGTTTGATTGCAGCGTGAATGGAGCCAGCCTCTCTAATGGTGCTGTACAGAATTCTCTCTTGTTTCTTCCAGGAGGGTGATACACTAAAGCTCCTGTCCATTCAATTGTGTGTCCTCGTTGCTTTCTGAAAATCAATAACTCTAAATTGGGAGTGGAGACAGTGTCAAGGGTCGTAATATGGTAGGGGGGACATGTAGCGATTGCCAGACTTCCACCTCTCCTCCCTACTCTGTCTAGGCGCACATCGGAATAATCCGCTGGGAATGCCATTGCCAGGGTTGGAGTGGCCTCATTATTTAACCATGTTTCCGTAAACAGAGAGATATCCGGTTTGGTGTTGTCTAATAAATCACAAATTTCTGCCATGTGTTTTGGGATAGATCTAACATTAAGGTAGAGTCCCTGCAGGGGTACTGATAGTTTCCCCTTTTGCCTTTTTCTCTAACCCATCAGACTGATCCCGGTCAGCAAGGTGACCCATCAAGTCGGCCTGAAGGATGCATGAAGTACAAGGCACATCTGCTAAAAGCCAGCCAGAGTGAGGGCAGTTCGAAACTATGAGGGTCTCTGCTGCTTGAGGAATATTTATCCCCCAGGACAAAGTGGAATAGCATGTCCCATTTGCATCAACCTCTCTCTCGAATAGTGTGTCCTCTGAACAGGATATACGGGAAGCATCTCCCGGCAGCCGGCAGCGTTCAGGCGCGGACTGGCGCAGACGGGCTTGCCTCATGCGCGCCTTTGGTGCGCCTGTGGTGCGCCCGCTGCGCGCGGTGAATTTATGCCCCTGGAAGAGTTACCAGCTAGAACGCTAACCGATGTGAATCGCAGTCCGCGACTAGCAGGATGTGCAAGGGCAGACTCTCTCCATACAAACAGCTAGCTGTCTGGTTGCGGTGGACCAGAGAGCTGCCGAGGAACTGCACAAAGGACCCGGTAAGAAAAGATTCCCCAGCAATGATATTGCTGTCGATATTTCTGCATCACAATATTTCCAACTCGATATTTGTGTTTGTTGCTATTTCCAACTCAATATTGTCTCTGCACCCAAAGGTATGCTCAGATGTGGATCCTTTACTTGCTGTGCCACTGGATTCAAGCTAGCCTGGCTGATGAGGGATGAGACCCCGAAACTGGTCCCAGGATGCTTGTTTCTGGTCTAGGGAGGACCTGGCTTGGCAGTTCGGGCTGGACAGGGTTAAGACTGATTTGCATATGGCTTAGTCCAAACTCGGAGGGCATAGTGAGATCTGTGACTAGGGGTGAGTGGTTGAAATGTTTCAGCACTCTGTCCATTTCCATCATCTTGTTGTGTTTGCTATCTTCACCCTAAGTGGTCAAGGGTATGCCCAGACGTGGGTTCCATGCTCGCTGTGCCACTGGATTCAAGCTAGCCTGGCTGTTGAGGGGTGAAACCATGAAACCAGTCCCAGAATGCTTGTTTCCGATCCAGGGAGGACCTGGCCTGGCAGTTTGGGCTGAACTGTTCCCATGAGAAAACAGGGTCAAGACTAATGTGCATATGGTTGGGTCCAAACTAGGGTGGCATAGTGAGCAAAAACAATGGATTAAACCCAGATCTGTGACTGGGGGTGAGTGGCTGAAAAGTTTCAGCACTCTGTCCATTATCTTGTTATGTTTGCTATGTTTTCCCTAATTGGCCATGGGTATGCCCAGACGTGGGTCCCTTTCACGCTGTGCCACTTGATTCAAGCTAGCTTGGCTGATGAGGGGTGAAACCCCGAAACCGGTCCCAGGCTGCTTGCTTCTGGTCCAGGTAGGACCTGGCTTGGCAGTTCGGGCTGGACAGGGTTAAGACTGATTTGCATATGGCTTAGTCCAAACTTGGGGGGAATAGTGAGCAAAAGAACAATGGATTAAACCCAGATCTGTGACGTGGGGCGAGTGGTTGAAACGTTTCAGCACTCTGAGCATCATCTTTTTGTGTTTGTTATAAATAAGGCCCCTGATTAAACTGCCGGTGGGCCTTGACCTTCATGGAAACAATGGGCGTGTGATCACTGCGTGTACTGTGTGTGTTGAGTCCTGATTGACTTGTGTTCCTAACTTTATGTGGCATCTGATTTTATGGTGTTTTGGGGAGTGAGCGCACCCCTCTGGCCATGTGTGCTTTATTGGGGCAATCTTCCTGCACCATAGTGGTGGTACACCTATCTGTGGGACTGATCTGAGTTTCCTGTTCATGTACTTGTCTGCCGGCTATGTGCCACTCCACCTGTGACCTCTCAATCAGTAACCTCAGGCACGGGTCGCAGAATCTGCCTGACCACGCATTTCTGAGGTTGATAGAGAGTTCATGGTGGGCGAATTTGATAATAGTGATGTGATTTCGTTCTTATGTGTGAATGTATCCTTATAAACATAAGCATTGATTCAATCAATATTAACATTATCACCGAAGAAATGTGTATAGTTCCTTTCAGATCGACCCTTGTGAAACACAATGGTAGTGTGAGGACGATGTTGCTTTTGAGCAGTGATACTTAAAGTACGGCCCGTGGCAACTTGCGGCACTCTTGACCTTTACATGTGCCCCTGTGCCCCTCCTGGTGAACAGTAGCACGGGCTACTGTTTACTTGCTGAGCACTAATATTCACAAGCAAAATGTTAAATAAACGGGCAAGCCTTTATTTGCAGGTTAAATGAAGTAACTACTTTACTTTATTTAACCTTCAAATAAATGCTTGCCCGTTTCTTTTAATGTTTTTAGACCTTCTTCCACATCCCTGACCCACCTAGGGCCCCCCGCCACTACAGTGCGGGCTCAGTCACACCACAGACCATACTTTGTGGCCCCTGGGCCAAATGTTTACGGGTATCCATGCTTTATGGTGTACTCTCGACAATAACGTTACATTCACTTTTGCCCACAGAGACACTCCAGTTAGTGGTTTCTTATGTTCACAAAACCACTCTTTTTCAGACACTGCCAAATGAGTAACATTGGGTTTTTAGTGACCTGTGGGATTGATCTAATCTTCAAGGCCTTGCAAACACTCTAGAGAGGTACTAGCATAGTCCAACAGTCTTTACAGATGATAGAACAGATCAAGACAAGTTCTGTTCCTGCTTAGGCGCTCTTTGATCAAATGCACTTCCCTGAACACATCAACAGGCAAGTGTGTGCCAATCCAACATGAGAAAAGATTAGTTATTTGGCAATACTTTTCAAGGAAAAGAAAGTAGGAGTTATTTTAATACAGAGAATTAGCTCTGCTCAAGGATAGGACCAGTACAGGTAGGTTCCTCGATAACTCCACATTCCACAGCAATGAAATATCCCACCAATAAACAAAGACTGAGGGCAACTGTAAAGATAGCAAGCCAGAACCCAGGGAGATCCAGTATCCGGGAGATGGCTTCTTAACTCAGGAGGAGGTGCTAAAAATGAGGTGTGATGAGTGCATCATTGCACGGCTGTGGTGGTGCACCTGAAGAGGGTGGCCATTGGGGATCCGACCCACTGGCAGGCGGGTGGGCAGCAGCTTCTCCAGCACAGTGCCCTGGCTGGGACTTGATGCAGGTCCAGAGGTGGACACTGGTGGGCAGGCATCTCAGGGAGGAGTGGAACCATTCCGCCAATCCACAACATTGAGGGCTGTGTTGCTTTAGAGCAACAACTGGTAGAGACCATGCCAGCAAGGCTGCAAAGTGGGCTTTTCCTAGTGGACCCAATTGTACATCCAGGAGCCTGGCTTAAGAGAATCACAGACTTGAGTCAGACACGCAGGTAAGACAGAAACTGTAAAGCTAGTATATAATCTTCCTGCAATTGGAGGACAGCATCATCATTCAATTGTAGATTTAGTTTTGCAGCTGACACGGGAGGATTTTAGGGCAACACATAGCTATCTCATGGTGGCTCAGTCTGTTTTTTGAGTTGGTGGCTCTGATGGACCTCAGAGCTAGGGGAAAAGTATAATGCCATATAAATTGTGTTTAACAGCATATCTTCGCTACCTTGTTCTTGGCTGTATCGCTATTACTTTCCACTTTGCCAGATAAATCAGGGTGCTAAGCTCAGTGGAAGGTTCATCAAACCCTAGACCTTTTCAAATCTCTTGCACTGCTGAAGAAGTGTGTTCCTCAGCTGCTTGAAGGGCAACTGCAGATTCCAAAACAAGTGATGAAGTCCCTAAACAAATTATTTACAACTGTAAAGGCATCTGCTTTTGTGCAGGAACCAGCCATACCATATAAGAAAGTTTGTACCTGGGGGATAGTCACTGGGCAGAGACATTTAGGGATGGCTTCAGTTCACTTGAGTGACAGATGGCATGCTCCGGGTGGGATTTCATGACCAAATGATGGCACTCAGTGAAGGCAGAACTGCAGTTTCTCCTTTGAATCGTACGTCCCTTCTTTGCCAATACACTGAGGAGATTGAATGAGTCTACCTCGTAGTGATCATCTAAAGTAACAGCTGGCAATAAGAAATCATCAACATACTACATCAATGTGGAGCCCCTAGGATAGACCAAAGTGTCCAAATCTTTCTTTAAATCTAGGGAAATATTTGACAAAGACTCTGTTAATCCTGAAGAGAGACTCCACCATTAATGTTGAGATCTGCAGAAGAAGAATGCAAATTGGAATTGGCTTTCTTTGAGTATGGGGGTTGGAACAGAGGTCAGAAAATAGATTGACCCAAGTAAATCACAGGGCAGGAAGGAAGGAGGGTTGCATGGTTGGGGACCACATGGAAGCTTGGGATAATATGGTTACATTATTGATATCCATATGGTCTTGGACAAATCTTTACAAGTTTGCCTTTCCCAACGTTTTTATAGAAAGGATCAGGATATTGCATGTGTTAATAATTTGTACTAGGATTGCCTGCTTTATTAAGTCAGTAGTGACTGGACAAATTCCAGACTCTGCCTCTAATATGGTGGATACTAAGAAATCCGAGGCAGTTTCTTGAGTGGGTTGATCATGATTTTCAAGGGTTTCATGAAATTAATAAACCCCACATTGTTGGTCCCTGGGGACACAGCGTGGAGGGCACCTGAGAAAATAAATTGGTTAGATCTAAGTTAAGTTCTGTACTATTTGTAGTAGGTTGGAAATTTGTGTTTTCACCAAGCAGAGCCAACACCCATCCTAGCAGTGTTGGGGCATGTTAAGCTACATCCCATTGGGTGTACAGATTAAGTTTGCATATGTCCCAGCCCAACAGATCAGCTGAGAAGGTAGGGCTTAGTAAGAAAGTATGTGTATCTGTCTTAGGATCAAGAACGATGGAGAGGGTAGTGGAAAAGAAGAGCAGCTGACATCAATCAGTATCAATAAGGCAGGTTGTGTGTTTACCATTTATCATGGAATTGACCTGGAGACCTATCTGATCTTCAAGAATCAGAGTATGCAGGGCAAAGTTCAAACCTCCCAGGCTGTCTTAAAAATCTGTATAAGGTAGTGATCTGTTTAAATTTTGGCAGATTAGCAAGACCAAATAGACCAGTTTGAAACACCATTAGGGCAATCCATTTTCCTATGTTCCAATTGACCACATAATCCCCTCACAACTAGGGCTTCTCCTGTTCCCTCACATTGACCCTCCTCACTCTGCCTCCGCCGAGTCCTTCTTGGGCCCTCCCTTTATTCCACTTTCACCAGGGCTCCCTGCCCACTATTCTTCATATTCTGCTGTAGTGTATCAAAGAATACGTTTAGATTCAACATACCATTTCTTTCCTGCAAAGCCACACAGTGATTGTCAACCATCATTAATTCCTCTAGCTTTGTAAGTTGCCACCCAATGATTATTGTCTTCAGTTGACTCCTTATAATCACTCAATCTCTGCAGAAAGGCAGCACCTACAGCTTCCTACCTCCTCCCCTCTGCGGCCAAAGTCCCAGAGAAGACCGTCAACGCCCAACTAACGAAATTCATCAAAGAAAACTCGATCCTCGACCCCTCCCAATCTGGATTCCACAGGAACCACAGCACTGAGACCGCTCTACTCGCCGCTACAGACACACCGCGGCCCTGATCCTACTCGACCTCTCTGCAGCCTTCTACACCGTCTCCCACTGCACACTCACTGCCAGACTCCACAATGCCGGCATACAGGGAACCACCCTAGACTGGCTCGGCTCCTTCCTCACCGGCAGAACCCAAAGAATCAGACTTCCACCCTTCCTCTCCGAACCCACAGAGATCAACTGCGGAGTACCCCAAAGATCATCACTCAGCCCTACACTCTACAAAATCTCCATGGCCCCCCTCGCCGCCATAGTCAGACAGCACAGACTTTGGATATCATCCTACGCCTATGACACACAGGTTATCCTCTTCCTCACCAAGGACCCCATCACCATCAGACTCAACTTCCAGGAAGGAATGAAGGACGTTGCATCTGGATGAGCAGCAGCTGCTTGAAGCTCAATTCGGAGAAGACAGAGGTCCTCGTCCTCGGACCCTTCCCCTCTGCGTGGGACAACACCTGGTGGCCCACTGCCCTCAGCAGCCCCCCACCCCGATGGACCACGCCTGGAACCTCAGCATCGTACTCGACTCCTCCCTCTCCATGACCCAACAGGTCAACGCAGCCGCCTCCAACTGCTTCAACACCCTCCGCATCCTCCGGAAGACCTTCAAATGGATCCCCCCGAATCAATGAAGACCGTCACCCATGCACTCATAACCAGCCGACTGGACTAAGGAAATGCCCTCTACGCCAGGATCAACAAGTCTCTGCTCCACAAACTACAGACCATACAGAACACCGCAGCCAGACTCGTCCTCTGCATCCCTCGACACGAAAACATCACCCAAAACCTGTGAAACCTCCACCGGCTCCCCTTCGAGAAGAGAGTAACTTTCAAGATACACACCCACGCCTAAAATGCCTCCATAACACAGGACACCAATATCTCAACGATGGAATCTCCTTCCATGTACCGAAGAAGACCTCCGATCGGCCGACCTCGCCAAACCCCCGTGCATCCGCAGAGCAAGAGCGGGTGGAAGAACCTTCTCCTACATCGCAGCCAAGACCTGGAACAATCTCCCGATCGACATCAGACACGTCCCCACCCTGCACATCTTCAGGAAGACCCTCAAGACCTGGCTCTTTGACTGAACGGAGCTGTCCCCCACACCCGTAGCGCCTTGAGACCCTCATGGGTGAGTAGCATGCTTAAAATCCCCTGACTGATTGATTCCTGAGCCATCTGCAATGAAATTGCAATGCCAGAGCACCTCTCAAACACATTCATGAGCCTGTTTAAATATTCTGTGGGTGACTTCCCTTATCCTGTTTGCAGTTTGAAATCTCATTCCAATGCATTCTCACCAGGCATACATCCACAACATCAGTCAACAACGCATCGTTTGCCATGTTAAGGGCTCCATCGGTCCCAGGGTCCTCTTTCAGCCTTGCCGAATTATCTCTCAGCTCTCTGGGTACCACGAACCACAGCAGTTGGTTCCCATCACCCCAGTTTGGTCATTACACTTCAGATTGCTTTCCAATTCTTCACGGAATTGGGTGGGATTTTCTCGAATAATGGGGAACTGTTTCTTAATGATCAATAAATCAGATGGGGTCCAAGGAAAATGAATGGTGACTCTACCCACTTCCCTGGAGTCGGGTAATCTCTTAAGGGAAGAAAGGCATCAGGAACAGGTTAGGTGGGGTATTTGTCGCCTGATCATTAGTAAGAGGGGAGGCTTCTGTACACTTTTCAGGGAGGCATCTCTTAGACAGTCTGCTGTCCTTTTTAGACTTTTTCGAATAATGGTGGGGCTGTTCTCACAAGGATCTATATGACCATCTAGGACCAAACACACTCTTAGTCTAGGCCGCTTCACAGTAGTGGAATCTTCCTCTTGTTTGACTATCTAGGTGCTTCTTCTGCCTTATTGTCCACTTTCAATCAATCACATGACAGTGCTCGCTTGCACTTACCTCCTTAAGCTCCGTCCACCTGTGGTTCCCCATGCATTGTTCCATTTTCAGGTGCATCTACTGCTGCACCACAGGCTGGCATGAATAAAACATTCAACAAATCCTCCTCCCTGCAGTTCTCTTTCTCTTATGGTTTAGTGATCTGGGGCAAGAAATAGAAGGTGAAGCGGAAGGAGCACAATTCACACCTTTGTCCCTAAGGTGACTTATTTGGTATTCCAGCTTCTCCTGAATCTTTTTCATACCATGGACTTGAGATTCATGTTTGCATGTATTGTCCTTTTCATGCCACCAAGATAAGAGTGGTCACTGTTCAGCCTCTATTTTGTTCTTAGGATCCTTTAACTTCTTTTGTAAATTCCCTAATCTCTCTGCTCAAACAGTATTTCTTTCCAACCTTGTTAATAAGTCCCCCCCTTTGTTTCATAACTGTGCATGTGGTTTACTGTACATGGAGTGAACAGCAGTCCATTTGGAGGGGGGTGGGGAGGTTCGCTACCTTTAGATGTATCTGCTCCTTCACTATTCTTTCATCCACACACAAGGTAAAAAGGAAGAGTCTGCCAGACTTGTGCCCACAGTGGAGAGACTGGGTGGAATGGAAACGGGAACCAGGGTAAGGGCTCCTTCAGTTATTTTTTCTAACTGATCATGTGGAGGCGGCACAGAGAAATATTGTGCACTTACATAACCCTTGTATTTGGCTGACGTTTGGTTGAGCATCCAGAGTGGCTAGCGAAGCAGCTGAGACATTGGCATCAGAGGGCCGCTTTATCAACACATTCTTCATTCAAGGTACTGTACTTCTGTTCCTGTTGCTGCTGCCCATCTTTTCTGTCTCTACACTATTTTACTAGAGCCTACTTGCTCTAAACCATGCATGTGCACACATACAATGTTTGCTTTTGTACTACTCCCATACCTACATACCCGATCTGTCTAGACTCATGCCATACACTACCCAGATGACACCTTCAGTGCATTTTTAACATATTACAAACAATACACGACACATACAGAGCAAGCAATCACAATACAATTAGAGTTAACCTCAGTTTTGTTCAATTTGCTTACACTGTATGGCTGGATGACCTGGTGCAGCGCTAGGCCTTGCTACATCCCAGTTTGCTCCCTTACCTCTCGCACCTGAGGTTGATGTGTGGAGTTCAGTCCAGCGCCTACACTGGTCGCTGAGGGGAGACATTTGCTGGTACACAATGCACCAGGTTCTGTGAAAGAAAACAGACATTTGGGATAATGCATAGACGTCCCACAAATGTTTAATGCAAAATAGCCAGCAAGTATCAAAACGAAGTAAAGGCAAGGCTGTCTAATCAATGAACCATAGCTTCGTCCCATGGTCAGTTGGAGCAATGTAATGCTAAAATCTATATGTTTTGGTGCTACATTGATACACTTTTCCTCACTGCAAGTGAATGGAGGCAGGAGCATGTGTCAAAGACCTACAAATAGGCACTAACGAGCAGGTTCTGGGCTCTTCTTGAGGGGAAAATAGTGAGAATATCTCCAGAAAATGTTACTAGTGTCTTGAGGAAAAGGCTGACTCTACAACTGTCTGCAATCTTTCCTTTGATGTGCCAATTTAATAAACAGTCTCTGGTT
Source organism: Lissotriton helveticus (assembly GCF_964261635.1). NCBI lineage: Eukaryota > Metazoa > Chordata > Amphibia > Caudata > Salamandridae > Lissotriton > Lissotriton helveticus. The sequence continues at coordinate 1,943,927,911 of NC_136065.1, forward strand.
ATTGAAATGGGTAAGCTAAAGTGTGCAATGTATAACTCAGGATAACAAAATGGTAGTTTGTTTAACATCTGTGTATATATGCAATATGGCTAAGTGAGCCTCAAACAGGTGCAGAGACAATATCTGAATTAATAAACAGTATATTAGCATATGTCAAGGGGCATGTGGATTTAAATTTTCATAGTGTATAAATAGTCATTAAGGCATATATATTTGAATATATATATTTAAACTCCTCAAGTAATATAGGCCAAGAGGTGAGAGGGTATAAACTAGTGACATTAAGTAATTTAGAGATCATAAATGCAGGGGGAGAGGAGACATATCACACAGAAATGTAAACAATAAAGGGATAATACACGGACAGGAGGCAGAAGCATATATACTAGAGACACATAAATGATTTTCAGCTGAGAGAATATGTACTAGAGACATTTAATGCTTCAGTGTTAATAAATACAGGAGGGATAGGAGATATATCACAGAGACATTAAAAGATTTAAGAGGATGAGGATATGCAGTGGAGACATTTAAATTCTACAGGGTAGTAGAAACAGGAGATGAAGGAGAGGAGATATAGAATGAATTCAGGGGTAATAATCACAGGAAAGGAGGGCAGAAGACACACGAGAGGGACACTGAATTATCACAGAGATATAAATACAGTAAAGCACGGAGAACAAAATGATGATATTTATATGACTCCGCGATATAGATACAGGAGAGTTGGTGATAGGGAGAAATAACAGAAACTTGAAACACTTGAAGCTATAAATATAGGAGAGGGGATAAAGGGGAAATAGGATGGAAACATTTAAATATCCCAGGGTTACAAATGGAGCAGAAGATGTACAAGGGAGCTTTGTAACATGAACATTTAAAAGTGACAAAGGTATAAATAATTGAAGGAGAGTGATTAAACAGATATGAAAAATATATTTAACTTCCCTAGGGATATACCTACAAGTGAAGAGTTAAATATATATATAGATGTGAGTTAGAAGAGTAAATCTACACCTCCTACTGTACATAGTTACCTTATAGGTAAGGTACTATACAGCCGAGGTATAAATATATGTATACGGGGAAGTGTAGCCATTATAGAACTGATTTTTGAGCTGGTCGATCTTTTTGTATTTAGTGGCATAAATAAACTGGATGCGATATATGAAAGAGACATTTTAATACCTCAGGGACATATATAAAGGGGCAGCGTAGACACATGTAAAAATCACAGGCGCATATGTATAGGAAGGAAGATATATAATAGGACATTCAGATACCTCGGTGGCATAAATAAAGTGGGGGAGACATGATAGAGACATTTGAATATCTCAGCGCATGAATAAAGTGGAGGAAATACATTTAAATACCTCAGGGACATAAATAAAGGGAAGAATGCATTTAATAGAGAAATATAAATACCACAGGTGCTTAAATAAATTCGGGGAGTCATAATTTCATTTATATACATCATGGGCATAAATAAAGTGTGGGGGCAAGGCACGACAGACATTCAAAGTACTTCAGGGGCAATAATAAAGTGGGAAACTGAAACATATGACAGAGACTCCTCACGGTCGGATCTAAAGCGTGGGAGACTTGCTAGAGGCATATTAAAACATATCGAAGGCGTCAAGAGCGATGACGTGAAGGGGTGTTGGCACCATACGGACAGACACACTGTGGTGTAGGTCTTTGTACCCCAGCGGAAGTTCTAGAGGGCTCACAAAGTCAGGCATGCTAGAAAAATACTCTGGTCTCTATTCTTCTCAGAAGCGGCCGGTGTTCTAACTGAACACCGGTCTGTAGCAGATTTACCAACTGTTGTCTACGTCACTCAGATGGAGAATAGTGCGCGCGAGCATTCCGTACACCCCAGGGAAAAGCGTGCCCACGATCTACGGGACCCTCTGCTCCCACGCGCAGGGCACAGATGACTAAGGAACCGTAGGAAGCCCGCTGAGCTTCACACTTGTCACGTGACTTAAAATAAGGCGCCTCGGGGCGCGCGGGTGGCCGAGGCGCAGCACCTGCACTCCTGCTTCCTGAGGGAGAACTCTGCGCACTAAGCACTCACTATGAGAAACCCCCTCACTACTCCAGCACCAGCTACTTTCGCTTTTGATGCACTGAATGACTGCTGCGACAGTCTCCCCTGGAGGATGAGACGCTCTCATGAATCGCATACGTGTTTGGGCGAGACACGCAGAGGTGCACATTCTAACTTAAACTTACTTTTATTGTGTTATTTGTAAATTACACGTGTGGTGTACGTAATTACAGAGTCAAGTGTCTTGTAGTTTTGATTACTGTGTTATGATTATTTATATTTCGCTTACTACCCCAGGGGAGATGTTGAGGCGTTGTATGGGTAGTCTTTTTAACTTCCTCATCTTGCTATCTTTACCACTACAATTGAGACTCTGAAAAAAATGTTTTAAAAAAAAGCATTGGCAAAGCCTGTAGGTCTCGCCCATGCAAGATCTATTGGCCATGATGTACAGCAGCGCTTCTGCTGTTCAGCATCTCAAAAAAGTTAGTGACGTGGCGCAGAGTAGAGTGGCTTAGAGGAAGTGGAATAGAGTTTCGTGGTGTGGAGCTGAGTAGATTGGTGAAGAGAGTAGAGTTGCATAGAGTAGAGTGGCAGAGGGTAGAGTGGAGTAACGAAGAGTGGCATAAAATGGAGTGGAGTGCCATAGAATACAGTGGCATAGAGTAGAGTGGCGTAGAGTGGAGTGGCATAGAGTAAAGCCGGTGTAAAGTAGAGTGGAGTATAGTTGAGTGGTGTAGAATAGAGAGGCATCGAGTGGAGTGGCATAGAGTGGCGTGGTGCAGGTTGTCGTGGCATCAAGTAGTAGGGTAGAGTGGCATAGAGTAGAATGGAGTGGCATAAAGTGCGTGGTGTAGAGTGGAGTTGACTAGAGAGAAGAAGTGTAGAGTGATGTGGCTTAGAGTGACATAGTGTGCTGTAGAAGGGAGTGGAGTGGTGTCGATTAGGGTGGCGCAGAGCGCCTTGTTGTAGCATAGAGTTAAATGGTGTAGATTGGGGTGGCGCAGAGTAGAGAGCCATAGAGTGGAGTAGCGTAGAGTGGGATAGAGTGGAGTGGCTTGGAGTGGTGTGTATGGTGGAGTGAAGTAGGGTAGAGTCGAGTAGACTGGCATTGAGTAGACTTGAGTAAACCGGAGTGATGCAGCATGGAGTGTACTGCCACTCTGCCCTATGCCACCCCACTTTGTGCATGGAATTGCACAAAGTGGGGTGGCATAGGGCAGAGTGGCAGGAGTGGAGTAGAGTGGCATAAAATGGGATAGGGTAGAGTGGTGTAGAGTGCTGTGGAGTGGTGTGGAGAAGAGTGGCATTGTGTAGAGTGGGGTAGAGTAAAGTTGAGTGCCGTAGAGTAGCATGAAGTGGCGTAAAGTGGAGTGGAGTAACTTAGAGTGGCACAGAGTAGAGTGGTGTAGCGTGACCTTCAGTGGCATAGAGTCAAGTAGAGTAACTTAGAATGGAGTGGCATAGAGAGGCATAGAGTGGAGTGGTGTAGAGCAGCGTGATTTGGAGCAGAGTGCTGTGGAGAGCCACAGAGTGCAGTGGAGTGGCATAACATACAGTGGTGTAGAGTACAATTAGGCGGTATAGAATAGAGTGGAGTGGCGTAGGGTAGAGTGGCGTAGATTGGCATAGAGTGATCTAAAAGGCATGAGTTGCGCAGACTAGAGTGGCATAGAGTGAAGTGAGGTAAAGTATAGTGGAGTGGCATAGAGTATAGTGGCATAGAATGGAGTGCCACAGAGTGGAGTAGAGTGGTGTCAAGTGGAGTGGTGTAGCATGGAGTGCTTTTGCTTTGAGTGGTGTGAAGTGGCATGGAGCAGAGTGGAGTGAAATAAAGTAACATAGAGTGGGGAAAAGTAGAGTTGTGCAGAATGGCATAGAATGGTGTAGATTGCTGTGGAGTGGCTTAGAGTGCTGTGGAGTGGCATAGAGTAGATTGGCATAGAGCAAAGTGGAGTGGCATGGAGTGGGGTAGAGTGGCATAGCATGGAGTAGAGTGCCTCAGAGTGCCATGGTGTAGAGTGGACTGGTCTAGAGTTGAGTGGAGTGGCATATAGTGGAATGGAGTAGAGCAGAGTGATGTGGCGCTAAGTGGTGTAGTGTGTGGAGTGGCTTAAAGGAGAGTGCTGTGGAGTGGTATAATGGAGAATGGCATGGAGAGTGGCATCAAGTACAGTGGCGCAAAGTGGAATGGAGTGACATAGAGTGAAGTGTCTTAGAATACAGTGGAGTGGTATAGTGTAGAGTGGTGTAGAATACTGTAGAGTTGTATAGAGTGTCATGAAGTGGCTTTAAGTAGTTAGTGGGAGGCACAGGGAAGAGTTGCTTGCAGTAGCATAGAGTGACATCGAGGGAGTGGTGTAGAGTGGCATGGAGTGGCACAGAGTGGTGTAAAGTGGAATGGAGTGTCGTAGAGTAGCATAGAGTGAAGTGGCGTGGAGTGGAGTGGCATAGAGGAGTGGTGTAGAGTGGTGTAGGGTGGAGTGGCATAAAGTATAGTGGTGTGGGGTGTTATAGATTGGCGTAGAATGGAGTAGAGTGGAGTGGCATGGATTGGAGTGGTGTAGCGTAGAGTGGAGTGGCACAGCGTGGCTGGAGTGGAATGGTGTAGACTGGAGTAGCATAAAGTAGTACAGTCCAAAACTGCGTATGAAAACAGAATGAATGGATAACGCAGGATAATAACTGGAAACAGAGGAAGTGTCCTGAGCCTGTAAAAAGTGAAGCAGTGATAGAAATAGTCACTGAATCACAGTACGAGCAGCGGATAGACACTAATCAAGATGAATCAATCTGTGCTTGGTCCATGCTCCACACAAAGAAAAGGAAGAGATGCCTGGCATGCACTGGCCAATTAGGAGGCAGCAAAGAAGAGTGACAATGATGCCAATGAATGGTAAGCAATAGGCAGGCTACAAGTCATTTAAAGTAACCAATACCCTTCCCAGCGGACAGCACATGCACTGTCGGCAGGCAAAACCTAAAAGTGAGGGGGGCAAAAAAGGTACCATGCATGAAAGTTGAAAAGTGGATGAGTCAGCAGCTACTCAGATTCCCCATGATCAGAACATTTGCAATAACTACTGGGTCTTCTTGTGGCTGGGATTCACCAACGCATGGATGTAGACATGGTTGTCCATTGACCAAAATGCCAGGGGTAGCACAACCTTTGAATTTCATGAGACCACATAAAGTGACATTATATGACCTATGACCCCCTAGTCTTCCTAAAATGTTATGTCATGTGACCTTAATCCTGATGATACCACGATAATTGACATTGCTGAAGTTCCATAATACCAAAATTATTAATATAGCAACACAACAGAACTAAATGTCTGTTTTAGATACCACCTATATTAGGATGCTGATATGATCTTTGAAAGTGGTGGGGTATAATACTTGCACTGGTTCGTAGCTAGCAAGTGCAGGGAGTAAGCCAAACCTCTTTTAGGAGGTCTCTAGGGTGTCCTTCCCCAAAAACGTTAGAAAATGGGGTGCATTTACAACAACAGCAAGGTAATGAATGAAATTCTTGAATTAATCTCAGTCACTGGCAATCACTATGGGCCACGTGGGACAGGTGTGCTCAAAAGTGGATCCCATGCACACTGTGTCACTGGAACCAAGCTATACCTGGCTGATGAATCCTAACTAGGTCGAAACCGGCCCCGGGTTGCTTATGTTCCAGTTCAGGGAGGACCTGGCCTGGCATTTTGGGCTGGACTGTCGCCTCTGGAGCAGGGCAAGACTGATTTGCATATGTTTGGGTCCAGACTGAGGTGCAATGTCTGCAAAATACAGATAGAGTGGGATATGACCTGAGTAATTACAAGTAGCTAAGATTAATTCTAGCATTCCATCCATCACTTTTTTGTGTACTTTAGTGTATCACTGTAAGTGGAACGGGTATGCCCAGGCATAGACCCCATGCACTCTGTGTCACTAGAACCGAGCTATACCTATCTGAGGAGCCCTAACTAGGCTGAAACTGATCCTGGATTGCTCGTGTGATTTGTATATGGCTTGCACCAAACTGAGGTGGCATGGGATGCAATATAACAATGGAATTACCAGTTACTGAGATTAATTCAAGCATTCCATCCATCACTTTTTTGTATACAGTGCATTTAAAGCACATTTTTCACATCCATTTTTTTAAAAGCCACATGTTCTGATAGGGCACCAATTAAATATTCAAGTCTTTTTATGGTGATCCGAGCCAATGAAACTTGAGGCTCATCAAGAGTTGATACCATTTGTTTTACAGAGTTTCCTCTGGTTGTACTAGAATATCAAATATTACCTCTATTGTGCCGAGACCAGCATTTTGTGCCCCTCATATGCCATGAATGCACCTAATTTAAAAATTGATATTCAATTTGTCCGTGCTAGAATGTTGCCATTGATGCTGTCTATAAATCATGAATTATCCTTATGTCAAAAATTACCCCTAGTACATGAGGGTCAGCATTTTGTCATGGTTGCCCTTCCCAAGTGCCACAGTTGTCTTCTCCTATGACATGAATGACCTTCAATGTGCCAGCACCAGCATTTTCCCGGTGGTGCCCCATGAGGAAAGAATCTCCTCTAATATGCCAAGACTGGTAGTTTACCATGGGGGACCATTATGCCAAGAATTGCTTCCAGTATGCCAATGCTGGGATTTTGTGACAGGTACCTGTCATGCTAAGAATTGTCTGTAGCATGCCAGCCCCAGTTGTTTGCCATGAGGGCCTCTATAAGCCAAGAATGACTTACGCTATGGCCAATGCCAGGCTCACAAGCATAACACCATTAATGCTCACTTTCATGCATTCACCCACCCACTCACTTTCACTCCCCCTTGCTCAAACATACAGACATGCGCGATCACACATACACGCTCAGTCTCTCTCACACAATTCTCACCTCGTAGATATGCACATAACATTTGAAAATATTTTCCTACTTACCTTAGCTGCAAGCAAAAGTCTCACTCCTGCTCACGGTGCCACCTTTTTCATTAAACTAATGGTGAATAATGTACTATTATTTACTATTAGTGTAATGAAAAATTGGTAGTAAACAAGGAGTATGCACACTTGGGAAAGATCCTACTTTACACCCCCAAGCACCCTTATGTGGTGCGAAATGTTGTCAATACTGGGCCCACCCCGGCAATTACAACAATTCAATACCACGCAATAGTAGGGTGCACCCCAGATCAAAACGATTTCAGAAATGTGTACACACAGATAATTACAACAATTATAAACAGCACCGTGGGCTTAGGCCGCACAAGTAAAAATCAATGTCGAACGTAGTATTCCTTTGGCAAGGTATCAATGTGTACACTAACACCACCATGCGGTGAAATTAATAGGAGACAGTCCTCATGCAGTCACTCCAAAACACTCACTCAGCACTAATGCGCGGTGTCACCGATAACAGGACCTCATGGAGCGCACTCACAAACCCACATGCACACAACACCATACGTCCCGTATGGAGTGCACACAAACGCACACAGCACTATCACCTTCCGTGCTCATGACGAGCTCAGCTCGTCATGAGGCACGGTTGAACTGTGCTCATGACGAGCTGAGCTCATCATGAGCACAGCGCCACCGTGCAGCGTGAAGAGCCGAGCTCGTCACAAGCACCATGGCGCTGCGCGCGCCCTGCCCCCAGCGCCGCGGGGGAATTAGCCCTGCCGCGAAGGGGTTTAAATGTGGTGCAATTGATATCCGGCAGGTCAGTTGATAATACAAATGTTGACCCCATGTTCCCACCCCTCCTCCATCTTTTAGCTAACCCTGACTACACTACACCCACGGGTTAGAGATTTAAAAAAACGCTGCCTGGTACTATGCCATTTGCGGCCAGAGTCAAACTTAGTCAGGGTCCCAGGGAAGAAGGTGGAGGCAGGGCTAATTAGGTGGCATTCGACAAATGAGGGTTTGGACACCACTCTGGAAGTTCATCGACAGTATGCAGAGCAGAAGAAGGCTCAGAGTGAGAAGTTGTTGGATCAAAGGATTCCCCAATTTGCTTTCCGCCACCAGCCCAGTTCTGAAAAGCACAGGGGGGGGGGTCTCACAGTCTCTTGACCTGCCTGCGATCGTTCTCAGAAGTGTTCCTCACTCTAATTAATTACTCTCACCACGCAGGCCCAAAACAAGCAATAGTACCTGCCAACACGAAGTCGTCAGTGCGGGTGAGGAGAGGGCAGTTATTCCACTGCACTGAGGGCTCAAAATGAACAATCCATGAATGGGGAGGTGTAAGGGAGGCACAACGAGGAGAAATATCTTTATTTCTCCTCGTTTTTCCTCTTTCTATTCTTGCATTCTGCAGCACACATAGAAAGGAAAAAACCTCTTCTGATTGTTTTTCTGCAGGAAGGTTTCTCTACCTGTACACAAATAATCATTTCTGCAACATAGGCACCTTTACACCATGGTCCAAAGGTGCCTGCATTGGCGCACGGCAGCCCATTGTGTGTTGGCGCAGGGGAAAAGGACAGGTATGCACCGTATCTAATAGATATGGCGCATACCTGTTAGACTTCCATTGGCGCTGAACAAGTTTAAGCAGACCAGGCGCATTGCCTCTTGTGTTGGCGTTGCCCCAATCATTTGTTCCCACCCTATATTTCTAAGTCTAGGGAATTTAGCACTTTCTAATGGGAAAAAAATGGAAGATCTAAGCAACTTGCCAGAAACTTCTTCTCGAGGTCACTTCCTGTTTCCTAGGGTCATTTCCTGTTAATAGGTATATAAGGAGCACAGCAGTAGGCATCCTTCCTTGACAATGCAGTCAGAGTTTCATGTTCTGTCCCTCGCCGCTTCTGTTTCAGATCTACAGTTATGCTTTAGCCAGCTTTTGGTCCATTCTCCTGATCTTCAAGTGTCAAGCCCTTCAGCAAACGTGAGTCACACATTCATCAATGGAGTTTTTTCTACATTTGGCTTTTACCCCATAAGACAATGTATCCTCTCTAAGGGCATCTAGCACATGTTGGTATGTGGAATGAAGGTGCTTACCAAGAAGCATCACCATTACCTGTAAGACGCAAGAGCTAATTTTCCATGAGAATCTATACATATAGCCCTTGACACAGGTAATTGTGTAACTGGGCCCATTGGAGGCCTGGTTTTAGCGAATACTTCTCAGGATTTAAAATATTTTTCTGTTTTTTTCTTTATAAAGAAGCAAATACCACTATTGTTATCCCACCTATATAGTTGTATTCTTTTCCTTTAAAGAATGCCATATAGGATTCTGGAATTTGGGGGGAGGGAAAATGGCTGGGGAGACAAGCTAATCTTTCAGGGACCCTTACATTAAACGAAACTAAAAACTGGAAATGTATTGCTATCTTAAAACTGGTGATGAGTGAACATAATCAGCTTTGAGGACAAGCCACCCCAAGACGAATTCACACCTCCACAGACACCCAGCTCAGTAACAGTCGTCGTTCTCCAGGTATTGGGTGTTCATCTGTGTGCCTTCTTTAGTTCTGAAGCTTGCACAACTAGGACAAGTAATGTCAGTCTCTGAGTCTCCTCATAAATATATTTTTGGATGTCAGTGGTGTGCTTGAACTACTCGTACAGTGTATCCTACTGCATTGCTCTGCTCACGTCTGTCAAGAGAGCCTTACTTACAAGGCGTTCTTCTGTGCACTGCTATGTTTGCGCCACACCCCTCGTGTTCTTCATAAATACTATGGGCATATGTACAATGAAATGTCACAGTTCAGCGCTTCAAGCAATTTTGGTGCGCCGAGCGGCGTCATTTAAAAAAACACAGATGCGCTGTATTTACAAGAATATGGCGCACCCCCGTGCTCTTCCAAGCGCCTGCGCGCAAACAGCAGCCATGCGAAAACATCAGTACCCTTGCATGATGGTGCCTGCATTGCAGGTATGATTGTGTTTACACCTTCCTTCACAAACACAATATTTAATGGTGTTGTACTCTTCTATGTATGTTGCAGAATGCAGCACACATAGAAAGACCAAAAAAAAGGAGAAATACAAGTATTTCTCCTTGTTGCACCACTTTAACACCCCCCCCTGAAAAGGCTTTCGTTTTCGGGACTGCCTCAGATTTACGAATCCTTGAAAATCTGGGGCAGTGTTTAAAAAACATTGGTGTTGCATGGAAATACCCACTGCAACACCCATGACACACCCCTTTGACGTAGAGTACTGCGTGAAAGAGGATCATATTTACAAGGCCATGAAAAGCAACGCAAAGTGTCTTGGCGTGGCCTTGTAAGTATGGGCCAGCACACAGCGCCATCGTAGCATCAAAAAAAGGGATGCTCCAGTGGCAGTTTGGACTTGTAAATATGTCTTTGTGTGTGCCAGAAATATCACAAGGACAGCAACTATTGTCAGGATACCACAGGCATCACCGTATCATGTACTTCATTGGTTTCATGAAGCGACTTGTAAAGGAAACATGAACATTGCCTCATCGTCCTGGTTGGAGTTGTAAACTGTAATGAAAAGAGAAACCGCTATCATATGCCGAGCCAACAACACTAAAGACCAAGGGGCATATTATCAAGCAGTAGCGATAATTATCGCTGGCTGCCCTCAGTGTGAAAATGTTTATTGCCGGCTATCGCAGGTAATTATCGCATAGCGCAATGGCGATAATTATTCCAGGGATAGCGGTGTTTTCCATGGAACATTGCTGTTTTTTTAGCGATGTTCCATGGAAAATGGCGATAACCTTGCTGATACGACCCTGTGGTCATATCAGCATAATCCACCCCCAATGGTAAGTACACCTAAGTCAGCATTTTTGCAAAAATGCATGGGGCTCCTTGTAAATATCGCAATGTGCACATCGGGGATAATTTACAAGGAGTACTGCCCACTGACGCCCGCTTTGTATCTCATTAGAGATGCGAAGCGAGGCATCGGGAAACGGGTGCTAACAAGCGCTAATGCATGTTAGCATCCCATTGTAGATAGGGCAATGTCATTTTCGCCCCTTTTTTGGCTTTTAAAGGCAAAAAAAGGGTCGAAACGGCCCTTGATAATATCCCCCCAAGTTATGCTGCAAGCAGCTAGACTACACAGACCAAGGACTGGTAATCACATATTTGTTTTATATCCATTCTTTCCAGACAACAGTGACTACTTTATTTATTTTGTTACTTTAGATTACTTATATTCAACTGTACTGCCAAGTTAGCCTAATCTAATTTATTAATTTGAGAGAAAATGCAATGAAAATGGTATCAGCTCCCACAACGTTTATGTAAAGTCCAGGAGAACCATCAATGATGTAGGAAGACGGGTGTGAAGCATTTCAGACATATTTGGAAGCAATCAGGGGGCAGGTCTTGCTGGGTGCTCACCTAATGGCGCGAATTAATGTTTGAAAAAGTTTCCTGAATAAACCAGTTTTTTGAGTGTGGGCAAACGAAATTCCCTAACATGTTGTTAAAATTCATGCTAACAGGTGCAAGCGAGTTAAAGTTATAAACAAAGCAATTTGCCTGTTTCAGATAAATAAAGCGAGCACATTTTACAACTACGGTCGTTTAAGGAGAGAGGACTGGGAGAGCAGCAGTCTCCTCCCATAGGATGACTAGAGGTGCATATTTTTACTTGATGGAAGTCCAGATTCATCCTTAAATCATTCTTTTTAGTCTAATAACGCAAATATATTGTTTACAGATTCCAAACCGGCTTGATATAAAATTAATGGCCTTCTACAAGGAAAGAAAGAGAGGAAATAATTTTTGGGGTTTTCTATGAAAGCAGAATTGAGGTAAACTATATCCCTTTGAGCTCGCAAATAAAATTTAACACAAATGGAGGTGGACATTACCTAATTCATTGTATATATTATTTATTTAACAGAAAACATACAGTCTAGGTCCTGAAGAGAACCCATAAATCATAGGGGTTCGAAACGCATCGACTACAAAGACTAGGGAAATAGCAGGTAATGTTCGATGGTGGCTAATGGAAAATAAATTCAAAACATCCATCCCACTTCTGATCATATTTGCAATAACTCCTTAGCCTATTCCAAGAGGGTCACAATAACGCCATTGTCTGTGACAAATACATCTGGTATTTTAAAATCCTGTAAGACTGGTGTTGTCATTGCACTAAATTATGTTGGTTCAAATCAATTCTATTATGTTGTGAATATTTGTAATTTGTTATTGTGGTTTCTCCAAGAAAAAAACATACAATCGTACCTTCTCAGGAATGGCCCCCTGGATATGGAATGCTTTACCACCAGAAAAGAGACTTAATCCATCTGCGCCCTTTTTAAAAAAAGAAGTGAAATCGATTCTCATGTCCAAATTCACTTGAACTTGTCCTTTACACTCCTGTAGTTATGGGCTAATCTCTAATTGTTTCCAGTACTGTATTCACATAATCCACTGCATTTATATGTATATGTGTGTATATGCCATTACCTATATTTGATCTGTAAAGCGCTCTGATACCGGCAAGGGTCTTGTTCGTGCTGTACAAAATCGGCAAAATAAAAAAAAGAGGAGTTGTTCTGTATCACATCATTAACTGCAGTAAATGACTGATTTAATATTTGAATAGTTAAATGTGAAATAAATACACGGACAAATGTTATGAATTGATTTGACTTGGATCTCTTGAAATAAGTGTTTCCAAACTATTACAGCCAGATACTTAAGCTGGGAAACATCCTTTACCACGCAACTTTAACCACGCAGTGCTTTTACAACGCAGGTTTTACAACGAAAACCATTACAACGCATTGCACTGGGGGGCTCTCTAGGATAAGTAATAGTTTAATTTACTATCCAACACCTTCCCTACTATCCACGGGGTCTGGAGTTGGAATAGTAAATTAAACTATTCACTATCCAGCACCCCCCAAAGCAATGCGTTGTAATGGCTTGCATTGTAAAACTTGCGTTGTAACAGCATGCGTGGTAAAATCATGCGTTGTAACAACGTACATCCACGTAAGCTATGTATTCAAATTGAAAGGGTCTATTCTGGCTGGTAGTGATAGGGCCCAATCCCTCAGTACGTACACCTTTATAAAGTTGACACTTTCTTGCCTCAAACATTTTTGCCTTCCACCAGTGTCCTGGGTCACATGACTGTGAATGAATCTACTGTTGGAGTTTATCTATTCTTTCTAAACAGAGAGCCATCTCTGGCAGGATGACTGGGGAGGACCTGTACCCAGTCTCATTTCCACTTTAAAAGGCTTTGCCTCCTAGTCCTACCCACACAAAGGAATCTGACACCAGGGTTGTCTGCCTTTTCTCACCTCTAGACAGTTTGGAGCCTTAACATGGACAAACTTCTCCAGAACCAAACATGTGGTTAGGACAGGGAACCCCTCCCCCCACACACACAAAATCAAAGGCTGATGCAATTGATAACTACTAGACCTCCAGAGCCACCCTTCAGAACACTCAGGGACCTGTGGAAGTTACAGAAGAGGGGCTGCCCTGCAGCCAGAGGACTGCCCTCCTGTTTGAAGGATGGCCATACTGTTTGAGAAGGAAGACTGAATCTGCTTACCATCAACCCAGGCTAACCATCGTGACTCCATGGGTCAGTTGGCTGACATCCTGTGTGAGCTACAGGTTTCAGAAGCCTGCCTGCAGCTGTCCAGATGATGTGTCGCAACTGGACCTACCTGATCTCTGCTGCTGGCCTCTGCTAGAAGTGAGTCATGATCCCCAAGAGATGCCCACAAAGGACCTGGACTTTTAGCTGGCAACAGAGTGTACTCCTCCCTGCCTATCTGTGTGTTCCATCAGATTTAACTCACCGCAATGCAACTCCACTTAGGTCCTTGCATCACTGCTCCTGATTGGCGGCCTCATCGGACCCGACGCAGTGCAACGCAACTCAATGCAGGACTTCACTTCACAGATCGCAGCTCCTCATTGGAACTGACACAGAGCGACACAACTTGACGTAGGACACCGCATCTCAGCCTTTGCAGCTGGTCCCTGTATCTGGCCCACCCTCCATCGTGGTCAGCCTGAACTTGGGACTTTGCCCCAGTCCAGTAGTGCAAGCAGAAAACCACAGTTAGTGCTTTGTGCTTTCACACTATATTCAGTAAAAACTTTAAAAGTCAATTTCGCCAGTTCTACCGATTGGAGTTTTGTTGTTCTAGTTTAATTTTATTTATTAAAATGTAATTTTTCTGAACTGGTTTGGAATTTTTCTTGTGTTGTGTTTTCACTTTATTACTGTTTGTGTTCTGCATAAAAACTTTAGGATTGAAATCTATTTTATTGATTTTATAGAAAAACTATACACAATAACCAACCTACATCCATCACCTGTTGGTATTTTCAGTGGTGGACAGCATGCATTGCACAACAGGAGAAGAAAATAGAAAGTATGAGAGAGAAATGATAGAGAGGGTCAAGCCTGGTGTCTAAGCTTCCAATAGGGGTACTAATGTTCTAGCGATCTGCAGCGTGCGTTGTTAATGTCAAACGCAGTATCCATAGGTACTGGGGGCAAGACAACTCACTGAATGTATAAATACTTTATACATTGCCTCTAAGTTAGGCCTGACTTATTTGTGCCAAGCTACCAGAGGGCAAAACACAGGTTAATTTAGTAACTTTTGTGGGTCACCCTGACAAGGACTTTGGGTGTTACCTAAGTGTGGATTCTACCCTGCCTCCCCCCACCCCCCTAACCCAATTTCTTACAGTGCAGCAATCAGAATCATGGCAAGAAGAGACAGATATTAGCACTAGGGTATTGCCTTGTACCTAGTGTCATAGTAGTTTGTGTTCATATATTAGAGGAGTCTGAAAAATAGCTGAATGGAATCTTCAAAACGTATAACTACTAACTTGTTATTCTGATTCCATTAGACTTTCTTGGGATTCTGTGGACAATTTAAGCACATGCACTTCATGCTCTTTAGTATGCCATAAGATCCTCTTGAGAACATTTCTGGACTTTAGTGGCTGGTTTTCTATTGTGTATATTACACAAGAAGACAGATATAGATAAAGGCAGAAATATAAATGGAGGGGAGTGAATACATGCAACCATAGTCATGACTTTTAGCATTTATTTTGCAATACAGTAACAGTAGCACCATGTCTCATAAGTAGTCAGCCTCTCACTAGGATCTATGACACCACAGAGGATCTGTGCTCGAAAACATTATACAATCCACTCCTCTGTGACAAAGGTGTACCTTTTGCCCTCCTCTCCCACACACATGGGGCTGTGGTTGTGCCGCTGCTTGCAGGAGGAAGCACTGTTTCCTTTCACAGCTCTGGGTTCAGCTCATTACAACAGCAGGAGCTCTAGCATGTCCACAGCTTACTTGTAGTGAAGTTCACTAGAGAAATTTGAACAAAGGCAGAACTCATGACTGAAACATGTGGCTCGCATGCAGCCAGTCAGTGTGTACACTCTACAATGGAAGTATGAGCAATGTCCTTCATTCACAATATTGTAAGAAAGTGTTTTCTTTTTGCATGGTTGTCCCCACTTTTTATAAAACTGCTGATGTGCTTTGACTGAGTGTGCCCTGTGTTCCTGCCAAACATCCTCTATGTTCTTTCCCTAAACTGTCTTAAAAACAAAACCCAATTGGCACTCATTGGCCACAGGCCAGTCCCTTGTAAATTGTACCACAAGTACCAAGGGCACTGTGGCCAGGGAAGGCCTCTAAGGGCTGCATCATTTATTGTGCCACCCTTAGAGGCCCTGTACCACACACACACACACTGGCTTTGCAGGATGCGTGTTTTGATGCAGAACAAAGTGAAGGTCTACATGGCACACATCCCTGTGTGCCATGCCTACAACCCACTTTCCTGGCATAGGTCAGCCACCCCTCTAGCTGGGTGCACTATACCACTGGTAAGGGTACAGGTGCATGGGCCCTGTACCCCTACTGTGTCTAAGTCACTTCTTAGACACTGTAAGTGCAGTAATGCCATTCAGAGTATATGGTACTAAGAGTTTGTCACTACAAACTCCACAGTACCATAATGGCTTTACTGAAAACTGGAAAGTTTGGTATCAAACTTCTCAGCACATTAGACCCACACTGATGCCAGTGTGGGATTTAATGAAAAATGCACACAGAGGGCAACTTAGAGATGCCCCCTGAAAAACGACCTAACACTAGTGTCCATTCTGAGTGGCTGCTCACCAGCTGCCACCACCAGACATGTTTCTGGACCCCTGGGTTGAGAGCCTGCTGCTCTCAGGGGGTCTGAAACAATGCACATCCTGGGATGAGGTGCCAAGCCTCCTCCCCCAGGATGAGCAGGGTCCACGAAGGGGAAGCTTCAAAGGTGTGCTGCCTTTGTAAGCTTCCCCAGGCCTTTTGCTGCTTCCAAAACTGGCCCCCACCAGTTCTGACCCCCACTTTGGGTTGGAGAATCGGTGGGAAAACTAAGTGAGGAAGGGAGGGGTGCCAAACCCAACCCTCAGGTGGGGAGGCAAGGTGAAGCACAACTTTCAGTCTCACCATCTTGCAGATGGGGGGACCCAGCCAACCAGAGACATATGCCCCCTCCCACTGGAGGGTGGCATACTAGGGGGTGTACCCACACCAAAGAAGGGACCCATACGCCCAAACCTTTACCTCCCTGTAACGCCCTAAATGAAGTATTTAGTGGTCACCCCGAACCTTGCCTCCTCAGACAAGAACCGACCAAGAAGAAAAGAAAAAAAAGAACCGAAAAACCTTGCTGAAGCTAAGAAGAGGAGGACGCCTACTGACTTGGCACTAGCCCTACCGGCTTGCCCCCCCTTGAACCTGCAGAAGCGAAATCTCGGTGTGCCCTGCAGCCAGCAACCTCAGGAACCCCGAGGACCTGCCCTGCCTTCCACAGAAAAGACTTTGTCTCCCGTGAGCACCGGATTTGCTCACCCACAGACTCTAGCTCCAGCCAACTCCACTAGTCTGCACCACTCTGCACCTGACACCCACGGCCAGAGTTGCCCAGCACCACGAGGAGGTCTCCCCGGCGATCCTGACCTTAGATATGGTGACCACTGACCTGCCTCAACCCTCTCGACGACGCCTGCTGTCTCTTTTTTGAGGAAACTCCTGACCAGAGCTGGCAAGAAAACCCAACGCCCCTGCACCCAAAGGCCGTGGGACTTCGGCCCAGACGATGGTGTCCCGGCATCCCCAGGCATCTCAACTTAGCTCTCCAACAGGTGGTCACCTCCAGAAGATCTTTGTTCCCGAGCCTGCCATCTTTGTCAAAACCGGAGAATCCCCATTGAAACCAACAGGGCACCCAACACCAAAACAGCACCCTGCACCCAGCCACCCCTGCGCCGCTGCGGGTGTACTTTGAGTACTAACTCGGATCCCCCTTTGCCCTGAGCCTAACAACAGGAGTTTTGCTCCCACAACCTTGTGGCCTGCTCGTGAGCAGCCACCAACCAGAGGCTCCCTATCCCCTATTGGATAATCTTGGGCCCCAGCACCCTGCACCCAGCCGCCCTAGTGCCACTGAGGGTGCTTTGAGAGTGCATCCTTGACCTTGAGGGGAATCCTTGTTCTAACCGCAGAAACTGAACCCCAAAGACCAAGTATTTACCTGGTAACCAATACCTTCATTTCTCTCCATAGGAATACATGGACTGATTTTCCTTGAAAAAAAATTGAAGTGTGGAGTATGAGAACCTGAAAAACTACAACTGTGCAAAATTGATTTTACTTACCTTTTCTCTAGGAAATGTAACTTAAAAAGTAATCTGAAAAGTAATCTGACCAGCAATTTCAACATATTGACTTACCTGCATTTCAATCCATTTCATTTGAGCTGGCATGCAAATGTTAAACATTGCATACAATGTTAAGCATTTATTTCACTTACCTGTGCCAGGTTTGGCTTGGTTCTAGAAATAAAATAACTTTAATATTTTTATACAAGCAAAATTGGTCTGAGTTCAGTTTTTGAGTGGGTGACATCATTTGCTGATTGAGTGTGTACAACAAATGCTTAACACTACCTTCTGATAAAGCTTTCCTGCTCGCCCACACTACCACAAATAGCGAGTAAGGTGCTATCTACTTTTACCGCTGCCTACCTTTGGGGTTCCACTGGACTCTGTGCACACCATACCTCATGTTGGTATAGTATATACAGGGCCAGCTCCCTACATTGGTAGATCAGTGGTGGGATATACAACTTTGCATTTGTTGGACTAACTTGGTTACCACCTGATCACATGAAAGAACTCTTAAATTATCTTTAGAATTCTGATTGTTTTGAATTGACAATATTTTTTCCAAGTTACTGAATGTCTTGTTAGGGCCTTGGTTGAGTCCCTTTAGAATTTTAGAAAAATACAAGTTCACTTTAGTTAGGGATAAGAGGGGTTAGAATTTTTTTTTTTAACAAAGTCTCTTAATGAGAACCCAGCTGGGGATTCATTTCTGTGCTGCCCTGTAGTGAGCGCTGCTCTCTCCGCCATCGTATTCTCCTGCTTGCACACCCACGCCTCGCGGCCCCCGCTCCGCGGGTGCCGCTCGAAGGCCAAGTGCTTTGCTGGACTCTGATTGCCTGGACCCCCCCGAGTGCATAGGAGCACCAACGCTGAACTTGCATCTACATCCCAAGGCGTGAGGCGGGACTGCGAGGACCAGCGTGCAGCGCGGCGCTGATCGGCCGCAGCTGGTCCTCTTCCCGCCCCTCCACCTGTTAAAATCACCACGGTGTTTGAGTCTCCTGGGATTCATTTCTGTGCTGCCCTGTAGTGAGCGCTGCTCTCTCCACCATCGTATTCTCCTGCTTGCACACCCACGCCTCGCGGCCCCCGCTCCGCGGGTGCCGCTCGAAGGCCAAGTGCTTTGCTGGACTCTGATTGCCTGGACCCCCCCGAGTGCATAGGAGCACCAACGCTGAACTTGCATCTACATCCCAAGGCGTGAGGCGGGACTGCGAGGACCAGCGTGCAGCGCGGCGCTGATCGGCCGCAGCTGGTCCTCTTCCCGCCCCTCCACCTGATCTTCCCATATAATCTGCGGCAGCAACGCGCACGCGGGACGCGCGCGGGGCTAAGGCCGGGGCGAAGACCGGGCAAAGAGCGGGCCGTTTAAGGCCGTTCAAGGACGGCAGAGGACGGCCCTGGCCCTGAACCCCTGCCTTTTGGCCCTCAATCATATAACTGCTAAGGTAGGCGGAACTGTGTACTATATTTGCGTATTGCAACACCAGCGGCCGCCTTCCAGCTATATCATCACTTTCTATTGTCCCTGCGCTATAGATGTCGGCCATGCGCAATAGAACTAGAAGTTGTACAAAAAAAGCTACGGTGGTAGCACAGGTGACTGGACCCATAGACCTTTTCATTTCACGGGTGAACGAGACTATTGACCAAAGCATTGTTTTATTGGAAAAAAGAGTCTCCATGGATCTTGCGAATGCCAAGCGCTCATCATTGGGTTCTCTTGCAAATGCCAAATCACCCGCCCTGCAGTCATTGAACAATTGTTCTCTACCCTTAACCATGCCTACTACTAGTGCTCTGACTGTACCGAATGCTGTTGATTTATCGGTTGCCCTATCAGACTCAGATCCGTCTTTTGTCGATCTGGAGGTCACACCAGATCTAGAAGCCTGTCAGTCACCTGGCAAAGCGGCGCCGAGTCTGAGTGGGTTTAATGATGTGGAAACAGCTCCTGCACCTACAGACTCTGGGGGAAGGGTTTCCAATCCCCCAAAAGTTACATCCAAGAGTAAAAACAAAGTAAAAGTTGCAGTTAGGAACCATAATCTGATTTCACCTACCCCGCAACTGGCATCAGGTATTCCCTGCTGGGTGCAAAATATGGTAACAGATTTAAAATTGGACCTTGAAGCCACAATAGCAGCACAAATTAAGCCTTTAATTTCTAAACTTGATAGGCTTACGTCTTTAATACACTCGAAATGGCCACATAAAACGAACGGGCAAAGGCCTGATCAGCCACAAGGGATCACAGAAGCAGCCCCTAAATGCTCATCTTGTGTCCAGCCTCCTAAAGATGTATTAAATAACGCTCAAGTAACTATTGCCCCCGGGAATCCAGTTTTATCTCATCTGTCGCAAACAGGGAATAATTCTGTTCAATCCACAGCTTTATCCACTCCGAAGGTGGTGGGTTCTATTCTGACTCACCAACACCCTGTCGTTGGTAACAAAACCACTACTCCTCAAGTAAAAGATGTAGTAGGAAAATCTAATACCCCTTTAGTACCTCTTCCTACAAACAAGACTGAAGGTCCTAAGCCAAAGCAGGCACGTTTTAAGTCAATTAATCTGCCACCAGAAGTCTCCCCTTTTGTGGTCGTGTTGACAGCAGTTCCCCCGTTGAAGGAGGGAGCAAAAGAATCTTTTGTTGAACTAAGAAACAAATGTGCCCAATGGCTTCACCTACATAAACCTTTACCTAACAATATGAACGGTGAAATTCTTACTGTGCGTAGAGGGGACTGGGTGGGCAGAAGCAAGAAAACAATAGTAGGGGATGTAATTACAGTTAATTTTAGGGATATAGGGGCAGCTAGTTATATATGTAATGCACCCAACAGTGGTCCTGCGACTCAAATCAATCCACTCCCCTTGTCTTATTTTTTTCCGATGCCATCAAGACCAAATCCTCCTTGTCCCACCTTTCAAAGTAACAGAGGATCTGTGTATCCTCCGTATCATGCTACTAAACCCTGGCAGCAACCACCACACCCCTCTTCTTTTTTTCCACATTACGCTAATCTTCAGCAGCAGCCATTACATGCTCTATCTTTTCCCCCGCACCATGTTAATCCTCAATGGCAACAACCTCCCCATTTTCCACCACCTTTATTTCAGCCTGCCCATCAGTGGCAGCAACCTTTTCAGCCCCTACAACCAGCTAAATCCCAGTGGCAACAAACATGGCAGGACTTGCCCCCTTCCCAAGATCCCTTGTACTCACAATTTGCCCATCCTAACAGATATGCTGCGTTAGATGAGGTAGATTGACTCAGCTCTGCTGAAGCTTTGGATTTAAACATCTCTACGTCCTATTTAGATATGGAAAGTGTTCCTCCAGTCACACCTTTACCCGCACCTCCTGAATTCCCAATGGTGTCATCGCTAATACCCCTCTCGCTTATAGAAAATAGGGGTAGCCTTGATGCATGTACACCTTCCGTTACTCCCAGATTAAGCCCAGATATCAATTCCCGGGAAGATGGTCCTATTCTATCACATGTAATTCAGCCAGAGTCGACTATTGTTGGCGATTCGGGTAAACCAGCAGGGCTCTCTCTTGTTTCCTGGAACATTGCTGGCCTTGCCAGCAAACTAGGTACACCCTTCTGGACCAGTTTTATGGGGGAGGGATTGGACCTGATCTTGTTGCAGGAAACGTGGTGTCTGGACCCCATTAACATCGAAGGGTACGCATCCTACTGTCTTAAAGCCACCAAATCTAGCTCCGGCAGGGCTAAGGGGGGCCTTTTGATGCTTTTATCCACTAAGCTGTGTGATTGTACGGTCAAAAGCAGCACAACAGTTGGGACCCATAGTCAAGTCATAAGGGTGGAGTGCAGGAAGAGTATTGATTTAGTTGTAGTAAATTTCTACAACAATATCTTTGATGCCACCAGAGGAGATATTCTGCCGCCTCTAGAAAGGGAAATTGCCAAGGCCTTGGGTATTTCGAAAAGAAAGGCCGAGGTTGTCTGGGCAGGGGATTTTAACTTGCAGCCCTGCCATTTGTCTAACGGGAACATCTGTGGCTTTGGAGCAGCTATGAGTAGTCAATGGGGGGGTTTGGGAGTGAGGGAGGATTCTCCTCACTTCCAACATTGCAGTTACGGTTCTACACTAAATAACATGCTAGTCACACTAGACATGACCCTGTTAAACTGTAACATAAACAACCAGACAATAACATGCCCCACATTTACAGGCAGAGATGCAGGATCATTTATAGATCATATTCTTTTGTCTAGCAGTGGAGACTTTACTGATTTGTATGTAAACGAGGAAAGTCTCAGTGACCATAACAGCATTCGTGTTACCCTTCTAGGGCATGGTACCTCGACAGTTTCAGGCGAAAAATGCTCAACTGACCTAGTACCTATAAGACCGAAGGGACTAAGGATTAAATGGACTGGATTTAATTCTAAGGTTAAGCAGAAGGAGGTTCTTACTAGCTGTAAGAACCAAATTAGTTCCTGTCTAGATAATGACTGTGATTCAGGCTGCTTATTAGCTCACTTTGTCTCCATGAACAGTATTATTGACGGTATTTTTACTAAGGCCCCGTCATCCATTAGTGGTCCGAAGCTGGGGTGGTTTGATAAGACCTGTATAGTCGCCCTCCGAGAACTAAAGAAAGCTTTAGGTACCAAACCACGTGATAAGAAGGATATACAATATTTCAGGGCTAGATATAAAATAGCACTTAATACTAGGAAAAGGGTATTACAGACTGAGGCGTGGGATAAGTTGAAGGAAGCAGCCGAGACCAAAAACTGCAAACTTTATTGGGAAACAATTAACAGCCCTTTTCTCAATAAAGAAGATGTTCCAGAACTAACATCTTATGTGGTATGCAGTGATTGGGTCAGTCACTTTTCAAAAATTTTTAACCCAAAAGGGTTATCCCTTGAGTCATTGTCATCTGAGTCTACCCCTTGGCTACCCCTCCCGCTGGGAATAACATTAGAAGAAAGCCATGAAGCAATTTCTATTAGCAAAGGAGGCAAGGCCCCTGGCCCTGATGGGGTCCCGCTGGATTTATACAAAGATGAACCAGTTCTGTGGGCTCCCATCCTGGCGAGGATATTTAATTGTGCGGCAGAAACTAATTTCCCGTCTACTTGGGGTCAATCGGTTATTATCCCTTTACATAAGAAAGGTAATAAATCAGAGGCCTCTAACTACCGGCCAATTTCATTATTGGACGCCTCTGTAAAGGTAATGAGTAGGATTTTGCTCAAAAGGCTGGAAGATTGGGCAACTGATTTTAATATTTTAACTAGAGTCCAATATGGCTTTCGGAAAGGTTTGGGCACATTGGATCAATGTGTAAATTTGGACCTTTTAATTAATAAATATACTGTGGCTAAAAATGGCAACCTCTTTTTATGTTTTGCTGATTTGAGCAGCGCTTTTGATTTGGTTAACCATGCCATTCTTTGGGAGGTTTTGCTTAATGCAGGGGCTCCGAGGGAAATTGTTCATTTCTTAGCTAGACTTTATGAAAAACACTCCTGTAAGGTCCGCTATGGCACCCTTGGCGAATGCACCCCGTTTTTCAAAGTGTCTCGGGGCATACGCCAGGGATGTGTTTTGGCCCCGCTTTTATTTTCCCTTTTTATTAATGATGTCGACCGTTCCTTGGTTGACATCCCAGCAGACGCCCCCCTGATTGGTGGTAAACCTGTCCCGCTGTTACTTTATGCGGATGACGCTGTTCTCTTATCCCGAACACAGATTGGCCTCCAGCTCCTAATCGATAATTTTATGCAGTTTATTCAAGTTAGGCGGCTCCGCGTGAATAAAACCAAGACGTATGTTATGTCATGCGGTCGGGCAGCTAAACAGTCAAAGCATACTTTTTTCCTGGATAAGGAAAAGTTGACTCATGTTAAGTCCTTTTGTTATCTAGGAATTACGTACAACAATAGCGGGTCTTGGACCTCGGAATTTGATTCTATCAGACTAAAAATGCTGCGGTCTACTAGCAGTATTTTTCGCTTTGCCTCTAAACTTGGCTCACGAAGCATTTTAGACATGATGAACATATACAATGTTTGTTGTGTCTCCTCTGCACTGTATGGGGCAGGTGTATGGGGCCACAGCGAGGGTATATCCCTGCAGAAGGAGGAAAATAAGTTTCTAAGGAGGTTGTTATGCGTTCCCCCTTCTGCCTCCGTTCAACTGATCCATGAAGAGGTCGGGGTCGAGTTCATTTCTGACTTAGCAGCAGTCCGGCCACTCTTATTGTGGCGTTCTATTTGGGCTAAGCCAGAGACTCGATTTACTCAGGATATTATTCTTGACTGTATAGGCTTGGACCACTCTTTACGCATACAGTGGTTGAGATACATTCACCGTTGGTATCTCCTTCTTTTTAATATCAATGTGTTCCGTGAGCCTGAAGAGGTTGTTTCTATCTCAAAAAAAGAAATTAAGACAACGTTTTTAAACTTTCGAAAGGCAGAGCGAGATAAAAATTCTGGTAATCTTATTACCGTGAAATTTTATAAAGATTTGAATTTATCTTCGGGGTTCCAACCCTATCTTGTGTACGTGACCCGTCCCTCTCATCAGTATGTTTTAACACGTGTCAGATTGGGTATTGTTCACCATCTGGTTGCATTTCCAAACACAAGAACCAGTTCAGAGACATCCTGCCCGTGTGACAGTATTTCTCGCCAGAGTAGTTGCCACTTTTTACTTTTCTGCAAATTCTTTCATTCTCTTAGGCTAAAATACCTTAAACCGATTTTTATTAAGTATAATATTTGTACTACAGAAACTGCACTGATACTTTTATCCTCATTAGAGAATGAGGAGATCTGCTTTTTTCTGGCTACTTTTATTTTGAAGTGTACAGCTGCCAGGAAAAGTATTGTATTATAACATTTTTTATACTTACCTGTCTGTACCTATGTTATACAGCTGCCAGGAATTGTATTATGCTGCTATTACCTTTTACATTCCTGTCTGTATATATATGTTTCCAAGTTTTATATCAATTTTTGTAACTAAGGTATTATTTTTATCTGTTTATGTCCACAGTATATTATGATTATTTAAATTGTTATGCACAGCTGCCAGGAAAGGCCTTCTAAGTAAACCTTACTGATTTCCTGTCTGCTCATTTATGAATGTCTTGCATTTTTGTAACAGTATGTTGACCTAAAATGGCAAGATTACTTTTTAATAGTTGCACTCCAGCCTTTGCACATCTTCCTACCCCCTTTTCTTGTAAGTGTTCATATGGTGATTTTAAATATTCTAATTATGTATCTTTTTGCTTGTATGATTTGTATGTACAAATCGAATAAAAGCTTTTTGAAATTGAAATTGAATTGAGAACCCAGCTGTTAGTGAACATAACCATAATGGCACAGATAACCAGGTTGATGAGTTCGACCTCAACCCTTATCTCCACTTAGAATTTAGGGAGTTAAGATCTTTATGCAAACTTAAAATATATAATAATGGGATCCCATCCTTCCAAACAAAAGCTCCAGGAGCTGTTGGCAGGGTGTGCAAAGGACCATTCTTCTGAGAATGATGAAGACCTCTCAGATGAAGAAGTAGAGGGAGGGGAGGAGGATAACTACCAAACCGCCACTTCATAGGGAGAGAAGGGCCCAAGTCCCCTTGACTCCAAGAGTAAACCTCTCAGTACCTAGATCCCACACAGGTGGATCAGGTGCTACTGAGGACATTGAGGACAGCCTCAATGAGAGGACAACTTTTTAGTAAGGTTGGATCTAGAGAAAAGACTCCTTGCTCTAGAAAAAAAGAGAGTAGAGATGGGCTTAGCTCCCATCAATGGTGACAGCAATTTACTAAATAAGGGTAAAGAGCAATCTTATGATCCTAAAATCCCTAAAGGGATTGTCCCTAAATATGAAGAGGATGATTATATCACAAAATGGTTCACTGGTAACTGCAGGGACAGACTCCTCACCCTTACAGGGGCAGATGCTGGGTCTTATGATCCCATGAAGAGTACTCTGATTGAGGGTTTTGGACTTGTTCCGGGGATTCTGCAGATACACAGAACTATGCGCAGGACAGCAGGACCTCAGTGTACAGGGGTTGTACCTTCGTACCACCTTATTACCTAAAATCCCAAAACCGACTAGCTATAGTGTCTCATTTGTTCTCCTACATAATCACGAAGCTACAAATGATTAGACAACCCAGAACACAACACTCCCGACTCTCTCAGGAATCGCGGTAGCAAGACATACCCTTTTGCTCACTCACTCGCTGTTGTCCACAATAAAGATTGTCAAAGTCACTGTATAGTTCAAAATGTTTATTTTTAACTATTGTGCTCTATAATGCAGCACACGAGCCACGACCAGCAGCAAAAAGCATAAACCTAGAACAGTTAGCATTGTTACAATACCATGGAATATGAAGGGGGATGCCATCATACACAGACAGCGGAAAATGGAATATAAGGCCTAACCACCCTCCCCTTGGTAAGTTGGGTTTTAATATATACAGGAAGATCTCTAGGCTTTGTCAGCAAACCCCATACCTTAGAGCCTAGATGGTAGGTTTACATCATAGGAACATCATTGCTCTTCTCCAAGGAAAGGTTTCCCTCCAAGTGTGTGAACAACATGCATCCCCGTAATATCCAAGCACAAGCTCTCCAGCAGTGCAGCTGTGTGTAGCATGTTTTGTCTAGGTAATAGGGACTGACCAAAACAGAATAACAAGGAGCATGTTTATCAACCTTGCACATCGTGTTCAAACTAAACTCCAGGAACAGTAGAGAACGCAGAAAGCAGACAGTTCTCATGTGAAAGGCACAAATAGAGTCTTGCAAAATAAAGGAGTCATGTAGTAACGTGCACAAAAGCAGGATCATGGCAGCAGAGTTCATGCTAACTTAGCAGTGTCGAGAATTACCCTAAGGGCCATATAACAGACTTACAACTGAGCAATATAGAATTAGATTCAGGCGGGGCTCACAAAACCCCAAATCAGTCTTGGATTGACTTCGTTGACTACTCAGTTAAGACACTAGATGGTTGGTTAACTGGAAATAATGTGCATGATTTCAATGGACTTTACAACTTGTTTATGAAAGAACATATTTCAAGTAATTGCACAATGAAAAGTTACATCAGCATTTGGTAGACCTAGGTCTAAGTTCTCCCTAAGACTTGGAAAAGAAGGCAGACCACTGGGTCAAGACAAGGGTGACAAAAAGCCAAAAGCAAGGGGTTGCAAAACCTCCACAGGGGAAAGTTGGTGAGAATCCCCAAGATAAAAAGCCTGAGTCTTCAAAAGGACCCCAAAAACCTGCACATAGGGGTGGGTCCCAAAACTCTTCCCAGTCCAATAATAGTTACAGAGGAAAGAACTTTGATCCTTTAAAGGCCTGGTGTCACAACTGTAAGAAGTTGGGACACTTACCTGGAGATGCTACTTGTCCTAACAAGAAGCCCCCTAGTCCTCCTTCAGCTACTCCTGGTGTAGTTAGTCTCCACCTGGGATCAACAGTGTGCCCAGAGCAATTCAGGATGCACACTGAAGCAGTTTTAGTCACAGAGGGTGCATTTGAGTTTGCCACTTTAGCTGTGGGGCCACCCAACTTAAAGAAGTATTTGCAAGATCCTTGGATCAATGGGACTAGAATAGAAACCCTGAGGTATACAGGTGCCAGTATCTCTATGGTGAGAGGTATGTCAGATAGCAGGTCACCGCGCCTGCATAAACTACACTTCCCATCAACATTGGGCAAGAAACTAC
The DNA here is from genome assembly GCF_964261635.1 of Lissotriton helveticus. Lineage (NCBI taxonomy): Eukaryota > Metazoa > Chordata > Amphibia > Caudata > Salamandridae > Lissotriton > Lissotriton helveticus. Next base: position 1,943,955,439 of record NC_136065.1, read on the forward strand.
TGTTCCCAGGATCCCCGGCGGGAAGCAGGATATTACGGGGCGGAGCCTGACAGACAGGGCTCGTGATCCTGTTTTACGGAGGTAGCGGCTGCTCCTCGGTTGTCCTGTTGTTTCCTGCAGTCCTCGCTGTTCCTGCCTCAGGAGAAAAACGTTCTTGCCGGTATTGTTTTAAACGCGCTGGCCAGCGCGTTTGGTTTTGTTTTCTACTGACAATCCACGTGTCTGTCTTGCCTCGCGGCTGCGAGGTAGAACTGTTCCCATATTGATTCCTGGGCTTGTCTATACACGCGCTGTGATTTCTAACAGCGGTGTTGGTGCTGCTACGTTCTTAACTTATTTAAGTGGCGGAGTGCAGGGGGGGAGTGCGGACCTCCGCACTACCGTCACGAATCAGTGACGTTGTTATTGCCTACTAAAGTGGATAACCAAATACCAAAGCGGATGACGGTAGTGAGGGAACTACGTCATGCGGTGTTTGGTTTAACTTACGTGTAAATACCTTGTAAAGGAGACTTTCACACTCTCATATCTAAGGAGGATTTGTGAACATTCAAGAGGAGCTTTTACTTACTTCAGCACAAGCTGCTTATTTCTTTTGGTGCCATTATTTGATTGATAAGGAACTATTCTCTCAACGCTTGCTGACAATTGGCTATGGGGTATGTTACTAGAGATAGCTAATGGTTTAGGCAGACTGTGGGCTATGCTTTATGATTTATACATTCTCTTGTGTTATACAGGATAGAAGGAAGGCTGAAGAAACAGCAGATTGGTGTATGTACGCATTCCTTACAGGTGAATCTACCGATTGCGGTTTAGTGAGACATTAATGAGTGTAGGGTTAAGACTTGTATTAACCTTTGTACTTTTGTCTTACAGTTTCTTTTTCCCTGCTGCCCCTTCCTTCTCCTCTTTATTCTTTCGGGTTTTTCCCCTTTTGGGGTTTTTTCCCTCGCCGTATCGTCTGAACACCCTGTGTTTAAACTTCAGGGTGTTCGGAGGGTCCGGAGGTGGAGCATTGTTGCTGCATGCGGATCCTGCGGAGTGCAATCCTGACAGGATCACGAGCCCAAGAATTTCCCTCTGCCCGATCCGTATGTAGAGACAATGGCGTCTATGGAGGATGTGTTACATGCCTTGGTCTTGGTACAGCAGGAGTTGGCCTCCTCTAAAGCAGAGACCGCTGCTTTACGGGAAAAGGTGGAACGCCTGAGTGGTAACCCTTTTAATGCTTCCGCCCCTTCTTCTAATGTTCAAGTCACTGTGCCTCCGCCCATTCCACTGGCTACTCCTGAAAGGTTCTCGGGGGACCCCCGTAAGGTACACGTATTTATGACTCAGGTCCTCATGCATTTCTCATGTAAACCCTCATCGTTCCCCACGAACCATCTGAGGGTGGCTTTCTTGATTTCTTATTTGGTGGGAGATGCGGCAGATTGGGCGGTACCTCTGGTTAAACGTGACAATACCATTCTATCAGATTGGACAGCGTTTAAGACGGAATTCGAGAGGGTTTTTGACCGAAGAGCTACGACTTTCAGTGCTGATAGGGAGCTGTTAGCATTAAGACAAGGAAGAGGAGAATTGATCACGTATTTAACTGCTTTCAATAGATTAGTGGCCGAAGCCGAATGGCCGGAGGAAAAAAGAATGTCCCTCTTCTATCAGGGGTTACATGATGACTTAAAAGACGTAGTGGCCCAGGTTGATCTTCAGCCTACTTCTTTTGTTGACATGGTGAATTTGGTGTTACGGTTGGATAGTCGTCTGTCTGACAGAGGGAGTAACAGGAGAAGATGGGAGAGAGGGTTTTATGGTGGGGACAAAAACCAGCGTAAGGCAACTGGGGGAACCGAAAACCCTCCTTCTGAACCAATGGAGATAGGTGCGCTCAGAGCACCCTTGTCAAGAGAAGAAAGGAAAGCAAGAAGAGTACAGGGCTTATGCATGTACTGTGGGATGAAGGGGCATTACGTTCGGGAATGCCCTTCTAAACCTATGTCTTCAGGGAATGTTAGTAGGTTTAAAAAGGTTGCTGTATCCAAGACAGGACAGGAAAGTGTGCAGAAGGAGGGAAACCTGCCTAGTGCAGAAGGGTGGCATGAGTGGAAACTCACATCATTGTCCTCTCTGGGTGGTGAGGAAACGGAGCCGCACTTGGTGATTGTCATGACGCTAGAATACGAACTAGAAAGAAATCAGGTAATGGTGATGGTAGATTCTGGGGCGACTGGTAATTTTGTGGATGAAGGATTGGTGAGACGTTTAGCTTTACCTCGGGTCTCTAGGGAGAATCCTGAGGTCGTGTTAGCGGTTGATGGGAAACCTTTAACATCAGGGCAGATCACTGAAAGAACCGGCGAGTTGGGATTGTCATTGGTGTTACAAGGCTATGTGCATTCTGAGGTTTTGTCTTTGAACATCATAGCCGCCCCCCAGTACGAAGTCATTTTGGGTATGCCTTGGCTGCGTAAACACAACCCTGTGGTGGATTGGCAGTCGAAAACGTTTCCGTTTTTACCAGAGCATTGCAAGGATCATTTGTCGCCATGTGTGTCTGCCAATGTCACGGTGTTAACCACCCCTTTTTTGGCAGCCACAGCTGTGGAGAAAAATGTTAGATTACCCGTTGAGTACTTGGCCTATAGTGATGTGTTCAGCGAGGCAAAGGCAGAAACTCTACCCCCTCACAGGGAATATGATTGTCGTATTGATCTGGTGGATGGGGCTACAATACCATCTTGTAGAGTATATGCTTTGTTTGTACCCGAGACCACACATTTAAAAGAGTACATAGAGCACTATTCTAGTTTGGGATTCATCCGACCCTCCCGCTCTCCAGCTGCTTCTCCTCTTTTCTTCATAGCGAAGGCCAATGGTGACTTGAGAGCGTGTGTAGACTATCGCGTCTTGAACAAGAACACCATTCGTAACCGTTACCCTCTTCCCCTCATCTCGGTGTTGCTTGATCAGGTGAGGGAGGCTAAAATCTATACTCGTTTGGACCTACGTGGGGCGTATCACCTGGTCAGAGTGAGAGAGGGGGATGAGTGGAAGACGGCGTTCAAGACGCGATTTGGTCTGTACGAGTACCTGGTGATGCCTTTTGGGCTTTGTAATGCTCCAGCAGCATTCCAGTTCTTTATAAACGATGTTTTGAAGGAATACGTGGATCAATTTGTTGTGATGTACATTGATGACATCTTGATTTACTCACAAGACGTATCCTGCCATCAACGCCATGTCTGCATGATTTTGGAGAAACTAAGGGAACATAGTTTATATGTGAAACTGAGTAGATGTGAGTTTGGGGTACAAGAGGTGGAATTTCTGGGAGTGAATCTTAGTCCCAACGGATTACAGATGTCCGAAAGAAAGGTACAGGCGGTAAGAGATTGGCCAGCCCCAAAGAATGTGAAGGAGGTGCAGAGCTTCTTGGGGTTCGCCAATTATTACCGTCGGTTTATCTCGCATTTTTCCCTGACTGCTGTCCCCATCACCAGGTTGTTAAGACAAGGGAAGTCTTTTGTGTGGACAGGGGAGGCAGAGGAAGCGTTTCAAGCTCTAAAAAAGGCTTTCATCACAGCACCGGTGTTAGCACATCCTGTTTTGGAACATCCATTCATAGTAGAGGCAGATGCTTCAGATGAGGCCATAGGGGCTGTTCTGTCCCAGAGGGATGCACACACGGGTCAGCTCCATCCTGTTGCTTACCTGTCAAGGAAGTTGAGCTCGGCGGAGGTCAACTATTCGATTGCAGAAAAAGAACTCTTGGCCATAAAAAAGGCTTTTCAGGAGTGGAGGCCTTACCTGTGGGGGGCTTGTCAGGCTGTGACGGTATATACCGATCATAGGAATCTTCAATACATGTCCTCCGCTAGACATCTAACGCAAAGGCAAATGCGGTGGATGTTGTTCTTTTCCGAGTACAACTTTGTGGTTACCTTTCGTCCTGGCTCAGAGAACAGGAAGGTGGATGCTCTTTCCAGACAGGAGATTCCCACGAAACAGCGGGAGGAGGAGAAATCCATCATCCCTTCAACTAAGGTGGTGTGTGTGATTAGGGCCAAGAAATTTCTGGACGACATCAAGGGCTCCAGGTCTTTGGGGTCTTGGGTCCAATGGGCGGCGGCCAAACCAGGTCGGAAGGTGAGACAGGGTTTGCCCTTCCATGGGGAGTGTTTATTCCTGCCTACTGAAGAGATTCGAAAGAAAGCCTTCAGGTGGTGTCATGAAGCTCCGGCGGCAGGACATCCTGGGGTTACCAAGACAGTGAGCTTGCTTAGGAGACACTTCTGGTGGGAGTCATTGGCTAAAGAAGCAAACCAGTGGGTAGCGAGGTGTGATACCTGCGCCAGAGCAAAAGGGGAAAACACCAAAAAGAAAGGTCTGTTGATGCCTATGCCCACACCTGATCGGCCATGGCAGAACATAAGTTTAGACTTCATTACGGGCCTGCCTTCTGACCAGGGAAAAACCGCTGTGCTGGTGGTTGTGGAAAATCTGAAGAAGATGGGACATTTCATACCGTGTGTGAACCTTCCCACTGCTAGTCAAACAGCGCAGTTACTGGCCTCTCAAGTTATACGTTTGCATGGCATTCCAAGAGTCGTCATGTCTGATAGGGGGCCTCAATTCATCGCTCGTTTTTGGCGTATGTGGTGCAAGGCATTGGGTATTGAGTCAGCGCTCTCTACCAGCTTCCATCCTCAAACTGATGGACAAACAGACCTTAAAAAAGTATTTGCGCTGCTACTCCAAGGAAGCACACGAATCTTGGGTGGAACTTTTGTGGATGGCGGAGTTGGCGTATAACAATGCATGGCACAGTTCCATAGGCATGTCTCCATTCAAGGCCAACTTTGGTTACGATGCTAACACTTTGCCGATCACTATCCCTGCTGACTTGAGTAACCAGCCCTCTGTTAAGGAACATGTACAGATCTTAAGGAGAGTGCATAAAGACGTGCAAAAACATTTGCTTAAGTCCAAAGAGGTGTACAAACGATGGGAGGATAGGCATCGAGCACCCGGTCCTCAGTTCAAAGTAGGGGATAAGGTGTGGCTCTCGACCAGGTACTTTCGTTTCAGGTTGAGGTGCATATTCCATCCGCGTTTCATTGGGCCCTACCCTGTAGTGCGACGCATCAACCTTGTTGCATACAAATTGAAGTTGCCTACAGCATTGAGAATCCATCCTGTATTCCATGTGCAATTGTTAAAGAGGGCCCTTACATCGCTCAGAACGGCGCCTCCTGCCATCGCCGGTGATGGGAATCTGGAGTGTGAGGTGAGGTCTATCCGTGACTCCAAGTTCCGCAGGGGGGAGTTGTGGTATTTGGTCTCATGGAAGGGATACGGTCCCGAGGAAGATTTGTGGGAACCCATGAGTAATATCAATGCTCCTAGGGCTGTCCGGTCCTTCCATTCCAGGTTTCCTGTGAAGCCTGGGCCTAGGAGGCGCTTGGGAGGAGGGCGTACTGTCAGATAGCAGGTCACCGCGCCTGCATAAACTACACTTCCCATCAACATTGGGCAATAAACTACTGTTCCCAGAATCCCCGGCGGGAAGCAGGATATTACAGGGCGGAGCCTGACAGACAGGGCTCGTGATCCTGTTTTACAGAGGTAGCGGCTGCTCCTCGGTTGTCCTGTTGTTTCCTGCAGTCCTCGCTGTTCCTGCCTCAGGAGAAAAACGTTCTTGCCGGTATTGTTTTAAACGCGCTGGCCAGCGCGTTTGGTTTTGTTTTCTACTGGCAATCCACGTGTCTGTCTTGCCTCGCGGCTGCGAGGTAGAACTGTTCCCATATTGATTCCTGGGCTTGTCTATACACGCGCTGTGATTTCTAACAGCGGTGTTGGTGCTGCTACGTTCTTAACTTATTTAAGTGGCGGAGTGCAGGGGGGGAGTGCGGACCTCCGCACTACCGTCACGAATCAGTGACGTTGTTATTGCCTACTAAAGTGGATAACCAAATACCAAAGCGGATGACGGTAGTGAGGGAACTACGTCATGCGGTGTTTGGTTTAACTTACGTGTAAATACCTTGTAAAGGAGACTTTCACACTCTCATATCTAAGGAGGATTTGTGAACATTCAAGAGGAGCTTTTACTTACTTCAGCACAAGCTGCTTATTTCTTTTGGTGCCATTATTTGATTGATAAGGAACTATTCTCTCAAAGCTTGCTGACAATTGGCTATGGGGTATGTTACTAGAGATAGCTAATGGTTTAGGCAGACTGTGGGCTATGCTTTATGATTTATACATTCTCTTGTGTTATACAGGATATAAGGAAGGCTGAAGAAACAGCAGTTTGGTGTATGTACGCATTCCTTACAGGTGAATCTACCGATTGCGGTTTAGTGAGACATTAATGAGTGTAGGGTTAAGACTTGTATTAACCTTTGTACTTTTGTCTTACAGTCTCTTTTTCCCTGCTGCCCCTTCCTTCTCCTCTTTATTCTTTCGGGTTTTTCCCCTTTTGAGGTTTTTTCCCTCGCCGTATCGTCTGAACACCCTGTGTTTAAACTTCAGGGTGTTCGGAGGGTCCGGAGGTGGAGCATTGTTGCTGCATGCGGATCCTGCGGAGTGCAATCCTGACAAGGTACACTGGTTTCCCCAGAGCAATGCCTGATTGGGGAAACTTACCCAGTCACCAATGCTGACAGTGTTACCACTAACCATGCCATGGCTATGGTGACATTATACAGGGGCAGGAGGGTTACTGGTAGTGGTCTCTCCAAAGCTTCCAGCTGCATGTCTGCTTGGTAATGACCTGGAAACATCAGCATGGGCTGAGGTAGAATTAAGAACCCATGCAGCAATGCTGGCAATCTCTGAGATGGTGTGTGTAAAGACTAGAGCACAGAGCCGAAAGCAGGGTGAACAAGAAGTGTTGGAGCCTGAAAGAATGGCCCAACCTTCCAAGAGGAAAGATAGTCAAGTTGGGAAACCAGCTTCTTTACAGCAAAAGGATCAGGGCCCCTCTTCTCAGGTAGAGGACTTGGAAGCCCCAGAGGGAACTGAACTTATGGAACTTGACCATTTAAGGTTGAGCTCCTAGGCCCACGGGGGCTCTCTAGGGGAAGAGCTGTACCTTGGACAGCAGGACTGTCCAACTTTTGAAAGACTGAGGCTGCACAGGAAGAGGGAGATGTCAGAGGCACCCACAGAGTCTATTGGGAGGAGGGACCACTGTACACTGAGGCCAGAGACCCCAACCCTGGAGCCACTAGGAGAGTAGGAGGGCCTCAGAAGTACAGGGAGCTCCTAATAACGTTAGCTCATGACATCCCCCTAGCTGGACATCTGGGCCGAAGCAAACCCTGGGAAAGGCTAGTTAGGCACTTTTACTGGCCACAGATGTCTCAGAAAGTAAAGGAGTTTGTCAGCTCCTGTGTCACCTGTCAAGCCAGTGGCTAAACAAGTGGGCACTCAAAGCCCCCCTTGATTCCACCACCAGTGGTTGGGGTTCCCTTTGAATGGGTAGGTGTGGACATAGTGGGTCCACTTGAACCTCCCACAGCATCAGGAAACACAATTATACTAGTGGTAGGGGATCATGCCACTAGGTATCCGGAGGCAATTTCCCTTAGGACTACTACAGCTCCTGCAGTAGCCAAGGCCCTCATTGGTGTCTTCACCAGGGTAGGGTTTCCTAAGGAGGTGGTTTCAGACAGAGGGTCAAACTTCATGTCTGCTTACCTAAAACACATGTGGAAAGAATGTGGAGTGCTGTACAAGTTTACTACACCCTTTTGCCCACAAACCAATGGTCTTGTTGTGAGGTTTAACAAGACATTGAAAGGCATGATTATGGGACTCCCTGAAAAGCTGAAAAGTAGATAGGATGTCCTATTACCATGCTTGCTTTTCGCCTATAGAGAGGTGCCTCAGAAGGGAGTAGGGTTTTCTCCCTTTGAACTTCTGTTTGGCAATCCTGTGAGGGCACCACTCGGTCTTGTACAAGAGGGTTGGGAAAAGCCTCTCCAAGAACCCAAACAAGGTATTGTGGACTGTGTACTAGGCCTAAGGTCCAAAATGGCAGAGTACATGGAAAAAGCTTCCAAAAATCTAGAGGCCAGCCAGGAGCTCCAGAAGCCCTGTATGACCAAAAAGCTGCACTGGTAGATTTTCAACCAGGGCAAAAGGTGTGGGGTTTGGAGCCAGTGGCACCAAGGGCTCTCCAGGACAAATGGAGTGGCCCTTACCCAATCTTAGAAAAGAAAAGTGAGGTCCCCTACTTGGTTGACCTGGGCACAAGCCGGACACCCAAAAGGGTAATCCATGTGAACCGCCTTAAGCTTTTCCATGACAGAGCTGACATCACCTTGCTGATGGCGATTGATGAGGATCAGGAGACAGAGAGTGCCCTGGGATCCTGCCAAACAGGCAGCAGGCCTATGCTCTTTCCCTAAACTGCATTGAAAACAAAACCCAATTGGTACTCATTGGCCACAGGTCAGTCCCTTGTAAATGGTACCACAAGTACCAAGGGCAATATGGCCAGGGAAGGCCTCTAAAGGCTTCAGCATTTATTGTGCCACCCTTCGAGGCCCTGTACCTTTACACACACACACTGCCTTTGCAGGCTGTGTGGTTTGGTGCAGAACAAAGTGAAGAGTCGACATGTCAGACATCCCTGTGTGCCAGGCCTACAACCCACTGCCCTGGCACAGCTCTCTAGCTGGGTGCACTATACAAGTGGTGAGGGTACAGGTGCATGGGCCCTACAGGGTCTAAGTCAATTCTTAGACATTGTAAGTGCAGTAATGCCATTCAGAGTATATGGTGCTGGGAGTTTGTCACTATGAACTGCACAGTACCATAATGGCTTTACTCAAAACTGGGAAGTTTGGTATTAAACTTCTCAGCACATTAAACCCACACTGATGCCAGTGTGGGTTTAGAGATGCCCCCTGAAAAACCACCTACCATTAGTGTCCAGGCTGAGTGGCTGCTCGCAAACTGCCCCTACCAGACATGTTTCCGGACCCCTGGGTCGAGAGCTTGCTGCTCTCAGGTGTCTGAAACAATGCACATCCTGGGACGAGGTGCCAAGCCTCCTCCCCCGGGATGGCCAGGGTCCACGAAGAGGAAGCTTCAAAGGCTTGCAGCCTTTGTGAGCTTCCCCAGGCCTTTTGCTGCTTCCAGCAACTGGCCCCCACCGGTTCTGACCCCCTATGTGGGTGGAAGAATCGGGGGGAATGTGAGGAAGTCAGGTGTGCCCACCTTTGTTAACCCCACCCCTCAGGTGGGGAGGCGAGGAGAAGCACAACTCTCAGTCTCGCCATCTCGCTGTTGGGGGGACCCAGCCAAACAGAGTGAGGCATATGCCCCTCTCCCAATGGAGGGTGGTAAAATAGGGGGTGTACCCACCCCATTGGTCCCAACCTTTACCTACCTGTAACACCCCGAACCTTGCCTCCTCAGACAAGAACCAACCCAGAAGAAAAGAATAAGCTAAGAAGAGGAGGAAACCCACTGACTTAGCCCCATCCCTATCGGGTTGTCCCCACACCAAACCTGCAGAAGCAAAATTCTGGTGTGTCCTGCAGGCAGCAACCTCAAGAACCCTGAGGACCTCCTCTGTCTCCCATGAATACCGGATTTGCACACCCACAAACTCTGGCACCGGCCAAATCCACGAGACTGCACCACTCTGCACCTGACTCAGACGCCCCGAGTTCGAGTAGCCCAACACCACAAGGAGGTCCCCCGGCGATCCTGACCTGTGATCTGGTGATCTCTGACCTGCCTCAACCCTCTCCACAAAGCCTGCAGACTCTTTCTGGAGTCTCCGACCACGAACAGAGCTGGTAAGAAAACCAGACGCCTAAAGACACACCTGCACCCGAAGTCCCTTGGCCTTGGGTGGCCCAACCGATGGTGTCCCTGCATCCCAGGCATCCCAACTTACCTCTCCAACCAGTGGTCATCTCCAGAAGCTCTTGTCCCGAAGCCTGCAGTCTGTCAAAACAGGAGAATCCCCATTGAAACCAACAGGACATCAGACGCCAAAACAGCACCCTGCACCCAGCCGCCCCTGTACCGCTGTGGGTGTACTTGGGGTGCTAACTAGGATCTCCCTTTGCCCTGAGCCTGACACAACCTTGTGGCCTGCTCGTGATCAGCCACCAACCGGAGGTCCCCTATCTGCCATTGGTTTTCATTGGGCCTCAGCACTCTGCACCGGGCCGCCGTAGTGCCTCTGAGGGTGCTTTGAGCCTTGCATCCTTGACCCTGGGGGAACCCTTGTTCTAACCCTAGGGACTCATCCTCAAAGACCAATTACTTACCTGTTAACCGATAACTTCATTTCTCTCCAAAGGAATACATTGACTGTTTTTCCTTGAAAAATGTACTAAGTGTGGAGTTGATTTATATGAGAACCTGAAAAACTACAACTGTGCAAAACTGATTTTATTTACCTTTTCTCTATGAAATGTCCCAGTGTGATATCTAGGCATATCACACTGAGTAGAAAAAGTAACTTAAAAAGTAATAGTAACTGAAAAGTAATCTGAACAGTAATTTCAAAATATTGATCTACCTGTATTTTAATCCATTGCATTTGAACTGGCATGCAGTTGTAAATCATTGCATAAGATTTTGAAAACCATTTATTTCACTTACCTGTGCCAGGCTTGGCTTGGTTCTAGAAATAAAATAACCTAATAATATTTTCATACAAACAAAATTGGTTTGAGTTCAGTCTTTGAGTGTGGACATCATTTGCTGATTGAGTGTCTACAACAAATGCTTAACACTAGCCTCTGATAAAGCCTTACTGCTCGCCCACACTACTACATATAGAGAGTAAGGTGCTATCTACTTTTACCGCTGCCTACCTTTGGGGTTCTACTGGACTCTGTGCACACTATACCTCATTTTGGTATGGTATATACAGAGACAGCTTCCTACAAGTATCTACAGTGACCAAACATCCCAGATTTCCCTTGACAGTCCAGGTTTTCAGAGGACTGCCCCGGTGTCCCCATGCTTTCCAGAATTTTAAAATACATGTTCAGGTATTTGGGACAAAGCTCGAATTATCACACAGAAAGGAATGTAAAAATGTAGGATTGTTAAATAATTGATATGTTTCAGGAAGGACAGGTTGACCTTGGCTGCATGCGTGCTGCAGTAGAGCAACAGATGGGAGGCAAAGGGCAGAGGAGGCTCAGGCTAGAGAATACATATCTATCTATCTATCTATCTATCTATCTATCTATCTATCTATCTATCTATCTATCTATCTACCTCTATCTCTCTGTGTGTGTGTGTGTATATATATATATATATATATATATATATATATATATATATATATATATAAAGATAGATATATCTCACAAAACCTTGTACAGTAAAAAGAGAGCCTGCACTCAAAGACTGCTGAAATCCATTCCTTTCTTTTATCAACCTGAGCTGAGTGGTGCACCTGCATGGGCTCCTGCTGATCTAGGTCATGGTGTGCACTGTGGCCTGCCTGCATCTGTGCGTGGCTGCAGTCCGCACCAGCCCGCGCTTAACCTGCTTCCAGTGCGTCGGCCGATGGAGCTATGGTGCATCAGTGCCTGCACGTCTGCCTTCGCCGACAGCACCTCCGCTCTACTGTACGGCCCGGGCTATCCACCTTGAGCGCATGACGTGCCCCTGCTGGGAAAACCTCCATCGGACAGGGCGCTAGTACACCGCTGCAGCCCGGATTGATAATTGATAGACACGCCAGAGCCCAATCAAACTTGTACCGTATTGAGTTACCTGGGGAATATTGAAAGGGACTGTGACACTGATCGAGGGAAATAAAACAAAGAAATCTAGAAATTGGTTGAACAGCTCCCAAACACAGGTGCAGCCAGATTGCCAGTTTGGACGTCAAGGCCCTCATCGATAACGGCGCCTCCGTAAATGTGATGGGGCTGCACCAGTATAAAAAGAACTTTGGCATTTCTTCCGCAGTAGAGGTCTTCTAAGATTCCATCAGAAAGACACTATACGGCCTCCAGAGTGTCACGAATGTGAGCACCGACATCCTGATATACTCCACAAGGGTGGAGGAGCACCATAGACACCTGCGAGCCCTGCCAAGACACCTATGGGAGCACTGGGTCACCCTGCATAAGGAAAAGTGCTCTTTCTTCCAGAACTCCATCGAGTTTGTTGGCTACTTATTCAATCACGATGGTGTGCAGGTTGATCCCCAAAAGTTACACGCCACACAACAGGCCGCACCCTTGACAACCGTCTTGGAAGTCAGCAGTTTCGTGGAGATGGCCACCTACTGCAGTAGATTTATTCCTAACTTGGCCACCATCGCTGCAACTCTGAGAGCCTTCACCAAGTCCCCCGCCCCCCTGTAGATGGGGCCTCACTGAAGAAAACACTTTTCAGAAGGTGAAGGCAGCTCTGCTTAGCAAGACCACTATGGTCTACTTTGATCCGAAAAAGAGAACTGAAATGTTGGATGATGCCAGGCCAGTGGGCTTGGGAGCAGTGCTCACCCAGGAAGTGGAGCCTGGGAGGTTGGCCCCTTTTGCCAGCAAAGCACTGATGCCAATGGAGGCACTTTACTCACAAATCAGGAGGGAGGCACTAGCCATTAAATGGACCTGTGGGCACTTCCACCTAAACCTCTGTGGAAGACCGTTCAAAGTAGTCACCGACCACTAACCACTCGTCCCCCTATTCCGTGGCTCTGCCCCGCCATCACAAATTGAGCACTGGACCATCCAACTGCAAGAGTACCACATGAAAGTCATCTACTGACAGGGGTCCAAAAACCCAGCGGATTTTATCTCACATGATATTCCCTGCCAGCTGGTGAGAACAGTGACAACACAGATGCAACCGAAGCGCACAATAGTCTTGTATCCCAAAGGGCTTTCCCCAAAGCACTCAGTCTACAGATAATCTGAGACACCACTGCAACTGACCCAGTACTATTATTATAATGCAGTTGTAAAACATTACATAAGGTTTTGCAAACCATTTATTTCACTTACCTGTGCCAGGCTTGGCTTGGTTCTAGAAATAAAATAACCTAATAATATTTTCATACAAACAAAATTGGTCTGAGTTCAGTCTTTGAGTGTGGACATCATTTGCTGATTGAGTGTCTACAACAAATGCTTAACACTACCCTCTGATAAAGCCTTACTGCTCGCCCACACTACTACATATAGCGAGTAAGGTGCTATCTACTTTTACCGCTGCCTACCTTTGGGGTTCTACTGGACTCTGTGCACACTATACCTCATTTTGGTATAGTATATACAGAGACAGCTTCCTACAAGTATCTAAAGTGACCAAACATCCCAGATTTCCCTTGACAGTCCAGGTTTTCAGAGGACTGCCCCGGTGTCCCCATGCTTTCCAGAATTTAAAAATACATGTTCAGGTATTTGGGACAAAGCTCGAATTATCACACAGAAAGGAATGTAAAAATGTAGGCTTGTTAAATAATTGATATGTTTGAGGAAGGACAGGTTGACCTTGGCTGCATGCGTGCTGCAGTAGAGCAACAGATGGGAGGCAAAGGGCAGAGAAGGCTCAGGCTAGAGAATACATATCTATCTATCTATCCATCTACCTCTATCTCTGTGTGTGTATATATATATACACATATATATATATATATATATATATATATATATATATCTATATATATATATATCACAAAACCTTGTACAGTAAAAAGAGAGCCTGCACTCAAAGACTGCTGAAATCCATTCCTTTCTTTTATCAACCTGAGCTGAGTGGTGCACCTGCCATGGGCTCCTGCTGATCTAGGTCACAGCGTGCACTGTGGCCTGCCTGCATCTGTGCGTGGCTGCAGTCCGCACCAGCCCGCGCTTAACCTGCTTCCAGAGCGTCGGCGGATGTAGCTACGGTGCATCAGTGCCTGCACGTCTGCCTTCGCCGACAGCACCTCCGCTCCACTGTACGGCCCGGGCCACCCACCTTGAGCGCATGACGTGCCCCTGCTGGGAAAACCTCCATCGGACAGGGCGCTAGTACACCGCTGCAGCCCGGATTGATAATTGATAGACACGCCAGAGCCCAATCAAACTTGTACCGTATTGAGTTACCTGGGGAATATTGAAAGGGACTGTGACACTGATCGAGGGAAATAAAACAAAGAAATCTAGAAATTGGTTGAACAGCTCCCAAACACAGGTGCAGCCAGATTGCCGGTTTGGACGTCAAGGCCCTCATCGATAACGGCGCCTCAGTAAATGTGATGGGGCTGCACCAGTATAAAAAGAACTTTGGCATTTCTTCCGCAGTAGAGGTCTTCTAAGATTCCATCAGAAAGACACTATCCGGCCTCCAGAGTGTCACGAATGTGAGCGACGACATCCTGATATACTCCACAAGGGTGGAGGAGCACCATAGACACCTGCGAGCCCTGTCAAGACACCTATGGGAGCACAGGGTCACCCTGCATAAGGAAAAGTGCTCTTTCTTCCAGAACTCCATCGAGTTTGTTGGCTACTTATTCAATCAGGATGGTGTGCAGGTTGATCCCCAAAAGTTACACGCCACACAACAGGCCGCTCCCCTGACAACCGTCTTGGAAGTCAGCAGTTTCGTGGAGATGGCCACCTACTGCAGTAGATTTATTCCTAACTTGGCCACCATCGCTGCACCTCTGAGAGCCTTCACCAAGTCCCCCGCCCCCCTGTAGATGGGGCCTCACTGAAGAAAACACTTTTCAGAAGGTGAAGGCAGCTCTGCTTAGCAAGACCACTATGGTCTACTTTGATCCGAAAAAGAGAACTGAAATGTTGGATGATGCCAGGCCAGTGGGCTTGGGAGCAGTGCTCACCCAGGAAGTGGAGCCTGGGAGGTTGGCCCCTTTTGCCAGCAAAGCACTGATGCCAATGGAGGCACTTTACTCACAAATCAGGAGGGAGGCACTTGCCATTAAATGGACCTGTGGGCACTTCCACCTAAACCTCTGTGGAAGACCGTTCAAAGTAGTCACCGACCACTAACCACTCGTCCCCCTATTCCGTGGCTCTGCCCCGCACCCGCCATCACAAATTGAGCACTGGACCATCCAACTGCAAGAGTACCACATGAAAGCCATCTACTGACAGGGGTCCAAAAACCCAGCGGATTTTATCTCACATGATATTCCCTGCCAGCTGGTGAGAACAGTGACAACACAGATGCAACCGAAGCGCACAATAGTCTTGTATTCCAAAGGGCTTGCCCCAAAGCACTCTGTCTAGAAATAATCTGAGACACCACGGCAACTGACCCAGTACTGGAGTAAGTGATGAGTTCTCTACAACGTGGTTCATGACACAACTTCTTACAAGATGCCCACAGATGGCAAGGCCTGGAGAAAGAAAAAGTCACGAAAATGTGGCGAGTGCGCAACAAGCTAAGCTCCACAATAGATGGCCTCATTCTGAGAGGACGGCGCCTGGTGATCCCAGAAAGACTGCAGCACTGAGTGACAGAACTTGCTCATGGTGGGCACATGAAGATGAAATCTCGCATGAGGGAGAAAGCCTGGTTGCCTGGTACCGAGGCTTCAGTCAACAAGATGGTAAGGCATTGACCCTCATGCCAGCTCACCAGTTCTCAAGAAGTGCCTGCACTGGTCATGACAGAAGAACCATGCACAGCACCGTGGCCCAAAGTGAGGCTTGAGGGATTTTCCCTGATGGGAGGTCAACCGTGGCTTTATATTCCATATAATTACCCTGTATGGGCGCAGGTAACATTGCAACCTTTCACCTATATTCTTCCCTACATTACATACATAAGGGTTCTTAGGGACTGACCCTGAACTTAGATACGGCACTGCATTTAGAACACGGGTCTTTTCCTAGTTTGAATCTCATACATTATGCATGAGGTTTCTGGGAAGCACAGCAGCACTACCATCTCCTGTATAATATCTCTGTATAAAGTTCAGGCCCAACTTCATCTTTTAGGCCGACACAGTAACACAGCAAGGTAGGACCCCCACAGAAACCTATGGGTAAATATACATCATGTCTTGCTTAGGAAGACAGAGGCGACCGTGACTTCCCGGCTGACACACTGACCTGAGACGATGAGGTTCCAGCATGCAGACACTCCAGATCACAGTGGTCTAACATCCCTCGCGGGGTGTCCAACTCGCGACCAGGACGGGGTCCTATATTCTGTCATTCCCAGGTAATGGGGTTTACTAAATCCTAGAGGGATTCTTGGCATAACACCTACATAGATGCTAGGTACATTTAGGTACATCTAGTTAGGGAGACATCGTAGGAGTATACATTTTTTAACATGTATTTTATGTACTTGTATGTATTCATGATTACTGCAAAATGGTAGAACTGTACCATCCCTTTACTTTCGTAGTACTGCTAATCATATATCTCTGCTACTGTCTAATGGTTGTTACAGCTCATCTATTCTACACTAGAATAACAACTGTTCAATAAATTCTTATTGACAAAACGCCCAGGGGCAGATTTACAAGCCCCTTGCGCCTCTTTTACGCCGCCATTGCATCACTTTTGAGACGCAGCAGCGGCACAAAGCCAGTGCCATGCTGTGGGGTATTTACAACGTGACACATCTGGGAAATGCATCACGTTGCAAAGCCCTGCGCCACATGTAGGCGTTCTGGCGCGGGGGGGTGGGGGGGGGGGGGGCGGTTTGCGTTCCGGTGCAGGAACACCTCGTAAAAGTGGCTGAGTGAAATCTACAAGATTTCATTCAGTCACTTTTAAGGCCATGCTGCATCAAAACCCTGCACCTGCTTGAAGCAGGCATAAGGATTGACGCAGCATGTTAGGGATAGGGCACCCCCGAGCCTTGCTGGAGCTGCATCGCACTAGCAATGCAACTCCAGCCATGCGCCGCCTTTCCGACGGGTGATGCGACACGCATCTGCCCATCCGTGCGCCACGGTGCGCCGCATTGTAAATGCGGCGCATCAGTGGTGGCACACGGGTAGGCAGATGCATCGCAAATTTTCTGGTGCATCCCTGCTGATTAGCAGAGATGCACCAGAAGTAGTAAATCTGCCCCCAGTATGTTTATTCTGTGTATCTCTGAGACCAACTAAGTGAGCACGAGTGACTGAGCGATAGGTAGTATATTGTTTCCACGATTCTAAGGGATCAGGGTTGTCATGGGGGGCGTGGCTTGGCGACCGCCGAGCATGGACGCCTGAGCCCCGAGCTCCGTGCTGACCTCGGCGTTTATCCTTGATAAAGCATTCCCCCGGCGGCGCTGACGACCCTGCGTGGTGCCTCGGTGCAGCGAAGCACCTGGGCAGTGATCATGAGCAGAGAGAGGGTCCTGGTGGCGGCGGGCCCGGAGAACGGCGGGGCCCCGCCCACGACAACCGGCCATCTTGCTTGCGGCCCGGAGAGGCCTATAGATCCCCGGCCTCGCGTGGTGAGGGGCCGCGGAGGCGACCGCGACGGCGGAAGTCGATCCTTGCCCACGGACTGCACCCTGCCGCACGCTGGAACGGGCGCCCGGCTGAGTAGGCGCCCGTGGATTATTGCGGCATCCGGAGCAGAAGCTGGCGGGGACTTGGAGGTAGGGCCCGGTGAGCTGTGCCGCGGCCCCGTTGCCCCTGGCCCGTGGCGGCAGTGCAGTGACCGGAGGGGGGGCGGCGCTCTGATGCGGCCCTAACTTTGCGCCATCCTACCTGAACTGCGGCACCACTTGGGGACCTGGTTGGCTGCTGTGTTTGCGGCGCTGCACGGCTGGTGGCCTTGGGGCGGAGCCCGGCCCGGAGGGGGTGGCTGAAGCGCCTGAGACAGCGTGAGGCGCTCTGCGACCCAAGGGAGGCTGACCGGCGGACCATTATATGGGCGGTTGGTGCGCACACGGACTGGACAGCTATTTGGAGAGAGCACCCCGTCCAGGCCCTGGCAGTGGCAGAGTTCACGGAGATGATGCCTTGATCCCTGGGGGAAGTAGTCCGGGGCGCGTTGTGGCCCCTCAGGGACCCTTGGTGGCGGAGCTGGCCTGCGGGTACCGTGCTGCCCCCGCGTCCCGCTGTCTGAGGAACGGAGAAGTCTAAAGGCGATGTCGGGCCCCCACTGGATGCGGGGGTGCCCGGCCGGATTGCCCTATCTCCCACAAGGCCCTGCAGTTGCTGTGCACCCTCGGTGGTTCTAGCAGGAGAGTGCTGAGACTGGCGAGGGGTGCCCCGCCGGATCGGTGGGTGCCTGTGGACCCGCGGCATCGCCTGGAGAGGGGACTGGTGCCTGAGCATTCTCGCGCAGGTGGCTGACCAGGCTGTAGTACTGGTAGATTGACCAGACGGAGCGGCCAAGGCGCGATCCTTATTCTTTCCAGGGGCACCTTGAGAGGTTGGGGCCCTGCGGTTGGCACGACTGACGGGACCCAGAGATACATCATGGGGAAGCCGCGAAAGGGAACGGGAGCGGCGTCGGCCGACCAGGCGGAGGACATGCCGGAGGCTCAAGGTCAGAGTTCGACTGAGGGCCAGAGTGCAGGACTACAACAGCAGCAGATGGACCAGATTCTCAAGGCCATAATGGACACCAGGGACGCGCTGCGACAAGACATTGCTCAGGTATCGACAGGCCTAGGCTTGCTGCGGACGGATCACCACAAGCTCGCTGATCAGGTCAAGTCTGCGGAGTTGGTGTTGGAAACGCTGGAGCCGGCCCAAAAGGCAACGGATGCCACGATGGAAGACTTATTGCGTAGAGTGCGTCAATTGGAACGGAGGGACGCAATAGGCGCAACAACATCCGAGTGGTGGGATTGCCGGAAAATATTGAAGGGAGTGACATGGTCTCCTTCTTGGAAAACTGGCTGCGAGATGTGGTGGTCCCTGAGGGCCTGACGCACTTCTACACACTGGAAAGAGCTCACAGGGTCCCGGCCAGGCCCCCGGCGCCGGGCCGTCCTCCCCGGCCGGTGGTTGCGCGCCTGCTGCATTTTAGGGACCGGGACATCATCCTGCGACATGCCAGGGCGGCTGGACCGTATAAGGTGGACAACGCCTCAGTCCCTCTCTTCCCCGATTACTCTCAGGAGGTCCAACGTAGTCGCTTCTCCTTCCTGGCGGTCAAGAGGGCTCTTCGCGACGAGGGTGTGCAGTACTCCTTATTGTTTCCGGCGCGCTTGAAAGTGATGGCAGACAGAGTGGTGACCTTCTGCGATACACCGGAGGACGCCTGGCAGTGGCTGGAACAGTACCGAGCGGGCAAGGACGGCGCTGGCACTTGGGCTGAGGCAGCGGAGGAGCGGCCTAAGCCACGCAGGAGTAGGCGCAACCGGAAACGTACGCAGAACAGGAGTTCCCCATCCGCATCACAGACGGAGCTGGAGAGACAGGCTGCCCAGGTGGTGTCGGTCATCTCTGGGGTGGTGACGGAGGCGCCATTGGTGGACTCAGGCTCCCGGCAGGGGTCAGATGAAGCGGAATTTGGAGGCTCTGATGGGGGCTCCGAGAAGGGTCTTGGGGAGCTCCCTCAAGTTACACCACAGACGGCCGATGGCCTGCTGGACGAATGATCCTCACAGATGCTGAGCGAAGTACAGTAAGAGGGCTCGATCGGCCTGTGACATTCACTCTGTGGGAGAAACTGGGGGACCGCTTACTGGGGCGCTGGGAGGAACGCTTTCTTCAGTGTTGGAGGGAGGCTGCCGGGTAATGTGAGGGCTCTAGACGACTGGGGATGAACTTGGGGGAAGGCGCTGCTGGGGTTAAGAGATTAATATGCTCGAGGTCAACGCATCACGGTGTGATGGGCGCTTGCTGTCCGGCTTGGCTGGTGTAGGGTCACCCCCTCTACCTCACATAACTGTGAGTCTCTGGTGGTTACCAGAGTTCCCCGTTAGCGGGGGTTGGGTTTGGATGGGTAACAACTGTTTGGCGCCTGTTCTGGGGGAGGGTGGGTTGGGGGCTGGCTGGGGTTGTTTCGGGTTCCAGGGGTTTACCGGTGTGCCATTAGGGTTGTGTGAGGTTGGATCCAGCTATGTGCCTGCCAATGGCGGCTAGACTTGAGTTAAAGTGTATTACTTGGAATGTGCGGGGGCTCAACTCTATGAGGAAGCGATATAAAGTACATGCATATTTGGTCCGCAGGGGGGTCCAGGTGGCCTTTTTACAAGAAACACATATCACACAAGCAGAAGGGCAGGCGCTACAGCGGCGATGGAGGGGGCAGCTCTTTTATACCACTTACTCCGCTTATGCTATGGGTACATTGATCTGGGTGCGCGCAGGGGTTCCCTTTCAACCTGTGACAACGATGGTAGACTCGGATGGGAGGTTCGTTGCTGTGTTCGGACGTCTAGATGGCCGGGATGTTACGCTTTGCAGCGTCTATGTCCCGAACTCCGATCAGGCCGCGTTCTTCTCGGCGCTTTCGAGGAGGTTGGCGTCCCTTTTTGTGGGCACTGTGTTTATGGGGGGCGACTTCAACTCGGTGGTGGATGTAGAGATGGATCGTTCCCATCCTCCACTGGCACAATCGGTAGTGCGCAGGGTGGCCAAGGCGCGGAGGACCTGGCAGGAGGAGTGGGGCCTTGTGGATACATGGCGGACACACCACCCCGCAGACAGGGATTATTCGTTTTACTCTGCGCCCCACGACCTTCATGTGTGCCTCAACACTGTTCTCTGCACACCTGGGGCCCAGGAACTCACGCATCGCAGCGAATACCTGGCGAGGACTATCTCAGATCATAATCCCTGTTTGCTCACGGTCCTCTGGTCGGGACAACGGCAGACGGTTCCTACATGGAGACTGAATCCGTTGGCGCTGGAGGAGCCAGTGTTTGCCACAGAAGTAAGGGAGGGCATTGAGCATTACTTTCAGGAGAACGCGGGGTCAGCGACTACTAGGGCGCATGAGTGGGATGCCTTCAAAGTGGTAATGCGGGGTGTGTGCCTCTCCTCCACAGTGGGGGCGCATCGGACATTGTTAGGCGACATAGAGCGGGAGGAGATCTGCCTGCGGCAGGCGGAGAAGGCTAGCCATGTTGCGGGGGGCAGTGCGGAAGAGGTTCTAGCGGCTCGGGAGCGAGTGGCTACTCAAGTTGAGAGGCTTCGCTGTTTCGATTATAGAGAATACATGGTTCAGGCGCATGCAGAGAGAGATCGGGTGGGAACGTTATTGGCGTGGCTGGCCAACCCGCACACCAGGGGCACTCCGATACTGTCACTGACCACACCCGCGGGGGACCTGGTTCAAAGAAATGAACGACCAGTTCCTGGATTATTACACGGCACTATACCGGAGCAGGCTGACGGTGCCACCGACTGGCTTAGATACTTTCTTAGAAGAGGCGCAGTTGCCACAGTTAGATCCGGAACAGGGTGATGCGTTAGGTGCTGCTATATCACTGGGGGAGATTAGAACGCCGGTTAAGCACATGGCTAGGAAAAAAACGCCGGGGGAAGACGGCTTGCCGGTGGAATTGTACGCCTCATACATTGACCTCTTAGCACCACGATCACATCAGGTGTATGGTGAGGCCAGGGAATTGGGCAGGCTGCCGCCATCAGCTAGAGAGGTGATTATAGTACCGCTATTGAAGAAGGGCGGGCTACCTACCGCAAGGACGGCTTATCGTCCACTCTCCATGCTTACTGTGGATTATAAGGTGCTGAGCAGGATCTTGGCCTCGCCGCTGTCAGTGCACATGCGTATGCTGGTACACCCGGACCAGTCGGGTTTCATTCCCACGCGGAACACCTCGACGTGCATACGGAGACTGATACGGGTCATGGCAGTCGAGGGGGAAGGTCCATCGGGCGCGGCGGTGCTATCGGTGGATATCGAAAAGGCATTCGATAGTGTGGAATGGTCGTATCTGTTCTGCGTGCTTCGTAGGTTCGGGCTGGGGGATATTTTCGTCCGTTGGACGCAGCTGCTGTACAATTGCGCAACGGCCAGGGTTCGCACGGGCCGTTCGGTGTCAGCGGCGTGTCCGGTGAAGAGAGGCACCCGACAGGGTTGCTCCCTGTCTCCGCTTCTCTTTGCATTAGCGATCGAGCCCTTGGCGGCACGAGCTCGGCAGGGTCGACACTATGAAGGGGTTTTGCTGCGCGGCGAACCACATTATATCTCCCTGTATGCTGATGACCTCTTACTCTATGTGGCCGATATGGAGACTTCGGTGCAAGGGGCGCGGGCCCTCCTCCGGGAGTTCGGGGAGATGTCGGGGCTGCGGGTTAACTGGTCCAAGACTTGCTTATTCCCACTGGCACAAAATTGAGCTCAGCCCACGGCACTGGAGGGCCTACGCTGAGAGTCGGAGTGCTTGCCATATCTTGGTGTCTACATTTATCATACCCACTCTCCTTTATGAAGGAAATGTGGGCAGAGCAGTGAGGGGCATCAGAGGCAGTATGGGGGTTTGGCGCACCCTTCCACTGTCTGTGGCCGGACGAATAGCGTTACTAATGATGGTGGCCCTCCCACGGTTGCTTTACTTCTTCCGCACGTTACCGGTGTGGATTCTGGCTTCCTTCTTCAAGATGCTACGATCGATGGTAATAGGGTTCATCTGGGGTTCCGGCAGGAGACGTGTGGCATTGAACACCCTGCTCAGATCACGGGAGGACGGAGGACTGGCAGCACCAGATTTTGAGTGGTACTACCTGGCTGCGCAGCTGCAGTGCCTCACGCAGGCGGTGGCACGGAAATTTAGAGGTCAAGACGGTCTGCAGGGCAGAATTATGCAGCGCCATGTCCTGTCCTTTATAGTGCTCCAGCAGAAGCTTCGGCTGGACCAGCTCACTCTTGAGGAGCGTACCCTTCGTCAATGTTGGCTACGTAGTCAGAGGCGGGCGGGTATCGCCGTCCCATATGCCCCGGAGATCCCTCTGGGCATGTGCACTGCCCTCCCACATGGCGGGGATTGGTCGGCGCTGGCCGGTTGGGAAGACTGTGGGGTCCACATGATAGGGGACCTGTATAGAGATGGTGTATTGCTTCCATTCCATGAGCTGCAGAGCGCCTTCGATTTGCAGAGGGGTGACTTTTTATTACATACATCCGTGGTGTCGGGAATCCAGAAACATTGGAAAATGGGATTGGTGGAACCTCCCACGTCATTAGGCTGCCAATACGTCACGATGGCCGCCGGTACTTTCAAGGCTATCACCTGCTTATACAGGAGATTGGCGTTGGAGGGACTGCCACCCCTGGACGGGCTGAGGGCGCGCTGGGAGGAGGACCTCGGCCAGTCGATCCCGAGGCGACCTGGCCACGGCTCGTGCGGAGGGCATGGAAGGGCACACGCAACGTCCGGTTTCAGTTGGTCCAATATTTTACGCTACACAGGGCCTATTTGACGCCTGTTAAAATCCAGCAGGTCTTTGGGGGAGCCCAGTCAATGTGCCCTCTGTGTAACGCAGAAGGAGCTGACTTTGGTCATATGTTTTGGTCCTGCGCAGTGTTGTAACATATTTGAATGGGATCACGGGGCGTCAGATTGAAGTGAGCATGGGGACCTGTCTTTTACTTTGGTTTCCGCATACACCAGCCACGAAAATTACAAGCAAATTCTTCGATCTGGGGCTGATTATGGCCAAAAGGGAGCTCAACATGCACTGGAAATCCAGGGGGGGGCCTAGCTTTCTAAGATGGTGAGGGAGCTTCCAACAATGGGCGAGTAGTGAAGGAACTCTTAGACTACAATTAGCCAGACGCACTTCTAATGACAAAGCGCTGGATGCGGCCAGGGCGTGGGGTGTGCTGGTGGCGGACCTTCAGTTAGCGGCGGAGGCTGATGAGGGAGATGGGGCGGAGATGCCGATGAGTCAGACACCGGAGACTGGGGGGGAGACCACAGGGGTACACACGGGAGATGGGACCAACTAGACCCTAGTACTCCATCGCAAGTGCTGGTTCAGTGAGGGATGCATGGCCTGCTTTCCACATTTACCGGAGGTTGCCAGAGTACTGCGGGATGTAACTGTGAATGTCCGCGAGAGGAGTTGGGTGCCGCAGCACAAGGGTTTATGCCAATCCATAGGAGGGCGAGTAGAAGGCACACCGGTCTGGGGGGGTGGGGGTAGAGGGGGAGGTGGGTGGGGGACTTGTGTAGGGATGTGGGATGCGTAATACTGTTGATTTTCATCCTGACAAATGGACCCACGATGCTGATGGCCTACTTATGCTGAATGTTTGTAGGATGATTTAAGAAAAGTTAATAAAAAATCTGTTTAAAAAAAGGGCTGTCATGTTCTGAGGTTGCCAAAAACTCTTCTCTCCCCGATAAAAGGAGATTCTAGTGGCACTATGAGCTAGCTGATACAGACAGGCCACCAATCCCACAGTTTATGTTATCCAAACGTGAAGATACAGTATAGGTTATTTAGGAACTACACAAAAGTATTCATGGTGGATGTTTACTCAAAGTACCCTCTCGTCAAAGTTGTCGGCTCAACAGCTTTCGCTAATGTAGCCATAGCATTATAAAGGGAATTTGCACTCTGCAGCCTGCTAGGCGAGATAAAGATGGACAACTGACCGCCTTTCCAAGGATCAAAGTTTCAAGACCTGTTAGAGCATCCAGGGATAAAACACTGCTGAATTACACCCCAATTGCCTCAAACGAATGGAGAAGCAGATCGATTCATGCAGACACTAAGCAAAACTCTCTGAATCGCTGTAATAGGGGTGACCAATCCTGAAATCAGCCTCCAGAAATTCTAAGGGAATACTGAGGAACCCCTCATTGCACCACTCAATGCTGTCATTGGTCCCTAATGCTCATAGTTCACAGACGGGATTGGCGCACCCAAACCAATGGGCATGCAAGCCTCAAACTGCGAGCCGCCACCTGTGTGATCTTGCACAAGGTGCTACTCAAAGACCACCAACCTGGGTGGAAATGTATAACACCTTTCAAGCCTGGAGTGTGAGCTAGTCACCAGGAACATATCATGGTTCCAGAAAGTGGACTTCCCCAGCTCAACTGAACAGGAGGAGGAAGCAGATTATGTGATGTGTGAAGAGCCTCAGGGACATAAAAAAAAAAAAGAAGCTGGTCACTACCCCCGGGGAACGAAGTACAGAGACCAATCTCAAAGCAGCCAGGACTCTGAGGAGACGAGAGGACATTCTCGTCATCAACGATATCACCTCAGACCAAACCCACCACCAAGGCCAAAGACTTAGAGACTTTCCAAGCCAAGTGCCACAGCAGAGTTCATCATCAAGTTGGGAAGGGATGTAATGGCCACCTAACCCCTCCCCCGTGGTGGCAGGCTTTCCCGTAGCAGCACCATGTACATTCTCTGGCCAGGTGTGGCCTTAGGCTATGTAATAAATGGGCGGGGACCTCTCTTGATCTTCCGGCCCACACAGAGTACCAAGCGTGTGTGTGTCTTTTCTTTGTGCTAAGCTATATCCAGGATTTGCCGCGTGGGCCCAGCATTGTAATGCTGTGGCCCCTGCCACACATATATACTCTCAATACAAAGAATAGAAAAGAAATACTTTCACGCTACTCGCTTTCAGCAATAAACATTTATAACTGTTATGCGCACAATGTCGTTAACAGCTTGGGAGCCACGCTGGTCAGGAGCAGGGCACTGGGCTGGTATTGGCTGGGTGGTGAGGACTGTGGACTCTTTAATCCCTTGGCAGATTGGACTGCACTTGACCCATGATCAGTACAAACGGATTGCGCCCGGAGGTATTCAAGTAGTTTTGGGGTGATGGTTATACTCACCTAAGTTTTGGTTATATATAATAAATGTTTGTGTAAATTCTATAGTAGCCCAAGCTGCTTACTATATCGTGCGCACAATAGTTATAAATGTTTATTTACTGTGATATAATCAGTGACGGTTGCAAGTGAGTACAGTGAAAGTATTGCTTTTATATTCTTTGTATTGGGAGTATATATGGAGCACACAAAATCGACATAATTAGAAACAATAAATAAATACAGCTTCATACTTCCTGGTTGGAGTGTTGACAGCCAATTAGAATAAAGCTCGGACATGCATTTTGCCTTTAAACACAAAAGTGATAGAGATTTATTGCAGTTTTTCAGCATCGACTGTGTCCCAGAGAATATCAGAGGGGGAGACAGAGTGTTGAAGTTGAGAAGACTTGAGTCACGATATATAATCGACCTCCAGACGAAAACCCCGAATGGGCTAAATAGTGGGGAGGAGTTGAAAGTACATCTGGGGATCTAGATTGTACAGGGGCATTCACTATCAGGGCTGTGGGTTATATATGAATTGAGAACAGGTAACAGAAGTATGAAGCTGTATTTATTTATTGTTTCTAATTATGTCTTATATATGGGGTGAAATGAAATGAACTTCAGAGGGAATGCTAGCAACCTAACATAGGTGGTTGCTAATTGCCGATCGAAGGCGAGATCGAATGAAATTATTGTTGAAACTCAGTCACAATTGATTTAGTCATATCTCACATAATTGAATGTATTTATCGTATTTAACGATCTAAATATAATATGCATGTGTACAACAGTGTTTTAAGACTAGGAATGAATACCATTACAAAATGGCGCCCGCAATAAGCGCACAGCCATCCCTCGTTTGTTTCAGTGACCATATGTGTAATGTTTAAAAGATGGTGCCTCCCAGCACGAAAAGTGAAACACTGACAAAGGATTTTATCCGAAACGCATTTGTTTGCTGAAATGAAATCACCGCTGTGATTACAAGCCCCGTGAGTGCTGGCATCCTTTCACGAGCAGAGAGGATTTTCGGAGCATTAATATTGCGCGGAGCACCGCCGTGATAGGGCACCCGCCCTTTGAGTGACTCGGGATATATATATTATATATTTTATCTACTGGCAGTCGGAAAAGACACAACTTGCCTAAAGAAATTATCAACCCAGCCGTGTGAGGCTGGGTCGGAATTATAACCATCCAGAAGGTACGTTTCTGGGCCGGCTGAATTATATAACATGGATAATCACAATCATTTTATGGTGATTACAAGAATCTAATCTTTTACAATATTCACAGGCATATATTTTATCTGGATTTGAATATCAGGTAAGCCTGAGCAAATTTGCTCAGTCTTTATAAACTTTATAAACTTTTGAGCACCATTTGCGAGTAATAATTGTTCAAACAAACATAGGACTCACTGCATTAATATATAGACAATGATTCCCACATGGGTTTATGGATTAAATATATTTGGTAAGGCATAATGCCGGCATGATGCCGGGGAATCTGGTGCTACCATAATATTGTTAGGAATTCTCGAGCTGTGGGGCACTCTATTTGCCTCCTGGGGAGGTAATATTTCTTCCTCTCATTGGGTGTCCTTTCTCCCTTCTCTTTTCCCTCTTCAAGTACATTTTAAATTCATTCGTTGATATAAGGAAAATATTTCATCTTAAC
This sequence comes from Lissotriton helveticus, assembly GCF_964261635.1. Lineage (NCBI taxonomy): Eukaryota > Metazoa > Chordata > Amphibia > Caudata > Salamandridae > Lissotriton > Lissotriton helveticus. The sequence goes on from NC_136065.1 coordinate 1,943,982,811, forward strand.
AAGATGCGGACTCAACACATGTAAATAATAATCCCACTTGCATGACATTAATTTCAATCACGTATTAACCATATGTAAAAATATTTATAATGCCCGATGTACGGCGTGACTACAATATCTGTTTGTATTATTTTTTCCCAGCCCTGATGAAGTCGTGGGTACCTGCCCATTCGACGAAACACGTGTTGGCTGGACTTGGAGAAAGCCTTATGGATTAAATGAACTATATATTTATTCCAATCTGATTTGATTTTGTGGATTAACCTGTACGATTGTATTACTGTGAAATATTCTGAGTTGGTGTGATAGGCTGACAGAAAAATACTTAGATCTACGGATCATTGGTGGGCCGGGATGATGACCCATACCTAGGCACCCAACAACTAAGATAGTGAGATCAACAAATACGAACATTGCCGATATTTGGTAGAGCGCCACAACCATCCAGGAATATCATCCTCCCTGTGTTCTTTATAGCGTCCCAAAATGTGTTTTCTCCATGTAATTTTCCATAGGAAACTTTAGACACGGCTACAGCCCGAACTGCTGAACGGAATTACAAATTTGGCAAAAATGTAGCCCTTGGTTCAGAAAGCGTCCTTTTTTTTAAATGGTGTAAATCCGTTCAGTAGTTGCTGAGAAAATCAAAAAATAAAGGTTTTGATATCTAGAGGCGCGGTGGATCCACGGACCCTCCCGACCACGAGCTTTATTCTAATTGGCAGTCAACACTCCAAACCAGGAAGTGTTGGCAGCCATCTTGTGACTTGGTAGAACCGAGAAAAACAAACACGAAAAACAAGAAAAGGGTGCAGGGTAGAAACACCCTGATCCCCTAGGCCTGCTCAGGGGGTCACTCAAGGACCAAAAAAGCATATCTTTTTTTTAAAAATCAGCCGAATTCGCGCTGGGTGCGCGAATCCGGCTGAGAAAAAAAAAATGAAGTGCTGGCTCCCACGCTTCGTTGAATTTAAACCTCCGGGTGGGCCACGTCCCGGGGGCACTGAAAAAAAATGTGTGGGGGGACCAATCCCCCCACACTGCCCCTGGGACTGCCACCTCCCTGGGGCAAGATTTATGAGTTGCGGGGGGCACGCAGCCCCCCACAGCCCTGAGGACCGCCACCGGCTGGCCCCCCCTCGTGGAGCCCTTTATGGCACTGCCACCACCCAGGACTGGCTCCTGCAGTGTCCCGGGGTGCCCACCCAGGGCAGGAGCACGGCTCACGCCCTGTCATAGCAAACACTGGTTCGGATTTTGTAAGCGAGAGCAGGTTTCCTGCTCTCGCTTACAAAATCCAAACCAAATTGCTTTTCCACAAGGGGAGCAGCATGTCAGCAGCTTCCTGTGTGGAAAAGCAATGCCGGATCTCGCAGGAGGCGGGGAGCCAGCGACCGTGGGGGAATTGGGGTCCCCCCACGGTCCCCAACGGAAAGGCCAGGCCCCGGGGGATGGGGTCTGCGGGGCTAATAGAGGTCTAATAGAGGTCTCAGGAGTGGAGCCACGCAGCCCCCCTCCTACATTAAAAAAAAAAAATTATGGCCATGCTCTGGGGGATGTGGTCCCCGGGCCGAAATTGGCCTCGGGAGGGGGGGCCACGCGGCCCCCTTCCCGTGTACATTTTTGTTTTTTAACAAGAAGGGGTCAGGCCCTGGGGGATGGGGTCCAGGGCCCAGAAAATATAAAGAGAAGAGGGACACACAGCCCCCTTCTTAAAAAATAAAATGTTTTAAAAAGCCGGCATTGGGGCTAGGCCCCACCCCCTTACTGCAGCACTCAGCAAACGTGCCCCCTGGTGCGTTGTAAGTTGGGGAATTAACAGCCTGATTCATGTACATGCCGTTTTGCGTGTCCCTAATAGCGAATCATAGCGATTCGCTATTGAGGACACGCAAAACGGCATTCATGTAGGAATTGCTACTTAAATAGCGATTCCTACATGTTCTTTATTTGCGAGTAGCAATTTGCTACTCGCAAATACTCCCCATTCATTCCTATGGGCCAAGAGGCCCATAGGAATGAATGGGGAGTATCCCTCATTTGCGAGTAGCAATTTGCTACTCGCAAATGAGATAGCGATTTTAAGGGTGCCAGGGGTGTCCAAAGGACGCCCTGTAGCACCCCTAAAATGCACATTTGAACAGGTGTTGCGCGCACACATGTCCAAAGGACATGTGTGTGTGCAACATGCAACTTAGAAAAATGCTTTTAAAAGCATTTTTCTGAGTTTTTGCTATTTACCGACAGGTCTGACCTCTCGGTAAATAGCGGCCCCAAAAGTCCAAAATCGCTATTTTGTTTTGTGTCATGAATAGCATTTGAGGAATCTCTATTAGAGATTCCTTACATGCCATTCCACGCAAATATGCGAATTCTTACATAGCGATTTTTGCATTTGGTATCATGAATACCAAATGCAAAAATTGCACTCGCAAAGGGCCAGATTCTGAGAATCTGGCCCTTTGCGAGTGCAATTTACCTACATGAATCAGGCTGTAATTCCCCTTGAATACTGAGGGTCCCTGGGGGCAAACTGACCCACCAGGTACCTCCAGTATACACCAGGGAGCTGCATTGCAGAGAGGTGTTCAGAGGCCACGTCTCTTTTTACACCTCTCTGCAACGCAGCTCTGTGGCGCTTAATGGAGGTACCGAATGGGCTAGTTGGCCCCCAGGGATCCTCAGGACTCAAGTTAGGGAATTAAGTCCCCTTGAATCCTGAAGGTCCCTGGGGGCCAACTTGCCCACCAGGTACGTCCAGTAAGCACCACAGAGTTGTGTTGCAGAGAGGTGTAAAAAGGGGCGTGGCCTCAGACCACCTCTCTGCAACGCAGCTCTGTGGCGCTTACTGAAGGTACATGGTGCGCTAGTTGGCCGCCAGGGACCCTCAGGATTCAAGGGGAATTAATCCCCCAAATTAAAACCCGCCAGGGGGTGCGTTTGCACAGTGGTGAAGGGAGGGGGCGGAGCCTGATGGGACATGTGTGTACTTATGCAATCACTCCACCAAAACCCAAGCAGTTATAAATTCACCATGCACTCTCTTTGCAGCACTCTAATCATCCAATCATTACCCATGCACTCTTGCAATGAACCATACACTGACTCATGCACTGCTACAATACCAGCAGTACCCATGCAGTCCAGCCATTGCCTGTCATCACCCATTGTGAAAAGGTAGGGCCGAATTCGACCAAGAACTCTTCAGTATTTGCCCGGCGTTAGCCGCCTCTCATACTATTCGAGATTACCAAACAAAGAGGCAGGCGCTGGAGACAGAAGGCAGGAAACAGGAGTTTATTCCGACGGAGCAGAACACGTCAAATCAGACAACAGGGTATCTTCTCGAGGTGCTCTAACCGCATCTCTGAGGCCTGGCCTCTTATACACAAGTTTATGGCTTTATTACATTTATGACATCCGTGGTATTGCTTTGAAGTACGAAAAAGGCATCTTTGGAATCCCCGGTTCAGGCCCGTTCTCACACATATCTACAGTAGGGGTCCCCACCCAAATCTCAGCATGATGGCTATCGCGCAGCTGGACGTTCCGCTGGGAACAGGAATGCGGGCGATCGGTCGGATCTAGGGGTGTGAAGGCATTGATTAATCCCCGCTCCTTTGATGTGAGGCGAGGTCCTACTGTAGGGGGCAATAAACCGTATCTGTTGGGCTAGGTGATGGCCTGGGATCAGGCCGGACAATCGGGCAGGGAGGAAGAGGTTATCAAAAGGGCCTGTTCTATGAATGAGATGAAAGAGTGAGGGGGTTCAGCACGGGATGTGGCTCGGAGACAGGGTCGCGCTGGAGGTGCGTTTATGGCCCAAGCAGGAGAGACCGGGGGCTGTCGGGGCGCGGGGGGGATGCTTGCGAGGCAAGAGAGTGAGGGGGGAGAGACGCGCTGGCTATCGGGAGTGGGCAGAGAGGCCATGGCAATCAACATGGCTGCTGCTTACGGAAAAGGACAAGATGGCGCCGATAATATTTACGCCACAATCCAGATTTTAACAGTCCTCCCTTTTCAACATATCTAGCCAGCTTGTCAATTTATGTCTATCCCCATTATATTACGTATTTCGATATCATACAAAGCCTTCATACGTTCAGCTTCGAGGTTCGGAGTCTTAGGGCAAATACAGTTAGCAAACAGTGAGCACAGAGGCGGCAAGCATTGAATATCCAGGCAGAGTCCACATATTACGACGATTTGTATCAGTACGATCATGAACAACCTCCATCCCCAGTCTTTTACAGCACTCCAGAACCAACTCCCAAGTGACCATCCGTCTTGTTCCTGATGAATTTCTGAGGAGAGTCTGTGGAGGTGTTCAATGGCTTTGTAGACTGAGGGCGAATTGTCTGGTATGTAGGTACAACAGCTGGACCCGATGATACGGCATGCTCCTCCACGGTCCGCCAGAACCACATCTAGAACAAGGCGGTTTTGAAGAGCCACCAGACGGACCGCCTGAAGCTCGGCTGTATTGTTTGTGAGGATACCAGCTGTAATGTTCATCGTTGTTTCGACTGCCTGGGACAAATGCCGAATGGCACGACTGTTCGCCATCGGACCCCAAAGTGGAACAAGTCCCTTTATTGCATCCAAGAATTGTGCTCCAGTGGTGTCGGCCTGCTCAATGTCCTTCGCTCGTTTTTGTCGGTGATGGTTTGCCGGAGCCACATAGGTCGGAGGAAGGATGAAGGCAATGTAGCAGGTACCTCCCCAGCCCTTTGGGAGCCAGGTGTAGGCTTTTGTACCACAGACGAAGTACATGTTTGGAGAGGTGACAAAAGAGGGTGGGTCGGTTGAGTCCAAAGTTCTGGTGATGCGGCAAGCGCTGTGGCCCACCAGTTGTGTCCCATGGCCTGTGATGCATACAAGGCCCGAGACATTGATGACAGATAGGGCCACAGTCAGGGTGGGAGCCGTTCGTTTCCGGAGGTAGGAGAAGGTGGGTCTGGCTGGATTGTTGAATACTTGCATCTCCACCCTTTCTTTGGCGGGGATGTCCATGTGAACAGAAGCATTGGAGGATAGAGGGCAGAAGGGAGCAGCAGTTCTTCCGGTTTTGTTCAGCCAGACCCCATGATAAAAGTGCGACATAGTTCCGCTGGAAGTGGCATTGTCTCTGTAGCTCTCTTGCAAGAGGATCAGCCAAGCAAGGCAGGAACCATGAACAGAGAAAGGTGAAGGGATGAAGGGGATGGAATGTCCGGTGGCATGTGGTATCAACCCACAGATCCAGCAATTCGTGGCATTGGCAGCAAGGTTGTGTTGGTGCAGCAACTGTACGAAGGAGTTGTTCCAGAACTCCTTACGCCTTTCTTGGATTTGAGGTGAAAGAGAGACCAGGTAGTGTTCTTTTATGGTGGTAGGCTGTGCAGTCGTCAGAAATGTCTTATGAGCCGGTGCGTTCTCTTCCACGATCCAGAAGGTAGTCATGAGGAGGAGGCAAAAGAGAAGAGCGATAAGAAGAGCAATAGTCTTTGAGCTGTGCAATCTGTCAGTTTTCGGGTTTCTGTAGTGGGTCTTCGGATGTCCGGTTGCTTCCATCATCTTCGTATCGGGCGCTTCCATCATCTTCAAGGTGCTCGGTAGTGGGCAGAGCCACAAACTTCGTTGGGCTTCTCTCCTGGCAGCCTTAGTAGTGTTAGGTCACCAGTCTGAGAATTGTAACTTAGTCAGTGGTCTGCTTAGCCGAAGCTCCCTTCTTTCGTCGCAGGTTATACCCTTCTCTGGATGGCACAGTGGGATCAGGGAATTTCGCCAATTCGAGTGTCTCTGTCTCAGGGTAGCAGCTCAGGGATGGTCGGTCTTTGTTCAGGAGCTCTTCTTGGGTGGTCACGTCTTCGGTCGACGTCAGGGTCGGAGAGATTTTCTTGCAATGATGTGCATGCAGCCAATTTCGCTTCCCCTCCACTCGAAGAGCTGTTCGGGTGGTGATCAAGACTTGCCAGGGGCCCGTCCAGCGGGGTTCCAGACTCTTCTCCCATTGGAAGTTCCGAATTAGGACGAAATCTCCAGGCTGGATGGTATGTCCGGGGCCCCTGGAAGCATCGGGGATGGCCTGCAGCACCTGATGATGAATAACAGACAGTGTTTTAGTTAGGTTATACAGATAATCAGACATTAGGACGTCCGGGACGTCGTGAATAGAGGTCGGTTTGGGTGCAGACCAGATACTCAGCGGCCGGCCGAAAACGACCTCGTAAGGGGTCAAGTGGTGTTTGGTGGGGGTGGAACGCATTGACAGCAATGCCAGGGGAAGAGCGTCTGGCCATTTTAGTCCTGTGGTAGCCACTATTTTTGCCAGTTTTAGTTTCAATGTGGCGTTGTGTCGCTCGACCAGTCCAGCTGATTGGGGGTGAAAAACTGTGTGGAATTTCTGTCGTACCCCCAACCCCTTCAGGATAAGCTGGATACCCTCGGCTACGAAATGGGGGCCATTGTCACTCCATAAAATACGACAAAGGCCGTAGCGAGGGAAGAACTCTTTCAGTAGTACCTTTGCAGTGGCAATGGCAGTGTTGTCACGCGTCGGGTAGGCTTCCACCCATTTGCTAAAAGCGCATACAACAACCAGTACATACTTCAGTCCTTGACATCTCTCTAACTGAATATAGTCCATCTGTAGGACTTCAAATGGGTGGTTGGGGACCCCAAATCCTCCTCGGGGTACGACAGTACCTTTCCCAGGGTTGTGTTGCAGACAAACTGGGCATTGTTGGACAAGACGTTTGGCTGAGTCTGTAATTTTGTCGTTATGCCACACTCGGGAGACAAGTTCAGCCATAGGGGCTGCTCCTATGTGTGCAGGGGAGTGAGCCATGGTCAGTATAGGGATCAAGTATGAATTGGGTAGCAACCATTTGTTCATGTCTTTTGTCCGCCAGCAGCCTTCATCGTCCTTCAGTCCCACCCGTGCCCATTCAGTCAATTCGTGTGGTGCACTAGCTATCTGGATGTCCCTAATGGTCTCCCTAGCGTCCTTCCATTTTTCTGTTTGTGACCTGGTCACGTATATGCGTGTTGTCGTCCTATTCTCTGCTGTCGTCCGGGCGGTGATGTCCGCCAGTGCATTCCCCTGTCCGACGATATCTGTCACCCTTTTGTGTGCCTGACATTTGATCACAGCAAGTCGTTTGGGAAGGAGAACTGCTTCAGTCAGAGCGGAGACTAGATCTCCGTGTAGGATGGGGGTGCCGTGTGAGGTCAGGAATCCCCTTTCCTTCCACAGGAGCCCAAAATGATGCACCACCCCGAAGGCATACTGGCTGTCCGTGTAAATGTTTGCTGTCGTCCCTGCTGCTAGGATACAAGCTCGTGTGAGGGCAATCAGTTCTGCTGCCTGTGCAGATTTCTGTGTGATGCGGGCGGTCTCAACTACAGTTCGGGCTGTGGTGACTGCATACGCAGCTGAGGTGGTGCCATCGGTGAGTTTAATGCAAGAGCCATCCACCCATAGCTCTCCGTCAGGATCTGGGAAAGCTGTGTCTCGAAGGTCCACTCTACTCCTAGTCTGTTCGTCCGTGAGGGTCACACAGTCATGTATAGGGGGCACATCGGGATCATTCTCAGGCAGAGGCAACAAGGTGGCTGGGTTCAGTGTGGTGCATCGTTTCAAGGTGATGTGAGGTGCGAGCAGTGTCAGTTCGTACCCAGTCAGTCGTGCGCTGGTCAGGTGTTGTGTCTTGGTCTGGTTTAGGAGGGTGTTTACAGCATGGGGCACTAGTACAGTGAGGGAATTCGAGAGTACGATCCCCTCACTTTGTCGGATAGAGACAGCAGTAGCAGCTACTGCTCGAAGGCAGGCAGGCAAAGCTCTCGCTACAGGGTCAAGAGAGGCAGAGAAATAGGCACATGGTCGTTGTTTGGGGCCGATGGTTTGGGTCAGGACAGACAAAGCGCATCCCTCCCTTTCGTGGGTGTAGAGAGAGAAGGGTTTTGTATAATCAGGGGTTCCTAGGACTGGTGCTGAACAAAGGGCGTCTCGTAGTTCCTTGAAGGAGGATTGGCATTCAGGGGTCCAAGGGAGCGGGAAGGGGACATCTTTAGCCAGTAGGGAAAGTAGTGGTTTCACAATGAGGCTGAAATTTGGCAACCATTGTCGACAGAAGGAGGTGAGGCCTACCAAAGAGCGGACTTGCTTCGGGGTTCTAGGGATAGGGGTCTCTAGAGTAGCCTGAATTCGATCGGGTGTGAGTTTTCTCCCATCTTTGGACAAGAGGTGGCCTAGGTAAGTGACTTGAGGTTGGCAGAATTGCAACTTCTTCTTGGAGACCTTGTGGCCGTTTTCCGCGAGGAAGTGCAGGAGTTGGATGGTGGCTGTGACTGCAAGTGGAGTGGTGTCGGCCGCCAAAAGGATATCATCGACGTACTGTATCAACACCACTCCATCCGGTAACTGGACTGCATCCAGCTGTCTCTTCAGGGCCTGGCTGTAGATGCTTGGACTTTCAGTGTAGCCCTGGGGTGCTCTACAAAATCTATATGAGCGGGATTTTAAAGTGAAGCCGAAAAGGTAGCGGCTGTCTGAGTGGATGGGGATGGAGAAAAATGCGTTCTTGAGATCGATTACCGTGAAGGTGGTGGCAGTGGAAGGAATCAGGGTCAGAATGGTGGTGATGTCTGAGACTACAGGGTACTGAGGTACGACTACTTTGTTGACTTCTCGTAGGTCGATGATGAAGCGGTACGATGCGAATGTGTATGTATAGCTATATGTCATGAAGAAGGTATTCGATTTCTAGTATATACATACAATTGCTAAATGTAGGGAACAACAGGGGGCCTTATTTAAAACAAAAAGATGTAGCGCTGCACCGCAAGCCTTTTTTTCTGCACTGAGCTGCGTCATTTTGAAACCACAAGGATGCGTCATACTTACAATGATAAAACGCATTGCTGTGGTTTCCCCTGCGCTGGCGCACAATTGGCTGCCATGCGCCAACACAGGCACCCTTGGAATTGCACCATGTGCGTTGAGGGGAGACCTTTCTGCAAAAAAACAATCACAAAAGGCTTTTTCCTCTTTCAATGTGTGCTAAAGAATGCAAAGTATTTCTCCTCATTGCTCCCCCCTACACCTCCCCGGGGGAGGCGTAGGATTCTGAAGCATTGCCAGGTTTACCAAATGTTGTAAATCTGGGAATGTGGAAGAATCCATGGGTGTTGCGTGGAGTTCTACAGAAGTCAAGTAGGAGCAATACCCATTTCTGCCTATCATTCTTTATTACAAGCTACTTCAGCACAAGTTTAATGGAACCTGGCATCACACAAAATAGTCAAAATCTAACTTTGATAAGTCTATTTAGATCTTCTTTACACAGAGACTTTGCAAAATGTTTCTCCTCAACAATATAGGAGCTCTCTTTAGTCGTACATAAAATTGATTTTACTTTAATTTTCCTTAGAGATATAACTATCAATCCACACAAATAGGCTTTCAGAAAATGCCATGCTATAGAAACGTTACCTACACTGCATATGTTACAACTCAAAATTCCCCAATATCTCTCTGGACAGCTGTCGATTTTCAAAGACGGACAAATTTAGTCTTACATTTCTGGCTTTGTTGTAATTTGAAGGATAAGTTCTAAGTTCAGGCTCACTAGTACACAGTCTGAAATTATAATATTTACAATTTCTACATGTTTAATGATCGAAAGTAGAGCTAATGAAATCAAGAAAAACGTCGATCCTTAAACGCCTTTAATGCTCAGGTAAATAGAAGCTATATTTTCTAACACATTTATTTTTAGATTCTCCACAAATCTTTTATAGCCAAAATACATTTAAGTGTCTTAAATTTTTCATTATATATGGCCCCCCCATTCAACCATTCGATCTCCAATATAGGGTTCCAGAGTTACCACACTTGTATGAGAAGTAATGGTACTGTCTCTTCAACTTCCAGGGAAGTCCTTTCTAAGCATATCTGTTTCTTGCAGAAATAAAATATCAGTTTAAACAGATAAGTGGAGATTTGTCGTATTGCACCAACAGAACACTCATGGTTACAAGGGAGATATACATTTGGGGTTATATCGCAGGGGGGAAATATAAATTCAGATTACAGTCAAAAATATAAACAATGTGGCATAGTATATGTAGACAAGCTGTTTGATTGCACAGTGACAGAGTAGGACCTGCACAGAGGTTGTACATGTTCAGAAAATGAACAAAGGCAATGGATTGTGGTGCAGTCGCACAGCGTCTATATGCAAAAGGTAAATTCAGAGGGAGTGTACCATAGGATAAAGCATATGTGGGCAGAGTGTAGTGCATGCACAAAGGAGCATATGATGGACCACTAACCCATACATTCACTAAGACACATTTAACCACTCACTTATACAGTCAATCACACACACTTATACACCCACTCATTCTTCAATATACCTTGGCATATATATAAAACATATTTAAACTTTACAGAAACACAGTCACTGGATGATGCATCAGTGATGTCATCAGTGATGTCATCAGTGATATCATTTGAGATGTCATCAGTGATGTCATCAGTGATGACACTGGCCATGTCATGAATGATGTAATATGTGACGTCATCAGCAGTGCATTGTGGGGGCGCGAGTTATAGTTAACTGAACTAACTATAACAGGGGAATTTCTATGGTTTTGTACTAGTGAAATGTACAACTTACTATAACGTCCCTTACACCTATGTTTTTTTCAGTGAATTTTAGAGGTTTTTTAAATGCTAATTTCTAACTGAAACGTGCCTGAAACCTATGGTTTTTTCAGTGAATTTCACTGGTTTTTAAAATGCTAATTTCTAACTATGCATACAAAGTTAGGACATGTGAAGAAAGAGGAAGAAAAGCGCAGCAAGAAGCAAGACAAATGCAGAAAGAGGCAACATAAGTCCAGAAAGACGAAGAAAAGTGCAGGAAGAAGCAAGAGATGTGCAGAAAGAACCAACAGAGGAGCAGGAAGTCCTCCTGTGCTCCCAGCTTTTTAGTGACGGGTACTGGTGGTAACTGACTCTGACTAACCAGGACCGGAGCCAGTGCTATGCTAAAAGACACTTAGAATACAGTGAAAACACCTACATACACTAGGGAACACTATGCATTGGGGTACCCCTGTGATGAGCATGACCTCCTCTATATTTGCCATGGGTTTGTGCCTGGGTTATTGTATGAGTACATGGGTAGTGACTGGATGATTAGAGTGCTGCAAGGACAGGGCATGGTGATTTTATAACTGCTTGGGTTTTGGCGGAGTGATTGGATAAGTACATGATGCTGGCTGGGTGATTGGAAGAGTTCATGGGTAGTGACAGAGGGATTTCTAGAGTGCCTGGGTACAACCTGGGTAATTGGAGGAGTGGATCAGTACTGTGGAGGTGGATAGAGGTCTGCATGGGTAGTGCACAGGGGGTTGTAGCAGTGCATGTGTTAGTGCCTGGGTCACTCCATGAGTACATGGGTACTGACTGGAAGATTAGAGTACTGCAAGGAGAATGCATGGTGAATTTATAAGTGCCTGGGTTTTGGCGGCGTGACTGGATAAGTACATGGTGCTCGCTGGGTGATTGGATGAGTGCATGGTGTTAAAATCTGGATTGTGGCGTAAACATTATCGGCGCCATCTTGTCCTTTTCAGATCCATACGTGCGCGTAAGCAGCAGCCATTTTGATTGCCATGGCCTCTCTGCCCACTCCCGATAGCCAGCGCGTCTCTCCCCCCTCACTCTCTTGCCTCGCAAGCATCCCCCCGCGCCCCGACAGCCCCCGGTCTCTCCTGCTTGGGCCATAAACGCACCTCCAGCGCGACCCTGTCTCCGAGCCACATCCCGTGCTGAACCCCCTCACTCTTTCATCTCATTCATAGAACAGGCCCTTTTGATAACCTCTTCCCCCCTGCCCGATTGTCAGGCCTGATCCCAGGCCATCACCTAGCCCAACAGATACGGTTTATTGCCCCCTACAGTAGGACCTCGCCTCACATCAAAGGAGCGGGGATTAATCAATGCCTTCACACCCCTAGATCCGACCGATCGCCCGCATTCCTGTTCCCAGCGGAATGTCCAGCTGCGCGATAGCCATCATGCTGAGATTTGGGTGGGGACCCCTACTGTAGATATGTGTGAGAACGGGCCTGAACCGGGGATTCCAAAGATGCCTTTTTCGTACTTCAAAGCAATACCACGTATGTCATAAATGTAATAAAGCCATAAACTTGTGTATAAGAGGCCAGGACTCAGAGATGCGGTTAGAGCACCTCGAGAAGATACCCTGTTGTCTGATTTGACGTGTTCTGCTCCGTCGGAATAAACTCCTGTTTCCTGCCTTCTGTCTCCAGCGCCTGCCTCTTTGTTTGGTAATCTCGAATGGTATGAGAGGCGGCTAACGCCGGGCAAATACTGAAGGGTTCTTGGTCGAATTCGGCCCTACCTTTTCACAATTGGCGTCCCAAACGTGGGGCCCATCAGCGACACGTGGATCCAGTGGGAGAGGTCCCGACGACAGTGTGAACAACTGCAACGATCAGGAAGAGCTCCTGCCCGATAGACCCTCGTCTGGCAGCCGATCATCCGAACTTCACCGGTTCTGAGCAGACCTCTCTTGAGTGATCTACGGTCCTGACTGGGAACCATCGCAGAATTTGCGAATTTCGGCGTTTGCGAACCCATTTGGCCTTGATACATATGGCCCATAATCCATTATCCTCTGCATAATGTTCAGATTTTAACAAAAAAACATTTATTTCTAAATCAAACTGTTCAAAAGTTACAAACACGCAACAACACTTGTTGCCGTGCAGTGGAAGGCCCTTTGCAAAGGTTGATTGGTCACCTTTCTGTAGCTTATTGCTATATCTAAATTGAGTTAAACTGGTACTAAAGAGGTGTAACTAATGCCCAAACAGTATTAACAAGTTTAAAATTGACAAAATAAAGAGTAATATAATAAAAAATAATGTACCACATAGTGCCGAATAATTTGCCTTTTCTTGCTGCATAATTTACTCAACCATGCAGCATAATTTGGTTCTCTGCTGTTGCATAATTACAGTGGCCCTGGTTATGTTAATCTATGCTATGCTATGTTATGTTAGGTTATGTTATGTTATCTAGCATTGGTATAATACACTACGACCACTAGTGTGGGATCACAGATGAATTTGCATACTTTGTTGGGGATTTATGGTTGGTGTTCTGTCCTATGTTGGCATAGTTTGGTATATTTCATGAGATCCTGGCATGTGGTATGGTTGTTTTGTTGGTGGTATGTGAGGGGCAACTCCTCCGCTAAGGTGGAGGAGAGTCGCCCCATAGCTCGCAAAGCAGGAAAAAAAGAAAATGATAATAACCTCATTGCTATGGGGCTGGTAATAGAGGGGCGGGGCTGGGGTCACAGTGGTAGGAGTGGTTTGCACACTCCATGTGTGCATGACTGCTTGTCTGGCTCTCTTGGGCCGGCCAACCAGTCATGCTCACTTTGCATCTTACCCACCACGCTGTACAGCACTGCCTGATGAGGAACATGCACAGGCTCCCTCTCCTCATCTGAGCGCCGAACAACGGCGCTCAGACCAATCACAATGCTGCATGGTGAGATTGGCTATGGGTAGCCAATCACAACGCTGCAGTGCAGCGTGCTGATTGGCTTTGAGGAGCCTAGGTGCGTCCTGGTTTTGACCCCCCAAAAAGAGCGGCAATGCAACAGGGAGATGGCGGCGGTTTTAAAGGTAAATGTTTATTTATATTTTTTGCCTTCCCCTCCTTGTCACACCCGTTCCCTGCCAGCTGCTACTGGGTGTGTGTGCCAGTGTTTATTTAAGTATGTGTAGAAGAATAGAGCAAACGTCTTTCATTATAGCTGTGATTGTAATTTCATCATCCAGAGGGCCTGCCGGGAACTGCCTCCCCTTATCCTCCCCACCCCCACCCGCCTATCTGCATACCAGGACTATGGGAACATTAGTTACATGCTCTTTACCTTGGTGTGGGAGGCACATTTAAATTTAAAAAAGGGGATCTAAGACTGAGGTATTTGAAGAAAGCAGTGTAGTGGGTAGGGCTGAATAAGCTGCTGTTATTGAACGAAGCACATACAAGCTGCACAAACACCTGCCAAAGAGTCAGCAGCTTCTGCTTTTTCTTTGCTCTTCTGATGAAAAGATAGGAGGTTTCTTGTAAGCTAGGCCGAGGCCTTAGTCACTTCAGGAAAGATGGCAATATCAGCTTCACACCATCTCACTGTCCGTGGCATGTGACCCTGAGCAGCTTAAAACGAAACACTGCTTGAGAGTGATTCATAGAAATCTATATATTAAGTATAGAAAGAATAAATACTATCCTCAAAAAGGTAAATATTAGACAAGAACACCAGGAGAACTCTTCTAAGAAATACACAGGGGAGGTAGAAACAATCACAAGACTATCATAAAAATATAGACATTGGGTGAAACATAATGAAATTACTCCAAGATATGGAATCATATGTACTGTTTATACAGAAATCAAGACCGATTAATTAACTCACAATCACTATTCATAAAAATATAAAGATGGAAGGTCTAATTCACAATGGTAAATTCACATGTGTAAATCTACTCTCGAGTAGATCTACTCTTACAAGTAGGTGTAACTGTCCACTATACAGAATTTCAGAGTGGAAATTTACACCTAATTGTAGACTTAAGAGTCTCCACCCCCTCAAATGAGGGAATGAAGACTCATACAACTGAAATTATGAGTGTAAAGTTACTTTTGGTAACTTTTAAGGTGCTGGTGGACATCTCCATCACCAGGGTGGAAATCTCCCAATAGAAAAGTATAGAGAAATGTAATGTATTATATGTTAATTAAAAAATATTCTAATGTAAAATATAACTGTGAAATAATTGAAAATAATTATGAACCATATACAAATAAACTTGGTTAGAAGCTTCGTATTTAATTAATATAAATGTTTAAAAATAGGTGAAACATTTAATTTATTCTTTATTAGAATTTGTAATTAAATGGTAAAAAATCAATAATTATACTTATTTTCATAACATGAAATATATGTATATAAATTTTAATTAATTGAGATAATTTAGCGCCTTAACAGGCGTTCTATTGAGTGGGCGGGGCTCCGTCGGCCGTTGGCCGACGGCAGCACCCGCGAAGTAGTGCTCCCGTCGGGTTACGAATAATTCCTTGGGGTAGTTATTTTAACTACTTTTATTTCTATGAGAGTGAGTTGACCATGTGGAGTGCTGGACATACTCCAAGGCAGAGCTAGAGGACATTTGAGCCTGTTTCAACGTTATGAGGGCTGCAGTAAATATAAAATGGTATTTTTAAATTGCAATGGTCTTCAGGCCCGGACTGGCCATAGCGGGCACCGGGCAATTCCCCGGTGCGCCGCAAGGGTGGGGGCCGGTTTTGGACCCTGGGGGCCGTTTTAGTTACAGGGCCGTTTTTGCAGCATAGCTGCAAAATCGGCCCTGTAACAAAATCGGCCGAAAACCGGCCCGGCAAAGAGCTCAGTGGCACCCCCAGGGGGCCGGTCGAGCACTTTGCCAGGGCCGGTTTTGGTTCTCAGTCCGGCACTGATGGTCTTATTCTTTTGTGAGTACGTTTTGTATTAGCATGTCTCTTCCTAAGCCTCTGCATAATTAGACCTTGACCCCCAACCATTTCTGGAGTAATTATTTCCCATCTTCCTGCCACTGCACCGGTCCCTGTCACATTTAGTAAAAAAAATTACAAGTGCAGAAATATCTGCCATCTAAATGTAGCTCATTGTACAAAAAAAGGTAGAGGAAAGGCAGAGGTGGAGATCTCCAGTAGTAGTTTTGTGATTTGCACTTAGTTGCACCTGCATCGGGTGTGATGTGCAGAAATCATGAGAACTATTTGTACAATTCTTCCTTATCTCTGGCTAAGCTATCGCTGGACATGCGCCATCTCAAACTGCATTCTGCGATCTCAGCCTGTTCAAACAGTGAAACTGGGAGGCATTAGTGATGTCCAACGGGTTAATTTACAGTTTGGCAGAGCAGGTTGATCACCATAAATTGGTAGTGCATGCGCCCAAAGTTGGGGTTCTTCAGCCCCAATTACAAACGGGTTAACTATAGGATTTGTACAAGTGGAGTCTCAGTTGGCTCTGCTGGAGCAAACTCTTGACCAGCTAGAAAGTCCCCCACTTACCACCAATTCATGGTGATGGTCTCCCACCATCTTTTTGGTGGAGCAATACTCTCTAGATATCCAAACCCGCGACCACAAGCCATAGAAGTCCAAGACAGAAATATAACTTAATGGCCCTGATACGCTCGGAGAAAAATCTGAGCATGAGAGCCATTGAATGTTTTTCAAATACATACTAGTGCTTTGGGAATTTGTTTTAAAAAAATAAACAGGAATTCCAAGTAGGGAAGAAATAACATAGCGTCTGCTCAGTATTCCCCTCAACCTGCAGTGGAGCCGCAAGGCAGTGGCTCTACTTTAGGCTTCGAGATCACTGCCAGGCAGTCCTCTTACAGGTGAGCAGAGGCTCAACTGTTAGCCATATCTCTCACACTGTGCCAAACACATACCACAGCGGGACCATGCCTACAAAGGTGAATGTGAGAAACTTCACCTGAGGAAAAACTGACAGGCGCAAGGTGGAAACTCCCCTGGGCAGGTGGTGGTGAATACCCAGGTGAATGAAACAAGGACGATCGTCCCACAATCAGCCCCCGCAGAAAAACACAACATGTTGGGAAGTAAAGGAGGGCGAGCGACACACCAAACTAAACTAGACAAATACACCCTACAAAAAGGCCTGGAGGATGGGGGCACCCCGACTGAACCAGCAGCAGGAAAAGAGGAACTAACACTGAACTACATCATGTCGCTATTAGCAAAGTCCATACCTTTTTAGAAACACGAATAGACACAGTCTCAATGGAAGTCTCCCTCATGAGAGCGGATATACGTAAACTGGGCGACAGAGTCCAAGAAGTGGAAAACACAGCAAAAACTCTAAAGGTGGGCACTTTGCTCCTTCAACAACTAGTAAAAGACATGCAATCTACGACAACAGCAATCGAAACAAAGTTAGATGAGTATGAAGGTTGTTGTAGGAGAAACTACATATGAAACATTGGAGTACCCGAACGAGCAGAGACACCAGCAGCAGGTCTCTTTGTAGAGGAGCTAATCTTGAAACACCTACAACCCCGTGGATTGTCAAACTATTTCTTCATTGAGAGAGCCCAAAGAGTTCCGAGAGGAAGACCTAGACCTGGGACCCCACCAAGACTGATCTTGGCCCGAGTCTTTTATTTCCGCGATCGCAACATCATAATACAGACTTCCCAGACTTTACCATAAATGTGCAAAGGCAAAGACGCAGCTTTCTCAAGGTCAAAGGAGCAATCAGAGACAAAGAACTTAAGTATGCAATGCTATTCCCTGCTAAGTTGAGGGTGGAGGCTGAAGTGAAGACCTTGTTCTTCTCCAACCCTGAAGACACTTGGGAGTAGTTAGACAGATGGCGAACTATGGAAACTACAAGTCCCTCTGGAAAACGGGCATGACGCATCGAGAAGTGTCAGAAACACACAAAAGTTACCCAGGAGAACACACGTACAAACACGGAACTAGACAAGGGTGAATAACAAGCGAACAGATGCCCTACTACAGTACACACCGTGATTAATGTCTATAATTCGCCGCCGCACCTTGAGGTTTTTAAATAAAAAAAAATTTAGACTGTATAACGGTGGGAACACCAACATGTTTGGACGATGTATGTAACTCTGTCACATAACCACGAACACAGTACTTGAACTCCACCCTCTGGACTATGAGGAAACTGAGGTAAAGGTGCCAGCAGAAGGCATAAATCCTGCTGACACATGAAATAAGAAAAAAAGGGATGGGGAAGCAGGGTTTTTTTGAGAGACCTAGGTCCCTATAGTTTCTGCTGGGGAGGGACGACAGGCGCTCTGCAATGTTGGGGAGGCAGGCAGTTTGTGAACCGTCATGTAAGGAGGGGGGAACAGACTCATTAAATTATTACAGGAACTATAATCCATATTGATTATACAAGTTGGGGAAGTAATTGTGTTATTTGTGTTCAATTGTTAAGGACCATTATACACAGACACGGTTTAATGACACTCTGTGGAATCAGACCACAGTAGGGAAACAGCATGCACCAGGATATCATCTTTACTGCCATACTCCTCACTATATTTGGGAAAATGGGAGGAGAAATACCCACAATCACACCCCCGATGATGCCTGACACTATGGAACCTACTCTCCAATTACTCTCCTGGAACGTTAATGGGCTCGGTGATAAGCTGAAGAGGGGGATAGTCCTCCAATTCATCAAGCAAAACACACCATATGTAGTTTTATTACAGGAGACCCATCGATAAGGTAACACACGTAAAGCGTTAAATAGATGGAGATATACATTAGTAGCACATGCAGGCTTCACAACGGGCTCTGGAGGGACAGGAATACTCCTATGTAGCCGCTTCCCCTTTATAATGGGAAGATCATGGACAGATCCACTGGGCAGATTTGCAGCACCCACGGGCACATGGAAAGGTAAACTGCTTAATATGCTTTCCGTCTATATCCTGCCAGTAATACAAAAGGTGGCCCTACCTCAATTGAGTAAATTAATCCTCAAATTACCAGAGGGGATTTAAACATGGCTCTATTTGGGCAAAAAGATCTTAAACCTCCAGAGGTCTACATTCGGGAGCGGCTCTTGACTATTTGGTGGCAATGGGCCTTGTAGGCGCCTGGAGATTGCAGAATCCAGACACTTCACAACTCACTTTCCACTCAGGAGTGCACAACAGTCAGTCACGAATAGGTTACATCCTAACAATAGCAGACCAAATACCCTATTTTAAGAACATGCAGCATCTCGTGTGTAGAATATCAGACCACTCACAGATATGGGCCCATTACACACGTGGCACACCACGATACGGAAAATGATCACCCTAAACCCTGGGCATCTAAAACTTCCCACATAAGTTATGATCGAATCTGAGATACCTAAGGGTATTTGCGCACTTAATAAATTGCTTAATAATAATAATCCGAACTACAGAACACTACTTTAACGAAAACGTTATCAAAGGACAGTCACTCCCTTTAACGGCTGGACAGAAAAAAGACAGGAAGCTCGTGCTCAGGGAATTAGAAAAAGAAAACCCAGAAAATGAAGTACAAATAGCCCTCTCATACAGTGAAGTGACAAACCACGCCCTTGCCATTAGGTGACAGGAATACAAAAACCTAGTAACGGAGGAGGCAAAAAAAGCCACTGAACGGTGCAACACAGAGTGTATGAAACTGGTGATAAAGCCATAAAACTATTGGCATGGCGAGGCAGGCGCTAAAAGGTAAATAGATCGGTGGCATCCCTTAAGACCGATGAGGGAGCGTCAGTGAGAGACCCTCAAGAGATTGCTGAGGTATTCACTACATACTTCACGCACCTGTACACACCCACAGCCTCTGCGACAACCGACGATTCTAGAGAATTTCTAGCAGAAATGCCTCTCCCCTCACTAACCATTGACAATACCACAATACTGGACAGTGACATCACTGATTATGAAATTATCAGTGCAATAAGTAGTATACAATCCAAGAAAGCAATGGGACAAAGTAGCCTCCCGATAGAACTATACAAACTCGTAGCCTCAAAAATAGCACCCTACATACGACAAATGTACCGTGTACGAAGACAGTAGACGACAGGGAAGCCTGCCCAAGGAACAAAGATTGGCCACTATCGTGTTCATACACTAGCAGAGTAAACCAGCTGAACTATGCAACTCGTATGAACCCACCTCGCTGCATAACGCAGAGGTTAAAATACTAGGCAAATTGCTGGCAAATAGACTTTTACTGGTCATCACAAACTTGGCACATCCAGACTAATCTTGCTTTATGCCGTGGAGGAATAAGGCACTAAACCTACAACGCCTTCATGTCGTGCTGGGCAGGAGAGACACCATCAAGAAAGCGGCAGCAATACTGTCACTAGATGCCCGCATGGCGTTTGACACCATCGAATGGCCGTACCTCTTTGCAGTACTGAAGCAGTCAGGCTTTGGCCCCAAATACTTTGCATGGATAAGGCTGCTATATGCGCAACTTCTAGCACACCTAGTAGTGAACTGAAATACAGCTCACAACTTTCCCCTCAAACTAGGTACACAGCAGGGATGTCCTCTGTCGCCTTTGATTTTTGCATAAATGCTGGAACCCCTTGCAACCTGGATAAGAGGAGATCTGTTGATCCGAGGGCTGCGGTGGACTGGGGGATGGGAGGACAGAGCCTACATGTATGTGCGTGATATACTACTATATGTGGCGTCACCGCATTCCTTCGTAAATAGGATCATGCAAATTTTCACTAACTTCCAGAAATACTCCAGCTACACCATCAATTGGTCCAAATCTGTACTATTTATCCTCCAAGGACCTAACCCAAAACTACCCCCAGACTGCACAGTGATGGTGGCCGAGGAAAGTTTCTGTTACTTGGGGATCTATGCTACAGGGGATCCTGCCCTTTAATACACACATAACCTACTTGGCCCCCTAAAACAACTGTAAAATGATAACAACCTTTACCGCTGTCCCTACTGGGCCGTGCTGTCCTTTTCAAAATTATGGCATTTCCAAGATTCTTGTACATCATACAAAACACACCTTTCCCTGTCCAAGACACATACTTTACCGTTATCAAAAGTGAGATGCGATCACTACTGTGGGATGGGAAACCCCCACGAATTGCCAAACATAAACTTGTGAAGGGGTGGTAGGATGGAGGAACAGCCCTTCCAAGTATCCGAATGTCCTACTGGGCGGCCCAGTTAGTGGTGGTCAACCAGTGGGTACATGGCTCACATATTGACCCTGCATACCAGATGGATAAATTACTCACGGTCCCTAGAGGCTACAGACAGACACTATATATACGAACACCACACATCAACTACTAACAGGCCCACCACAACAACCCATCAGTCTCTGGCACGAAGTGACAAAACGGTTGGGATGGCAAAAGAAAATGACTCAGTCCATGCCGCTATGCGATGCAGAAAGACAAGGTATATTGATTAGCACATGATCGGTATCTCAAGAGTGTGTGACCTATGGTCCAAAGGGACAGTTAAACCATTGACTACATACGAACAGAATATGATATGGTAGAATTCGAGATGTATAGATATTTATAAATTAGATATGCTCTAATGGCGGCCATCCCGTCGGGTTCATACCTCCCAGAATTGTCACCACTGGAGGACAGACTGCTGAATGACCGTATAGACTGCAAAGCGATATTCATGACTTATAGGAAACTATTAAATAATATGTCTGATCCCCGTCTGAAGCTACAAGAGCGATTGCAGGATCATTTAGAAGAGTTGTGGGAAGAGGACTGGCAGGAGGCGCTAGCTTTCCCCAGAGAAGTGGCTATAACCTCTAGACTAAAACTAGTCCAACTTAAAATCCTTCACAGAACTTTTTTTTCCTGCAACACCCTGACAAAAATTAAACATAAAGCTGATTCCACATACAGTAGGCAGTGTAAGGTAGAGGGCACATTCTACCACATATTATGGGAATGTTCTACTATCCAAAAGTATTGGGGGTCAGTGGTGACACAGTTGCGTATAGTTTCTGGTAAAGAACTTCAACAGACTCCTAAAGTATGGCTGCTCAATATATGGGGACAGACAGACCTCAACAGTAAGGAGCACATTTTGGTGACTCATGGTTTTGCCATTGCTAAACAAAACGTAGCACGGAAAATGGGGGTAAGCAAACCATCTACACTTGCAGAATGGGAACGTGATATGGACTGGTCGATGGTGGCAGAAGAGACCATTTATGAGAATAGAGGCCCCAAGAAATTAGATAAGATTGGGAGCAAGTGGAATACACATAGGGGTGTGCCCAGCCACATCGAGAAACAGAATGACCTTTCGGAGGGAAACAAGAAGGGGAAATATAGCAAGCCTGTAATGACATGTTTAAGACATAACCCACGAATGTGAATGCTAAATGTTAACTGTGTGCTGTATCACTGTGATGTTTACTGCTGTATCATACAATTGTGTATTGATTAATACCAATAAAAAAGAGTTAAAAAAAAGAATCCAGCAATTGCACTTCGCACTCATGATTGGAAAATTCTCATACTACTCGAATTTCAGAGGGAACACAGGAAACCACTAAAATCATCGATGTCATTCAAAAATATGCTCTTAAATCCAAAGGGCCAGATGTAGGTAATCCCAGATTACCGATTCTTAAATACCGAATAATACCGATTCGGTATTTAAGAACTGGCAATTGGGATGTAGGTATTTTTACCGAATCAATAACCGAATCGGGAATATTCGATAATTACCGAATCGGTATTTACCTTGCCTTGCGGCCCATAGGAACCTATGGCAATTACCGAATCTGTAAATACCGATTCGGTAAAATTACCGAATTGACAAGGGGGACACTTTGACACCCTGTTGCACCCCTGATTCAGGCTTGTGTGCCATGTGACACACATACATGCCCTCAGGCCGAATCGGTATTTTACCGAATCGGTAAATTTACAGAATCGATTCTGTAAAATATAGGCCCCCTACATCTCAATCACCAAATACCGGTCGGTAACGGCCGAAATCAGCCGTTACCGGCCGGTATTTGGTGACCTACATCTGGACCCAAGTATTTAACTTTGGAGAAATTATACTGTGTCACTAAGTTTCAGATGTGATGACACCTCAGTATTTTTTTTTGTTATTTCAAATATGATTTAAGAAGAATCATGGTGCTGTTTCATAAAATGACTGAGGAACAGTGATTTGAAACTTTTATTGTGACTAGCACTTTTATGTATTTCTATTAAACATTTAACTGGCTGCACTTATTCTCTTGCATATACAAAGCCACTTGTGCATTTTGATAAACACATTACATGCCTCCATAATTTTAAAACGTTTGCAGTTCCAAATTTTAGAAATCTGAGTTGTTTCAGGCTTTTCTATACATCAAAAGACAGCAATGCATCTTCCCCACATCATTTTTCAAGCAGGTTAAACTGCCCATCAATATGGCTGCAATAAATGCTTATGACTTCAGCCAAGCACTTTCCACTGTCAATGAACGCTACATTATACATTTAAAAGTCACAACTATTTTGAAGATCTGTTTCTCGTGGACACAGAATCATACTCATTGCACAATAAGAGGGGAAGTAAATGGAATGCTTGACAGAGACCAGGAAAAGGTTGGGTGGGGGGGGAAGGGAATTGTCATTACAATGAATTGTCGTTACAAATGATTTGGATAGAAAAGTGCAAATGTATATTATAAGTTTATTATGTCATGTTTTATTATCATAACCTCGTGTGTTATTTGTAATGCAATTTTGAAAATGGAACTGACAAATTAGTTACTTTTATAATCATAGACTTTGTGTTAGTGGATTTTTTTTGCTTTAAAGTAGGATATTTTGAAGGATTATACTGAATATCTTGATAAATATTTGATAAACATTTGAATAATTGAAGAAGGTTCATCATTCTCAAGTCATTTTCCTTAATTTATCCAAGAATTTCCACAACCTACGGAAACCAATATGTAATTTACATGTGATATCGACTCAACCCCATCCGTGCCACACTCACCCCCAAATTCAATGAATCCCTCACCAGGAATAATACCACCATACTACCCATTTTAAAGAAAACCCTCAATATATTCAAAGATGCTGGCAAACTACAACTGATCTCCCTGCTCCCCATCCCAGCCAAAATTCTGGAAGAACTCAGAAACAAATGGCTGGCTGACCACTTCAATGACAACCACATTCCCACATTCTGGACCCTTCTCAATAAAGATTGAGGAGCAGTCAGAGCAGCAAGATTTGCCCTCATCGCCGCCGGAGATGATATCTGCCTGATCATGGACAGAGGAGATACAGCAGGATTCAGCTCGACCTCTCAGCTGTGTTTAACATCATCTCCGACCCCAACCTCATCCAATGCCTCCATACACCTCTGTTGCCACTAAACTGATCTGCAAAGTACTCCAAGGATCCTCTCTCAACCTCACGCTGTCCAACGTACAAAATGCACTGCTTGCCACCATTGTCCACACATGGAATCCACATCATCTCATATGCAGAAGACACCCTCAACACTCAGACAGAGTTTATCACCTGCATGTCTGAAGTCACCAAAAAGATGAAGATCAAATGCCTAAAGCTCATCTCAACCACACAGAGGTGGTACTCTTCTTAAAGGACACCTCGCTGTTGACCCACGCCTGGTGGCCTGCCGAAATAGGACCAAGCCAGGAACCTCTAGTCTAGATAATACTGGACAACCAACTCTCAGTGACTAGCCAGATCAACGCAGACTATCTTCAGATGCCTCCCGATCAAAACTCATTGAACTGTCATACAGGCCCTGGTCTCCAACAAGCTGGACTATGAGCCCTCACTCTATGTTGGCATTACCACACATCCCACCAAGAGACTCCAGGTCATTCAAAATACTGCAGCAAATCTCACGCTTAAACTCCCACTCCGCACTCCACACACTTAAAAGGCAGTGCAATGTAACACACGAAATACACTGAGCATTACATGAGTTAGGTGCATAATAGTCAACAATCAGTTTTATGAGATTGACAGGAATCACACTAAGAATACACTTTTATAACTTTATTTGAATCAAATATCTATCTAAGTACATACAATATGTATAGTGTTTACTATGAAGACAAAAAAGATTGTGGCAACAATAATGGCTAACAAGCAGGACAATAAGACAATAAGAAATGCTGCAACATTATAATGGTAACTCAAAATTTACTGCACCAATTTTCCAACCCTTCACTACCTTTCTTTAGTTAACCTTCACACCAAAAGGAGTTCGTAAGAGTTTATTAGAGGATCTTGCTCATACCTTAATGGAAGAATAAAGGTATTGTTCCGTAAGAAGACAGCTGTTTCTGTCTCTACACTCAGCTGCTCTAGTTTCCCCAGGCAGGCTGATAAGCCTGTGTGGAGACTTGGTGGTCCTTTCTTTAGCCTTCAGAAAGAGATAGTTGTGTGCGACTCTCAGCTTGTATTACCCTGAGAGTGAAGATTTTTTTCACCCCTAATAATTTTCTAATGCCGCTTACGTACTTTACTTAAACTTTGCTGAATATTATTGAAATAAACAATCAATAACGGTGCCCTTTTACAAATCCATTAAAACTTGTTGACTGTCTAGAAAAAAATAACTGCAAAATCAAGATATCAGAACATACTGGAATAAACATATGTGAGCAAGTTGAATTATCACAGTGCAATCATTATATGATAGTGACTGCTGTGCTTTTTATAAAGAACATTCATTTGAAAAAATGATATATGAAATGCAATGAGGAGTACCTAAATAGAATAAATATGAAGAATATATCAATGGAGTTGTTTTCATATTTCTTGATTGAATAATCTTTGACCTTAACAAAAACAAACCTTGGTAAGTGGCGTAAAAGAATGTGGCACAACTCACTGTACAAAATGATTAACCCTGATTACATCTTGTCATGATTCACTCGCTGTTCTCATTTGTAAGATTGCGTATTTGTAAGTGTGGCTCAGTGGTTAGAGGCGGCAGACCCGGAAGCTGAGATCAGCCGTGGACCAGGGTTCGATTCCCCGCCTCGGCGGGTCTCGGGCTCAAAAATTCCACGGACTCGACAATTCTCGTTCCGGTGCCTACTCGACTCACGGGGTCACACTCTGCGACTCTGGGCAATAGCTTGCTTAATCTCCACTACGGCCCCTCGCGGCGGGATGCCTGGCTTTCACCTTGTGAATCCCCTGCCGGGGTATCTCACAGGGGAATACCAGGACGGGTTCCCTAAGCAAGCGCCTTGAGACCCCTGGGTGAATCGTGCACTATATAAATCGAAATACATTTACATTTACATTCTAATAAATCAGTAATATGTGTTGCCAAGATGGAACCATCACAAACTGCTTCCATTCCAACGAAAGGTTGTGCTGAATTTAGTAGGAAAGCAATATTGCCAGGATGTTACCAGCTTTCACTTGAAACTAATCTTTGCGTGACTGCTGTATGAGGTGATAACATTGTATTCAAGTTCACTTCAAGAGGTTGACAATCGACTCTGAACTAAGCCTGCGCGGTGAACTACGCTCTGCTCGCGGAGTTTGCAGAGTTTCCTGCACTCCACGTTACGCGGAGTTCGCAGAGTTCCAGAAAAACTCTTCTCTCTTGGAGCAGAGGTTTTTTCCTTGCTCGCGATCGTCAACGTCAAGTTGGCGACCGCTAGCGAAGAAAATCAACCTCCGGCGAGATTTTTCATCGTTCGCGATCGTCCACATCAAGTTGGTGAGCGCGAGCGTTGAAAAAACCATCCCGCCGAGATTTCTCAACGCAGGGTGGTCAGGTTTGTCATTGCGAGTGGTCGCGTATCCTCGTGACCGCTTGCGATGAGAAACTGCTTGTTCGCGTTGAGAAACCTAGCGCTCAAGTACAAATCTACTCGAGCGGCAGAAAAGGGAAAGAAGGGACCGCTTGCGCTGTGCAACGTGCCGTTCACGATGATTACACAGTGCGGACAAGCATCCTCACTGTGCAATCACCGCAAACTGCATTTTTCTATAGAACTCTGCCGCTTACGTAGCTCCACGTAGCAGGGCTGAGTTTTTTTGCTACTTCTCGGAGTTCCTCGTAGCGCAACTCCGCAAACTCCGGCCAGGGTTACTCTGTACTAGATCTGGTTTCAAATAAAGAAACTGATACTTAACATCTCAAATAAAAATATAATGCAGTTTAGTAGTACTAGTTAATGTATTACAAACATCAATTCACAATCTTATGGCCGTAGAGCTCCAACTCACGCCTTCCCTATCTTTTCTAAATGGAAATCTCCACCCCAGTGGCAGAGATTTCCTCACACATAAGTAGAGAATTTAGTAGTAAAAGTGGGAGTGAAAAGGAGGAATGGTGGATAAATAGGGAATAACTACTACAAAATGGGTGAGGTTACGGGAAATGTAATCAGCTGTTTAGGAAGCAACATGCTAATACAAAACTAAAACCTGCATAAGAGTAGGACAAATTCTATTTACAAAATTACCTTCTAACTCTACTACATCCCTAATAATGACAACACAGACTCAAATATACTCCAGACAAGAGTTGGAATAAGCTAAGCAGCACACATGCCCAACCACTAGTACTGGAACCCACTGCCATACAAAACAATGGAGGCAGGGTATAACAGTAACGCCCCACAGGAAATAATGTATAATAAATTAAATATATTCTAAATTTAAATATATATTACACAGAGGTAATAGTCACTAAAGCCCTCATTTTGAGGGCGGTCGAACCAACATCTTCGGTTTCACTTTCGACCGCCGTATTACAATGCCGGCAGTCAGAAGTGAAACCGGCCGGGCATTCCGGCTGGCTTCTGAAGGGCTCAAGGCCAGTCGGAACCGGCACATAATCCCTTAAGGAAGGCGCTTCCGTCCTCGGGATTACGATGTCGGTTTCCCACAGTCTTTTCATTTTGGGCTTTCCAACATGAAAAGGCTGTCAGAAAGCGACTTTGAGGGGCCCTAGCAGGTTCCCCTTGCAACAGTGGCCTCTGGTTGGGGCCTAGGGGGTGCATATAGTGCCCCCTGTCAATCCCTGCACTGAGTGGTAGGCACTGTGTGTTGCCTGCCACGCACAGGGTGGAGCAGTTGTTAACAATAACTCTTTTTTCTTTATGGGAGCTTGTCATGCGGCTGGTTTACAGAAATGGGAGTATACGACGCACCATGTGGGGTCGCATTGTAATAGCGGTGTCGGGACAACTGACCGGAGGTGAGTACCTCTGCGCTCAGCTTCAGGAACTGCATGCAGGCTGTCTCCGATTGGATGATTTTAAACGCCTTGAAGCTGAACGGAGAGAAAACCGAGGTCTTGATTTTCGGTAAAGATCAAAACAGCTGGTCCAGTGAATGGTGGCCTCCTTCGCTTGGAGCTTGTCCCGTACCGTCAAATTCCGCCCGGAATCTTGGCGTGATCTTCGATACCTCTCTGGACATGTCTTTACAGGTCAATAGAACTGTTTCTACCTGTTGGGGAGTTATTAAAGTTCTTAGAAAAATCGCTCACTATCTCTCCCCTCAAGCCCGCAAGCAGACCGTGGTGGCCTTAGTTACATCACGGCTGGATTATTGTAACGCCCTTTACGCTGGCATCAATAAAGGCCTCATCCAACGCCTCCAGACCATCCAGAACGCGGCTGCCAGATTTGTTCTGGATGTCCCTAGCATCGCCTCTGTTTCTCTTGCTAGGAAGAGTCTTCACTGGCTACCGATCCAGTCCAGAGTTTCTTTTAAAATCCTATGCCTAGTTTTCAGTGCACTATCCGGCGGAAGCTCTGAGGCCATAAGCTCCCTTCTGAGTCCCTACACTCCCAGCAGAAATCTTCGCTCTGCCAATAAGAATCTTCTTACCGTCCCTCGGACAAACAAAGTCAGATGGGGTGGAAGAGCCTTTTCATCTGTAGCCCCTAAACTATGGAATGACCTCCCCTCTGAGATTAAATCCCAACCCACCATGGCTCTCTTTAAGAAAGCTCTAAAGACGTGGTGTTTCACCAAGGCCTACCTGTAATCATGCTCTTTGACCTCATCGTTTTATTTGGCTAGGCGCCTTGACGCCCGCTGGGGCTAAGTTGCGCGATATATAAATCTGGCTTCATTCATTCAGGTCGGTCAGTCCTGAGACTGCAACGGTGTCCACCCAACATCGTAATGAGGCCCCATGTGCGATCGCGCTGTAACAGCACTGTCGGATCCACAGAACGGTGTTGGGCGGACATTAGTCCGTCCGACATCGTAATGAGGCCCCAAGTAGTTATGGTTGAAGAGGCATTTTGTGATTTGTCTATAACAGGCCTGGTCTATAACTTTTGAAGCAGTGGATGAATTATCACTAAACTAAGCAATCAACTTAGCTAAGTTTTGGCATGCCACGTTTAATCATGCTTGTGAATCACGTCAATCACATTTTCAATGTTTTTCCAAAATGTGATTGAATGGATTAGGGCCGGAACATTTTTTCCCCCATCTTGAAACTCACTAGACACTTCAGACCTCCGAGTTTTATACTGTTAGAAAAACATTTAGTTGGGTCCAAACTCCAAAGGTGACTGACCCCAGGGCAGTGGTCAGGGGGATCCAGACTAGATGCTTGGAAAATACAAGTCGTTGCATAAAAAAAAGTGCCTAAAACCGGGTGTGACTGGCCAGTCGGAGAAAACTTAAGAGCTCGCCCACAGCTATTTAAAGTCCAAGATTTGACCACCATTTTATGCACCACTCACAAGTGGAAAGCAGGAGGTAGGGCGCATGTTTTGTGCCCAAAGACTGCTGTGATCACAGGACTCTTGTGAACTTCAAGCAAACCCAAGGGTCCAGATATACAACGTTTTTGAACTTTAATTTCCCAAAACTAGAAAACTACTGCTATATATATATGTTAAAAAACTTTTAGTATAATTAATGCAGAATTTTTCTATTTTTAAATGTAATAATACTCAAAAATGTTTACATTTTTTTACTTATTTTATCAATGTTTCATTACGTATTATTATATAAAACATCAAACCCAAGTTTGTTACAAATTAAATAAAAATCTTAGGGATTTTGGAAAATACTAAAGCATAGTTCAAAAAATAATATTTAAAATTAATATATTTAAATTAATTTACAATTTAGCACAATGGTATTTTAAGGAGATAGTGGGTTTTATCTTTTTCTTTAAGTAGTCCAAAGTTAGTATTATTTGTTTAAAATTGCACTTACCTTTGTACTTTCATTTTTTAAGAAGAAGTTGTATTAAACTTCCGTATATTTTCCTGGATGGACATTTCTTCTCTATTGGCAGAGATCTTCAGAATCAGGTGTAATTTAATAATTGTAACTTTACTCTCAGAAATTCATTTCATTTGAAGGAATGAAGACTCTTAAGCCTAACTTACTTTTGTTAAACGTCCCCATAGCCTTGCAGCACTTAGATATCCCGCCCTAACATTGCCATTGAATACTGGGAATTGTGTCCTAAGAATGAAATCAAAAAGATCTAGTATGATCAAGCAAGATGTATCTCGGACCACTCGCCCCTTCTGGTGCGGGTAGGGGGAAGGCGTGCATTGGGGGTGTGAAGTTGGCGGCTGTCAGCATGGGATCTGCAGAATAAGGATCTAGTGAAGGGCCTCAGAGCGAATGTGAAGGTCTACTTAGCTGAAAATGTTGGTTCGGTCTCGTCAGGGATAGTCCTTTGGGAAGCCTTTAAGGCGGTTCTACGGGACAGGGCCCAGAACAGACTAGCCTGGGAAAAGAGGAAAGTGCAGGAAGTGGTACAAACCTTGAAAACTCAGATTTTGGACTTAGAACGAGACCATGTGGCCGACAGGGACCCTAAGACTCTTAGACAGCTTCTGGATAAACAACGACAGTATAGGGATCTGGTGACGGGCGAGGCCAAAACGCAGGCACTGGCGACTTTACATAGGCTGTATGATGTAGGAGACAAGTCGGGGAGACTTCTGGCATGGTTGATTAGGAAAGCGAGAGATGCCCGATGGGTTGAACCGGTGAGGGACAAGCAGGGGCAACTGCGGCAGACGGATATGCAGATAGTTCAAACCTTTGCCGCCTATTATGAGGCTTTCTATGAAGCAAGGGACCTGGTTACACTTGATGACACGATGGGTTACATTGACCAAATTGACATCCCCATTCTCTCGGAGGATGACCAGCGGGACTTAGAAGGAGATATAACTATAGACGAGAATAAGGAGGCCTTAACCTAACTCCATCCGGGGAAGTCCCCTGGCACAAATGGGTTTCCATCTGAATTTTTTTTTAAAACAGCGGATCTCCTTGCTCACCACCTACTGGCCTTGTTTGAGGGAGCAGCCCAGGAGGGCATTTTGCCACCAGACCTACGTATAGCCACAATTGTCCCGATTTATAAGTCGGTTAAACCCCCGAGTACTGCACGTCGTACTGCCCTATATCTCTCCTGAATGTGGAGGTTAAACTCCTGGTGACAATCTTAGCCCTCCGACTGCGGAGGGTGATTCCCGACCTGGTCCATCTGGACCAGGCAGGTTTTCTGCCGGATAGGGCTACTAGGTTGAATCTTAGGAGGACCCATAACTGGCTGATGGAGGTGCACAGTCGTCAGAACTCCCATTTGTTTTTATCCCTGGACACCAAAAAGGCGTTTGACGTGGTGCACTGCCCCTTCCTCGAAGGAGTGCTGTCCAGGTTTGGATTCAGTCCCAAGTTCAGGCAGTGGGTGCGGTTACTGTATACGGATCCACGGGCCAGAGTAAAAGTCAACAGGGTGCTATTAGAGGATTTTCCCATGAGAAGGGGGACCCGGCAGGGCTGTCCCCTGTCTCCGTTGCTCTTTGCCCTAACCATAGAAGTAGTAGCGTGCGAAATTAGGCAGAACAAGGATATTAGGGGATTTAGAATAGAACAGATGGAAAAAATATCGCTATATGCGGATGACGTCCTATTGTATATCACTCATCCTGTCACCACAATACCAGCGCTGTTTACCACGCTGAGCTGTTAAGGTGCCCATGCTGGCTATAAGATAAATTGGCATAAATCAATTTTATACGATCCCCGGTGGGGGAGGATTGGGGCGCTCAGAACTACGAATGAGGGATTTGTGTATTTGGGGTATATATGACCTTGGATAGATGCCTCTCATATCAGAGGAACGTCAAGCGGGTGCTGGATAACTTTGCTGAGGACGCTGCTAGGTGGAAGGCGCTCCCCCTCACGATCTTAGGCCGCGCTGCCATGTTTAAAATGATTACGCTACCGCGGTTTTTATACGCCTTACAAGATGAATACTTCCCACTTCCTCGTCAGGTTTTTACCGATATAAACGCAGGGATTAGATCACTGCTATGGCTGGGGAGACAATCCAGGATAGTACTGGGGACTCTGCAAAGGAACCAGTATAACTGAGGGATCTCCCTGCCAAACACTGAAGCCTATTACTTGGCGGAACACATCACCCCCATTTATGACTGGTTGCACGCTCCAGCAGCCTATGCCACATACTGTCTAGAGAGGAAAACTATGACACGGCGCAACTGCCTACACTATATATACGGGGGCAAGGGGAAGGAAAGACTGCATTCAGCTACTAGGGTTACGCTAGGGAAATGGGAGAGGGCAACTTAAGCAATTGGCTGGACTCATACACAGAGAAAACAGACCCCAATATGGCATTGCACATGGTTGAAGGAGCTGAACAAGCTGCGAGGGTTCAAGAGGTGGGATGACATTGGTATCTCCGTACTGGGGGATCTGATGAAGGGGGGAAGTCCATCCAGGTCTTGAGGGCGGAATTTGGGCTGCACCACATGCAGTACCTCAGATGTGCGCAGTTGCAACATGCGTGCCGGGCGGAGGAGGCGCTGGCCGTGCTCTTACCAGAGAATGCACCGCTCGAAGGGCGATTGTTGCAGGAACGCATCCCGTGTAAGGCAGTTTCCCTGACCTACAAACCATTGATCAATAATATACCGGATGGGCTGGTAAAGCTCAGAGAATCGTGGGAGTAAGATGTGGGGGAGATGGATACGGTGGATTGGGAGGCTGCCCTGATGCAACCGAGGGAAGTTGCAATTAAGTCCCGCCTGCGGCTTATCCAGTATAAAATCCTACACAGTGTATACTATGATAGGGTACATTTCCACCACATGGGGAGGGCTAGCGACGTAAACTGTCTCAGGTGTGGCCAGGAGAGGGGGGATTTTTACCATATTGTCTGTGCCTCATCATACAGACGTACTGGGCAGAGGTCTTTGGATAGTTGGGGGAGGTTCTGGAAGTCACTCTGCCACTAGACCCCAAACTGGTGCTGCTAGGCATAACAAATGATATTGATTCTAAGTCGCCCACTCATGATCATTGTAGTTCTGTCTCTGGTGGTGGCTAAGAGGAACGTGGCACGGGCGTGGGGGGACCCCTTCCCGCCGAGGTTGGATGAGTGGAGGAGGGGTATGGACTTATACATGGCAGCAGAGAGGGTCACGTACAAGGCAAGGGGATGCCCTAAGAAGTTTAACAGAGTGTTGGAGAAATGGCTCCGTTACCATGGATTAGATGGGGGTTTGTAAACAAAACAGGGAGGGATACTCGGCTGCTCTGGTTGGGTGCGGGGCTAATCTGGAATGTTCTTTTGCACTTTGGAGCGCCTGGAGAAGCAATGCACAGTCCTATCTGAAAGAGACACGTTAGTGATAGATTCCTTACCTTAGAATATCCCCAGGCGTCAGACTGGATCCGGAACTTTTTGCGTAGCAGTACCCTTGCGCGTCGGTAGGCGTCGTCTGCGGCTTCGCGTCCGCCGTCGGCGTCGTGGGCGCCGTGATGACGTCATCAGAGTACTTAGATGCCGCCTCCGCGTGCTGATGTCAGTTCTTCTTTTTTCCGCGCCAGCAGCGCAGATCCGGAAAAAGTGGTACCTTAGTCATTTTTTGACTAAACTTTTTTGATCCCTTTTGATCATTTTTCGAGTCTTCGACTCCAAACGGTGCCGTTAGGGATGCCAGGCTTTAAACCCTGCGAGGACTGTGACCGACTGATGTCTCCGTCGCTCCGGTTCCGGCACCGGAACGGCGCCGCTGGGCACCGCTTTCGACGCCGTTTGGAGAGTTTTACTTCAATGAACCGGCCCCATCCTTTGACACCCCTGAATATCAGGAGATGGGCGATGAGGAGAATTGGGAGGGGTCTGAGGACCCTCTGACACAGGAGTGTCTGTCCCAGGAGGACTGGACAGGTGGACTTGGGGATGCCAGTGGTCTGGATACCTCGCCGGACACTGGTTTTGTCTCACCTCCTACCATGGCTACAGAGGAGGGGGCAGCCTAAAGTGTGGTGCTGACGCGGGCAGCCAAGGCCTTGGGCCTTGATCTCCCCGTCGCTGCCGTGAGGAATAACCTCCTCACTGAGGTCCTTAAACCGCAGTCAAGTTCGGCTGAGCCTCTGCTGCCGTTTAATGAGGCCTTGACCGACGTTCTTTTGGGCACTTGGTCCAGGCCCGCTACAGGTTCGCCTGTAGATAGGAACGTGGCCAGACGCCACCGCCCGGCCCCGGGCGACCCTTGTTTCCTGTCCACCCACCCCACCCCGAGAGCCTGGTTATTCAGGATTCGAATTCCCAGACCGCATTTCCATCGGCTCCGCCTGACAGGGAATCCAAGAGGTATGAGCAATACGGCAAGAAGGTATTCTCCTCCCTGAGTCTGGGACTGCGGTCTTCCAACACCGCATGCCTCTTGGGCCATTACACCCACTCCCTGTGGGATACGGTCGCGGATGTGCTGCCAGAATGCCCGTTGGAGGTACGGGCTAAACTCGTCCAATCCCTTGTGGAAGGCCGAGATGCGGCACGTTATTCTATTCGGTGTGGACTGGATACCACCGACTCACTGGGCAGAGCGATGGCAACGACGGTGGCGATTCGTCGCCACGCCTGGTTAAGGTCCGCCAACTTCTCGGCTGATGCCCAGAACACACTCATGGACATGCCGTTTGATGGCCGTCGCCTTTTTGGCGACAAGGCAGACCATGCGCTTGAGCGCTTTAAGGACTCCAGAGCTACGGCCAAGTCCTTGGGCCTTTCGGCCCCGCGCCAGCAAACGGGTGCCGTTTGCTCCTTTCATGGCCAAGGAAGGGGTGTACCCACACGTGCTGCCAGCCACGCACCGCAGAGTAATACCCAACACGGTGGCGGCCGTGGAAACCGCCATGGCGGCGGTCGGGGACAACGGCGAGGACAGTCCACACCTTCCCCTGCAGCATCCGCCTCAAAACCCTCCTAGTCTGTGCTTTCAGGCCCATGTGTTGCCAGTGGGGGGCAGGGTTCGCCATCACCTCCTCCACTGGCGCACTGTCACATCGGACAGGTGGGTGCTGCAAACCGTCCGAAGGGGCTACTCCCTCCCTTTCGCGGCGACCCCTCCAGCCATGCCACCGCAGAACCACCGTGTATCGGGGGATCATTTGCGACTTCTGCAGGAGGAAGTTACGGCCCTCTTGGCCAAGGGGGCCATCGAGCGCATTCCTGGGCCAGAAGTAGGGTGTGGTTGCTACTCCCACTACTTTCTGGTACCCAAGAAGGGCAAAGGGGGCCTACGCCCTATCTTGGACCTACGGAACGTCAACGGCTTCCTCCGGAAGGAGAAGTTCAAAATGCTGACTCTGGCTCAGGTCTTGGCTGCCCTGGACCCAGGAGACTGGATGGTAGCGTTGGATTTACAGGACGCTTATTTCCATATCCCCGTCCTGCCGGCCCACTGGCGCTACCTGCGGTTCACGGTTGGCCATGAGCACTTTCAGTTTACCGTGCTCCCCTTTGGCCTTACCAGCGCCCCACGGGTGTTAACAAAGGTGATGGCGGTGGTCGCAGCTCATCTGTGCAGGTTAGAGGTTTCAGTCTTCCCCTACCTCGACAACTGGTTGTTGAAGGCGGGCTCGCCACAGACAGTCGTCAGCCACCTCCAGACAACGGCAGACCTCCTGCACCGGCTGGGGTTCTCCATAAATGTGCCGAAGTCACACCTCTCAGAAGCTCCTCTTCATCGGAGCGGTTCTCGACTCAGCGCAGTTTCAGGTCTATCCTCCTGAACAGCGGGTTCGGGATATTCAGGCTCTGATTCCACTCTTTCAGCCTTTATCGCGGGTCTCGGTCAGGTTGACGCTGCGGCTTCTGGGGCTGATGGCCTCCTGCATCCTTCTGGTGCATCACGCCCGGTGGCGGATTCGGGCTCTGCAGTGGGACCTGAAGTTTCAGTGGGCCCAGCATCAGGGCAACCTATCCGACCATGTCCTGATCTCGTAGGGCACTGCGAGACAGCTGCGGTGGTGGCTCACGGACCGCGATTGGGTCAGCAGCAGATCCCTCTCCCTTCCCCAACCGGAGCACGTTGTTGTGACGGACGCGTCCCACCAGGGCTGGGGAGGCCACATGGGAGAGGCGGAGATCAGAGGTCTCTGGTCTGCGGCGGAGTCCCGGCTCCATATCAACCTTTTGGAGCTTCGGGCGATTCGTCTAGCACTGAAGGCATTCCTCCCCTCTGTTCGGGGGAGTGTAGTGCAGGTGTTCACGGACAACACCACCGCCATGTGGTACTGCAACAAACAGGGCGGGGTGGGGTCGTGGACCCTTTGCCAGGAGGCTCTGCGCCTCTGGCAGTGGCTGGAACATCAGGGCGTGACCCTGGTGGTTCAACACCTGGCAGGTTCTCTGAACGCCAGGGCGGACGAGCTCAGCCGTCGGTGCATGATGGATCACGAATGGTGTCTGAACTCGGACGTGGCTCAAGGCCTCTTTTAGCAGTGGGGAGAGCCTTGGTTAGATCTATTCGCCACAGAAGAGAAAGCGCAATGTCATCAGTTCTGCGCGTTGGAATTTCCAAGGCGGCACTTGCTCGGAGACGCTTTTAGTCGCGAGTGGAGTTGCGGTCTGTTGTACGTCTTTCCGCCTATACCACTTCTGCCCAGAGTGCTGAAGAAGATCAAGCGTGACCGGGCCCAAGTCATCCTTGTGGCTCCGGACTGGGCACGAAGGTACTGGTATCCAGAGCTACTCAGTATGTCAGTCGATCCCTCGGTTCGTCTGCCTCTTCAGGAGGACCTTCTGTGGCAGCAGCAGGGGACGGTCCTCCACCCGAACCTGTCCAGTCTCCACCTCCATGCTTGGAGATTGAGCGGCGACAGTTGAGGCCATTTGACTTGCCTCCTGAAGTCTGTAATGTCATTCTGGCACCCAGGTGTATCTCCACAAAATCGGTATACGCCTGCAGGTGGAATAGATTTGTGGCATGGTGCACAGCAAAGGCTGTGGATCCACTTTCTGCCCCTCTTTCTGAGGTTCTTCTCTTCCTTCTTTTGCTCGCCCAACAGGGCTCTGCTCTGGGCACTATCAAGGGCTACCTTTCTGCCCTTTCAGCCTTTCTAAGGCTGCCTGATCAACCTTCTTTGTTCAAGTCCCCTATTGTAAATCATGTTCTGAAGGGCATCACACACATGTTCCCTCCTGTTCCGTTTGTGATGCCTCAGTGGGACTTGAACCTTGTTCTTACATTTCTGATGTGCACTCCCTTTGAGCCACTTCACAACTGCCCTCTCCGCCTTCTTACTCTGAAGGCTGCTTTCCTGGTTGCCATCACCCTTGCCAGGAGAGTGAGTGAGCTCCAGGCTCTTTCCTCTAAACCCCCTTTCCTTTCTGTCCATCCAGACAAGGTTGTGTTGCGGACTAGGCCATCTTTCCTGCCCAAGGTTGTCACGGCCTTCCACATCGGGCAGTCTATCACCTTGCCCACATTCTTTCCGCCACCGCATCCCTCTAAAGAGGAAGAGTGGCTCCACTGTCTGGACCCAAAACGTGCGCTCTCTTTCTATCTAGATCGCACACGCCAGTTCCGGGTGGATGACCAACTCTTCGTTGGTTACGTGGGCGCTAAGAAGGGAAAGGCGGTGCACAAGCGGAACATCTCTCGGTGTATCATCTTGTGTATCGAGGCATGTTACTCCTTGGCTAAAAAGGAGCCCCCTGTTGGATTGCGGGCTCATTCCACTTGGGCCACGGCGACTACAACTGCCCTGGGCCGGGGAGTGCCCTTGCAGGACATTTGCCAGGCAGCTACGTGGGCCTCGCTGCACACGTTTGCAAGACACTATTGCCTGGACAGTCAAGTCCAGAGGGATGGCTTCTTTGGCTGTTCCGTCCTCCAGGACTTTCTGGTGTAATTATTGGTTCGCAGACCCACCACCGGGGTTGGTATTGCTGGGGTATCTATTCTAAGGTAAGGAATCTATCACTAACGTGTCTCTTTCAGATGCACAAGTTACTACTTGTGTAACGATATATCTGTAAGAGACATTAGTTAGTATTAGATTCCTTACCGACCCACCCATCCTCCCCGTTCTGTGAACTGATATCTAGGGTTAAGGTCATCCCCTTCAGGGCCCTAGTTTCAATGGCACCAGTGTTGGTTTTTAACATGGCTCTGCGTTTCTGGCGCGGAAAAGCTGTGTCTAAGAACTGACGTCAGCACGCGGAGGCGGCGTCTAAGTACTACGACGGACGCGGAGCCGCAGACGACGCCTACTGACGCGCAAGGGTACTGCTACGCAAAAATTTCCGGATCGAGTCTGACGCCTGGGGATATTCTAAGGTAAGGAATCTATCGCCAACTTATGTCTCTTACAGATATATTGTTACACAAGTAGTAACTTGTGCGTCAGGAGAAAGAAGGGAGTGTGGTTTGGCGGGAGGTTGGGAGGGCGGGGGGGACAAAGGGTGGTGGATGATGGTTTTATGTGACATGCTTGTTGTGTTCATGTATTGTAAAAAGCAAATAAAAATATTTCCCCCCAAAAAAAGATCTAGCATGATCTCTTAATTGCAGCGGCTTCTTAACCTATATTTTTTTCTAAATCCTAACTCCCTGCCACTAGTGAATCATACCTAGCAAGCAATGGTCAACGGGTTACAGATGTTCACTTCTAGAAACAGAGGTGTAGGCACAGGCAGAACACACTAAGGTCTGTGACTAGGAGAATAACTCTGTGGTGTTTCAGTCATCACAATGTAAGGTCCACAAAGGTGGACTAGAGCAGGAACTCTATGTCGAGTAACAGGGCACAGAAGTGGGAGATTCACTAGATCCAGCTTCTTTGAGGTGGTAAATCCAGGTACTACCTTTCAGCTGATCTCACCTGAGATAAAGAACATTGCAATACAAGTTTAAATTCCTTCCTACTAAGGGACTTCTGTTAGTTATGGAAAATGAGGAGTTAATTAGGGTTCAAAGTGAGCTGTGAGGGCAACTGGGTCGATGTTGATGTGCTTCGGTAACTGTAAGCTCTATAAGAATGAACGTACACATAATGCTGCTCCAGATCATGTATTAATTTTTGTGATATTGGTATTCACCCAGTCACCAATGAGGTGTCCAAGAGTCAAAATTTAGAAAAGTATTTGCAAATAGGTTTTTGTTCTTCTAAAAATCCTGGAGACATAAAACGTGCTGATGCTTTCTCCAAAAACTTTTTTAGAAACTTGAAAAATTAGCCTGAACTTGTGCTCTGTTGTTATATCAATTATACTTTTTTGACATTGCTGTTGGTAACCTTGCCTGCAGTGCTGGGGCAGAAACTAGTAATCCCGTAAGTGGTGGTGGTCGTGATGGAGCAGGGGTGAGACAAAGATTTTTGTGTACCCCCTGTGAAGTTAAACACGCATAACTATAACCGATATAACAGTTTGAAGCATGAATAACTAATCAACAAAATGCACTTAGACATTTTATATAACACATGGGAAACTAATTGCCATTTGCGATAATAATATATTAACAATTGTGACTACGTCGTATTAACATAGTAATATAATAATATACATTAATCAAAGAAGCATGTATGTTTAGGCTTCATTAGAGTGTATGTATTCATTGTGGCAAGACAAAAAGAAATACACTTAGTATGCGGCCTGGTTATTGAAAATGGCTGCTGACTGCGGCGTTGACATCAGCTTGAGAGAAAGAGCCTCTACGCATGCGTATGAATGAATAGTCGAGTAAGCAGAATGGCTGGTACGAAAAGCGAAGTGATGTCAAGGTCAGCTTGGCCTAGGGCGCAGAAGTGTGCCAAAGGCTGTTTGCATTTAAGACTGTGGGAACGGAACCAATGAATGGAAGAGAATAGCAAATCATGTAACAAAAAGTGAATGACAAGCATAAACAGAGATGACTGCTATGGCAACATGTTAAGGATGACTACGCATTTTGGAAAACTGGTTTGGCGAGGATGGGATGAGGTGATCATAGCCACCCCTCCAATGGACCAATCAGAATAAACTGTGGACCCTAAAAGTTTCAATTTTAAGTTAGTTATAGAAAAAGGGTATAAAAGAGCTTCTTCGAAAGGGTTATTTTGTACCACGACATGCTGTCGGTTTGAACTAATTTTATTGTGCTAAAGACTTTGAAATATTTTTGGACTTTAACTTTTGGAGCAATGAAGATCGAATGCAGAAATGTTGTTTTGAAAGAGAGGCGTTGAGGAGAATGTAGAGGCAGATTGAGACTCGTGCGACACTTATTTTCATGTAACAGTACTCGGTATTATGATTTATAAATTTCATTTTCTTTTAACATGTACTGAATAAAATGCTTAATTCTTGCTTGTCTAAAATAAACTAAAGTTCCGTTTTCTTAAATGAAGTAAATAAATTAAAATTTTAAATTTAAACTCGAGTTGCAGCTTTATTTTATTACAATTTTAGGACAGAATAAAATGCTTTAGTTATAGAAGTACTATGATTAAGCTGGTCTTAGTCTCCATCAACTAACTTCTACTAGATGATCTATTGACCAAATAGTGGAGTATCTTGGTGTGGAGTTTTCCAGGTAACAGATTAGCATATGTAAGGAAATACTGTCAATATATATAATGTATAAAACATAAATCCTAAGTACCCCGCTAACCGGCAGCTCTCCTTCTTTGTCACTGATTCAGGTGTAAAGGTGTGTGTGTGTGAGACTTGTAGTGTTATGGGCCCCACCGATAAGTAAGAAATAACTGCACCTGAGTTAAGTGAAATGAGTATTGAGGGTTGTTGGAGAGCCGCGCTGGATCAGTCGCTAGTGTAATATTGTCTGTGAGGTCACTACGGCATTAGTGATAATGTTGGTTAATAGCTTGGAATTAACTCTGTTGGTCAGAAGTAACTCTCATCGAAGAGGTTGGAGAACACTGCTGTCTATCACTCTGCAAAGCCCATCGCATGCAGGACCCTCCAGGAAAACACTTGTATGCCCCGATTTTCACTCCACTTAGAGATTGCAGAGTCACAGCCCATCCAATGAGGGTCATATTTACAAGGAGCTAGCGCCACTGAAGCGCCATTTTATTATGACACAGCAGCGGCTCAACAGTGCTCCACACCACTCTATATTTACAAACTGACGCATTGGCCCATTAGTAACAGTTTAACATCAAAATATAGCAATAGGCAACAGAAAGGTGACCAGTCCAGCTTTGCAAAGGACCTTCCTCTGAGCTGCAACGTGTCACTTTTTTTTGCAACTTTTTAATCATTTGCGCTAGAAACACGTTTTGTTTTGTAAAAATCCGCACATTAAGTGGCAGATGGTGGATTATGTGGCAAATGTGGCAAATCTAAAATTATGCGAAAATCACAATGGCTGCACAATCGCATAGTTACAGTGGCCCTGGATATAATGTATGCAGGTTAGGCGTTCCCATATTATAAGCCACGTAGAACTGACACAGTGAAATGTATGACTTTTCACTGCGTCACTCTATGACTTGACTGCGTCAAAATCCCTACGCATTCTCAAACTAGGCATTAGGATTGGTGCAGGGCTTGTAACATGGAACTCGCCTCTGTGTTCTGACGCATTGCTGAAGTTGTGTCAGTCTTATGACCAACTCCAGCAATGCGTTATTTTTACACCAAAAGATGTGTCAGAATTTCTGATGGATTTGTGAATCTTTGCGCTAAGGAGCACAGTATTGGAAATACAGCGCATCCATTGCGTCATTAGGGCATTTGCGGCAGGTGCAAGAAATCTGACGCATCCATTCCGATGCCTCAGTTCTTGAAAATATGCCCCTTAGTCTGTCTTCTGACAGATCTCCTAAGGGTGTTCCACCTCCAAAACATCCTAATTGGAATACGTTCCAGCATTCTTACTCAGTCATGCACAACACCATCAAGATCATGAACTCCGTCCACTCTGGATCCCCATCAGACCCATGCCCAGACCACATCTTCAACAAAGCCAGCACCACCATCGCACCCCAACTCCGGAAAGCCATCAACATCTCCTTCGAGACAGCAACCTTCCCGGAGAGCTGGAAGCATGCCGAGATCAAAGCCTTACTCAACAAACCCAAGGTGGACCCCAAGGACCTCAAGAACTTCTGACATATCTCCCTGCTCCCGTTCCCGGCGAAGGTCATCGAGAAGTCCGTCAACAAACAACTGACCAGATTCCCCGAGGAGAACAGCATCCTGGACCCGTCTCAGTCCAGGTTCCGCAGCAACCACAGCACCAAAACTGCCCTCATCGCCGCCACCAACAACATCAGGACCCTGTTAGACAATGGAGAAACCGCGGCCCTCATCCTCCTGGACCTGTCAGCTGCCTTCAACACGGTCTGCCACCACACACTACGAACACGCCTCCATGACGCTGGGATCCAAGAAAAGGCCCTGGACTGGACCATCTCCTTCCTCTCCGGCAGAACACAGAGCGTCCACCTCCCCCCTTCCGCTCCGAAGCCACCAAGATCATCTTCGGCGTACCCCAGGGCTCACCCCAACGCTGTTCAACATCTACATGGCACCGCTCACCCACGTCGCCCGACAGCACGACCTCAACATCATCTCCTACTCCGATGACACCCAGCTGATCCTCTCCCTCACCAAAGACCCCCACACCGCCAAAACCAACCTCCACGAGGGAATGAAGGCCCTCGCCGACTGGATGAGAAACACCTGACTGAAGCTGAACTCGGACAAGACGGAGGTCCTCATCCTCGAATCCACCCCCTTGGCCTGCAACGACTCCTGGTGGCTGACCCCACTAGGAACAGTTCCAACGCCCACCAACCAGGGACACAACCTAGGGGTCATCCTCGACTCCACCCTCTCTATGACTAAGCAGGTCAATGATGTCTCTTCCTCCTGCTTCAACACCCTCTGCATGCTCAGCAGGATCTACAAGTGGATCCCCACCGAAACGAGAACGACGGTCACCCAGGCCCTCGTCAGCAGCAGACTGGTCTACGGAAACGCAATCTATGCAGGAACCTCGGCCAAACTCCTTAACCGGCTCCAACGCATCCAGAACGCCTCCGCACGCCTGATCCTCGACATCCCTCACCACAGCCACATCACACCCCACCTGAGAGACCTGCACTGGCTCCCCGTCAACAAGAGGATAACCTTCAAGCTCCTCACCCACGCACACAAAGCACTCCACAACACCGGACCAGCGTACCTCAACAGCCGACTCAGCTTCTACACCCACGCCCGCCAGCTCTGTTCCACCGACCACGCCCTCGCCACTGTTCCCCGCATCGGAAGAGTGACCGCCGGCGACAGCTCATTCTCCCACCTCGCCGCCAAGACATGGCACACCCTCCCCATCCGCCTTTGGCAGACCTACTGACCTTCAGAAGACTCCTCAAGACCTGGCTTTTCAAACAGAAGCAGCATTCCCCCCCCCCCCCTTAGCGCCTTGAGACCCTCACGGGTAAGTAGTGCGCTTTGCAAATGCTTTGATTGATTGATTGATTGATATCTCATCCGTCTCACAAGAGATAAACAGCATAAAAAAGCTACGTCATGAAAGATCAGAAATTCTGAGGAACAGAAACAGCTAAAGACAGGATATTTAGAAACCAAATATGTACTTTCTAGGTTTCATTTATCACTGGTGGTAGTATAACAAGCAACACAAATAATTTGTGCGCCCTTTTGTTTGCTACGGTCGATTTAGAGTGTTTTGCATCTGCTTTTACACTAGCATTTATACGGTTGAAACAACGCGAGCACAATTGGAAAAAGGTGGCAATCCCGTGCCTAAGTGGGCTGCAGATACTCTTTAAACAGGTTTTGACAATTTTTTAACTTTACAAAAGATTGCCTTCCCGCAAAAAGTTTATTATGGAAAGATTTGTACATGAATTTTCTGGTAAAATGCCGCACTAAAAGTAGGTTTTTGCAGGTGTGGTGGAAGAAAATGTATTTTGTATATTTTTGTGCTAATTTACAAAAAAATCTTTATACTGATTTTAAACTTTGTGAAGCATACAGAATTTTGAACAAAAATTCAGAAACTTTGCTAAAGTAAACCTACACAACTATACACACTTTTAGTTGATAGTCGCTTGCTGAATGCTTTGTCAAGTGCAATGATACATTAGGGTGCACCTGTTATTTCACTGTAAGGCACTGTAGTGCCCGGCAAGCCTGTCTGCACTATTCTATAGATGTATAGCCGGCTGCTGAGGACTATGCCAGTTGTTAAAGGCCCTGAACCCGAGGTATACGACCGAGCTGTAGGCCGGCTGTCATCATCATCATCATCTTTATTCGGTCATTTGTAAAAAAAAAGCCATCAAAGTATACAAGGTATAAAACATAAATATATCTACAATTAAAATAGTATTAAACCATTGCAATCACAAATACAAATGACATCTTGAATCAATTTAAGAACATGAATACATATACCCTCAATCTAATCATTTTTTTTTTTTTTTTTTTGTTACCCTCAATCTAATCATGCTTAGGAAGGGAAGCAATACGACCACCAAACATATGAAAAGTAAACCATATAGATCAACTAAGACTATAAAATACATGTATATCATGAGAAAGTAAAATAAATGGAATTAAAATGGTGTTGTAACTAACAAAGGGATTTTTAAAATGGTGTCGTAACTAACAAAGGAATTTTTTGCAAATCAACCAAAAGGATAACAGGAAACGACTAAGGGAAAAAACAATTGGCCCGGAGTTGTCTGTTTTTAAGATTCTAAATGTGATCTGGTACTTGCTAACTCCCATGTTAAGACAAATAGGTCTAATCCATCTCCTGCGTAGCTG
This sequence comes from Lissotriton helveticus, assembly GCF_964261635.1. Taxonomy (NCBI): domain Eukaryota; kingdom Metazoa; phylum Chordata; class Amphibia; order Caudata; family Salamandridae; genus Lissotriton; species Lissotriton helveticus. Next base: position 1,944,027,598 of record NC_136065.1, read on the forward strand.
CCTGTACTTGGGGCAGACAAACAATATATGTTCTTCGGTGTCGTCAACTTCGCAGCATGCCGGGCAAGTGTCTATAACTAGGCCCCTCTCCTCTTTCCCCGGAAATTTCAGTAACAGGTTACCATACCTAAACCTGATATACAGGCTTGTGGCAAGAGAAGGTGAGATCAGATCAAGGAATGGTTCAAATAAGGAGCAGAATTTTAGGCCATATGTATCAAGCTCCCCATTTGCGAATCTGAATTTACGATTTTTAGCGAATCGCAAATTAAGAATCGCAAAATGGTATGTATGTAAAAAATCGCACCGGGGATTTAAGGAAGAGGTGGTACGACATGAGGCAGAGATCTAAGGAGAGGGTGGCCACCAGATTGGCAGAGGCAAAGGCAATTGGAGGTGGGACCTCCACTGCACTAGATCCGACGCCCCTGGAGGAGTTGGTGGAGGGCACACTCATTCCTGAGGCATTGACGGGCATGGTTGATCCTGATAGCTCCGACAACAGAGACACCAGAGAAGGTAAGATGCATGCCAATATCCCCAAAACAGATCCATCCCACTCATACCCCAAAATACCCATGCATGAATAGGAATCCGGTCCATGTTTTGAGGGTCACCCAGTATTGCATTATGGGAAATTTAGTCCCATGCACTGAAACTTGGTCCTGTGACACATAGAAAGGGTACATAGGGAACAGTCATACTAGGAATGTGCAAAATAGACAAGTAGTCATGTCATTTGTAGTATCAAGTGGTTTATTGCCATGAAAAAAAAGGAAATGACACACAACTCATGTGTGCTATTTTTTTGCAGCTGGACCTATAACACAGGACACAGTGGCTGCAGTGGGGGCGACAGCAACAGATGAGGACCGGGCAGGGCAGGAGAGGCAGGGTGCCACACGGGACACACCATCAGTGCAAACCAAACGGCACAGAATTGTTCCTGCACTAATACCAATGGTATCCGAGTCTATGGATACTGAAGAGGGCACACAGGCTGCAGAAACACAAAACCCAAGGCAGGCCAGAACACAATCCTGCGCACCAAATACAACTGGCAGTGGTGCAAGACAGAGGGCACCGGCCAACACCAGCAATGCCTCCTCGGGTACAGACTCGGTCTTCGCAGGGCTGGAGGGTAACATGTTGGGTGTGCAGCGCATGCAAAGTAAAGGGATAATGTCAATCCAGCGCCAGCTAGCACAACACAACCGCCACATGTTGGAGCTGAGACTTGGGGTGACAGCAATCGCACAAGCTTCGGAGGCAAATCTGAGGGAAAACAGAAGGGATAGGCAGGCCCGGCGCAGGTAACAACATCGGCTACACACCCGCCTGGACCAGTTCACAAAGGCTGTCAGCCGGCAATCCACAGCAATATCCATGCTAGCACGGCGAACAATAAGCATGCAACATGAGATGGCACACTGCTGCCAGGATGTTGCTTGGGGCCTGGTGCAGGTGACACATGCACTAGACCAACTGCGGGCTGTTGTCACTGGGGGAATTGGAACACCAGGGAGCCTGCACACAGATGGGCAATCCAGCAGGAGCACACCGACTCCACCAATACCTGCTGAAAGGCGTAGGAGTGGGCGTCAGGGCAGAGCTGTGGATTACAACAGCGAGGCAAGTGGCAAGTGCACAGACTGAAGGAGGGGCATCAGGGCGTGCATGCCGGAGGTGAAGGGGCGGCATGCATCAATGGCATGTTGTGAGGCAACACATGCCATGAGGACTACCGAACTCACTATCATGATGGCACTGTGAGGACAATAACATGTGCTACCAACAAAGTTACAGTCACACTGTGTGACTTTTCACATCCTGCAGTTAAGGGAATAAACCTATTTTCTTTTCACCAACATTGGTCATTGTGTTATTTATTCTCACCTAGAAGTAGTTCTGTGTGATGTCATAACGTCTCAGGCGCCCAGCAGCTGCCCCGGCTCCACCTGCACGTCTGCGTTGGGAGCTGGATCCTCCTCATCTGATGTGTCTGATTCTGTCAGATCCACTGGGGTGCCCTACTTGGTAGCGATGTTGTGTAGCATTGCGCAGGCCACCACAATCTTGCAACACGTCTCCGGGCTGTACTGTAGGGTACCTCCACTCTTATGGAGGCACCGGAAATGGATTCCAAAGGTCCTCTCAATGGTGGCTCTTGTGGCTCTGTGGGCAGTGTTGTACCTCCGCTCAGCAGCTGTGGATGGATTGAGGTAGGGTGTGAGGATGTAGTCCCGCACGGCATGGGCACTGTCTCCTGCAGGGATAAAGTATTTTGTTGTTTAGTAAGAAACTGCAAGTTCAGACATTTCATACTACTGTTTGTGTGTGCCAAACAATTACCTAGCAGGTATCCCTCTCCAGACTCGCCATTTGTGAGTCTGTGATGTAAACCACAGTGTCGAAAAATGAAGGAATCATGAGTGCTTCCAGGGAATTTTGCTACTATATCTGTGATCACATGTTTGGCATTGCAGACTACCTGGATGTTTAAAGAATGGTATGACTTTCTGTTTCTAAACACATACTCATTGTGTGATGGGGGGATAGTGCGACATGTGTTCCGTCTACACAGCCAATCACGTGGTGGAATTGAGCAATTTGGTACAAATCTTGTTTTGTTTTGTCCAGCTCATGCTGTGTGTCTGGAAATTTGATGTGGTGATGCATTCTCTGCATCATAGCATTGAGGAAAGCGTGGAAAAAGCGCGAAAGTGTACTCTGTGAGACCCCTCCTGCTGTGGCTATTACCCCCTGAAAACTCCCTGACGCTAGGAGGTGCAGTGAGCACAACACCTGTATGTGTGTGTGAATGGTGTGGGCCCTGTATGTGGGGTGCTCTAGCATGGGTGTCAGCTCCTCTATCAGCTCCAGGATACTTTCTGGATGCAGCCTGTAGTGCACATGGATGTCCTCCTCAGTGCGTTGGAAGAGGGTGATGCGTGTCCTGTAGATCCTCTCCTGGCGTCTCCTTTTCTCTTCAGCCTGTCAGATACGCAGCCTCCTGGCTATTATATAAAGCCCTATATAAAGCCCAGCCATTGTGAGAAGCCACTGTTGCATTTTGGGACAGTTTAAATAGGTTGCACCTGATTACCACCTGGTCTGAGTTGGTGGTATTAGAGAAGTGCAAAAATGCGAATTTTGTAAAATCGCTATTTGTGATTTTTACCTATATAGCAAATTGCGAATTTGCATTTTTGCGTCACAGTGTTTGCAAAATTCGCAATTATTGGGACGCAGCTTGCGAATTCGCAATTTTATTCGCAGAATCCATTACATGCAAAATTGGTAAGTGCAAATTTTGCGATTAGCAATTTTGCATGGCACATTACTTACCTACATCGCATCACACACTGTTGCGATCGCAAACACCCAAGATTCTGTGAATTTCGGGGTTTGTGATCGCAAAACACCTACCTACATATAGCCCCTAGTATTTTAACTGTAATGTTTTATTTCGTTTCTTCACGTAAGAAAAGAGTCAGCTATGCGTGCTCCCTTAACATGGACATTTAGTGTATGACTAGAATGCCAAGTTCTATTTGTCTAGTGCTGGCGAGTGAGGTTTTGGCGATTCTCGGCGCTGTAAATCCTAGAGCCCTCATTTACGACGAGCTCTTCGTAATGGCATCAATATTTATCTTGGTGTTCTTAATTTTTAAATGCACTAAATAACGGTAAATATGATGTCTGCTCAGAAAACCGGTCCATGACATGCGATTTTGGGTGTTTAACACACCAAAATCCGCATGGTCGGGTACTTAATGTGTCTTTTTCACCTAATAAATTTTGATCTGCCAAAATGTATCACGTGAAAAATCCGCATGGTAGGACAAAATCATGTTATGCATTTTATTAGGCGCTGTAATATATATATATATATATATATATATATATATATATATATATATATATATATATATATATGAGAAGCAGTTTTTAACCCAAGTTGGTGTCGGCGCTCTTTTCTTAGCGTGGTGCAGTTTTCTACGACTGGGTTCTGGTTGTTGATTAAACCGCTGTCACTATACTGAGACGAGAGAGTGCGTTTTCATTTCCCCTCTGGGGACCCCAAGCAATATATATATATATATATATATATATATTTATTTATTTTATGATTATTATTATTTTTTTTAAGTAAACCCTCCCCACAATTTCTGGGCTTTGTTCATGCCATTATAAAAACTTTAAAATAATAATATTCAAGCGCTGCGGCCTGCCTGCAGTCTGGTTCTGAGCCCACCTGCCCACGAGACGCGGCCTCACCTCATGCATTAATGAGAGCTGACAGCCCCCGCCCCTTCCGTCTCAGCAGCGGGGAGGTGTGAGGTGTGTTAATGAAGAGCTCCTTCAGGGCCGGGAGTCACAGGCTTGTGATCCGGGGTGCTAATAGAAATCAGTTCACCCGCATAATTAGCTCTAATTAGTAACTGATACAGTCTCAGAAACTGGCAAACTTTGCCTCATAGTGGAGAGATGCGACTGGGCGGTTGCAGGAGGCATGGAGAGAGGGGGAGGAGAGGCAGATGTGGTATGAGAGAGTGTAAGAGAGAGAAAGTGATGGGGGAGTGGTGAAAGCAAGTGAGAACGGAGGCCCGGGAAGGGAAGTGACTGACAGCACAGGAAAGAGACAGCGTTCCAAAACATTGGGGCCCCACCCTGGAAATCTTGCAAGAAAACCAATAGATTCATGGAGCTGGGAGATATTTAAGATGCCGTTCTGGGAAGAAAAGCACTAAAACTGCAAGAAAGTGGGCAACAGTGAGTAAAACGAGCAAGCCTTTGGACGTGCAAGTCTGGTCAATAAAACATTACTAACTTGAGAATAAGAGTCCGTGCCTGTAAAAGAGTGAAGGATAGTGGCAGACAGGTAGGGGTGTAGCGCCAGACACACTCAAGTAGGTAGAAAGAGATACAGCTACCACATGCCGTAACGGCATAGCCAACAGCGCCTTGCCTGCAGAAATGTTTGAGCTTATACATAAAGTTAAAAGTAAAAAACAATAGCTAAACGAAAAGTCCCACAATACAAAGTTTTCTAAGAGCGGACGCAAAGAGTGAGACAGATAGACTCAGCTAAAGAGACACGTAGCTATTGGCCACACTTTGTATATGAGATCCTTAGCAACAATTGGCTTTACAGCCAGCAGCACCTAGCACGCTGTGATTTTTGAGCCCATAATTACAATGTTCAACGTTAATAATCGCCTCAGAGATAATCGAAGAGTGAAACCTCTACCAATACCTTCGACAGTAGGCGTCTCGCTGCCGCAGGTGCCAGACATGGTTAGTTCTGCGGCACTCAGAAGCTGGGATAATCAAGTCACATCCAAGAGTCTTTCAGGACCATCCAAATGGTGGGAGTCGCTGCACAGATGCACTTAACATCAACAGGTGGGTTTCGTGTTCGGATCAGAGAGTACTCTGTACGGGACAGTGTGTCTTCCATCTCGATAACCAAATGCAGTGACTAGAAAGTGGCTCACCTCCAAGTTTTGAGTCACAGTGTGCAGGTGAGTGCAGTGAGAGCAGCTTGAGGGATTGCTCTGCAGGACAATCAGTAGTGCTTATGCTCAGGGGCTTGTAAATTGAGTGGTTATTGTTATAATCTACTTGCTAATATAATGCATCCTTCCCATGGTTGTTCTCTGCCTTGCTGCTCAGTCAGTGGTGAGGTAATTAGAATGCTGAGAGTGTTTGTGCTTGAAGAAGGATCAGTTGGACTGTATGGGCTAAGTAGCAAGGAGGATGCTCCCGGTGGGGGCATTACATGGAATTTACCATCTTCCTGTAACTGAAGATACAGCTTGAAGAATAAATCTTTTCTACAGGACTTTTCATTTTAAATCTGGCGAAGAGCGGAGAAACCCCAAGTGCAAAGTAAAGTTTCATGCAGGAACAGAAAAGATAAGAAGTGTCACACAAGAAACAAAGAAGATTACAGAGAAAAAGACTTTGAAGCCTGTGAAGAAGAATTGCGTCTGGTAGCCCCACCGGTGTCTATTTACAACAGACTGCCTGCAGCCCAAGGCTTTTTCACAACCCTGAGTATTGTGTGCAGCAAGTCGCCTTGGTGCCAACAAGTTGAAGCTAGTGTGTACAAGATTTCATCATTTGGCTAATCATGCCAGAGGGGAATGTTCTGAGAGCATTAAGTTGGAGTGAACTTGGCAGAGAGTGGAATCAGTCAACAAGACTGAAGTTGGTTCTTACATCAACATATGGCACATAACCAACTTTAGGCAATTTTTGGGTCTGCCTGCATTTGTGTGACTGAAACAGTCTTACCACTGGTCGAGCGCATTAGCTCGAGCGTGGAGATTCCTTGGAGCCAGACCGTAAAGCCTGAGTCCGTGCAGTGGAGCGTGCAGTCTGGGAGATCGTGCTGTGTCTCCATGGAGGTGGCCGGACTCGGAAAGGACGAGCAACGTCCAGCGCCATCTCCTGTCAAGTGTTTGATGCGTCATCGTGCGTAGCATAGGTGCCGTCTTGAAATTGGTCACCGCTTATTCCTTTTTATTGGAATGCGGCAGCTCTCCTCACCGTCAACAGTTACCTCACTCTGAGTCAGCACTGACACTTATTCCTGTCCTGTTTTCCTTAATTTCACGTCCTTCTTCTTGCTACCTTTTCTGCTGTTCTCACTCTTGGTATGAGTGAGGCTCTAATGTTGAAAAATAGTCCCTGGTCCCAAAAATGAGTGCCAGTGCCAACCACTTGAAAAATCACTGGCTCATATGAAGCACTGGGCGTCACTTGTTTAATTGCACCCTGCAGACTTCTACAGGAAGAGTGGCATCTACACCTTCCCAGCTAACCCCTCGCAATTCTTCTATCTCCTTTCTAGCTGCTTACGTCAGCATACTGATATTTCCTCAATCTTTTTCTGTTGAGGTGTTCTCGGTTTAGGAGTACCTTGCTCAAGAGAGATTCTTCTAACTCTACAGATGTCCATCTATTCATTTTCTTTTACTGGAGGGTGGGCCTCAGACTTTGCTCCGAGCTCAGGGCTTGCATTGGGATCCATCTGTGAAACCTCTTCATCAGATATTCATGGACTTTGCCAACAAGTGCTTTGTGGACCATAAAGGTCAACTTCAACTTTGTTCTTCCCCCAAATGACAACCAGAGCAGTGTCCACCTCAATTAGAGACGCTTGACCAATAATCAGCAGCATTCTATGGTTTCTAGACATTGTGAAACAAGGATTGGGACAGCCCGGCACACAACAGAGTGCTGTAGACTAACCTGGAGTTGGTAACGGATCCCAAAATGGTGGCCCTGTCTTCTTTTGGCACACACACAACTAAATAATCCTCAGGTTCATAAGCTAAAGAAGATCTGGAGTGAGTGTAGTTCTGAGCTGCTGTTTAGGAATAGATCTGGGTCTCTAGATCTTTGCCATAGGCCTCAGTGTTGCTGTTTGGAATAAAAGGCTGGATTTAAATGCTGGGTACTTTCAAACCCTAATAGGTCCACAAAGCAAAGTATTGGTTTTACCAACATCCAGCTGTAAAGATGTACGGATCATGCAGTTGTCCGCAGTTTGGAAGCATCTTCACAGCAAGTCAGATGGAAACCTAAATCAACCGCCACTGCATATGATTGATGTCAAGGTGGTCTTGAAGTTGAAAGACCGTCACCGCTTCTATTAAAAAAAAAAACAATTGCGGAGAAAGGCTCACCATAAATGTATTTAAAAAATGACCCAATCCTACCATATTGGAGATCTACTTCCTCCTATTTATTTGAGAGTTTTATAAAGTGCTGCACGCCTCCTTATAGTTATTCCAGAGGGCTGAAGGTCAGCAATAAAAGGTGATATTAAAAATGGGCTCGGAAGAATTTCACAATATTATGGGATTCTGGTCAACAAAACTTTCACTTAAGATTCTGTTGGGTTCAAAGTTTCTAATAGAGGCAAGCCCTGAAATCTTTTGAAATTCCGAAAGGGTTTCCCTTTCTCTGATCCAATCTCTCCTTAATCTACAAAGTTTGCTAGACCCTTTACCCATAATGCTGCAGAGGAGGATGATGCATGTAGCTTGACCAGTGGTTAAGCAATATCTTTAATACTGGAATTTATGGGCCAGATGTAGGTGGCTAAATACCGGTCGGTAACGCCGAAATTCAGTAAATTTCAGCGCTACCGACCAGTATTTAGCCATTCCTAATGTAGATAAGGAATCGGTAAATAAGGAATCGGTAAATACTGATTCCTTATTGCTCTTGCATGAATGTGTGCCACATGGCACTTAACAAAAAACTAAAAAGTGATTTTTTTAAATGAAATCGGTAATTACCACCAACTTGAAGTTGGTAGTAATTACCGATTTCTTAAGGCTCAAAAGCACTCTTTAATGTGCTTCCTACATTGCATTTAAGGAATCGGTATTACCACCAACCTGTTTCTCTGCTAGGAAATAGTAGCCTGCCAGCTTTCATGGGGTGGAGAGGGCCTCTAAAAGGAGGAGCCTCTGTACCGGAGGAGGCAAAGGTGACTTGAAGGTGGTAGGTGGAGAAGCTGCAGAACGCAGCCATTGCGGACTTGGAGCATCCACCAGTTCTGCAAGATCAGAGTCCAGTGATAATAGTGGATGGACATCCTCACCCTATTACTAGTAGTGCCATGCATCTTCTGAAGGGGAAAGTGAGTCAAAATCTCGGCCAAGAAGAAGCCATTGCAATTTTTTCCTTACTAGAAGATGGGATGACATACCTCTGAAGAACTTCACTTTGGCCTACAGCTGTAAGAGATGCTGAAGAGGGGTGGAAGTTATGGCAGAAATGTTGGAGTTAAAATTATCTCTTTCATTTAAACTAAAGATCATTTTTTGCTTAGAAGGAAGATTGGGGTCTGAACAATACTGCTTGAATAGAACTCAACGCACTGTCTGTGATTAGATTTCCTTGATCCTGTTGGAGCACCTCATACATAAATAGACCAAAGACATTCTGCCCATCTAATTTCTGGTTGATGACCTTGTCCTGAGATTCCTACTCTTAGTCTGAGACAGTAGGAGGGTGATGTGTTTTCCACAGGTGTCTTAGACATACGAGGGGGACCAGTACCTAAGCTATCAGCACGGAACCTGGCACTGAAGTAACTGTGCAGTGCATGGAGTTGGTGTCGATAGTAGGGTTTTCTGCACAAGTTCAATAGTGCTGAGTCGGGAAAACTGCAAGCAACGCCTGAGGCAAGTCTTTGGAGCACTGGTATGGCAGATGCACCTATGGCTCTCAGCTTGTCACTCAAGGTGGATCTGAACGAATTTTCCACCAGGACTACAATATATTTATTTACATGGTTTTATATAGCGCAAACTTGACCCGAATCGGGTATCCTGAGCACTTTACATAGCACCAGTTGCATTACATAAGTACACGTTCATTTTTGTTAGGCACGGGGAGATTAAGTGATTTGCCCAGAAACACAGGATGTTCAGTGTCATTGCTGAGACTCGAATCCAGTTCTCTAGTTTCAAGGTCGACCGCCCTAGCCATTAGACCAACTAATCTCCCAAAATTATTGCCAGAATCACAACCTCAGGGATTTGATCTTGCATGTATTTGACAGTTCCATGTTCTTAGTGGTAGTAATGATGCCTAACGGGTGATTAGTCGCGCTCTATGAGAACCCTGATTGTTTTGAAAGATCATAATCACTCTCAATGCGTTTGACCCTCCTGTATGAGAGAACAGCCAATGGGAATGTGTGCACTACATATGGAGTGCTTGAATTGTCTTGCACGGTAACAGTGCCACGTATGCTCGGTGCACCCCAGATTCCCCACCCCCCATCATTTCCCTCCAGAGTCTATCACAGGAAGGAAAGGAACTCATGGTTACATACACCTCAGTCTGTAGTAGAGTGTGTGAAGGAGGCTCTCCTGTTCAACGGACCAGTCAAGGTGACCAGTTGCCAAGGTAAACTGAGCCGGCCTAACAACTTGCTCCACTAATGTGATTCTTGATTCACTAGACTGGTGGCACTTTAACTCCTGTCTACAGCAAGTAAGAGATGTCTCAAACCCTGTGGAGAAGGTGAGATTCGAGCATAAATGGTGATGTTCGATGGGAGTTTTGTGAGGGGCGTTCTACGACGAGGCAAGATCGACTCCCTAGAACCTCTCAGAGTCAAACTAGAGTGCAAAGCCTGAGTTTTGTGAACGCATGTTGTTTGCAACTGCAAAGCTATCACAGCTCTTCTACAAGTCGTAAAAGCATGTAAAATAGCAAAATCGATTTCGTGACCCTTTACGAATCACAAAGAGGAGGGAGTGTGAAAGAGACGCGCTCCCAATTTGAGATTCACAATGAAATATATCAATGGTTTGTGGCCACAACTGTGGTTCCAAACCATGGATCCGTTTTTTGTGCTCCGATTGGGAGTGGTAACTAATTCAGAAATAGGCAGTGGTCCATGGGATCACTGTCTGCTCACCCTGCTGTATTTCCCAAACGAGATTTTTATTTTATTTTAAAGACAACACCTGTCCCTTTTATGGATACTGGCTGCAAAAAAAAAATATCCTCTTTGAGAATGGAAATGCATTATTGGAGGCTTGCTGTCTCTTGGAGGCCCCCATACCTGCATTTGCAGCCAATCACCAGGGTCGCAAATTGTGAACATCCTAATTGTTACTCATATGGCAGGTAATTTTGCAACTCCAGGTGAATGTACAATTTGTGATGCCCCTATTAGAACATAGGTTGTATCATAGATTATATTCACATTGCCAAACCAATTGGTGTGCCAACTGCACATCTCTGGTTTGCGAATGGGAGTAGGCATGTATGCATGCATAGCTTTCTTAATTGAGTTTTAAAAAAAAGAAGCCTTGAAAGATACATAAAATCAATTATGACATACAATACACTACAACAATATTAAATATATTGTACAGAAAAAGAGGACACGGGGAGCCTGTAAAATATGCAAACATCTGATAAAACAAATATCCAAAGTGCAACTTCAGTTGACGCACAGGCAAGTGGCTGGATGGTGGATGAAAATTGCCAGCCCAGATTGCAAACAATTATCATCAAATGATATAATTCTCTGATATTCCGGCAGAGTGAAAAAACATGAGGGACTGGGAGAACTCTGGCTGAATTAAGGCCAGGCCTCCCGAAGTTTAACTACGCTACTTAAAAAATACCCTGCGTTCACACTGGTATGAACGTCTTTAAGCATTAAAAGATACAACATAGCAGGCCTCACTTACTTGAATTTTAAAACCTTTAAAATCGGTATTAAAAATCTTTGGAAGAGTAAAAAGTGGGAAAAATAAGACAAAAGGAACAGCGTTCTGGGCCGAGATATTGTCACACTCACAAGGTCCCAGAGTATCACGGGTGGCCCAGCCGTTAGGGAAGCTGATCAATTGAACAAAAAGGTTCAATCTAAACCTAGTTAAAAGCAGATGATGATACACATTGGTCACCCATATCAAATATGGCTCAGTAGAAAATACAGTTTTTATCAGGCAATGAGCAAAGGCGGTAGGTTTCTGCAATTCATTGCCTTCCTTTATCAAAGAGTTAAAAAGTTATGTTTCACCCATATATAATCAGGCTTTGTTATCCTGTTCAGACATTTTTTTAAATTTTTTTTATTAGAAGGTTGCATTACAGTGCATCACTGGGTGTAACACCTCGCACAGTCTTGTCACATCGGTGTGGATCATATTCCCTGGAACAATACAGACCGTATGTTAAGCCATTGTTTACAGCATTTACCACAATGTAGCATTTGTGTACCTTTCAAACATACCCAGTATCATTCCTACTGTCATTGTGTTTTTAAGGAAAGAAAGAAAAAAAAAGGAAAAACATCCCACACTGTCCGTATCTTATTTTCATACAACTCTGACAGGACACATCCTGGGATATGGGACTCCGCCCAAAGAGTACTGCATCAACATGTAACCTTGCGTTAGATTTTTAGAAAAAAACAAATCCTATCAACTTCCACACCCGTTCCCTCCCCCCATAGGCTCAGCAAAAAAGAAATTGTACAATCTTATACATAGTCCAGTTCAGCATATTGTCTCTTTGTTACATACAGACATTAATATGATGGCTTTCAGCAACCACCCCTCTTTCTATTTAATGTTGTTAATTCCACAGAGCCCCAGCTCCCCCATGTTTCCGCCCTCCCCAAGCTCCAGCAGATCACACTCTAGGGACAATACTCCAGTATGTCTACAGCACCTGACTCCTCCAACAACAAATTCCATTCCATAGATATAGGCGTCTTACGCAGTCCACGTTGCTCCTCTCTCTTTCATTCCGCACCTTCAGCCCTGCCCCACCTCATCAGCTCGTCATACCAATCTTTCAACGCCGGTGGTCTAGCAGCTTTCCATTTCATCGTAATATTACGCTTGGCCAGAATGAGCGCCAAGTTATTGAATTTAGTGACCAGACTACCTTTCTTTCCTTTGGGACCCAGCCCCAGCAAACAATATTCCAGAATGTCATTACCCCTCACCGGAGCTATATTTGTTAGGATCCCACAGACTGCCCCCCAGTAATGTTGTAGTCGTGGACAGTTCCACAGCATGTGTGTCAGATCCGCTGCCTGCAGTTGACACCGTGGGCACACATCTGATACATCTGGGAACATGGTTTTCAACTTGCACGGTGTCAGATAGGCCCAATGTAGGCGCATGAGTTGTATGAACTTGAATTTCGTGTTTCTCTATACCTTCCTGGTGTATTCTAACAACACACTCCATTCCTTGTCCCTGAGCGCTCGGCCTATATCCGCTTCCCATTAGCCTCGGAGAGTCTGGAGAGACACCGGTGCCACTGCGCAGATGCCCTTGTGTAGCCATCTTGTAAGGCGTCGACCATTACCCAGCAGATGTTGCATTGTGATCAATGTGTGCGTGGCTGGTTATACACCCCCAGGTGCCCACTTAGTGTGGATATAATGAGATAAACTGGCATGTAAGAGGAACAGTGTGTTCGGTGCTCCGTGCTCCCGTACAAACGCATCATGGAACTCAGCCTAAAGGAATCACCCACTGTTGTTATACTCATGTCTTCCCCTGCTCTTATTCTCCTCTTAGTAATACTGCCCATCTGAGAGGGGATTCCCAGCAGAGGTATAGTGGGGGCGTACAGGGTCGCCGTCTTGCTGTATCTAAGGGAATGCCTCCAGTCTAGTAACGCAATTTTCAAAAGGTGTGTTGCCATCAGTGGGATTTTGCTATTAGGCAACATAAGCGTGTGTACTTCACTCCTTTGCCAGTCTAAGTGTGTCATGTCAATTTCCTGCAGGTTTCGCCCCGCCAGCCAGTATGCTAGCCATTGCAATTGGCTTGCATAACAGTAGGCTTTCAGGTCAGGGACCCCCATACCTCCTTGTTTAGTATCTAAGTACAGTTATGTAAGTCCTATGCGCCGCCTGCCCTTACCCCAAATCACTTCAATCAGCATAGAGGAGAGCAATTTAAACGTCTTAGATGGTACCATTATGGGTAAATTGGTGAAAAAATACAAGTCTAGGGAGCGCCACCATTGTAGCGATTGCCACTTTGCCTGCCACAGATATTGGCAAGGTGACCCAGAATTTTATTTGGGATCGGAGTGAGGTGATAGCAATCCTGTCCAGACATAAGAGCAAATACGAATTATCCAGAATGCTGAATACAATCTTAATGTAGCTCAATTAGGAGATTGCTCTTATGTCGTCCAGAGTGAGACAATCCCTGATGATCATTAGGTTCAAGGTTTGCTCACTCTTATACCAAATTGAAATCCACCATAACAATGGTCCTAATCTGATGGTATCCGAAATATATTTAAGGCCCAACTCCTCATGGATGACATATGTTGGAGTGCTTTATGGGACAGTCAATAGGTGCCTGGCAAACCTGTTCTCCTCAACCTGAATAGCACTACAATCCCAAAACCTCCAAATATCACTGTCATAGCATGTAGCAGACACACATTTGGCATTGTAAACAAAAAGGAGGGCCTTAATTGGTTTCCTACAAATCCTGGCGCTTTAATCCAAAACTGACCCCAGGAGTTTCCTAACATGAATCTTCTTGGGTATACAACCTTTACAACGAACTACCATTACAACGCAACTTTTACAACGCAAACTATTACAACGCATTGCTCTGGGGGGCGCTCTAGGATAGGGAATAGGTTAATTTACTATCCAATAACCTTCCCCACTATCCACGGGGACTGGAGTTGGAATAGTAAATTAAACTATTCACTATCCAGCGCCCAAAAGCATTATGCGTTGTAATGGTATGCGTTGTAAAACTTACGATGTAAAGGTAGGCGTTGTAAAGGTAGGCGTTGTAACATCATACATCCTCTTCTTGAGGCGAGCAGTGGACCCTGTGTATTTCTATCATTGAGCAGAATGCACAGATAATTAAAGGTGTGAGTTAGTTTGGGTAATCTTGGATTTATTACGGAAAAGGGCTTTCTGCTTGGTAGATTTGGAACCAATAACCATAAGAAAAGATGTTTTACTGTTTATGAACAGATCTAAACTAACTATAAATTCAGCGAAGGTGTCAAGGGGCGTTTGCGACCTTAAAGCCGTCCTTTACATGAGGACAGCATCATCTGCCTATAGAGAACTGGGAATGGATGGATGCCTACACTGGGTGCATTACATTGTTTTTCCAATAGCACCTCCTCTAAATGGTTGATGTAAATGGTAGATAGAAAAGGGGCCAGGATGCACTCCTGCCTGACGCCTCGGGTTATGGGGAAATACTTAGTAGAAGAATCATTCACCACAAACCTCACGGACACAGACATGTCACTATGGATGTCCCCTAAAAAAGACACCAAAACTGGATTGATTCCTAGGGACTGCATCATTGACCAAGCTTGGAGCGATTCACCTGGTCAAATGCTGATATAAGGTCCATAAAGCTCAAAAAGAGAGTGACCTTTTTAGCCACGGTGTACTTCTGAATTAATAAATGCAAGTTCAGGCCCTGATGCACTGTACTTTTTAAGATCACCTGACCCAACACCTTAACAGTTGTATTGATCAAGGAGATGGGCCTGTAATATCGTGGATAGGCCCGGTCATCCTTCTTAAAGATTGGTACAATAATGGAATGGGACCACGTGCAAGGGGGACCCTGGGACACAGCAGCATTTAAACCTTTGGTCAGCAAAGAGGCCTATATGACTACATCGCTCCTAAAAAGGTCTGAAGGGACTCCGTCTGGGCCCAGAGCCATATAACCTGCTAAGCGCTTGTGACTTCACTGATAGAAAAAGAAAGAATGGGATAACCCAGCTCCTTCTCTTTACCAGATTGAATTACAGACTCAATCACATCCTCAAAAGAGTAAATGATCGTACCACATGATTTCGCCAAATACTGATGTCTAGGTTGGCGGATCTTCAACTACAAGGAAAGGATGATTAAGAACTCACCAGAAAGAGGCATTATCATTAAGGGCACTAGCTCTCAATAGCTGTTCCCAAATGTCCTTAAGACACGCTTTTCTCTCCTTTGTAACCTTTTTATAAGTGGCTCCCAAGCTTTTCACCTCCACTATTTATGTCTAACATTTAAGGGCCTTCATTAGGTCACTTCGAGCTTTGGAACAGGGTTCATCAAACCAACATTCCCACCTTGGGGTAATGTGGCCTTGGCTACTATCACATAGTGCAGAAAAAGAATTTAAAACAACTCTGTGAGCTGAGTCGAGGTTAAAACAACATTCTAACTAGTTACTCATCTGCCAAAATACATTTCTACAGAACTCCTCTGGGATTATTTTTGTCCCCTTCATACGCCTAACCTGGTCAACAGGGACAAGGAGTTTAGTAGAAGGAGCTGGCATAAATGGTCTCTGCTGTCATGACTTTAACAATTACACTAAGGGGTTGTAGTCACTCCAACTAGAAAGATGATGAGAGGCGAGGAGAAAAAAATATAGTCCAAAAATAATTCACAGCCCCTACCAACATAAGTGGGATCCACTTGGACGCTAGGTTTGACCAGGTTCAAAGATTGAATTAATAAATTTGCCTGTTCCCCTTAGGCTGTGTGTTCAAAATGGGCAATTAAGCAGTCATCTTCCAGAGTAAGTTCTGGAACAAATCTGGCATTCCTTTTGACGAGGATGGATGATGAAATAGCCCAGGACCACTATTGAGATATATGAGGTGGAACTTAATCCAGGCACCACAAAAAGAGTCTTGTATTTCACTATAATCATGACATAGAGATAATGACATCTGGGTGAGGGGCATGTCAATTCGAGTTGCAAATATTTTAAATCTGTAAGTTTGTTTCGTCAAGAGAGGTAAGTAATACCACCCCTATATATGAAGAATGTGCCTCCACCTCAGCCATTGAACAATTCAGGGACAAGGATATTAAAATACATAGTCCCGCCTTATCTCGCCCGAGGTAAATGGTATGGCTGAGCAGATAAATATGAGCAAAACGGGCTAATAAAGGTGTACATTTTAAAGGATCAAAGGCCTGATTTAGATCTTGGCTGTACCACTGTCACCCACACAGTGGCGGTTCCAAGTACTCCATCAAGCTGACGGAGGTCCATCTGCCGTATTTAGATGTTGTGGCAATAGACATGTCTCTGCCACTCTGCCAGTCTTCTCAGCTGGTTAGCAATACTTCGTAGCCGTCAGGCTGGCGGGTTTGCGCTGAGCTGATTTACATGTTCCCTTTGTGCTGACAGTGTCCTGGTGGCGGTGTCCTGATGGAATGAGGCGATGGTAGTGTGGAGACAGGTAGGTACTATTCATCATTGTCTTACTACACATATGTGTTTTGATTCTGTAAATATGTATATGTAGGTAATGTGTAATGCCATTTATGTTACATATAGCATTGTACACCTACAACATACACACACTATTGTATGTACACCCACAGCCACCACAAGCACACCCGCAGCACCAAGAAAATATTCTCTGTGTGTCAACACAGGTGTGTTCATTTTACCATGATAAGTTGTAAGATGAACACTTATGCATGACATAAAAAATTGCACGTGAGTGCAATGTAAAAATATACATGGTAATAGCAAATGTTAACACACGATTGATAGGGAGACGAGCAAAAGCCTACCTTAGATTCCGGCAACAACGGGGTTGCTGAGCATTGTGGTGAGGTAGCAGAAGCACAGGAAGGACCTGGACAATGGGGTTCAAGATGAAATCGGAAGTGGGAACCCAAATAAAGGTACATTTTCACCTCTTTCTTTTCATTTCTGGGACTCCCTCCAACAGCCACTTATGCCTCTGACACCGTCAACGCTGGAGCAAGATCCTGACAGAGGTGGAAGGACTCTGATGGTCTTCTCTTCTTAGACCCACCAACATATAAATACAGCAGACGGATCGCCAAGTCAGTAGGCGAGAAGACTGTTGAAAAAGCGACGGCGGGACCAGATATGTCACCATCTAACTCAAAATATGATTTAGCCTAATACAATCTAGCTAGCCTGGGTTACTAACCTTCTCTGCAAGCCCTGCTACATTCCATGAAAGAAAACTATGCTGGTTAACAGAATCCGACCCTGAGAAGAAAGTGTCACCTACCCCTTTCAGAACAAAAATCTACATTACATTTAGTGGAAGTTAGTCAGTCCACCTCCTCAAGTGTGTCAGGGACCTCAAATTTGTTAGAAAGAGTAAAGAGGAGAGCGGAATCCCCGGGACATCTGGGATGTACCTCATGAGGACCTCGATTCACCAGAGAGAGAGTGGGCTTAGGGGTTCTCACATTAAACACAGTACGTAGTCTGTAGAAAAACCCCAAGGACCACAACCTAATACACGTGGAAGTATCTTCCTTTCCCTCAAAAGAGGCCAGCAGCCTAGCTGTTACTGCAATTCACCACTTCGCAATCCCCATGAAAGGATTTGGTGTCCGCCCTACCTATCCCACCGTCTGTACCGTATTGATTTGGGTATGAATACTTTCGTCAGCTCCAGCCCTCCAAGTTAGCCAGTGTGTCACTTTGCTCTTTAAATTTGACAATCCTTCACTAGCATTCTGTTTGAGTGGAGGCATGTCTATCTAGACCACCACATAAGGTGTACAGTCAGGGGGAAGATCCAATTAATCAGTCTTAGGCCGATATATGCACGGGCCCACCCTTGAAAAAGTTACAGTTTGGTCCTTATTTGAAGTAGGTGGAGCAGGGCTATGTCCTGGCTCAGGGTCACAGGTCAAAGGGAATTTATCATTGTTGCCAACCTTTGTATTATCAGGGTTAACACACTTTACACCAGAAGTACCCCCATAACCTAAGGAGTTAGGAACAACAACACTCAATGGGGAAAACGCAGGGTTAGATAACGGAGGGTTATTCTTTCTAGAATGACTGCCCTGAGATAATCCACCAGAGTTAGATGGGCTAAAGACACACTTAGGCTGATTGATAAACCTACCGGGTGGTTATAACGCTGATTTAGCAGGAGTTGCTCCGTTAATCTATTATTGGTTTCAAATAAAGTTCATAACCCTTATATTTATTGCAAAAGCAGCATCTCTTTCAATGTTAAAGTAACTCCTTAAATTCTCTGCAATGACTATGAAATTGTCCAGACATGCAATGGTGGAATCATTAGAAACCTAGCCAGGGACAGGGGCATGAACTGCAGGTGGTTTTCTTCCATTTTTTCCCCCCCAGAGTTTTATATAGCGCAACTTGACCCAAAGGTATCAGAGCGCTTTACATTGGCACCAGTTGTGTTACAGGTGGAGACATATTAATTGTTGTTGGGCACGTGATTAAGTGATTTCCCCAGAATCACACTATTTTGAGCGTCCCTGCCAAGACTCAAACCCGTTTTCTCAGCTTCGAGGTCGACCGCTCTAGTCGTAAGGACAAATCCTCTTCCATTGTTAAGGTTATTTTCAACCTCCACTATTAAATTGTCCATGACCTGTAATGTGCAGTACTTCCCTTAGGTTTCTTCCCAGTGCCCAAGCAATTGTCGTCTGACTTTCTTTTGCCCGTTAAGAAAAGATTAGAGAATGTCATAGGGTAACACACAATATAGTCAAATAAACCGTAATCAAGAGAATGTTCCTCTATGAGGCCCACAACGCCACAAAAAGCTTTGCAGAATAAAAGGAGAGCCAGTCAACGGTCATGCGCAGGGACAAGGGGGGGAGGCCCTGCCTTGCATCCCACGTAGCGGTGATTACAGTTGCCCTTTATAGCGCCAAGGGGGCTCCTCTGGCCACGTCCCCTCCTCAAGGCAGCGGGCTCCTGGGACAGGTAGTGCTTTCAAGGTGGAATGGGAGTTGTACATCAGATCCTTAGTCTTAGAAGCATGCATAATGAGGATGGGAGTATTTGCCCAAGTATCTAAAAAATATTGTGATACAGAAATATTGTTTCATGAATATTGGTATATCAAAAATATCATTGACCGGAGTATTGTTTTTAGTGCTATTATAATATTGTTCTAGAAAATATCAATGTAGAAAATATTATATGTAAGATTGTAAGTGTTAATTAGTATCTAATGTATTGTAGTTTGTTTGATTTTGTATGTTTATTAACTTTTGTATTTGTGTATTTGGTAATATAATTTTTTAGTTGCTAAATTGTTGAAATTTGTATTTTTTGTTGTATTAATGCATATAAATAATTGTTTACCATTTTGTTTCAGTAGTGGGATATTGGGCTTCTAAGGGAGATTAAAAAAAAAATGTATATCTGAAATTAAATGTTTCGTTATTAATTTCAAAGATATGCAAAATGATCATTTAGAATCGTATTTATTTTGTTATAATAATATTTTTAAATACATTTTAATTTCCAATTAATGAAATATATTTTAATGGTATTGAGTATTTATTTCTACATTTAATAAAACAAATAATATAACATTTAAAATTATAGAACACAAGTGAAATATTTTCATGTAACATTTTCATATTCTGGTAAATCTGTAAAAAATGATTTAAAGTTGTAGAAACAATTTAAATATTGTTTAATGTTAAAATTGTAATTTTATTTTAAAAATCTTTAAAAAAATGTTTTAATTATAAAATGTATTTAGTTATGTATTTTGGGGAATGTAATGTGTTTTGCGGGGTGGGTTGCTTGATTTACTTTATAGATTTTTGTCTACAAAAGTCTCATATGGGCATTGGGAGTTTTTTTTGGTTTATTTTATGTGATAATTTTGTATTATGATTTTATTTGCCATTTTATGGTTTAGAGTTTGGGAATGGTGATAAATATTTTGAAAGATATATTCATTATTAATAGTAATTAAAATATTTACTTTAGATTTTATTATTTAAATATGTATGTTAGTTTGGTTTTAGATCTTTTTTTTATTTAATTTTATAAAACAAAATGTGAGGATGGAGTATTGATTGTTTATTTAAAATGTTTCCTTTATATTACCTTCTGTAAAACACAATCACCCAATATGGTTAGATTGAAATGGGAATAGTAAATGTCCAACACCTTCCTCAAATTGGTTTAGATTGGAGTGGGAATAGTAAATGTCTTCCATTTAGTGTCCAATACCTTCACCAAATTGGTTTAGATTTGAGTGAAAATAGTAAATGTCCGCCGTATAGTGTCCAACACCTTCTTCAAATTGGTTTAGATTGAAGTGGGAATGGTAAATGTCACCCCATTAATCTCCAACACCTGTCAGCCCTTTAGTACCCAACAACTTCCCCAAATTGGTGTAGATTGTAGTGGGAATGGTAAATGGCACCCCTTTAGTGTCTAACACCTTCCCCCAATATAGTTGGATTGGGAATAGTAAATGTCACCCGTTTAGTGTCCAGCGCCTTCCTCAAATTGATTTAGATTGGTGGGAATAGTAAATGTCACTCCTTTGGTGTCTAAAACCTTCCTCAAATTGGTTTAGATTGAATTAGGAATAGTACATGTCACCCCTTCACTCTATGACACCTTTCATATATTGGTTTAGATTGGAGTGGGAATATTAAATGTTAACCTTTTAGTATCCAAAGCTTCCCACACATTAGTTTAGATTGAAGTGGGAATAGTAAATATCACCCCTTTACTGTCCAACACCTTCCCCCAACATGGTCAGATTAGAGTGGGAATAGTAATCGTCAACCCTTTAGTGTCTAACAATTTGTTTAGATGACTTATGTTGGAGTGTGATTATTTAATTTTAGCATTTTATTCTGAACTCTTTTTATTTTACTTTTATTTGTATGTCATATAAATACTTTCTGTTATTTAATTAGTATTGTTGGTGATTAAAAAAATTAACAATTAAAACGTAAGTTGTGTGCTTTAACCAATAATATTATTAATTATAAATGTATGGTGTAATAAAGACATGTCATGCATTTTTCTAATTTAATTTATGTTTTCAAAGTTTATTTATTGTATATGTTTACATTTTTCATCATATATAATTTAAGTTAAAAACAAACATTTCTCTAAAGTTAAGTAAATAGGATTTTTTTAATTATATTTTAATACTATTGTATGTTGTACAGTTTCAACATTTATTATCAATTGTTTAACAGATGTTTAACAGTTTTTAAAATCTTTTCTATATTCACCTTGCGGGTGGGGCGGGCACACCAGCCTTTTCGGTGGCGTCTTTTGGGCTGGAACCTCCAGAGGGAGGGCTGTAGAGAACATATGGAATGTACTATTGACAAATACCTGACATCTAACGTGGGATCAGTGGAGGGGCCTGAATGTCTTTGGAAAGCGATTAAACCCACGCTCCATGGTGTAGACATTTCCTTTTGCGCAGCAGCCTGTAGATTGCATAGGGAGTCCCTTGTTCAGGCGGAGGCAAAACTATTTGAGTTGGAAACTCGCAGTAGGGATGGTGGGGGCCGGCAAGCCTGTTGCCAACTCCTATTAACACAGCAAGACAATGCACACTTCCTCTTAGATGAAGCCCGGCAGGCGTGGCTAGCGACCCGCAGCAGGATCTACCAGTGGGGGGATAAGTCCAGTAAGCTGTTGCATAGACTGTGTCAGGGCTCGCTATACCCCCTGCACCTGCCTGACATTGCAAGCCCAGATGGGTCCCCTCCCACAAACTCATCCGCTATTGCTGAAAGCTTTGCCATGTATTATGCAGACCTCTATGCCCCCAAGGAATGTCTTCATGCATATGTGATTGGTCGCTTCCTAGATGAAATGCCGCCTAAGGCCCTATCTGACGCAGTGAGTGCTGAGTTGGATCTCCTGCTCACAGAGGAAGAACTGGGTGCTGCGTTGGGTGACCTGCAACCCAGGAAGGCCCGGAGACCGAATGGCTTCCCATGAGAATATTTCAAACTATATTTTCTTCAGCTGGGGCCCCACTATTGTAGAGTGGTAGAAGAGACCAGGGAGCAGGGCCGTCTGCCTCGCAATTAGAGACATGCGGAGGTTGTGGTGTTCCACAAGCCTGGTAGACCTCCAGATCAGCACACACCGTACCCCCTATATCCCTTATGAGGCCAAGATCCTGGCTAAGGCTCTGGCTAACCCCCACCGTTCTCATATTACATCATTGGTTCATCCCAATCGGGCCAGGTTCATGCCCCAGCTGGCGACCCGCCACAACATTCGGCGCGCGCACTTTGCCGTGGGTACTGTCCAGGGGTTGGGGGAACGGGCTGCGTTGCTACTTGAGAATATGGATAGGGCATTTGATTCCCTTAGCTGGATATATTTATTCGCACTCCTCAGCAGGCTTAATTTTGGACCACCATTCTTGTCATACCTGTCTCTGCTCTATACAGACCTGACTGCGTCTGTGTGGGTGGCGGGCTCCATCTCCTCTATGTTTTCTATCGGACGAGGCACTAGGCAGAGTTGCCCACTGTCCCCCTATCTGTTTGCATTAGCTATGGAACCCTTGGCGTCCTGGGTGTGGATAGATGCCCAGGTGACTGGTCTTGAGTCGGCACCTGGTCTGTCGGATCGTATTGCTCTCTACACCGATGATGTTTTATTTTTTCTCACGGATATTGACAAGACGGGACCGCGATTGCTTCTCATCATGCAGATTTTCGGGGAGACCATGGGATTATATGTATAAATCCTCGCAAATCTACCCTTTGGGTCTTTGGGGGTGGGGGGTGGATCTCGGTTCCTGGGCTTCAAGTGGCTTCTGGGGGGTTGAAGTATCTGGGAGTGTTTTTATCGGATTCCCCTGTTACATTTTGGGATAGGAATCTATCATGTGGGATTGCGTGCGGGAAGATCTTAAAACCTGGTCTCATATGCCCCTGTCTATTTATGGCCGGTCGGCCATCTTTAAGATGGTATCGCTCCCACGCCTACTTTATCAGCTACAAAACCATCCATATCTGATTCCTCCCAGATGGTTCTGACAGGTCAACGCGGCCCAGGGGCAGTTTCTGTGGGCTGGCGGAGTGGCAAGGGTGGCCCTGCGGAACTGCTTACTGTGAGGGGCTGGCAACCTCTGATATTCTGTCATATTACATGTCCTCGCATCTACTGGTCCTCAATGAGTGATGGTATGGGGACAGGACCAGCCCGGCTTACGCCGTCGAGAGGCAGTGTATGGGAGATCACACTTTACACACTATACTCTACACTGCACCGGTACGTATCTCATTGCCATCTGCTACGAAACTTGTATTCCAAATTTGGCAGCAGGCGTTGCGGAGGATCGGGTGGTGGAATAGGTTGACCCGGGAGACCCCTCTTTGGCATAATGCGCCACTACCACAACTGGCTGCATTGTCTGGCTTTCGGGGCTGGGACCGTATCGGTAGCTCTACTCTTGGGGATGTACTGCGGGGGTGGATTCTGAAATCCTTTCAGGATCTACAGAAGGACTTTCAGATGCATAAAACCCAATTTTACAAATACCTGCAGTTCCAACACGCCATATCTAACCACATCGAGGGCCTGGGGTCCCTGGCTGAGTTTAGTCCCATAGAGGCAAAGGTATTTATGGGGGCCCTCCACGAACACAAGATCTCCAAAATCTATCAGTTCCTGGTTACCCATCGCTCCCCCACTCTGCAGCGCCTTAGGGAGGCCAGGGAGGGAGACATAGGCCCACTGGAGTAGGAGGACTGGATGGAAGCTCTAGCCTCCCCACGGGGGTCAGACATAGCCATAAGCCGGCACCTCATCCAGTTTAAATATCTCCGCCAGGTCTATATTACCAGGGTCAGGTTCTGGAGGGCGGGATTGGTAGCCTCTCTGATACGTCTTCTATGTGAACATGAAGAATCAATCAATCAGGGAGAGTCTCAAGGTGCAGGGACGGGGGGTGCAGCTCCAGCTCAGTCGAATTGCCAGGTGTTGAGGTCCTTTCTGAAGGTGTGCAGGGTCGGGGAAATCCTGATGTTTACTGGGAGCCCGTTCCAGGTCTTAGCTGCGATGTAGGAGAAGGCTCTTCCACCAGCTCTGCTTCTGCGGATGCGGGGTGTCTAGGCCAGGGCGAGGTCAGCGGAGCGGATGTTTCTCTTGGGTACATGGAAGGAGACTCTCTCGTTGAGGTATTTGGGTCCGATGTTTTGGAGAGATTTGATGACGTGGGTGGGGAGCTTGAAGGTAACTCTCTTCTCGACAGGGTGCCAGTGGAGGTCTTGTAGGTGTTGTGTCATATGTTCGTGTCGAGGTCGTCCGAGGAAGAGTCTAGCAGTGGTGTTCTGGATGGTTTGTAGTTTGTGTAGAAGAGTTCTGTTTATTCCGGCATAGAGGGTGTTGCCGTAGTCCAGTCTACTGGTTATGAGCGCGTGGGTGACAGTCCTGCATTCAGGGGGGGGGGGGTCCATGTGAAGGTCTTGTGTAGGATGTGTAGGCATTTGAAACTGGTGGAGGCGACGGAGTTGATCTGGCGGGTCATGGTGAGGGAGGAGTCGAGGATTATGCTGAAGTTCCGTGCATGGTCTGTAGGGATAGGTGGACTCCCCGAAGGCGGAGGGCCACCAGATGTTGTCCCAGGTGGGTGTGAATGGTCCGAGGATGATTACCTCAGTCTTCTCTGAGTTGAGCTTCAGGCAGCTGTCTTTCATTCAGGCTGCAACGTTCTTCATTCCTTTCTGGAAGCAGGGTCTGGTGTCATCGGGGTTCTTCATGAGGGAGAGGATGAGCTGGGTGTCGTCAGCGTAGGATAAAATGCTGAGCCCATGCTGTCTGACAATAGCGGCGAGGGGGGCCATGTAGATGTTGAAGCGTGGGGCTGATCGATGATCCTTGGGGTACTCCTCAGTTGATCTCAGTGGGTTCGGAGAGGTAGGGGGAGTCTGATCCTCCGGGTTCTGCTGGAGATGAAGGATTGGATCCAGTTGAGGGCATAACCTTGTATCCCTGCATCATGGAGTCTGGCTGCGAGAGTGTGATGTGAGACGGCGTTGTAAGCTGCATTGAGGTCCAGCAGGATGAGGGCCGTGGTGTGTCCCTGGTCGAGTAGCATGCGGCTGTCGTCAGTGATGGCGAGGAGGGTGGTCTCTGTGCTGTGGTTGCTGCAGAATCCAGACTGGGAGGCATCGAGGATGGAGTTGTCCTTGATGAAGGCGGTCAGCTGGGCGTTTACGAGTCTCTTTGTGACTTTGGCAGAGGAGAGGAGGAGAGAGATGGGCCGGTAGTTTTTCAGACCTGTCAGATCGGCCGTGGGTTTCTTAAGGAGGGGTTTAACTTCTGCCCGTTTCCAGTCATCGGAGAAGCTGACTGATCTGAAGGAGGAGTTGATGGTTCAACCTAATTCGGGTGCGAAGGCGGAGGCGGCCTTGTGGAAGATGTGCAGTGGACTGGGGTTCGTGGGGGCTCCTGAGTGGATCTTCATCATGGTCGCGGTGATGTGTTTGGCAGTGTCAGACGTCCAGGTCATGATGATGGGCTTGTCGACCGTGGTGGTGAGGGGGGTGGTGTCCGGGGTCTGTTCGCTGAAGTTGTCGTAGAGGGCCTTGATCTTCGAATGGAAGTAGGAGCTGAGTTTGTCGCAGAGTTCCTGGGAGAGAGTGATGTCTGTGACTTCGCTGGGGGGTTTTGGCGAACTGCTGTATTACGCTGAACAGTTCTTTGGCGTTGGTTGCGTTTGTGAGGATTTTTGTTCCTGGTGAAGGTTCGTTTGGTGTGTCTGATTCGTGGTATTCCTTCAGGGCGCTCCTGTGGGTGTTCAAGGCTTCTGTGGTTTTCTGCTTTCGCCTAGTTTTCTTAAGGCGTCTGCAGGTGTGTCTGGCTTCTTGTAGTTCTGTGGTGAACCAGGCGGCTTTCAGGGGGCGTTGTTTGGCAGGGTGGTGGAGGGGAGTGAGCTTGTCAGCGCAGCAGGAGACCCAGTGGTGAAATTCTTTGGCTGCGAAGTTGGTGTCGGTCGTGGTGCAGCAGGGGTCTAGGAGGAGGGTGGTGTTGAGGTGTTCCTCTGTGATCTTGCTCCAGTTCCTTCGTGGCAGGCACGGGGTGGGCTTGGGTGCGGTGGTGGTGTTGAAGGTGAAATGTACGCAGTGGTGGTCAGTCCAGAGGAGCTGGGTGGTGTGGCTGAAATGGATGTTAGTCCCTCCTGTGAAGATGGGATCGAGGATGTGTCCAGCTCTGTGAGTGGGGGTGTTGACGTGCTGCTTCAGTCCGAGGTTGGCAAGGTTGTCAAGGAGGGTGGTAGAGTCGGGGTCGCTGTGCTTGTCGAGGTGGAAGTTCAGGTCCCCGAGTAGGATGTAGTCCGTGGAGGTGATGGCGTGGGTGGTTGCGGTCTGGGTGTGGAGTCCAGGGGGGTCTGTAGGCGACGGTGACGCGTATCGTGGTCCTGGGGCTGGCCTGGATGTGGAGGTGTTCTAAGTTGGAGTGGTAGTCGCACGTGCTGGAGGTGGAGAGTCGGAGGGAGGTCTGGTGTGCGATTGCGAGTCCTCTTCCTGGGCGGGGAGGGCGGTCCTTTCTATGGATCTTGTGATCGACGGGGATAGCCGTGGCGATGTCGGGCCAGAGGTGGCGTTGGTCCAGGTTTCTGTGAAGAAGGCGACTTTGGGTTCGAGGCTGTCGATCAGGTCTCAGATCTCTATGGCGTGTCTTTGCAGGGAGCATGCGTTGAGAAGGATGCATGTCAGGGTTTCGGCAGAGCGAGTGTCCGGCGTGCCCTTGGCAGTCGGGGGCGTTGCCGATGATGAATGATGAAGGATCTTCTGCAGAGTCTGCAAGAGAACTGTCAGTGGGTGGTGGTCAGTGAGGATTTTTGGCAGTCGGTGAGTCTCCCGGGATTGAGTGCGCGGAGGGCGGCTGAGTCATATCGGTGGGGCCTTGGTGATCCATGATTCCTGGCGCTGGTCGCAGACGGGCGCAGAGGGGCTTGCCTTAGGCGCGCCCGTTGTGCGCGTCCGCTGCTCGACCGCGCAGTGATCGCTATTAAAAAGGGGAGGGGGAGGGATGAGGCTGGGAGGAGGGAACGAGAGTCAGCTGGGGGATGGGCCACAGGGGCAGCAGCGGCAGACAAAACAGACAGAGGGCACTGCAATAAAAAATACAGCGGGAACAAGGCAGTGAAACACAAAGTGGACACAGAACAAACTAATCACAGCAGGAGCGATGAAATCACAGTACAGGCAGTGAACAAGGAAAAAGATACCCTGATGGGAGCAGTGGCCTCGAAACCCTTATGGAAGGAGGAGCGGTCTCTGAAGCAGGGACGATAGAGTGGAGCTTCGGGGGAAGAGCGTGCCGATGACCGGGGTCAGTAGACTCACTCGCGCTCCCCTGCAGCAGTCGCCATTAAATAGGGGAGGGGGGAAGGTACTCTAAATCACCCTGTTTGGCACTGCTCCGCGTTAGTGGGATTCTGGAGGGGGTTTATGGCATGCCTCTCCGAAGTGCTGGGTTGGGACCTCTCCAGCTCACCGAAGCTGGTCCTGTTACATGTTATGGACGATATAGAAGGCAACATATACAAGCGCCATCTTATGTTGCTAGGGTTTACCTTAGCTAAGAGGGATATTTCTAGGGCCTGGAAGGCTCCGAGGGCGCCCTCAGTAGCTGCATGGAAAAATGGCATGGATTTCTGTATGGGTTTGGAGATTTCCATCTTTGTGGAAGCGGTGGGCGGATTATCGCAGCCTTAGAGCTGGAACCCGTCTCCATAGCCAGGTCCCCCGACTCGGCTTCACTCCCACCTTAGCTGACATATGATACTGCCCCTTGGGCACTGACAGATCTTGTCTATATGGACAATGCTATTCTTTTTGTGGTGGTGTTCTGGAGTAGGTTCAAGTGCAATGGGGTGGCTTTGTAGAGTTCTTGTTTTATTATTATTTTGTTGATATTTCGTATGTATTGTTTTTAAGTTGTCCTATTTTGCTTATTGAAACTGTCAAAGTCTGTTAAATGTACATTTCGTATGCAGAAGTTGCTGGTGTACAGTGCTCTACACTATATTTGATCTTTGACAAATAAAATGTGTTCTTAAAAAGAAAAATCTTTTCTATATACATATTTTCAACATTATTTTACCATACTTTTTTCAATATACATCAAATAATTGTATATGTTATACTGTTATTTCATGTATACTTTCCATAATATTTAAATTTTATCAACATTTTTAGACTTGATGTACATTTTTTATATTTTTTGCATTCTTTTTAACAGGTATTCAACATTTTTATAATATTTCCTATTAATTTATATGGGGAGATAATCTTTTTTTTAGTTTCATTTAGCATTGTCGTGTAGAATCTGCACATTGTTTGGACAACATAAACTAGAGGCTTGGTGCCAAGACTGATTCCGGAAACCCCCGCAGGATATGTTGGCCTATTGACCGCCTAGCTCACAGTGCCACCGTAAGCCCCCCTAACCTGTCAGGGAGCGAATAGTTTCTGGCAATCACTGAACATGGCAACCCTGACCCCTCAGGGATGGCGCTGAAACAATGATTATTAGCAGGCTTATGAAACAAGGCAGTAATCAAGGATTGCTTTAAAAGACCGAATTTCCCTTGGGATGGTACGGGGAGGAGTACCACAAGGCCACACCCAAACTTCCCATAGCTTCTTCTTTGTAAGACCGAGAGCCAAATGCCTCGCCCTGGTCGGAATGCAGTGTGCCAATTGTGTATGTGCTGATAAAGACTCACAAGTCCTTTATAACAGTTCGAGCGTCAGCGGAGCTCTGAAGCCAACCCCACTGGAATCTGGAGCTTGAATCTACTGCCACTGAGATGTACTTAGAAGCCCCGTCTGAATGTTAGGGGCTGCAGTGATCCAAATATACACATGCAAGAGGTTTATCTGAGACCAATAGAGGTGTTTGTGGTGGATGTCCTACCATGGAGCCCTTTATCTGCTGCCAGATGTCGCATTTGAGGGCAAAGTCCTTGGTTTGCTTAGTAAGACCTGGTCACCAATAGCGCTGCTTGGGTAGTCAAACCATAGCAGTGATACCTGCATATGCTGAACCCAGGATCTTGTGTGCAGCTAGTTTCAATCTCAATCTGCGATCAGTGTTTGGTATTACTCTAGCCCCCACTCCTGAAAACTGAGCACACAGAATGTTTTGTGCCTCTGGCTTGTAGGAGTACTTGAGTGGAAAGCCTTTCAGCAGGGCTGAGCTGTCGCGCATGACATTGACAGCTATCATAGTTGTTCCATCTATCTTCATACTGGAGCGAATTTTTGCAGCTACAGTGCATACTGTTGCCTTCATGGCTTCATCCGCCATTGAATTCTCTTCAACGTGAACAAATTGATGACTCAATGTATGAATAGCATGAGCCCGTGGCAGGCTTTCTTTCAGCTTTGCCACCTGTTCCCAAAGCATCATCGAAATTTTGAAGTAACTCAGTCCCTGGCTGAAAACAGTCTGGGGCTGTTCTTATACCCTCATGGTAATAAGTCAAAATTGGCGTTGAGTGCCTATCGCCAAGAATGCTGTCAATTATCTGCTCCCAGGCACTATATTTTTGCTGAAGCATTCATTTGAGATGTCTAGTGTTGTTTTGTATTTTTTCCGCACTATGTGGATTTTGTACTGCGAATGTGCATGTGGATGCATTTAAATGTCTATAATCTAAGACCAGACAATATGAATTATCGGGTTTTATTATGGGAAAAAAAGAACTATTCATCGTTGAGGTGCATATCTCAATAACACCCCGATACTCAAATTGATCTAGGATCTCCCTGACTTGTTTCTTTGCCTCATGTTTAATCAGGTATTGTCTCTGTGGTTGAGGAATTGATTTTAATGTGATTTCGTGATGAGGTGACTCATCATCCCACCCAACATGGTTGCCGTAAAGTGCAGGAGCTAACTCCCACTCCTGTGCGTATGAATTTTTTATTGATTCTTGTACGAGGTCGGAGAAAGTAGGTAAAATAACTTCTGGTTATGAATGCTTCGTGTGTCTCAACCACAAAGGTGACATCTCCGCCCGTTGCTGGGGGGGCCATATTGTAATAATTTCATGGTAACTCCCTGTCTGCAATTTTCTGAAATATTTAAAGCTGCTATCTGCTCTTCAACTTCCGCACCTGCTTCTCCATTTATGGACATTATGGGAAGAGAAAAGTTTATTTATTGAAATAAATTATAAGGATATTTGGTATGCACAATGCAGGAACTTCTAACCCTTCAAGCTTGATGTGCAGGAAGTGCTCCTGTTCATGACGGCTTGTGCTGCGGTCCTTTTCCAGGGTCGCAGCACAAGCCGCCATGAAAATGAGAACTTTGTGACCGCCAGCTAAGCGTTACATCGTAATTGGGCGATTAGATCACCGCCTGCTTGTCGGGCGGTCTCCTGACCGCCGTGATAGCAGGCGGCAGTCCGACTGCTTGCTATCATAATAAGGCACTTAGTGCAGCTTTTTGGAGGTGTCAGCATATACTTTGATTGGAATGATCGAAACAGCTTTGTATGGCTATCTGGAGCTACATTTTTAGAATGGCTTGCTCCAAGTGTATGATAATATTTTGAGGGTACTAATTATTTGTTTTATGTTTTATATGTTTAAGAGGCCGTAGTAAGTGCTGTTTGTTTATTTGGTAGTAGGGCATATATAAAGGGAATATTTGTGTTTTGATATCACCATATATGGTGAATATCTGAGTGAATATTTTGGGACCAATTTTGACGGTCCCATCCATCATCCTTGTTTGACAATGGCTAATCTTCACTAAGTTATCTGCTAAAGAGAATATTTGGATTTGTTTCTTATTATTTAGGTTGCCATGTAAAAGGAAAGGCTCCTCATTATGTGTAATTGCTAAATGTTCAGGTATTTGTATGTCTTGGTATCTTCTGGGGGCAGGTGGGGTATCACTGGTAACTTTTTTAAGTTTGTGCAATTAAATGTTTTAAAGTGGGTATAGGTGGTTGTTGGCTGGTGTTGTAGTTGTGGACTTTAGGTAGTATATCTTTAAAGACCTTGGTTGTGGGAGCTAGTGTTTGCTCTCTTATATTCTGCAATATCTCCCTTACCTCTATTTCTGCCATATTTGGGAGGTGGTTGTGCTCTCTTACATGAATTACAACATCATCTTTTGTCATTGGTCTCCGGTAGCATACATTAGAATATTATTTAGTACAATTCCAGTTTATATTTTCTGATGATGCACCTTCTTGGCTGTAGGTGTCGCCCATGTGATTTAGTAACTGTTTTCCTTTCTGTGAAGCAATAAACCTTTTAGCCTCTGTCATTGTATCTGACCGTAGTGTAATAGTATAAATATATGCAATATTTTAAAGTTTGTACGTTTGTTATTTACATGTAAAAAGAAAATGCTACTTACCAGTATGCATCTGTTCTTGGCATGTATAGCTGCAGAATATCATACTTTTGCATAGATCGCCATCTGGTGTTGGGCTCGGATGCTTGCACCTTGTTGTCTTGGAAGAAGTCTTTGTAGTCACGAGCTAAGTGACTCCTTCCTTAGACGATAGTGCGCATGGGCATCAACTCCATCCTTAGATTATTTTTCGCCATGATGGGAAATTATGGAGTTTATAAGAAATAGAAAAGATGTCTATGTGAATGTATCTAAGTAAGATAACACTGGAACAGATACAGGTTCCGAGGCGGCAGCTGGGCGTATGATATTCTGAAGCTCTACATGCCAAAAACAATCAATTAATCAGAGTACTTGTAGAGCGTGCTACTTACCCGTGAGGGTCTCAAGGCGCTGGGGGAAGGGGGTGCTGCTATTGCTCGAAGAGCCAGGTCTTGAGGAGTCTACTGAAGGCGAGTTGGTCTTGGGTCTGCCGTATGTGGGTAGGGAGGGTGTTCCAGGTCTTGGCAACGACATAGGAGAAGGATCTGCCACCGGAGGTCGTTCATTAGATGCGGGGGACAGCGGCGAGGGCGTGGCTGGCGGAGCGAAGCTGGCGGGTGGGCGTGTAGAAGTTAAGTCTGCTGTTAAGGTAGGCTGGTTCGGCGTTGTGGAGTGCTTTGTGTGCGTGGGTGAGGAGCTTGATGGTGATCCTCTTGTTAACGGGGAGCCAGTGTAGGTCTCTCAGGTGGGGTGTGATGTGGTTACTGCGGAGGTCGTTGACGATCAGTCGGGCCGAGGCATTTTAAATGCGTTGCAGTCGTCGTAGGTGGTTTGGCTGGGATTCCTGCGTAGAGTGTGTTGCCGTAGTCCAGTCTGCTGCTGACGAGGGCCTGTGTCACCGTTCTTCTTGTTTCAGTCGGGATCCACTTGTAGATCCGGCGGAGCATGCGGAGGGTGTTGTAGCAGGAGGAGGAGACGGCGTTGACCTGCTTTGCCATGGAGAGGGAGGAGTTGAGGTTGAATCCTAGGTTGCGTGCATGGTCGGTGGGTGTTGGTGCTGTTTCCAGTGTGGTCGGCCACCAGGAGTCGTCCCAGGCTGAGGATGAGTACCTCTGTCTTGTCGAGTTCAGCTTCAGACGGTTGCTCCTCATCCAGTTCATTCCCTCGTGGAGGTTGGTTTTGGCAGTGTGTGGGTCCCTGGTGAGGGAGAGGATGAGCTGGGTGTCGTCGGCGTAGGAGATGATGTTGAGGTTGTGCTGGCGGGCCACTTGTGCGAGGGTGGCCATGTAGATGATGAACAGCGTCGGGCTGAGGGATGAGCCCTGGGGGACGCCGCAGATGATGTCGGTGGCTTCGGATCGGAAGGGTGGGAGGCGGACTCTCTGGGTTCTGCCGGAGAGGAAGGACCTGGTCCAGTCAAGGGCCTTCTCTTGGATTCCAGCTTCTAGGAGGTGTGTCTTTAGAGTGCGATGGCAGACCGTTTCGAAGGCAGCCGATAGGTCCAGGAGGATGAGGGCTGATGTTTCGCCGTTGTCTAGTTGGCGCCTGATGTCTGTCTGACGTACGTGCTGTCTTACCTTCCAGATTAGAACTTTGTGGCCGTCTGGATTAACTAAAGGCATCGTGTTGACCCAACGTTACTGCCTGGTCGGATCTGCTGTGAGGATATTGACTCCAGCTTATCAATCTAACAGCTTTTGAGCACAGGTAAGCGCCCCTTTGCCTTTGATGTCAGGCGTATTGCTAGTCAAATGGAGGGGGTTTGTCCTAAGGTTTAAATGCTGCATTTTGAACTTTAGTTTACCTTCTACTTTATAGGTCTGCTTTATGAAGTACGGTGGAGTCGATCTGCAATTCCCGGGTTACCTTATTGGGAGAAACTCCTTTCCTGAAAAGTGTTCGAGCAACCCCTGTGCCACGTATGCTTTTTACTGAGGGACTTTGTGATAGATTCCCTTAGCCCTCACTAAACCAACCTTGTGTTTGGATACCATGGTAGGTAACTTATTTGGACTTTTTCTTAATATTTCCTGTTCAGAGAGACTCTCTCCTTTACCATATTGTTTTGCACGCCCTTGTTCCTAAGATGTTCAGGCCCTGACTATGAGTTGTGAATCAGGAAAGACAATCCCTACTAGTATTTTATACTATATATGGAAGGTTGCTAGTTTGAACTATACTGGAATTAGGATCATGGGCTTATTTATGTTTTTCTTATTTACAAACTGTGTCTTTTGTTGTCTAGCACATTATTGGTATTATGTGTATTGGGTGTTTTTCCTCACAAAGCGTCAAGCCCTTGTTGGTTCCATTTCGCAATTTGATCTTTTGCAATGTTGTTGTCATTTTGTCTGAAACTCACTACGAGACGGCCCAGTTACATTGATTATGTGAATTTGTATTATGCTAATCCGATTACGAATTGTTCAAGTGATACTAGAATTTGTTATTGATTATACATGTTTCTTATTAACGGTTTTAGAGTTGTGCTGCTGTACTCCTCCCTTCTCTTCTGTGCCCTGATGGTGTGGCCCAAGTCCAGGCCGGACACCGAAACGCGCGTTGGCGCTTGAAGATAGTCCCAATAGTATTCAATCTGGTCTCAACTGTGTATGAGACCCAAGGGACCTGAGTCATCTACATCAGTTGGCAATCTGATTGTGTTGTGAGAAGGATGAATGAATTGTTGATGTATGTGTGCCTCAGTATGATTGGTTGAAGGGATGTGTGGGACATTGTTTGAATATGGTGATTATTTATTATGAATGTATAATGACTTTTTCTATCTGATGTCTAAATTGATAAATTGAAAAATAAAATAAAAATGAAACCTTTTTACTAATATCGCTGTGGCCTTTTGATGTGATTATAATTGTGTTCCAGTGAGCTTCGGACTGACTTTATAAGTTTGGGACCCTATATGGGCTGTTACATTTACCAGATCTAGGCAGTAGATTTGTTTTCTGATTGTGTCGGTGCTGTGGTTTCGTCTGAATCCGGACCGGGACTGGTCCAAGATGTTGTTGTCTTCCAGGTGGTGGGCCAATTGCCTATTGACGATTTTCTCGATGACCTTTGCCGGGAACGGGAGCAGGGAGATGGGCCTGAAGGTCCTTGGGGTCCGCCTTGGGCTTCTTGAGGAGGGCGTTGATTTCGGCGTGCTTCCAGCTTTCCGGAAATGTCGCTGTTTCGAAGGAGATGTTGATGACCTTCCGTAGTTGGGGTGCGATGGCTGCGTCTGCTTTGATGAATACGTGATGGGGGCACAAGTCTGACGGAGATCCTGAGTGGATGGAGTTCATGATCTTGCGTGTCTCGTCGTCGTTGACATTGGACCAGGAGGTCAGGTGGATGGCGCTGGTGGTGTTCGCAGGGGAGGTGGAGTCTGGCGTAGTAGGGCGGTTGTGGTGTTGAAGCTGTCGTGAATGTCAGCGATCTTACGGTGGAAGAAGAAGGCTAGTGAGTCGCACAGTTCTTGTGAAGGTGGGATGTCGTTGGCATTGGCGCTGGGGTTGGAGAGTTCCTGTATGATGCTGAAGAGCTCTTTGCTGTCGTGTGCGTTGTTGTCCAAGCGGTTTTTGAAGGAGGATCTCTTGGCTAATCTGATGAGGTGGTGATGTCTGCGGGTGGCCTCCTTGTGGGCTGCATGGTTGTCCGGTGTGCATTCGTGTAGCCATATTTTCTACAATTTCCGGCATGCACGTTTGGAAGTCTGGAGCTCGTCAGTGAACCAGGTGGCTTTCTTGCTGACGTGGCTGTTGCAGAGTTTCTTGAGCGGGGCGAGAGTGTTGGCGCAGTCGTCGATCCACTGTCTGAGGTTGCAGGCTGCGGCGTCTGGGTTGGTGGGGTCAGTGGGTGGGTTCTGGGTGAAAGTGGTGATCAGCTGGTCTTTGGTGACTTTGCTCCAGCAGCTGTGAGGTAGCTGTTGGGTGAGGTGGTGCATGGTTGGTCACGGGGAGTAGAGTGACTGGGTCCACTAAGCACATGGTCACTTACTCCACCCTTAGATTGTTTTTCGCATTGTAGGTGGAATGTGAGCTTGGAGGGTAAGAGCAATTATATGTGCCTTAGTGTTAGGTGTCATGGCAGCCCCGATCGCACAGGCAGACGCTGAGGATGGGAAACACTACATTACCCATCTGCCTCTGCACGCCGCATGATGTAGGACGCTGCATCTTTCTCCACGATCCACGTGATGCGGAAGTCTTGATATGTCGAGGCAGTGGGGAGAAACGCTGCCGATTATTCTCCTGTTTCCAGATCTTCGTTGGCCGTATCCTTGTTACTTTGGTTTGGTAAGCGGGCCTGTGGCACCGCTTATTTCACTACTGCCTTGACTAGATTGCTGATTTCGTTATTCAGCCATTTTCTTTGGCATTGGATCTCTCGTTGGGAGTACGCTGTGGTTACCTGTTAAATACTTGGGTGAGAGCACATCGCTTTTCTTCTCCGGAAGCTCTCACGAAAGACAAGGGATTTGCCTTACCTTCTCTATAGTTTTCATGGATCCCCGTACTGTTCACAAAGTCAGTGTGTAGCTGAGAGTATTCTTTACGGTCATTTGGTATACATTTTTCCCTGCGTTGGCAAACTCTTCCCTGATTACTTCCAGAGTTCATGTGAGGGAAATGCTACCAAATCTCTGATCTCTTAGAGGTTGCCCTAGTTGTCAACGGCCGCATGAAGTGCTTAAGGCTTGTAAGAGTGACGTAACTCTACAGGTGTTGTACTTGTTCCTTTTGGAGTGCATGAGTGAACTGTTCTTATGAGTCAAAGTGTGCATCGCTGAACTATTGACGATTTCACTGCTCCTCATCCATTCTGCTTGCTGTTTTTTTTCATCCTCCACAGGGGTGTCACTGACATAGTGTCTTTTTGGGCAATGGTGTGTTCCTCGCATTCTCAGGTATAACATTGTTAATGAAATATGTAAACTGATGTCCAGTAATAGCAGAGGATTGTTAAAATGTATCATTGTGTTATTTCAGCATTTTGAATGAGTAGAGGTTCCACGCTCAACACCCGTTAGCAGGCCATCGTTATTTTTTTTTTACAGGTTAGTGGAAGTATGGGTACCAAGGGTCTGTAAGAAAGATATAGAAGAGGCAAAGAGATTCTAAGTAATTCTTCTTATTTATGTCTTACCACAGGGCTCCCTTCCTGCTGTCCCTATCCTTCCCTTCCCCCGCTTAACCACCCTTTAGTCTGTGTATGGTTATTATCCAGACGTGGGGCTGTTGAGAGGTGGACCACTAGAGCATCGATTCGATCCTGAGGATACGTTCAGGCCTGGGATACTTAGGCATTGTAGTTCACTAATTAAAGTATGGCAATCCTAAAAAACATATGCAATCGTTGCCAGCTTTTGGGGATGGGTTGGGGATGCAATGCGAATCTATTTCACTATAAGGTACAAACAGATGCTTACAGGGTAAGTAAAAATTCTGTCCGTAGGATGTGTGGCTGTAGATACAAAGGCTTAGTACTGACTATAAAGCAGTTACCACCCATCAGTGGCTAGCGGGCAGAAGATGCAGAAAGGTCAGCTGGCTACCCATCACTTCCTGACGTGCCAATATATCTTTACAGTGATTTTATTAAATGTGTGAGATGTTGACCATGCTGCTGCTTTACATAGATCCACTAACGGGATGCTGCCCAAGAATGCTGTGGTAGCTCTTTAAGTGTAGAGTGTGCTCTAGGAGGTAAAGAGAGTACTTGTTTACCATTAACATAAAAAGTCTGAATACATCCTACAATCCATCTTGCCAGCCTGTTCCAGAGATTAGCTGACCCATGTATAGTTAGCATCAGCAGCAAAATGCGGGTGTGTCTTACGGAAGGACTTCGCCTATAAATATATAACTGTTAAACATATACTGTGTGCAAAGTTCTCTGCTCAACAGAATCAGGCTGTGGGAAGAAAAAGGGCAGCTCAATAGTCTGATCCAAATTGAAAGGAGAAACCACCCTAAGTAAGAACTGCAGACTAGTATGAAGGACCAACCAGTCACTATGTACTTGCATAAATGTCTCTTGAACAGTGGGTTCCTGTAACTCATTAATACACCTTATGGAAGTTATAGCTACAAGAAAAGCTTACTTCCATGAAAGGAAATTAAATTCTGATAAATGGTGAGGTTAAGGTTCAAAATGTGATGCCCCTCAGCCTGGTGAGAACCACCTTTAAATTCCAAGCAGGTGCAGGACATGTTTCGGGGGCACAATCCATAAACTTTTTGACTAAAGGAATTCCAAAAATAGATGCAAGTTTCCTTTTCTGCATGAACGAGGCTACAGCTGCTAAGTTATCGCCTGTGAGGGTATATTGTTGCTGAAGATGTACGGAAGTGTATGCTAGCCCCGCCTTCTGCAGCTGTTAAGAGGTAGGCAATGATATCCTGCACCTTCACCTTAAAGGGATACCATCGATTTGCAAGGCAGTAGTGAACGAAATGCTTCTACTTCACAACGTAGCATGCACAAGTGGCAGGTCTACGCACTTCATTCACTATAACCATAGTCACCTTTGGGAGACTTAAGTATTGGAATTTTAAGACATCTGGTCCCAAATTGCTAGATTTAACTGCCTGGGGTCTGGGTATCTGATTATGCACTGTGGTTGATTGAGAAGATCCGGCCTGATGGGGAGGTTCTTTTGGCGGTTGCTAGACTTTTTTTTAGCAACATTGAGTACCAGGACAGTTCGACCCAGGTTGGTACCTCCAGAAGGAGGAGCATGGAGACGTCCCTCTTATTCCTCATCATATATGGGATGGGTGAGAGATGTGGAAACACATAGGCAAATATCCCTGACCAGTTCATCCATAGTGCTTTCCCCTTAGACTGTGGGTACCTGGAGGCGAGGTTTGAGCATTCTGCATTTTCTTGTGTGGCAAAGAGGGTGACTGGTTCTCCGGCTTGTGAAATTATTTTTGTAGGACCTGAGGGTGGAGTTCCCATTTGTGGACTTGTTGATGCATCCTGCTTAGCAAGTCTGCAAATATGTTTCTACCAGTGGAAGGTGTTACATCAGAAGCTGTATGCTGTAGTGAATTGCCCAGTGCTAAATCCCTTGTGCCATCGTTGATAGCAGAAGGTAAGGGATGTCCCCTTGATTTTTATATAATAACTTGCTATCATGTTGTGCATATTTATAAAGACTACCTTGCCATGGACAAGTGCATAACAGAATTTGAGCTCTAGGTAAATGTCTAGTAACACCAGGTAGTTGATGTCTACTCTGCTGAAGAGGCGTCCATGGGCCTTTGACAGTTATGTTGCGCCCTGGCACACATGTGATGTGTCAGTGAAAATGGTCACATGTGGAAGAGGGCTAAAAAATGCCTGCCTTGAAATAGATTGTTGCTGTTCCACCAATCAAGATAGCTCTGAGTGCTGGCCTTTATTAACATTATATCTTGGCGAGGCACCACAATTTATATTGTTGGAGCTGTAGCTTAACACGTACAATGGTGGAAAAATACAATCTAAGGGTGGAGTTGGGGCCTATGCCCATTGTGGACTAAGGAAACAGTCACTTTAAATCCTGTGACTCAAAGCCTCTCCGGAAAAAAAAACCTTATATTGTCCGAACCAAACACTAGATGGCAGCAGTATGCAAAACGAGTCACGTGCTACGGGCAAATGTTTTGAAAAAGTTGGGTTGGTTAACATTCGTGTCCATAAACAACATAGATTGATCTCACATTAAGAATGTCAAACTTACATGCCTTTGTCTTCAGAAGTACCTGCATCACGGAGGAATACACACGGGCCCATTGTGTAGCCATTCGTGTGCCCGTAAGGTGTTACAATGCAAATTACTCAGTGTCACAACTGTACCTTGTTGAGGGGTATGAACAACAGCACACCATTTATAAAGATATGTTTTCTGTGGCGTGGAATTGCAGCAGATGCTAAATCGTACATTAGGCCTAGCTCTCAATGCAATTAATCCCAGGTTGTTATCCTAGGCATTCAATTTGATTACTGGACCCAATAATTACCCCATCCCAAACATGGTATGACATTGCTATTACTTTAACACAGCTTTCTACAAGTGGTGCGGTAAGAGTCAACAGGGTAGGAATAGATCTGTTGAAGAAATGTGCCCATTTCAGAGCACAAACATCTGTTGGTGTTCGAGTTGGCAGGAGTTTTTATCCTCAGCCTCCTGCATCTAAAGCAGTAGCCTGCCACAAACTTAATGGAGTGCTCAGTTTTCCTTACATTTTTGGTATACATCTTCTAAAACCTTAGTAATCATTACTGACAATTTAATGTTACCATCCTCAGTCAGGCAAACTGACAGCAAAAATGGGCTGACTACTTCCTCATGCTTACGTCTGCATATTACAAGCGATCTCATGCGCTTTTGGGACAGGCTTAATTTTGGATGAAATGAACAACACCCTGGCTACATTTAGTTATTGCAAACATGATTTTAG
Organism: Lissotriton helveticus; assembly: GCF_964261635.1. Lineage (NCBI taxonomy): Eukaryota > Metazoa > Chordata > Amphibia > Caudata > Salamandridae > Lissotriton > Lissotriton helveticus. The sequence continues at coordinate 1,944,067,736 of NC_136065.1, forward strand.
TGCTAACAGAGCTGCATTTGGTAGCCAAATCATCAAAAATGCTGCATTCTTCAGTGTTACTTTGATAAACCTCAGAAATATATTACATTTTTGCTGATGCACATCACATTCGGGAGCCATAATGCAGGAAAGTTTAAAATATTTACTCACTTATCAATACAAAAGTTTCTTCCAGGACAGAAACTCTTCTTCCCTTACCATTGCCCCCCTCCTCTATCAACACACACTGACAGATACAACAGAGAGTTCAGCCAAGAAAACATTTCATCCTTTATTACTTTTAATTTGTCTGAATTTGTTCACAAAGTACTGGATCTCACCAAAGAGAACAAACAGGTGGACACAATCCCATTCTGCATGGATACTGTACCCGTACAGACAAGGGCAGACCGAGCTACAGGGAAGACGAGCACTGCTTGGATAACCTGGGGGCCTAGGCCACTGGAGTATGATGGGAAGACACTGATGGGCTCCCTCGTAAATGAGGACTGGGCTTACAAAAAAAGAATAACTTTAATTGTATGCAGGACTTTACTTCTCTCCAACTAGATCTTGCATGAATTTGATACACCTGCATCAATGTATAACCTGAGACATACTTTAGAGAGGCTTTTAGTTGATGCTAAGCAAGCTGTTAAATAGGAGGCATGAACTCTCACAAGATGGCAACCAAGGGCTTAAATGGCAAACATTATCAGAATGCCAAGCATGCAGTGATTTAGCAGGCATGGACTCCACAGAAGACCCAGCAAAGGGTAGCTTACTAGGCATGTACTTTACCCAGACACTAAGTAGGGAAAGGGGTAGATTTATAGCCATGTACATTCCCTGAATGGAAAGATCTCTAGGACTCAAGGAGTATTAACTTCGCATGTATGGACTTTGCCAGGATGCCAAGCAAAAGGTGACTTGGCCGGCATAAGCTTCTCTAGTTCATAATTGCAGGAGGTCATCCACAAGTTTGAACCTTCAGAATGACAGTAATGAGAGTCAAAATGCCCAGTGCCACATATGGATGCAATTGTATATCGGTGCTCAATGAACAACTGATGGATGCTAGTTCAACAAAATATAGAGCGTAAAGAAGCCGAGTATCTATCGGAACCCAGACTGGTATAAAAAGAGTAAATGTAAAGCTCTGGCCATGCACAACATTTTTCGATAGTGTTTTTGTTTTCTAAGATTCAGAGAAGAACTAGGCAGAATTTAAGCGGTGGCAACGTGAATTCTGAGATTGAGCTGGCATTGTGGGGCACAGCATAATTCGACCCAGTGAATGCTGACAGAACAGGCACAGAGGGTGTTGAGTACATATCGAAGTAGGGTTCTACAAGCACGTACATTAAAGAACTTTCAAACCTGAATTTTATCGCAAAATGGATTAAGCAGTTTTTTTCTTTCTTGTTTAGATTTTCAGCTCGGTCACTGTCTAGACAATAGTGATCCCTGCAAATTCACAGGGTCTGACTTTCCATAGAAAAGGGTAGTGGAAGCAGAGGATTTCAAGGGTTCCCAAAGCAAAATGAGTTCTTCTCTTGTGTTTTTGAGGCTCTGAGTTTGATATCCGAAAGGAAGTTCCAATAGAGGGAAGTGAGGGGGTAGATTAAGGAGATAGTTTGGTTTGTTAACAATCTCCCACGGTCACATGAGCAGCTGGCATCCCAGTATCTTGCCAGGGGTGTGGTTCCGACAATTTATCTGCTGTCTGTTTTGGTTACACAGCCAAGAAGCACACCACAAAAATGGTGCAGCTCTCCAAACTGGTCTACCTACCCACGAGCAACCTTATGGAAATAAAATGTTTAGCAATGAGTACAAGTTAAAAAGTAAATGCTGACTACACGTGACATATCGTTTTCCATTTAGATCAAGTTATTAACCACACTGGGAAGCTCAAAGCCAAACATCTAAAAAGAGCGCAAAGCTAAATGAAAGAAAGAAAAAAAAAAGAGTGCTCAACCCAATATGTTGAAACCCTGTCAAGAGTCTTGCTTGAACAGCAACTTTAACTACAACAGGGACATCCTAACATATAGGATATACTTCTGGGGTCTTCAATAGCATGGGGAGAAGAAGTTTTAATGTGTGAGTTGCCTGAAACAAAGCTAATAGAAACCATATACCCCAGATCTCTCTATAACTGGACATGTTTAGGTTGAAAGATATTGTGTGGCTGACGCTCTGCATATCCTCTAGGAGCGGTCTTGAAGTTAATGCAAACTTGGAGGGTAAGCTTAGAGTACGCTTCAGAGTGAGGGAGATGCAATGGAATTTCTTCATTCCTTTCATGAGACATCCAAAATTGGGAAGAAGCAGTTTAGTGAAGTCAATGACATAGACAAACAGAGCAATGCCACCATATACACAGAGAGAACCACATTTGGAATGTTGTTCAAAGCTGATTTTGGGAAGGTATGGCTTGACTTTGCATGTAACTGAATGCTGATACTGGTCTGTAGAAACTTTCTAGTAATGTGGGCTTTGAAGGAGAGGTTGGAGTCACTGTTATACTCAATTTGATTTTTGTCTGCTATAAGCTAAGTTGTGAATCTATCCAATTTCTGGCTAGAAAACCTGTCCTTGATTTTGACTTGATTGATATTTTTTGCAATAAGGATGAATTCAGTCTTGATAGGATTTGGTATTCAGTAGGGCCTTAACATCCAAGCATGGATGATGGACAGGCAGCCGTTCAGCATATTGATGTTTCCTAATTCCACATCTGGCAAGCAGTATTGTAAGTAGATCAAGGAGGGATCCTCGCAGAATTCTGCACGTTCCTGGCAGATAGTGAGAATTGGAGGTACCTACTGGGATATGTCAGGAGAAATCAGAACAGGAAGAATCCCCCTTGACACCAATCCTTGAGTACTAGCTATCATTGCTATAACAGTTGTAGGTGAATTCATAGAAAAGCAATTCCATGGAATAACATTACTGAGAAACCACTTCACCTAAACTGTTTAATGGACATTTTCAGAATGAATGGCATCGAAATCAATGTTCGAAATTGACTTTTTCATGTTTTTTTAAGTGTAAATACAATGGTTACAGCTTTTACTTTCAGAAATAGTTTTGTCAGAGGTATTTATTTCCATGCTTTACTTTAGGCGTTAATTCAGATTTATTTTTTTGCATTGTCAAACCATTACTTCAGACGCTTTTCATTCGCTAACCCCTATAAACCATAAACACCATCAATCTCTGCCCCTAAAAATCCCTCACCACACCTAAACAACACCTATTCCTAAAAGCTTTCTACCTCTAAACTCCACCTATCCCAGAAACCTTAAAGCCCCTCACTACACTTAAACTACACCCATCCCTGAAACCTAAAACCCTTTCTGCTTGTACTCTCCCCGAGTCCTGTACCCTAAAACCCCCTTTCAGCAGCTAAATCCCACTCATCCTGACAGCTTAAAACCCCTCACCATACCAAACTCTAACCATCCCTGAACACTGAAAACCCCTTTCTACATCTAAACTCCACCCATCCCTGAACACTTAAAACCCCTCACCATCCTACACTCCATCCAATCTCGAACCCTAAAAATCTTCATCACCCCTACATCAACCCATCACACAACCTTAAAAACCCTCACCAGCCCTAAACTCCACCCATCCATGAACCCTACAACTCCACCCATCACTGAACCGCAAAAACACCTCAAACCCATACACTCCACTCATCCGTGTACCCTAGAAACCACTCACCACTCCTTAACTCCATCCATTCCTGATACCTAAAACACTCTCACCACCCCTAAACTCCATCTATCCCTGAACTCTAAAAACCTCTTTCAAAGCCTGAACTCCACCCATTCTGGCTCATAAAACCCTCGATTGTCAACCCCTAAACATTGCCCATCCCTGAACTAAAAAAACCCTCACTAATCCTTAACTCCACCCATGTTTAATGCAAAAAAATATCTTAAAATAATCTTTCCTTTAAAATGTTTCCTTTAAATTTGGATTAACCTGTATTTCCTTAAACTTGTCTTAATTGGTTTTCCACGATTTGGTTTCTTCCAATGTGGTTTCTCAGTTTTAATTTTTCCTTTAATTCACATTCATCATGCCACAACAGTAGCTTGTGATCCTGAATAATAACCATTTGCTAGGCAGCCACTCTGCATTGGTGCAGGGAATACCACACCTCTCACTTTCCACATTATCTGGTTGCTGCAATAACATCTGAGAAGTCTATACTTGGACACCATGTGGTCTTTCTGGCCATCATATCTTCCGAGAGACTTACTTGGAATCGTCAATGTATGCCATAAATAATCTCTTTGATGACTGCTCTGTGGCAGGGAAAGTTAAGCTTTCCGATTACAAAGTTCCATAGTTTTGCTTTAATCAAATCAAATAACAAAAAATTCAGGGTCTTGAGTTCCAATCTTAATGAACTTTAAGACACAAAGACATATTCAGTGTATAGAGTCCCTATTCCTAGTTGCCCTCAAGGTTTATATTCTTCAGTTTCTTTCTATCACAATGTGGTGTAGCATGTAAAGTCTTCTGTACCTATCAGTGGTCAGCTTGAAGACACACTGGAATCTAGAGGGACAAAGGGCCAGATGTAGGTAATTTTATTTTACCGACTCATAAATACCGAATTTTACCGATTCGGTATTTATGAATCGGTAAAATAGAAGTACCGAGATGTAGGTAAATCCAGATGTGGATTTACCGAATCTTTAAAAGTCGGTATGTACCGATTCGGTAAATACCGACCTGTAATGCTCCATTCATTCCTATGGGCTTTGAAGCCCATAGGAATGAATGGGGCATTACAGGTCGGTATTTACCGATCGGTAAATACAGATTTTTGGCAAGGGTGCAGGGGGTGTCACTTTGACACCCTCTAGCACCCCCAAAAAAGGTTCGGGGGCCATATGGGCAGGTCTGCCTGCCATATGGCACAGGTGTGCATGCGCACATTTGCATGCACACCTGAATCGGTATTTCACCATCAAATTGAATTTGATGGTAAAATACCGATTTCTAAGGCCTTGTGGGACTCATAAGAGTCCCACCTACATAACGATTTTACAGATTCTGTAAATATACCGGTCAGTAAATTTACCGACCGGTATATTTACAGATTCTGTAAAATTACCTATCGGTAAATTTACAGAACGGTAAATTTACCGATTCTGCCCCCTACATCTCAAATTCCTTTTACCGGTCGGTAACGGCCGAATTCGGCCGTTACCGACCGGTAAAACCCTACCTACATCTGGCCCTAAACCTCTTAATCTTGAAGAATCCAGAGTTCCTAACTTAATCCCCTTCAAGACACAGTGGAATGTTTATGGTCGAGAGTTGCTAGCCCCAGTCAATTTTTAGAAAAAACAGAAGACATATGGCCTAGAGCTCCTATACCTTTCAACTCCTATTACCTGTGACCTTCAACAAACAAACTGTTCAGCATCTACTTTAAGGTGGGGAGTTCACATCCAGATTCACCATTAACACGCATTGGAACGTTAAATGTGCTTATCCTCATTTACCTTCAGGGCTGATTGAACTTTTTGGGACTTCGATATATCGACTGCAGTTTCCCTAAGACCAATTGCTACTTTAGATCCTAGAGGTCTGGATTATTGGCCTCTCTTTGCAAAACAATAACTCTTTTGCCTAGGTCTCCCTTTACTGTAATTATGAAATTGAATGCACCTTTCCATTCATTTGAGTAAATTATGGAGTCTCTCAAATCTAAGGTTTTCATTTCCATGGAATGAAAGTCTGGATATTCCTCTTCGTCAGGAGACATACATCTGAACTTTGCTCTGGAAGTTTGATCAAACTGTAACCTCAAGTATACTGAACTGACCTTGGAAGAACTGGTTTGGAAACTCTCAATAGCCGTCTCCTCCATCCTAATCACACACTTGCTTGTTCCGAAGATTCTGATTAATTACAAAGTGCATCCAGCAGAGCAGGGTAGGGAAAAGTGTATGGAAAATGAGGAGGGGGTGAAGAAATCAAATTGTGTATAAGGTGTTTGGCTCATGGGACCCGGCTACCACCGAAGGAGGAAAGGGGAAAAAGATAAAAGTGCAAGAGTGCAGGGGTGATCAGTAGCAGCTCCCATTACTCTCCTACCAATCATTTCTTTCTCAGAACCCACAACTCAAATCAAAACTACGATCTTTGGACCGCAAACATACACACACACCAACATATTGCTGCATAGCGTTTCTTTTCTTTGAAGAGCATGATTTCTTCTCAGTAGTAACTTTCTGGGGTTTGGGAAACCCTCATTCTGCATGTTCTTGTGCAAGAGGCAGACCCACCTGTCCATGAACCTAACTGCATAGGGCAGTCTGCCTTTGTTCAGAAATGCACACTGTTTTTGACTATTCCATTCGGCTAATCTCAGTAGTCCAGTGGTATATTCGTACTTGCGCTTCAATGAAGGTCTGTGGGTGAAACTGTATTTCCTCTATGCTTTGGTTCCATCAGTGTATTAAAGTGACCTGGGCCAGCACTAAGGTCTTGAATCTTTTGAAGGTTTAAGATTGAGGAATCAAAGAGGGTAGCAACAGATCCTCTATTACCACTCGTGCCATAAAATGAGACAGTACTATGAGGAGGGCAGGGAGGTTTCCTATTTTCAAGTATTACAACTGCTGTAATATGATCCCACAAAAACTAACAATTGACAGGCTCTTGGAGACCCAAAGCTTTAGCCATATACAGGTTACAAGCATTGGATTAAGGGCATCATTTAAACAAATTCTAAGAAAACCTGCAATTTAACATAAAATCCAGATTGTTGGTTTCAATATTTCTTAAAGGAAACATCCATGGTAGGGTGCCCTGGTGTGGGCACTGGACCAGGGAACATGGAATGGTGAGTTCTAGAGACTTGCTTGAGATTTCGTGTGACTGGAAGCCTTCCATTGATTGATCCAGGGATCATGTTCCAGCAGTCATGTTTAGCAAAAAGAAGAGCAGTGGTAACTTGGTCCACATGTCTGGGTCAGTGCAAGATGCCCTCATGTGATGTGCAAATTTATCCCACATGGTGGAACCATGCAAGCTCAGCCAGTGCACCATTGTAGGTGAGCTGTGCAAGGTTGTGGTATATGCCCAGACCCATGCAACCTTCCCTCATACAGCCACGTTAATGCACCCTCTGTAGTGGGCACCTTCAGTAGTGAGAGATTTTATCTTTTATGCACAACAAGTGTTCTGCTCAGCAGCCTGTGTGCGAACAGCATTTTGAATAAACGGGGATTCCTCCCATTTTGGACTGCACAGAGATCGCAAATCATTTCATACTGGCTCCAAGACAAGAGGATACTGACTCCTGGACTCTACAGATGGGAACCGGACCTGAAATACATAATGAGGGGAAAAGGATGTAAACCCTGCTTAAAAACAGTGCTGCCCAGTACTTCAAAATGTCCAATAAGTAAAATCCTGGAATAGCATATTAAATGAGAATATCATCGCTTTCACTGTTGTTATGAATTGTTGTTCCTATGACACACTGTATTAGGACCCTTTTTTACACATTCCCCATGCGGCACAAAAACGACGTGTGCTTAAGACACTTTACCCGTGTGACACTTAGACTTTTGTTTTCTGAAAAATGTGAACGTGCATCATAAACACGCATACGTGGGGAAAACGTTCAACATGAGGGGCTGAATGTTCCAAAAGGTGTAGCAGCTGTCGGTACGAGGCTACAGCCCCATGCCAACCTCTCATGAGTCTTGTGAACATATACCGGAAGATAAGCCTTCCCCAACTCAGAAGGAAAGGGGGTGGAGCTTGAGGCTTGAGTGTCATGTCTGTGGTGTACAGGACCATGGTCGGTAGGAGGGACATATGTGGAGTAAATACAATCGAAGAAGCACATATCCCACCTATCCTGTTGTATTACATAGTGTAAGATGCCTACAGTATGGCTCTTTCCTGGCAGTGGCAGCAGGATAGGAATTGTTCTTTAATGCACAGTAGAGCTGCCACTTTAGTGTGTTAATATCCTTTAACTTACAGCTTATCAGAGTCTGTAGTGCTGCAGAAAGAGAAACACCTGATCGCACATACTGGCAAATCTCTCCTTGCGTTCATTTGTGCAGGACATACATCTGCAGTAGTAGAGGCAACAAGGCAGGTTCGCTTTTCGTTGCAAGTCAGTCTTCAATGGGTTGTCCGTCTGGACGGTTGAGGTTCAATACAAATGACCAGTATAAATCAGCTTTCTAATAAATAATGAAGCTGGACTTTATTTGGGGACAGGCAGAGATGTGGTTGGCAAGAAGAGAAGAGCAGTGCATCTCTAGTAAAGGAGTCGCAGCACAACTATCTCGCTTGTAGTTTTACTGCTCTGGTATCTTTTCTGGTCCATAATGCTATACTTGACAAGCAGGCACGTCTCAATCTCTTCACTCGTCTCTGGGAAGTTCTGATACTATGCGTAGAAAGGCGTCTGCAAGGGAGAACAAATTGTGAAAAAAACAGGAAGGTGGAAAGGGAAGACGAAGGACGTAATTTTTCTTCCTTTCCTGTAGCTACTGAAGACTAGAGGTATTTGAAGAGCAGAGAAGCTCAGGACAGTTCATGCAGCATCCAGAGGGGGCTAGTCCGCGATGGAAGCCACGGGTACAAAGGCTCAGATCTTACTATTCTCCAGGTGGGAATCTATATGTTTTATCAAGGCATCATCTGGGTAGCCCACAGGGAAGGCCAGCTGGCAGAGTGGGCAGCTGCGGATGTCAGAATCTACTGTCTCCATCAGTAGCTGTATGGGAGAGAGAGAGAGAGAAAAGGAAAAAGGTTTTATCAGTGGTGGTGTTAAATACAACCATAGAGGTTCAGTCAACCAGCCCCTCCACTAAAAAACACAAAAAAACTGGTATTCACCACAACTCAACTGAACGCTATCCTTAATCCTCGTCCAACACATAATAACGGATTAGTCTAGGCATAGTATTAAATCCGGGTTCCACATAAACCAACTCAGTCTCAATACTCCTGACCTCTGAAATAATTCAACAAACAATCTCAACACCTTCATCTCGTCTGGATAAACACATCTATCTAATCTTAATAACAGGTTGATCTGCGGTCCCACACACTCACCCTGTCCCAACACAAACTTGGAGTCTTGTCACACACACCAATCAGATCTCAACAATATTGTGTAGTATTCTAATTTTATGGTATTTGCATCTGGTCTATCGTACCTGTTCAATCTCATCTCTACCTTCTTTGGATTTCAGTAGTAACCACAATTCCAACAGAGGGAATGAAAAACTGATTTAACTTAGTTTCCCACCTGAATTCAAAACATACCTTTTTAAAAGAGAAAAACATCTTATCTTTTTTAAAATTATTAGATATCTAAATGGCAACATTTTCATTTTGTTAATTGGAAAGAAAATAGAAACAAAAGGTTGAAAATCTCCTCTTTCTTCTAAATTCTTAAATGAAAATGCAGGAAATGGAGACAGACCCTACACAACGCGTAGGGATTTCTGCCAATGTCACTATATGGAAACCAAGTACTCAAAAGTCTTATAGGGCAGTGTCAGTGAGGTCAGTCATTTTAATGGAAGGTCTCAATCATTGTCCTGATTTATATGGAAGATTCACTCATGATTTCGAAGAATATACCCATGATGGAGAAATAGGATGATAAGTAAGCCATTTTCGCTTCTCTAGCATAGGCTGTTAAATTAATACATAAGTCTTTTGCACACCTACAACATTGCCAAATATTTTGCAACATATTTTCATTAATATCCTATTTCAAATGTATTATTGTGTCTGTCGCATACATGTATCTTGCAAATAAAATGTGAATAAATAGTCTTAATAATATTGTAATATTTATATATGAGGCCACGAGTAGGACGTGTTTACCTTTCTATCTGTGGTGAGTGAGATGTACTAAATGAGCGATATAAGTGCTCCTGTTACAATGTGGTCTGTATCCTGAGGATGTTGAAATCAGTATTGCTAGAGCCCTCTGCCGTGGGTCAATTATTAAAGACTAATTGTTGTATTACTTTTTATTTTCCAGACCAATCATCTTTAGAGTACGACATTTGGTAGTTCATGAGCAGCACTGTTACATTCTCATACATAGCTTTGTCTCTTTAAGAATTATGTGTAGTGGTCACATGCCACTGCATGCGACATGTTGTTCTTTAATTGTGTTCCATATTCCACATGCCTGGTGGAATTGTTATGCTTTGCAGTTGAAGGACAGTTTTATGCTGGACTTTGCTGTGACAAGATGTATATCGTGCTGCTAATAAAAGCATCAATTTGAACTCAAAATGAGTAATTATTTAACAATTTTGGCAACGAGGGAAATTACCACTATGCAGCACGAGATTTAGTGGTGTTGGACCCAACCTTTTACTTAATTTTTGTTGAATTTCAACTGGTATGTAAAACTTATTATTTTATATGTAACCTGATTGTACCTGCGGCTGAAAGAGATATTAATTGTGCCCTAATTGCACCTGCGGCTGTATCTGTACTTTTCCACCTATTTTCTGTGAAGTATTAGGTATTTTAAACCATTTGCGCTTGAGAGAAGAATACCCAACTTGGATTAAGGATGTCGAGTGAGTGTTTTCTTTCTTGCCTTTTTATCAATTTGGATACAATTTGGAGCAAAAGCAGGAAGTATTTGTGAAGCGCGATATTGGTGAAGCGCGATATTTGTGAAGCGCGGTTTTAAAAATAAAATACCTGTGTCCCAAGCAACGAGCAACGGTCTTTTCGGAGCTTCGCTGAGCAGTGTTCTATTCAGAGCCTGGCCTGATTGTGTGCAGTGACGTATAAGCGTCATCACGTTCCTTACGTCACACGCACGACGGCCATTTTGGATTTGGAAGATTTTCCATTTCTATGGTTACGGAACGAGCGAGTTTTCGGCGATTTCAAGATCGAGTTGTTTTAGTTTTAGGCTGTAAAGTTTGAAACTCAGCGGCTCAAGATTGATCTGGACTATTATTTTTGGGGGGAAAAGAAGCAAGAAGTAAGTTCTGTTTACGTTTTCAACGTTTTGTCAATCTCAGAAGCATTCATTTTATGGTGGAATCACAGGACATTAAACAAGCACAAGTTGCTCTAACTTGCATTTTTTTGCCATTTTAAAGTATTTCATTGCATTATATGAAGGCAAACCGTCTAAAACATTTCACAACTTTATAGAATGTTCATATTTTTATTTTTTTTAATTCAGAAGTTACAAGGTTCTTCTAGGAAGTTTTATTCATATTAGAATACAAACGTATTTTATGGTGTTCATTATTTAACAAAGCTTATCTACGTTTTTTTTTGTTTGTTTCTTGTTTCATGTTATTGTATATTAATACCAATATTTTTTACAATGCAATTTGATCCTCCTGACAAGGTCCTTCAACTTAAGAGTGATCCACCTATGCCATGGACAAGGTGGAAGGAAGAATTTAAGACTTATATGAAGGCCATCAATGGTGAAAGGATGGGCTCTGAAAGGAAGAAAAGTATTCTTTTACATTGTCTTGGCTCTGAGGGTCAAGTTATTTTCAGATCCTTACCTCAAATAGTTTCTCAAAATGAAGGAGGAGGGGATTCCTTTAATGTGTATACAGAGGCTTTAGCTAGACTGGAAAAGAGATTTAAGCCTAATGTAAGCACTGCCCTCAACCGTTTCAAATTCTATACTAGGAAATAAAAGGAGGATGAATCATTTGATGATTTTTTCACATCATTAAGATCATTAAGTTTACATTGCAACTTTGGCATGATGACGGATGAAATGATACGTGATCAGATCATTGTACACGTCAAATGTAAAAAAATCCAAGACAAGCTTTGGGTCATGGGTGATCCAAACTTAAGTGAGACTATTGCCATAGCAAAAGCTCAAGAACAGTCTGATTTATGGATGAACACTATTAGAAGCAACACTGAAAAGAAAATTGCTGAAGAGGAAATTTGTGTTATCAAACACAAACAAGATGTTAAACATGATTCTGCCCAATCAACAGTGAGATACAATTCCTATAGACCTAAACAATTTCCTTCACGAAAAACTAATGATACCTTTAATTTACATGGGGATGTGTTACAGATGTGGGAATACGTCTCATTATGCTTCATTTTCAGGTTGTCTAGCATTGAAAAGAGAATGTAATTTCTGCAATTGGATTGGTCATTTTAGCAACATGTGTAGAGACAGACACCCTAAGTTACACAATAAGGGTGCTGTTTCCTTGTTATCGGAAGAAAATGTAAATACTATTAAGAATGTTGAATGCACTGGAGGAAAAGGTTTTGTAGTATCCATTGTAGATGATCAAGCTATGTTACATTTTAAGTCACCAACTTGCATTTTCAGGGTGTGTGAGTTATGTCTTATGGTAGATTCTAGTTCTCCATGGACCATTATATCTAAAGAATATTTCAGTAATACTTTAGCTAATTCCAAAATGTTAACCAATATGAAGGATTCTGATATTGTTGCTAAAAGCTTTTATGGCACAAGAATTGACATCATTGGGTTTTTTCAGGTGGAAATTCACTTTAAAAACAGAAAAGCTAATATTAAGCTGTACATATCTCTCAAAGGAGTTAATGTGTTAGGATGGTTTGATCAATGGAAATTGGGGATCCAGTTAAATCCTCGTTCTAAAGTTCCTGTATCACTTTGCGATGATAGTTGAATGGGTACTGTTTCAGTGATTGATCCATCCATTTGCAAAAATCTTACGGATGTTGAGTAAGGACACAATCTTGTTAAATATTTCAGCTCTGTGTTTAGTGAAAAGTTGGGTAAACTTAAAAATTTCTCACATAACATTGTACTAAAAAAGAATCATACCCCAGTTGTACAAAAACTTAGAGGCGTCCCAATTAATATCAGAGAGGAACTTAAAGGTATATTGAAGGAGTTACTTGATGAGGGCATCATTGAGCCGATAGAATCATTGGAATGGGTGTCTCCCATAGTTTTGGTAAGAAAACCGGACCAAAAATTGAGGTTATGTGTAGATTTGAGAGCTTTGAATGCCAATATTCTTATCGATTGTCACCCATTGCCAAACATCAATGAGTTTGTTTCGCTGTTAGATGGGGCAAAGATTTTTAAACATTAGATCTCAGATCAGCTTACCATCAAATTGAATTGACAGAAGTTTCTAGGAAACTCACAGCGTTTATAACCCCACAAGGTTTATTTCAGTACATACGCATGCCATTTGGCTTAGCGTCAGCGGCGTCAGTGTTTCAGAGAACAATGTTTCATATTTTCAGAGACCTTGACACTTATGTTAAATGCTTTCAGGACGATATTTTGGTATTTTCAAAAGATTCTGTTGAACATGAGAAACATTTACAAGAAGCGTGCAAGAGATTAGAAAGTAGTGGTTTAACACTGAAGGCACACACATGTAAACTTTTCCAAGAATCAGTTGAATATTTGGGTCACACACTGTCGGGTGATGGAGTGATCCCCAAAAAATCGAACGTAGAGGCTATCATTAAAGCTCCCACTCCGACAAATAAAGATCAGCTCCTTTCTTTTGCTGATATGTGTGAACACTACAGCAAGTTGGTGATAAATTTTGCCACCAAAATGGAACCTTTAAGGAAATTATTAAGGCATGGGGTAGAGTATATATGGACTGATTTACAACAACAGGCTTTTGAGGTAATTAAAGTTGATATTGTACATTCACCTACACTTAAACCCTTTCGCATCAACAAGGAATGCATAATTACAGTCGATGCAAGTTTATATGGTCTAGGTAGTGTACTTTCCCAGAGAGAAGGAAATGATGAATGGAATGTAGCATTTGCATCTAGGACACTCAATGAGTGTAAAAGGAAATATGCGGTGATAGAAAGGGAACTGCTCGCTTGTGTTTGGGCAATTGAACATTTTAGGTTATATGTGTGGGGTTCAAAATTTACTCTCAGGACAGATCATAAACCCTTAATTAATATTTTGTCTGTGGGTGGCGGATGGAATTCTACAGCTAGGATTGCCAGACTTACTTCAAGACTACAGGAATATAATTTTGTCACCGTTTATGTTCCTGAAAAAAGAAATGTCACAGGCTGATTGTTTGTCACGTCTTCCTTGCAGTCAGAATGAAGTTAGTGTGATAAATGAATGTGCTTTTGTGTTGACTATCCAGGATGTTTTACAAGGGAAATTCCATGGTATTTCTGAATCGCAGAGGATGGAACGTGTACGGAAGGATTCCAAGTGGGAAGAACTTGTGAGTTATGTTAAAAATGGATGGCCAAGCAAAGATAAGATTAAGTCAGAATTGTTGCCATTTTATAATGTAGTAGAGGAATTGGAGTTGGAAAGTGGTTTTATCTTTAAGTCAGGAAAATGTATTCCTCCGGAGGGTATGCAAGAGATCATACTTCAAATTGCACATAAGACTCATCCTGCTATATCTTCCATGAAACGTTTGGTTAGATCTTATTTTTGGTGGCCTGGGATTGACAGATTTATTGATAGAACAGTCAGAGAGTGTTAGGAATGTGTATCAAGCGAGAGAATGTTGAAGGTTTTTACACCACCACTCAAAATTGTCAAGTGGCCATCTGAACCTTGGGAGAAAATCGCATTTGATATTTCTGGGCCTTTCCACATGTTACCAGTGTCTTCACGTTATGCATTGGTCATTGTAGATTATCATTCCAAGTGGCCGGAAGTAAAGTTTGTTACTAAAGCTACCACTGAGGCAGTTATTAGTTTTTTCAAACAAATTTTCACCAGGGAAGGTTGTCCATCGATAATGGTCACTGATAATGGAGTTCAATTAACGTCTGTAGAAATGGCTGCTTTTCTTAAAGAATGTAATATTACCCACAGGTGAACTTCTTTATATGAACCACATGAGAATGGTGAGGTGAAGGGATTTAATCGTGTGCTGAAGAATTTCGTTGTAGAATCTGTCAAAGGTGGAGCAAATTGGGTAAGTGCGTTAAGAGAACGTTTATGGACTTATCTATTACGCCTCATTCTACTACGGAGGTGAGTCCTTTTAAACTTTTCAAGGGTCGCAACCCTGCATCCAATGTTTTACCATGGTGGTTAAAGGAGAAATGTTATAATGCATTGCTGGGGTATAAAGAGAAGGTTGTTGACATTGCTAAACGGGTGGAAAACAAGCAATTAAAAACAAAAAGGTGGTATGATAAAAAATGGAATGCAAAAACATAATATTTTCAAGTGGGAGAATGGGTTAGGATTCTAAAACCAGGTATATTAGCCAAGGGTTCTGACAAATTCAGTGATCCCATTGAAATTAAAAAAGTGTTTACAAACATTCTCATGACTCAAGATGGTAGGATTTGGAATGTTAAAAGATTGGCCAAATGTTCCAGGATTAATAATGCTGACAATGATATTCCTGACAGGAAGAGACATGTTGACAAAAATGATTCTGTTGCTTACAGGGTCAAGTATGCAAAACGTACCATAAATTTACCTAAAAGATATCCTGATTATGTTTATTGTGTTTTTTTCATACTAAACGTTTTATTGCATTTTATATATAGTTTTTATTGTTGTCTTAGTTTTGTTTTGTAAAAAGGGAGATGTGTTACATTCTCATACATAGCTTTGTCTCTTTAAGAATTATGTGTAGTGTTCACATGCCACTGCATGTAAAATGTTGTTCTTTAATTGTGTTCCATATTCCACATGCTTGGTGGAATTGTTATGCTTTGCAGTTGAAGGACAGTTTTATGCTGGACTTTGCTGTGACAAGATGTACATCGTGCTGCTAATAAAGAAGCATACATTTTAACTCAAAATGAGTAATTATTTAACAAGCACACCACCCAAATATTAACCAACCAGAAAAGGAAGATCAATAATCTGCTGCTATCTGGGCTTCACTCCTGGGACGCACAGCCATTTTGCTGCAATAATGAACGCAGACATACATCATACCTTTCGTGGAACTAATGGTGTGGCCAGACAATCCTACTCTCCTTAAGGCATTTGAAAATTCTGCTTCAGCAAAGAAGGCAATTGAATCCTAGAGATTTGTTATAGTGAATTGTGGTAGATAAATCAAAACCTTTTTTTCCCAGATGTATCGATCCTTCTTCGACTATCATTGAAAGAGGTAAAATAAGTCCTTCATACAGAAAGCTTCAATCTCACTACCTAGTTCATGGTAGAATCTTAGACAATAGACAGGTTGAGTTCAGAAGTCTTGTTCTTGCCCTCCTGGCTAAGCATTTGTAACTTGAAAGTAGTAGGTAAAACAAAAGTTTCCATTGCTAGTTATAGCAGTGTGGGAAGGAAAGGCATTAAGGATCTTACTGAAGCTTTAGGTTTCTTAACCTGGAAAGTTTTAAACAATCGGTGAAGTCTGAACTAGACCTAGCATTCTTGCAGCTCTATCAGAGACATCTTTAGTACCCCAAAAAAATGACCACTAAACACAATTAAAAATGTTATTTACGTATGTATTTATATTTCCATAATGCACAGATATGTAGGCAGGTCTCTTAAAATATTTTACACTATTTAAAATCGGTTTTGATAAAGTATTTTTTGAATCTTTTAATATATATTTTAAAATCCTATTGTCATGCTGGACAATAGGACATCTATATTGCGTGTCACAATGCAGCAGATAAAGACTTACTTATGCTTGTAATATGTAGCATAGAATCCACAAGGCCCATGGCTGGTAATCATTTTCTTGGGAGGAGTCTGGTTGTAATTTAGACCAGACAAGGACAGTAGAATATCAATAAGTTGAGCTTTCCATGTGACATAAAGGACATTGTTATGAATGTTGTTTTCAAGGGAACCAAGACAGAGGAGGAGAAGAGAAAAACAGGGATCCATGAAGACAAACACACTTGCATGTTTGCACTTCACATAGAGCTTTTTTCTTTCTTTTGTGATGAGAGATATGACTGCCCTGGTAAACCAGTATTCTGGAGCTTTACGATTAAGCTGGAAAGCATCTCAGTGAGAGGTTTTCCAGTCACTGGTTTACAATAACAGCAGCAGCTTAAAGGCAAAGAAGTCTTTTGAATACCCTACCTCTTTAACCCATGAAACCCACACAGCTACAATTTTAGACACCGCTGGGGCCTTCAACTGATCTACATTTCAGATGAACGTGAGATTTTTTTCCTCAATGAACAAAACCTTGATTTGAACTTGAATTTAATGTATTTAACACAAACTAAAGGCATGAGCACTGATCAGAGTCCTCTGCTGATTCAGAGCAGAACTTACAGCCAAAAAAGACTGAAATTCACCAGTTATAATTATTGAGCTAACTAAACCTTGAACCCCACCATGCTCATATGACCTTATATATAACATGACTCATGAAATGTTAAAATACATCATTAATCATAACAACTGATAATACCATAGTCATATACAGCATAGACTTACAGAGTGTCCACTTGTGGAGGCAAGGGTGATTGTGTATACTGAAAGGTATATGGTGCACTGTTTACAAATCACTACATTTTAGGTGCAAGCATTATTCCATGTTAAACAAGGTAAGAGCTGCGCACACCTGATGTGGGTTGCAGAGGTAAGTTTGAAAGTAGTTTGTGACTTAAAGCCAAAGCCTAAACTTAAACTTTAAAACAATCTATGAGAAAAGCCAAAGCTCCTGTTGACAATAGATTTTACATATATTAAATGGTTGCATTAGAGTGCTATTTCCAACTTCTATTTAGCAGGGCCATTTATAAGGTGTGGATGTTTATTTCCAGAACTTCGCTGAAGATTGTGAGGCACTGCAGATTGTTAAAAAATGTCTGAGGGGTGTCCCCCTTAGAGGCGGTTTATCACACACTGGTGTTTTAAGCATAGCTATAAGGTTGAATGCTTTTGTGCCCATCTCATGAATGTGTGTAGTGTATTTGACGAAACTACGGAGTGTTGGCAATAGGGTCTGATGGTGTCTTTTCAGTGACAAATGTATACCTATGAACCATTTGACTGAAAACCACTTGAAAATTGTGCTTCATGTGAAGTCTTTAAGAGCATAATCCCATTAAGGTGAACACAAAATTGGCCACAGGTGTTGCGTGTTGAACTACTTCATGTCTACAAACCCTATAGCATGGTCTGACACAGACTGTATTATGTCATTAGTGATGTCTTCAGTGATCCCGCTGAACGTGTCACGAGTGATTTAATATGTGAGGTCATAAGCAGAATGAGGTGGGGGTGCCTCAATATTTAAGCCCTCAACAGCAAATGGTGCCTCGATGTAGAAAAGAAGAAGACCTCAACATCAGATCAATGTTCTCAAGTGTTTAATGGGTAAAGGTACATTAGAATCTTTTTGGGTGCCTAATGTTTATACTACACACCGTTGAAGTTGTATAAATGGGGGAAAAGAGAGTCGGATGGTTGCCCAAGATGCCAAACTGGACCAGCTGACATGATACATATGTTTTATTCTTGTGTAAAACTAGATGAGTTAAAAATGGGAATTGAGTCATTTATGACACAGACACTGGGGAGGAATGTTAAGATATCCTCTACACTAATGCTATTGGGCTTTGATGTAACAATGCAATTTGATGTGCCACAAAGAGATGTTGTGTTCTTAAGTGTAGCAATAGCACGTCTTCTGATTGCCACGGTATGGAAGGATTCTGAACCACCAACTTACTATCAGTGGATAAATCGTCTAATTTTTATTGGAAAGCAGGAAATTGCTTTGTATAAATGTAAAAGCTTCAAAACTAGAAATAAAGGTATGAAAGTCTGGAAGCCAACTTATTGTTTGGATGGAGGAACGAAATAGACAAGGGGTTGGGTAAAGGAATAGATTCTATCATGCTTACAGTGAATTACAAGGAAATGATAATGCCAGAAAAATATGTTTTCTTATTCTTCTTTTGTTTATTTTGCTCAACCTACCCACTGTATAATCTTGCATTACCAAGTTACTCCAATGTATCATGTCTGATTTCAATAAACAAAAAAAAACAAAAAAAATCTTTTTGTGTGCCAAAGAAAGTCCAGAGGAGCTTAGAGCCAAACACGTGGTTCTCCTGGCCCATTTGCAGAGCGAGGAACATAAAAGAATGGGACAGAAAGGTATTTCTGCTTTTTCAGATGACTAAACTTGGATTGAAAACCCTTATGTCTCTTTTGGCCTTTTGTATGGTGGTTCCGGACAATGCCACTGTAATCTATCATGTGAAAATCTAGAATACACACCATACATACTGTATTTCCATCTTTCTATGAATATGTACTACCGCAGGAGACACATAAAAAAGCAACTTGAGAAGGAATACATAGGAGCGGAAAAAGGAAATTAATTTGCTGATCATGCTGAAAATCTGTCTGACAGGAAGGGACAGCACAATACTTAAATATGTTATTTTCAAGTTAAAATAAAGCAGATGCCACAGAAAGAAATCAGACATTCATCCTCCTAATACCTGAATAATGAATAACTAACTATCTAATATACTCTTGGACATTCAAACACTTGGCTGTGCCAGAGTGACACTGCTTTATTTTTCCTTTTAAAATTGAATATGAGAGAGGGCGTTTGTTATAGCAGATTTGTAGGTGTCAAAATTCGATTTTAATATATTTTATGAAAAAATATAGAAAGGGATGTTTTAGACAGGCATTACATTTTCCATATTTATGTATATCAAAAAGGAAGATGGAGAAGCAGACAACTGTGGAAGAGTAAACAGGCTTGCAGACCCAAAAGCATGTGGTTGAATGTGCTTTACTTAATTGTTTATGGTGTTCATAGACTAGGTTGTTTTACTAACAAAACACGTACTTTGTATATTTTCACCAGTTTAAGTATGTGCACGCACATCTATTAAAGCCTGTACATAATGGCGCCTCATTTTCTTCTCTCAAACGCGAATGCCACTCTACTATGCACTGCGCTGCCTCGAAGCTTAAATGTGGTTGGTTCTGAGTATCCAGGGGAAGAAGGCCTGTGTCTTTTTATAGACCTATTTGTTGTACACTCGACATTATCCTGATCAGTACATTTCTATTAGTTCCCTTGCCATACAGGACCAGAATCCCTGTAGTTATGCAAAGCATGCTATCCTAAGATTACATTCCAGCTTCACCTTTGGTCTACCATTCATAAGCTGGTATTTCATGACATACCTTCTGTCCGGTGCCTTAAGCACCAGTCGTCCAGCAGCTGTGTGAATATTAATATTTGTGCTGTCTATGTTGTTAAACTGAGAATAGTGTACTTTATTTGAACATGTACAAGTGACAGACTCATTGTTGTATCTGTCTGCAATTTAAAGCTTAGTTAACAGTGTTAGAGATACAGTGGTATAGACAGTAGTACAATGTTTGATACTTGTGGATACAAAAAATAAATGCTTGTCATACCTTTCTGCTTCACTATTACCTGTGCTGTGCATACAGTGGAATTGACGGTGATGCACTTTGTCACGGTTTGTAAACTTGGAACTGCTTGAAGGTTTGGTCCACCATTATGAGTTTGAAGCTTCACTATTACCACAGTTGGGTACGAAGGTCAATTAGATTTGGAATAAAGTTGAACGGATGTTAATACCTTTGTGTGTTGTGTTACAATGTGTACATTTAGAATTGATTACGGTAATGTAGCTCAGTTGATTGTATTACACTTTTGTTACCATTTGTGAGGATGTGACCGAACGGCTAGAACAGTCGACCTGGAAGCCGGGGAACTGGATTCGAGTCTCGGCAGGGACGCTCAACATCCTGTGATTCTGGGCAAATCACCTTATCTCCCCATACCTAACAAAATCAATGTGTCCATCTTTAACGCAGCTGGTGGTCATGTAAAGTGCTCTCATACCTTCAAGTCGAGTTTGCGCTATATGATACTCCCACAAAAAAATGGTGTTTTTTGACTGACTTGAATGATTGTCATTGATTTATAGACAGCTGGTATCGGTGCTATGTATAACATCAAACTGAGCTGTGTATAAAGATGAACTGATCGCAGTGCCTTTTTGTTACTGTTTGCAAGTTTTGAAATGACCGAAGGCATATTACATATTCCTGACTTGTGCTGCTAATAGCATGATTTGTATTTATTGCACCTAAGGCTGCCTCTTCCTAACATTATTTGGATATGTCATTGAGTCTAGGTATATGTTAGTGTATCTAGGAAGCAGGTACGTGTGTTGCAGGTTGCTATTCTGACTATTGCCTCAGCCATACCTCAAACGAGCCCATGTAGTTCCACTGCGCGAATGCTCGAAGGAGCAGCGGCCATGCACTTGCATGGGCAAACCCAAGGTCTACTTACAGCCAGATACAAAAGTAATAGCAAGCTTAAACTCTCTATAAGGTCTTTGATTCTTGATGCAGTCTTTGGTGTCACTCTGAGACACTTTATCCAAGTTTATCCACTTCTTAAGAGCAGGACCTGTTTGAGCTTGAGCTTTCATTTGACCCTTACCTGTAGTCTACCTTGAATTAACCAGTTTTTTCACTACTCCCATTCATTCCTAGAGTATGTGTGCCAAACTGTTACAGAGATTTTATAATGCACGATTGCCATTTGCATTGAGAAATGCAGTCTAACGTGTGATAGTGTCATTCTATTACGATTTGCAAACTCAACTCCATTACAATTGATCTTCATTCAGATATTTGATCCATTTAACTTACACGATTGCAATACAATATCAAAATCTCATTCATCACACCAACGCAATATCAAAAGCATATTGTACATTAAGATTTACACTAAATGAATAGGTACTATGAAGATCTAACACTTTAACTGTAAATTAATTCAATGAAAAGCATATGTGTGAAACTACACTGACAAGTGCTGTTTAATAATCAGTACATTAACAATGTACCACTATCTTGAATTGTCTCCCAACCCTCCTCCATTTATGCACAGTGCTCTGTTGCTCTGCTGAGCACATGGTGAGACGGACAAGCCCCCTGCATGGCGACGAATGTGCACCTGTGACCTCAGTGCCCCAACTGCATGGATATCTGGATCCCTGGTACTGATTTTTGGTCATAGACGAACACGAATCATGCATGTGCGCCATGACCAAGGCTTGTTTCACAGTAAGGCATTCTGCTTAGACCTGGAGGGGCGCACTAAGCTATACCCTCGTAAAGGAGAGGGCTACAGCCCTTACCTAAAGTTAAGTTACACTAGTGTGGTGGTGAGAGCATACCCATTTTGTGTTCAGTAGAATCAGTAGATGTGAACAGGTCTTTTTACCTGTGTCCCTGGAGTGGGGCCTACTGGCCCACTCATGTAAGGTTTTGTGGCTGTGTACTTAACTCACTCTGGGCCTGCATGGAAAGAGTGTAGTGCCGGACAGAAATGTATACTTGCGTGTACATGCTGGCAGCATGTGTGTACTTCTGTGTGGTACATAACATGGAGGCCGGTGGGTCTCCGAAGGAGGAGATGTGCATTGCTGTGTCATTCCTGAAGGCGGAGGTGGGATATACACACACTTGAGGGAGAGGAGCAGAGCATCCCTCGAGCACATTAATGGGTTAATTGATTCCAGGAAGAGCTACCGGTCAATGGGACCTGGGCTCATTGTCCTGGAGATAGTGGGACTGATGTGTGGCACTACCAGGGAATCTTGATAGAGAGGAAGGCCAAGTCCTTTGAACCTTTATAGGGCATTCTTCAGTGAAGGCTGATAGCCAGGTGTGATTACCCAGTTACGCCATTGGCCTGTGTTGTGAATCACTCAGAATTAGAGCCATTCCTGCTGTGGCAGACTGTCATTTTGACAACGGGCAGTGGAGAGCAGAGAATACTTCAAAAGAGTTGACACACCCAGCACAAATTTGAAAGGCCAGACTTATATGTTATATGTGTCTGAATTTGGCCTATAAAGGTGGAAGCATGAGCTCCATGCTTTGTTAAACAGCACCATCTCACCAGGAGAGGGACGATCCCCAAGACTTCATGTTGCTGGAACCAGGACTGGAGACCAAGGTCCCCCAATCTCTTATCTGGGTGAGGAGCCATCACCCAGCAGCCACTTGCCATGTGCATGGAGCACCCGCCTTCTGCCTGCCTAACCTGCCAACAGTGCCCTGTGCAGAACAGAGCGCCTGGAAGGAGGAGCAGAGCACCCTGGCAGGGATCCTGGCAGGTCAAACCCAATGAGCTGAGTGGGAGATACCTAGTCAAATTGGGACCAGTGTGAGCGAGCCATCCACTCTCTTGCGGAAGTTGGCAAACCACGTCGGGCTGGCATGAAGGTGCTGGCCGTTGCCAGATGTTGCAGATCTCATTACGTCCGTTGCCCATGGCCCTCGTGTGCCATGAGGTAGCCAGTGGGACTGACAGAGCTGTTGCTCATTGCTACTGAACCTGTTGGGGGATCTTCCCATGCAACTAAGATTGTGGGCCGTCATCCATACCTTTGACCCCCATATGTTAGGAGGGGACCACTGAGTCTTTTGGGACCATCTCCCAGAGGATCTGATCTGATTGGAACTGCCACCCATATATGTGACCCGCATGCCAGGAGGAGGCCACTAGGACCGTTGAGGCCGTCGCCGTTTTGGAGGAGTCCCTGCAACAAGCAGAGGGACTCGGGAACAAGTCCAGCAGATGCCTACAAGGAGCGCCCCTGCTTCACTGACTTATTGGTGGGAACCGCAAAGAAGACGGAGCCACTGCACCCGAAAGCCATCGCCGTCTGTGACCTACTCAGGGCACCAAACCTGCTTACTATGGGAAGGGTGCGGTGTGAGGTGCTAATGGGGAGAGGAAAACACCAGACTCCTGGACTCTACTGAAGACTACGGTTGTGGTAAGGTGGAAGTAGGGCCGTAGGCTCTAGCGAGACTTTTTCGAAGCTCAAATCTTTCAAGGCCAAATCCAAACTTTGATGTGCATCGCTAGTGTAGGGTGAACTTGTGGTCACCTCCAAAAATCTGCCAGAGATGGTGAGTATAGCATGGAGGAGGAGAGAGGGAAATGATAGCAGCCACAGGTGGAAGTACTGCCCTGACAACCGCTAGTGTGTTACACTCGAAAGACTTCTTGGGTAGATTATTTAGTGTACTGTGGTTAGTGTGTATAATAAATACTACATTTTACACTAAAGATCATTATTGGACTGGACAATCACCTGATTGGAGTGATTGTGGTTATGAGCCCTCGCATAACTTGCCTCTACCTCCCCCTAAAGCACTTTTGACTGCACGACTTAAACTACCACTGAGAGTCAGGTGCTGAAGAGGTAGTACTTGGCCCAGTTACTCAGGACCCATAATAGGTAAGGCCCTCTGAAAGGGGGTCTGGCAAACAGATATATGCATGTGATGGTGCCTACAGTGGACATCCAGCTGTAAAGAAAAAAACCCACTGCAAACCATAAAATATTTATTTACTATCTATATCACCAAATAAATGTGCAGTGACTACATCACACAAGTGAGTGACAATTCACCACCTGAAACAATGAACAAACAGAGATAATTAACCATGCCAACAGAAACCAGCCCCCAGTCTAGTGGACTCAGCTGAAATCTCCATCAGACCAATATGAAATATACTACTAAATTATGGATTCTTGAGGATAATACAAGAAGGGGTGAGGGAGTCAAAACTACTCTGAAAAAAATTGTAGGACGCACTGAGCTGTTCCTGAGGATGAGCAGTTAGGGCAAGGCTCTTCTATGCACATCCCTTGACTCTGTGTCTTTGAAATCTGAGCCTTTTTCCTCATCATCCAGTAGATATAAGCTCAAAAACCTATCTAACACCTCAAAGAAATACTAATAGTTCCCAAAAAGCAGTAGGGTAGCAAGGCAACTCTTACAGAAGAGACAACCTTCCGTCCTCTCTGATGACCCGTTACACAAACCTAAAAAGATCCTTTCTCCTCAACTCCAATCATATACATAAGGATGTCTTTCACAGACACTTAAGGTTACCTCTGGAACCCTTAGTGTTTAATGTGATTAGAATTAATAAATGCCTGCATAAATGATAAGGGGACAAAAGTCACAAGGATTGATAAAGACAAAGGACTAAAAAAAATATTCTACTCTAAGCCAGGTCTCACAATGTCATGCTTCACTCTTCACTCTAAAGTAAGGGCCAGCCACAGTAAAATAGAGACAGGCACTTTCTCACATCACTAGACAACTTTAGAGAGTGTCCTCCCATCACATTACTGACCATCAGAACCCTCACCCAGCTGCCAGCCGTTCCTCCAGTTATAATACCAGTAAGAAATCACATAAGCTACAAGAAGTTAGCCGGCTGTTGTTGGCCTGAACACTCACATTGATGGATGGCCAGGACTGAGCATGCTCTGCCCTGGAGTAGGAGTCAGCCATTCGGTTGCTGGGCATGGGGAAGCCGGCACAGAATGAGGCACATCGGATTGCTCCCCCATCAGGGCTAGGGGGGCTTGGAGCCGTCCAATCATCATCATCTGAGGATTGCTTGTCAAAGGGCAGGTTGTCCTCGAAGAGCTCCCTGGGGCTGGGAGGGTCACTCTGGCTCTCAATGTAAACCTCACTGTAAGAGGGGTGCTTTGGTAAGCTTGAGGCATCGGGCTGCAGCCAGAGGGAGTGTGTCTGCTGGTACCGGCCTACGTCCGCCACCTCCGAGTAGCTACGCCTTCCTTGGAAACTTGCCTTTATGTGGTGGCTTGACGGCTTGGAGTAACCCAGCTCTAACATGCTGCGGTCGCTGCCACTTGCAGACCGGTGCTGGGGGATGGGTGACTGGCAGAACGATGATGGGGAGCAGCGTAGCATGACAGGTGAATGGCACAGCGGGGCCGGAGACCTGCGCTGCTGGGCAGGGGATTGACACTGGGGCACTGGAGACCTGCGTTGCTGCACAGGAGACTGGCACTGTGGTGCCGGAGACCTTCTTTGCTGGGCAGGAGACTGGCACTGTGGTGCCGGAGACCTCCGTTGCTGGGCAGGAGACTGGCTCTGCGGTGCAGGAGACAGACGCTGTCCTCCAGGGGAGTGACGCTGCAATGCAGGAGAATGCCTCTGACCTGAAAAAGAATAAGGCAGAGGATTAGAAAATGAAGTGGAGTGTACAAGAGCATAGCTCTCACACAACAAGAATATTGAGGAAGAGGTGCACTTCTAATTGAGACGTTACTCCATAACCTGTCCAATGTTGGCAACCCAATACCGGGCCTTCTGTGTCAATTATGAGACTAACTCATTCGCACTGAAACTCATGTCAATCCAAGACAACAATTAGGCAACTAGCATGCACCAAACATTACTCTTCCTCAGTCTCAGAATTTATGCTATGCTATATTGGACGAATCTTCTATTACACATCAGGATAGTAGCAGGCTTGTGCCAGGGTGCAAATTCAGGGCACAGGGTGTAATGCTCCTTTGAGCTTACATCATGAACAGAATGCATCCATTTTACATAGATTTCAAGGAATATTAGAAGACTCCTAGAATGTCTCTGTTTTATATTATTATCATCTATATACAGCATGTTCTACCACTGGTATGGCCTGGTATGGTTTTGGCAGTTGGGTGGGTTTCCACCAACTTGTGAGGTTACCACTGCACACCTGAGTCTGATTAAGCTCAAGATGATGCATTGTTAGTATTATTGTCCGGTCCTATTCTGAAGTAGGTGTTTATGCTTTATTGATCTGTAAGTGTGTTTTGGCACTTCTTTTTTAAAGGTTAGGACCAAAGAGCTTTGCCAGCTTATCACATATCTAGATTTTAGACAGACATTTTAAGCCTGATTCACAAAGGTAAGTTACATTTTTGCATAAGTTTACTATATTTCGGTAGTCACAAACAATGAGTTTAATTTTTCTAATAATAATTTTACAACTGAGGAGACTCCGCAATCATGGTGGAGACTCCGTACATAAAATATTTAGTTTTGCCCTATCTTTTTATTTATGTAGAGTTCTCCATCCGAAAGTGTAAGTATACCTTTATGAATCCCACCCTAAGTATGTATGCACGTGCAAGAGTGTGTATGTGAGAGAGAGAAATTATTAGCACAGCACTAACCATATTTGCTGTTTTGAATGTATTATGTCTAACAAGGTCTGCTGGAAGTTTAAGTGTGTTGTGTTTTTTAATTATTTATGCTATTGAGAGCCTATCTCCCTTCTTGCTGCACTCATTGGCAAGGCATTCCTAGAAGTTCCTTTCCATTGCATTGTGCAGATGAATATCAGTTGTTAATTTGCATGCTGGTATATCTGTTCATTACATCAGAGAAAGTACATTAGGAGTACCTTTACATTGTGGCAAATAACATTGGGAGGGCCTTTACTTTGCAGGCAAGTTGATATTATTTCTAGCCTTTGCACATGCATACACACACCTTTATATATGGTGTAGTTTGATGGATACAACTGTTTATAATATGCAATTACACTTTAATTCTTGTCATTGTTCAAGCCCACGTCTGTTCACAAATAAGCAATTCCACTTTAACCTTGGATGGATTGTATATACGGGTAAAGTTGTTGAGAGTATGCAATTACACTTTAATTTATTTATTCAAGGCTGCTGCCCATGTTTTTGAAACAGTGTTTACAAACATGCACTTGCACTTAAGGTGGTTGTTGTAGCAGCTAAGGGGATACAACAATACAAATCTTGAGATAATGAGATCCCATATAGAAATGTATTTAAACTCCTCAAATCTTCAATACTTGAGATGAGACATAATGATATCCACCATTTGAAGGTATATATTTAGTGGACTGAACCCTATAAACATCTTGGTAACTTGAGGGATGAGAGTATATCGATTGCAATTACAGCATCGAAGAAGAATTAAACATCATAGAGAATGTGTGATAGACAGTAGGTATCACACTGTGCTAATGCAAGTTGATTGTAATATTGATGTGTAGTGGCAGCACAGTGAGCATGAGGCTCCTTGAATTTGAATGTTCTTATAATGCAACTAAAATGTGTAGAAAAGCTGTACATTTTCATGTAGGTATTGTCCTTGATGTGCTATATGGAGACCAAGAGTGCAATGCTATCTGAAGTGCATGGAGATACTTAATAACTTGCAACTCCAAAAGTGTAGTAGTGCAACTCCAACATGGCTGCCGTTTGAGACTTAACTACATGTTAGGCAGTCTAGATGCTGTAGATGTGAAGTGTGATTCAGGCATTTATTTTATTTTATTCACTGTGGTTGTGGGATGTGGAGTTGCCCGGTTGAAAAAGTAAGCCGAAAAGCGTAGGCGTCCGATGCTGAGAGTTGCTGAATGCTGAAATAATAATAATAAAACAAGAGATTCTGTACCCGGACCTGTATTTGTAATCTGTGTTACCCGTGCTGGAGTTGTGGGGAAGAGTGCGGCTGGACTGTCAGATGAAGGAGTTGTTGAGGAGTAGTATCTGTGTGTGTATATATATTATACATGCATACACACACACATATATATTGTACACACACACACACGTATATTATATATATATATATATATATATATATATATATATATATATATATACAGAGAGAGAGAGAGATAGATAGATATATATCAATCAATCAAGAAACTCCTGTATGCTCCTCCAGAATGAGACAGGCACAGACACCAGCAGTTTGTTGCTCTTAGTAAGTTTGATAAAGTTCAGTCAGCATGACGTATTTCGGGCAATCTTGGTCTTGATCTTTTATATATACATTCATTCCCGTTATGCCAAAGGATTCTGTCGACACCTTCCATGAAATTGTTACAGCTGAAGTGAAAAAATTTAATTTTAAGATCCAAAGGGAGGTGAGGAATTGGAACAAACACCAGTTGAAATATCATCAACTAATAAAACAAATACGGGATAATGACTCTATAGTGGTACGCAGCTCGGACAAGGGTGGAAACAGTCATTTGCCCACTCAAACAATATCAGGAAGAGGCCTCTCGCCAACTATCGGATCGAGAATGTTACAGAATAAGTAATCGACAAATAACCAAGACAGTACAAAATCAACTATACTCAAAACTTTTAGCCTGGGGCTCATTAATCAAGATGACTATCCAATCTTATCCATAATGTACTTAATACCGAAAGTGCATAAAGACACTTACCGCCCACCTGAAAGACCAATAATGTCAGCCAAGCAGGGTCTGTTGGAAAACGTTTCAGTGTATATAGACTAATTTTTACAGGAGCACGTGAGGAACCTCCCATCCTTTGTCCAAGATACCACAGACTTTTTAAAGCAAATACATGATTTTGAATGGGGCAGTAATTATCTTCTTATTGCATTAGATGTGTCCAATTTGTACACATCCATTCAGCAGGATGATGGTATAAGAGCTTTGTCCTATTATTTGGGTACTAGACCCATGGAATTTTATAGACACAACAAGTTACTTATTGATCTAACAAAATTCTGTTCGGAAAATAACTATTTTATGTTTGAACAGCAGGTGTACCATTAAGTAAGAGGTGTAGCAATGGGGGCGAGTTTGTCCCCTAGCTACGCCAGCTTACACATGGGATGGTGGGAGAGGATGATTTTAACAACTGAATATGCGGATTATCTAAAGAATAACATGGTGAAATGGGTCCGCTACATTGAAAACCTTTTAGTGGTCTGGCACGGGGATAGAAACAGCGCAGAGGAGTTCATATCTAAACTCAATGTTAATGATCTCAATCTGCACTTTAGCCATGACATCAGTGACAGGTCCATTACCTTCTTAGATGTTGAAGTATTTTTTTGCAAACGGAAAGTTAGAAACTAGACTTCACCGCAAAGCAACAGCGGGCAACACAATATTTCATTCGTCTAGCTTCATCCAAAATATACCACCTGCAGCATTCCCTAGGGGGAAATGCTGAGGATCCCCAGAATATGCAGTAGGGATGAGGATCTGATAGTAGCCCAACAGGAATGTAAGAACAGGTTCCTGGATAGGGGATATGCTAACCGTATCATTGATGATGCAACGGAATGCACTAGGGTAATGTCTCGTAAAGATTTGATAATAAAGCCATACAGAGACAAGATTAAGACTCCCCTTGCCAATACAAACATCAAAGACAATAAGAACATCAGAAGTCCACGACTCATTTTCACTTACAATAAGCAAAAAGATAGCCTTTACAAAATATTAAAGAAAATTTGGCATCTGATTTTGAGTGACCCCATACTGTGGGGAAAACTACCGCGCACACCTACGATTACTTATAGAAGGGCACCTAGCACTGGGGATCTGGTGGTCAATAGTAGCCCAGAAATAAAAGGTGTAGTTGGTTGACCAATCGCAAGGGTTTTGTCAAGTGTCAGACATGCAAGGCCTGTAAATATGGAATGAATAGAACCACCTATGTGTCACCTTTTAACAGGCCATGCAAAATTGACAAATGGTTAACATGCAAGTCCGAATATGCTGTCTACGTGCTGGTGTGCTCTTGTGGACTGCAGTATGTAGGCAGTACAAAACTGCAGGTCCACAAGAGAGTGCTCCAGCACTTAAGGACCATCACAAACTCCGATGTGACTTATCCAGTCACACGCCATTTTAAGTGGGTCCATTTGATGACCTGCAAAAACTAAAGTATTATGTGATCGATACTGTACCCCCCCATGGCGTGGGGGCAACAGGGAGGCAACTCTTAGATGTCTGGAGACCAAATACATTTTGGAACTAGACTGTAAGAGTCCAAATGGCCTTATCACAATGGAGGACTTGTATACATGGCTTTGAAAGTGACTGCATTTACTAGATGAGATTGTGAAATAATGAGTATTCCCACAATTGTGAGTGTGTGTGTATATATATATATATATATATATATATATATATATATATATATATATATATATATATATATAAAAAAATAATTTAGAAATCGATTTTATTAAATGAATAAAATGTTTTTTACAGGATTTGTTCCCCCAAAATACAATCAGCTACTCTCTCCCGCTCATTGTTTCCGTTTTCGTGGCTATCAAGGGTGTGCCTTTCAGGCCGTTCGAGGTATGCTGAACAATTTTTGCACATTAGCACTTTTTTAGGTGATGTGTCATTGTAGACACAATACCAAACATTTGGCACTTTAGCACAATTTTGCACATGAGTACAAGTGTTTCAATGGTAGGTTACATACAGCATAATTAATTTCCATGTAAATATTGGGCATAATATTTGAAAAACTTAAGTAATCTATTAAGGAGGATGGCGAGGAAGATTCTTTGTAAATAAAATGGTTACTAAGATGGTATGACGCAAAGGTATTTCATACAGTGAATCGTGCGACGCCCAATCGAGGAAATCCCAATGTATTTAGGTAGGATTTATTGGAAAAGCAGTATTAACTGGCATGTGATTTATCCAACCTTTTGTTACATATGTTGCACGTAAAGGAATTCTTCTTTAAAAAAAAAAAGAACATCGCAATTGTATTGATATAGGCAGCAATATAATGCACCTATATATTTAAAACAAAAAATGGGATAGAACGGTCAGTGGAATGACGCATGTTTGCACATTAAACGGAATTTTTCTCTTTTTTTTTTATAGAAATTGTATTGATACTGGCAGTACTACAATGGCACCTATGCTGTTAAAACATCATACACAACTGTGTATATGCATTGTTAAAAATATGGAAAAGTAACAGTTTAAACCTCGATATAAAAAGTTCAATAATGCTGAAAGGAAAACAGACGGATAGTCTGTTTTCAGTTATGTTTGCACTAGCTACTTAAAATTTTTGGGGAAACACCAGTACGTCATGTGATCAAGGCCTCTAGGGGCTGAAACGTGTCATGGCGGAATAGCACGTTTTCTTAAATAAATTACCAGCACAAAGAAAATTGGTGTCTGTTCCTTTTCTGATTCCGGGGGCAGCGAATCTTGAAGAATCGATGCTGTGGATATATAGATATATATATATATATATATATATATATATATATATATATATATATATATATATATATATATATATTCCATTTCAAGTCTGCTTCACAGCAAAAAGGTTGCGCACTCAGGATTCCGTAATACCAGATGATTTATTGTTATCAGTTTTACACGCTACGCGTTTCGACACTAAGAGTGTCTTGATCACACGTGAGTTGTCCGGCATTATGGCACATATAAGCATACAAAAAGTGAAATAAACATAGAGACGGTAACAAGTAAATTCACTTCATTAGAGCGTACACATGGGGGCCATTTTGTAATGGTGTATTATTCAGACAGAAAATCCATTATATTTCCTCCACAGCCGATTACTTCAAAGGCCATGGAAAATTCTCACGAGTTATACTACATGATTTTAACAGTAGAAGTAATTACTGATTCAGACACAGATGTATCAAGACAGACTACAAGCACATCCTCAGAAATTGAAATAACCACAAGACCGGCTAATTTTTTAGACGAGTTCAAAGTACTAAGAACAAGGCGAAAAGTGGTACAGGTACAAACGCAAGTTCCCAAGAAGAATCCAACACGGGGCAGACCGAGAGGCAGAGGAAAAGGCAGGGGAGATCAGCAAAGAGACGATTCAAGCTCCAGCAGAGGAGAAGAAAAGAACAAGTAGCCCGTGGGAAATCATCTGGTATTACGGAATCCTGAAAGCGCAACCTTTTTGCTGTGAAGCAGACTTGAAATGGAATATTGAATCGGCTTTGTGTGGTCCGCCGATAATTTTGCGCCACCTGGCTTGGGAGAGAGGATCTCAGCAGGACCCTGTTGTGTTTGTGAAACTTACGGAGAGATCCAGTGCCGGCCGCCAGACGCCCAGCTGAACCTTCAGCTTGATAAAGACTGAGTCCGTGTGGAGCCGCCGTCCCGACTCTAAAAGGTGAGCCCGCCCGCGTCCTACTACGTACGGGGGTAGAGGGAAGCAGTGGCAGGAGTGCGATTGTTTCGCTTTGTAATTCCCGTCGTGCGTGAGGCGGTGGGGGTTAGCCGAGTAAGAGCGGGGGGCGTATGGTTGCAGAGAAAAATGTCGAACAAATTTAACTAGAAAAACAACAGTTGTTGTTTAACGCGGCTAGGACTCTGCACATGTGCTCCTACTGATTTAAAACGAAGCGGCACCAGGAACCACTTACATAAGTGGGGGATCCGTTTACTGACATTTAATATTAGCATCTAGGAATGGTATAATCTACCGCCAAGGTTTACAGTTCCAAACTACGAGTGCAGAACTATATAACACAGAGCAACTTGTGGAGCAGTACCTATTCTCTCTGGGATTAATGGAGGAAGAAGGATATAGAAAACGAGAGGCAGCCACATTATTTGCCAGAGCACCAGGCAAAGGCAATGACACCACCAAAACAGTGACAAGACCTGAAAATGACTCTATGAACATCAAACTAAGGAAATATGAGAGGCTGGTAAAACAAGAAATCTCTCGCTGGTGGGAGGCGACATCGCTGCAGGACTACGTAGATAAGGCAATGGTGCCACGGGGTCTGCGCATCTACATAACGCCTTCCCGGGAGTCATCTAACCCTCAAACGCTGATAGACTGGGCAAATAACTCGGCTATGAGTAGTAAAAATATGCTATGCATTCTCATTAAGGATGCGTGGGAGGAACATGAGACAATTCTCAAAGAACTTAAGGAACTAGATAAGGAGTTTGAAGGAAGCCTGGAACAAGAGACCATAACGAAATTTAAGGATGAACTAAAGGGGCGCTTGAAAAAATACGAGGATGACATCAAATATAGAAAACAGCGGAAACTCCACAGAGATTGTGGAGATTACGAAAGTGGACGTATTTTAACTTACAGTCCAAAATATGATCATCTTTATAATCAAACTAGTACAGCAAAACAACCAGGCACAGATAATAGCTCCTATGTAGTAACTCCAACAGTAGAAGTAATTACTGATTCAGACACAGATGTATCAAGACAGACTACAAGCACATCATCAGAAATTGAAATAACCACAAGACCGGCTAATTTTTTAGACGAGTTCAAAGTACTAAGAACAAGGCGAAAAGTGGTACAGGTACAAACGCAAGTTCCCAAGAAGAATCCAACACGGGGCAGACCGAGAGGCAGAGGAAAAGGCAGGGGAGATCAGCAAAGAGACGATTCAAGCTCCAGCAGAGGAGAAGAAAAGAACAAGAAGCCCGTGGGAAACAAAGGAAAGGGTTACAAAAACAGAAAATAACTATGGATGCAGAAACGGTAAACAAAACTGTTATAAACTTATCGTCACGTACTCTAACTTTTAAAGAGAAAGAAACTCTTTGCTTTGGACTTAGTTTCTGCCCTACTGAATGTTTCAACTATGCTAATACCAGGGTGGATATGTTCAAATTTGTTAGAAAAATCAAATTAAAGAAATGGCATTTCTTTAAGCAAACAAGAAATAAGGATATTGCTGATGATGTAGAGGAACTCTATGATATGTATAACAATGAGAACCTGAACTTATCCAACACAGAAACATTTTCCATTAACCAGAGTACAGAAGGGGATATGGATTATGAGGAATTGAGAACAGATAAGGCAGCTTGTACACCCTTCAAACCTAAATCTGTGTTCTGTCCTGTCATGCCCCACGATAATATAGACACATTCCATGAGGTTGTCACTAAAGAGCTTGCGAAATTAAAACATAGTAAAGAACTATGGTGTACTACAAATAGAAACCTATCGGGCGAGCAAAGAAAATTCCTTACAGAACTTGCAGAGGATAGTAACATCATACTCAGACCATCAGATAAGGGTGGCAACATCGTTTTGTGGGGTAAAGACTTGTATGTGACTGAGGCTCTTAGACAGTTAAACACCTCTAATTTCTACTCCAAATGTACCATGTCAAACTATAATGATAGCATACTAGAAACCTGGGAAAAATTACAGGATTGGCAAAATGAGGGTCTTCTGTCCTGGTAGGAGTTTTGCTTTCTCAAAAAGGACTATCCGAAGTTACCTATTTTTTATCTGTTGCCTAAGGTACACAAAGATGCTAGGGTCCCTCCAGGTAGGCCCATCATATCATCGATAGGTAGTGTGAATGAATGTCTATCACAATACGTTGATCACTTTCTAAGGGAATACGTATGTAGGTTACCCTCGCATATTAGGGACACCACTGATTTTCTGACTAGGGTCAACAACCTATCGTGGGTGGAAGGGTCCTTTCTAATTACCATGGATGTCAGTGCCCTGTACACGATCATTGACCATGTGCAGGGCATGGAAGCCAGTCTACATTACCTAAAAAATCGAGACAACTGCTTTATAGAACATACTTGCATGCTCATCGAAATGATGAAGATATGCTTACGCAAAAACATCTTTATGTTTGATGGTGTAATGTATAAGCAGATACGTGGTGTGGCAATGGGTTCGGCATTTGCTCCCAGTTTTGCGAACCTCTTCCTGGGTAGGTGGGAGGAGGAATTAGGTAGCAATCCGAACTTTTCCGAAGATCTGACCAAGGTAACCACATGGATCAGATATATAGATGATCTGTTCCTCATCTGGACAGGGACAGAGGAAGAGGCAGTCCGATTTATAGAGAAACTAAATATCAACGAATATAATATCAAGTTGACATATAACATCAGTTCTAAGACTGTTGAATTTCTCGATACAGAAATCAATGTAACCGAAGGTAAACTGATCTCCAGACTCCACAGGAAAGATACAGCTGGCAACAGTTTACTTCACGCCCTTAGTGCTCACCCATATCCCCTCAAATGGAATATTCCTTACGGTGAGCTTCTAAGGGCGAGGAGAAACTGTAGCAGTGATGAGGGATTTGCTAAGAAACAAGAGACTATGCTGGATAGATTCAGAAATAGAGGCTATCCAGAGGAAGTCCTGGAAAAAGCTGTTCAAAAAATCGCCCTGATCAATAGAACTGAAACTCTTACACCCAGAGAGAAGAGTGATGACACCAATAATAAGACTCGCGTCGTAACTACCTTTAACAGTAAATCCAAAAAGGTACAGAAAATACTGGTCGATAACTGGAATATTTTGAAAGTAGACAATATTGTTGGTCCTCTTCTAGCTGATAGACCTCAAATTACATATAGAAGAGGGAGAAATCTACGAGATATTCTGGTTAAAGCGGACATCACAGAAAAGAGAACTCAGGTAGAAGGCCTCAAGGGCTTTTACCCATGTGGCCATTGCAAAGCCTGTAGGGCTAGCACTATGGTCAAGACTATTGATGTTCCGGGGAGAAAGGAACCTAGAGTTATCAAACAGTTCCTGACCTGTAACACCAATTTTGTTGTGTACGTTCTCGAGTGTCCATGCAAACTTCGGTATGTAGGGAGCACCAACTGTATGGCAAAGAAACGAGTGCAGGAACATCTCAGAGCTATCACCCATGAAGATGTTAAATACCCCATTGCACGACACTTTCAAAAGTTCCATAAATCCAATAATTCATTGTTACGTTACTTTGCGGTGGAACAAGTCAACATAGGAAGAAGGGGTGGGAATCGAGAGCTGGCCCTGAGAAAGAAAGAGTCAAAATGGATCATGGAACTCGAGACAAAGTTCCCCGGGGGACACAACCTCGATGAGGAACTTAGTACACACTTATATGAGGACTAAAAAGTTGGTAATTATGACTAAGTCTGACCCAGTATAGAATATTGCTCCTATGTGTTATGAAACTTTACATTGTAACCTCTTTTATAAGTAAGTTTTTATGAAGAGATTTTAATTGTATGTTTATTTGTTTTTGTAGGATAGAATTGAGGCAAGAAACTGGTCCTGTCACCTTCACTTCACGGTCCTTTATCCTCAATTTTTCTTCACTGGAATGAAAGACACTTTCACTTGTATGCAAGATATGAATTAATAGATGTGCACTCTAATCCTGGGACAGAATGGCTGGCTATCAGCATATGGTTAGAATACGAAGAGAAGAATGAAATCGCTGAGGGCCAGTGGTTACAGGTGTGTGGTTTAATTTGGGCACTAGACCGAATGGAAGGGATTCCACCATATACTGCAGATATGAAATTTAGGTATATCTACTTGTAGTAGTAACAAGGCACCAATGCTTATTATGTATATACAAAATTCTTACATAATTAGTTTTCTACTTAGGAAGATGAACATATTTAAAATCATGTAGTATAACTCGTGAGAATTTTCCATGGCCTTTGAAGTAATCGGCTGTGGAGGAAATATAATGGATTTTCTGTCTGAATAATACACCATTACAAAATGGCCCCCATGTGTACGCTCTAATGAAGTGAATTTACTTTTTGTATGCTTATATGTGCCATAATGCCGGGACAACTCACGTGTGATCAAGACACTCTTAGTGTCGAAACGCGTAGCGTGTAAAACTGTAAACAATAAATCATCTGGTATTACGGAATCCTGAGTGCGCAACCTTTTTGCTGTGAAGCAGACTTGAAATGGAATATTGAATCGGCTTTGTGTGGTCCGCCGATAATTTTGCGCCACCTGGCTTGGGAGAGAGGATCTCAGCAGGACCCTGTTGTGTTTGTGATATATATATATATATATATATATATATATATATACACATATATATATATACATATATAAATACATATATATATATATATATATATATATATATATATATATATATATATATACACATACAGTCTCTCTTCCTCTCTATTTTGAAAGTCTTGAAAATATTGGTCATTTTACAAAACATTGAATTTTCTCTATTAGTATTATATATATATATATATATATATATATATATATATATATATATATATATATATACACTAGCAGCCCGTCCCAACGTTGTCCGGGTATGAAATAGAATGTGTGGAATGTGTGTATTTGGCAAGGGCAGTTTATTTTAAAATCTCGTGGTAGACAACATTTTTTGTTTCATTAGAATAGGGACGGAGAAGGGCCAGCTGCAGCCCTGGTTGATGTTAGCAGGTGCGTGAATTGGTGTAGTTATCTGCCGGCTACAGCCCTGGTTGAAGTTAGCAGGCGCGTGTAATGTCGTTGAATGAGAGAGTTATCAGCCACGGGTAAATCCGTTTAATGAGAGAGTTCAGTGACAGCGAGTAGGAGAGGCTACAGTAATTGTCCCCGCAGGCACGCTCATTTGCGTGTTCCCCCGCTTGAGGCCCAGATGCAGGCCTGTTTGATGTTAGCAGGCGCGTGATCCCCCGCTTGAGGCCCAGCTGCAGCCCTGGTTGATGTTATCAGGCGCGTATACTTAGTGTACTGATCCGCCGCCTGAGCCCGGCTAGAGCCCTGGTTGATGGTAGCAGGCACGTCTAATTTCGTTGAATGAGAGAGTTCAGTAACAGCGCGCAGGAGAGGCTGCAGTAATGTTACTTACCAGGCCTCCAGCTGAACGCGTTTGTTATGCCCCCAGCACACGGCCACAGCAGACGATCTTCTGATTAATGTACGACCCACATGGCATGAAGGGCGGAACTTAGCACTTGCCCCCAGCGTTTCTCACGCCCCCAGCGTGCCCCTTGATGCGGCGCAATTGCGTTCACATGGCATGAAGGCCGGACACACGTCCCCAGCGTTTCTCACGCCCCAGCGTGTCACGCCCCCAGCGTGCCCCTTGATGCTGCGCAGCAACGTAATTGGCGCTTGTATGTACAACTCGGTTGTATGACGCGATATCGCGGACATAGATATCGCGCTCATTTACATCGCGGCTTTTAAATCGCAGCGGCGATGACATCGGCAATTTAAACATTGCGAATTGTTGCGCCGCTAATGCAGCCTTTTAATTGGATCGCGTGTTACATCGCCGACATTACATCGCGCGACATAACAACGCGATGTTTGTGCCCTACAGCCAACTTCTATTGGTTACATTCTGCATCAATATGCATGATACTTAATCACTTGGAATCCTTTCTAACACTACCACTTATGTATCAAATCAAATCATGCTGATGTGTGCTCTCTATTTGGTAGTGTAATAAAAACGATCCTCGTGCATTGCAAAGCTTGCCATACCTCAGGGACGTAGTTATCAGTGGTGCGGCTGGTGCAGTGGACAGTGATCCTGTCCTGTACCTTCTACGGTTGCTTTATAGGCCGCTCGCCCAGATTGTTTTCGACCAGAGTCTGCCTGGGGCCTACCTCTGTGTTTACACCTCATGCAGAGAGGGAGGGGAGGAAAAGTGCTTCATGGAGTAGAAAGGCCTAAGGGACAAAATAAAAGGAGAAGCAAAACGCAGAAAGGAGAGAGCAGGAGAGGAATAAGTAACAGAATTGAAGGGGATAATTATGAACGGGAAGAGAAATGCGATGAAGACGAGCAAAAGGGACAATGAAAGAAGAGAAAAGGACAGGGCTAAGAATGAGAAGGTGAAAGGGACGAAGAAGGCAAGAAGGTGGAGGCATGGAGAAGGAAACATAGGTGAAATGAGGCACATGAACGCAGAGAGAATGAGGAAGGGGCTAAGAATGAGAAAGTGAAAGGGACAAAGAAGGCAAGAGGCATAGAGAAGGAAACATAGGTGAAATGAGGCACATGGACATCCGTAAGATGTTGAATCAGGTGCAGAGACAGAAGGGCATATGAGTGTGTCCATTCCCAATTATCTCTATTTAAATACCAGCCCAGGGCGAGCAAAGAGAGCCCCGTCTTTCTTAGAAATCTGGCCTGTGAGCAACGGAGTCCATTGTGTACATTAAATGTGTGTGAAGTCACCGGGGTTATAAAAAGCATTTATTTGTAATGCATCTATAAGTTAACGAGATAGTGTAGACAGCTGGATCTTTCCCTCGGCGTGCAGTGCACCATTAATAGTATTAATGCACCCGCTTGCCTATGTACGCAGGTTGTGTATAGGGGCCACTGTTACTGTGCACGAGAACAGTGTGCAGTGCACCGCTAGTGGTAAATGAGAGCTCTTTACAGTACAGCACTATGTTTACAAATAAGAAGCGAGCAGTGCACCGCTAGCGGATAACACCAGACATGCTCCCTGAATGGCTGCTTTATGGACATGTCCGATGAAATCACGGGGGACACCAAGTCCTGTGCTGCACTGGAGCAATCTGTTGTTGCCACTTTTGCCACTTTTACATCGCAGGATCGTTGTAGTGGCATGCGATGTTAATGTCATCGCGCCGTGGTCGCATGCGTAGCGAATGCATGAGATGCAAACAATCCTGCGATGTAAAAGTCGCGGTGCAATGGCACCGCGATGTATTTACATCGATGTCATTGATGTTCCCCGTACAACTCACATGGCATTAAGGGCGGACACACGCCCCCAGCGTTTGTCACGCCCCCAGCGTTTGTCACGCCCCCAGCACACACCCACAGCCCTTGATGTGATGGCCGTACCACACGCCCCCAGCGTTAGTCACGCCCCCAGCCCACGCCCACAGCACAATGCAGACACGCCCATAAGGGACTACTTTGCTGGCACGGTT
This sequence comes from Lissotriton helveticus, assembly GCF_964261635.1. Taxonomy (NCBI): domain Eukaryota; kingdom Metazoa; phylum Chordata; class Amphibia; order Caudata; family Salamandridae; genus Lissotriton; species Lissotriton helveticus. The sequence continues at coordinate 1,944,108,086 of NC_136065.1, forward strand.
CTTTTACCTTTTAAATGTATATGGTGTCCTACGGTACAATTGTATGTCTTGCACTGTATGATTGTGATGAACACCACTGTTTCTTGAAAAGTTAATAAAAATTATTTAAAAGAAATATATATAATGTATATGGTGGCCGTCTGCATAGCCTATGTCCTTCTGCTGCAACTGCCCTTTCCAAAGCTGTATTGGGTGTTGTGATTGGTGCTGTGGTTACTGAGATTATGCGCCTCAAAGGTTTGGGCTCTGTCTGTATAATATTAGTATGGATATATATATATATATATATATATATATATATATATATATATATATATATATTTCTTTTTTTACACACACGAACCACCTTCATTTACTAACAGTTGCGCACCTCCGTACACAGTCTGGTCAGGGGTGTAAGCTTGGTCAGTAAGATTGGGGGGTGTAAGCTTCAGATATTCCGACAATGAGGTTGGCATATAATGTTTCAATACATTATACGAGAAGCAGGGTGCATGAGAGGGGCTTATGGGGCATTGGAAAGGGAAAGGAATGAGGATTGGTAGGAATACTAATAGAGAAAATTCAATGTTTTGTAAAATAACCAATATTTTCAAGACTTTCAAAATAGAGAGGAAGAGAGACTGTGTGCATTTTTGTCTCTATGTATGTAAACATCACTGATGAAATCTGACTGACATCTCACAATACCAGACTGAAAGCACCTGTACCCACCAGTTTATCAGAAAATAAATTTATTAGGGGGGTGTCACACCCCAAACACTGCCTGAAGCAACGCCCCTGAGTCTGGTCACCTCACTCGCCAAACTGCATTGGATATAACTCACCCTTTTTCCATGCACTAGTTATACCCTTGCATATACATTACTTATACCATGTGAAATTATAGCATTCATAGTAACTCTTATGACATCTGAAATGACCTGATCTGTGAAAACACAGTGCATAGTAGAGTGGCGAGTTCTAGTTAATGTAGTGTGGTGAGTGAAATGACCAGACTGTGTACAGATGTGCGTGACTTGTAGTAATATGAAGGTGGTGCGTAAATTATACATTTAAGTTATAACAATAACTTTCGAATTTAAGTTGGGTTTGTATAGAAAGAAGAAATAAAGTTTTCCTAACTATAACTCATCCTTAACGTTTGTTTTTTTCATTGGATTTAAATGGTTTATTTTTTATACAAATGTATTTCAAATTGTGCAATTGACTGTCGGTGAGGTGAGTGTCATTTAATGGAGTGTGATATTGTAGAGTGAAGCAGAGTGTCGTAAAGTGTACTGTCGTACTGTATAGTGTTGTAAAGTGGAGTAGAAAGGAGTGGAGTAGAGGGAAATGTGATACAGTGGAGTGGTGTTAAGTGGAATAGTGTAGAGTGTAGTGGGGCAGAGAGGAGTGGAGTAGAGTGGCATATAGTGTACACAGAATTGCTGTAGAGTGGAATAACGTTGAGTTTAGTGGCATACAACCTAGTGATGTAGAGTGGAGTGTCATATAGTGGATTAGCATAGAGGTTCATTGAATGCAGTGTTGTACAGCATAATAGCAACATCTATAGTAGCGTAGAGTGTAGTGACGTAGAGTGGAGTGGAGTAGTGTATAGTGTAGTGTTGTTCAGAATAACAGAATACACTGGATTGTCGTGGAGTGCCTTATAGTGCAGAGACATACAGTGGAATAGCACAGGGTGCAGTGGCGTTCACTGAAGTGGTGCACAGTAGAATGGCATAGAGTAGAATAGCATAGATTATAGTGTCGTAGAGTGGTGCTGCGATTCAGTGGAGTAGCATACATTGGAGGGGCTTACAGTGAAGTGGCATAAACCTGAGTGTGATAGAAAGGAGTGGCGTAGAGTGGAGTGGCATACAGTGGCATGACACTGAGTGAAGTGACGTAAATTGGATTGCTGAGTGGCATATAGTGGAGTGGCGTAGGATGGAATATAGTGAAGTGGTGTAGAGGGGAGAGGCGTATAGTAGAAGGGAGTGGAGTGGTGTAGAGTGGAATAGCATAAAGTGGAGTGGTGTAGAGTGGAGTGTTGTAGAGTCGAGTGGCGTAGAGTGAAATCGCGGAGAGAGGAGTGGCGTAGAGTAGTGTACAGCAGAGTGGTGTAGAATGCAGTGAGGTAGAGTGGGGTATGTTAATTGAAAAAGGTAGCGTGAACGTGTAAATTGTAACTTTTAGTATTATGTATGAATAGTGGACTTAGGGGAAAAGTTACATGTTTTTAAAAACTTAGTTATAGGTATAACACTGTACATATGGATGAGAAAACTGTATAGGCTAATGGATGTGTTTACCAATGGTAAAAGGCCACCATGTCGTTTTTATGACAGTTTACTGCGTTCTAGGTTATGGTCTTAGAAATAGGTAAGTATTAGGTTTTTTTGATGTTCACTACCTATTACCACTTTATTAAGTAGTAATAGATAAATAGATGTATTTATAATTTTCTATATCATTTTATAGCAGCATAGGGATAACTGCACGTTTTTTTTAAGTAGAGCTATCATTCCTAAGTATTACAGCGCTACTCTGTAGATGTTTTGTGCATATTTAAATATGTTAAAAATATAAAATACACTTTCGTACACTATATTTGTAAAAATATAGTATATTTAAATGTAATTTAAAAATTTTTAACATTTATTTATTTGTAATTTATTTCTGGGACCTCGATACACCCCATGCAGTACACGGTACTCCGTACATTAAAAAATATATATATATATATAGAAACGCATAAATATTTTGTGCTACCTATTACATCTTTATTAAGTGGTAATTGGTAGGGGACAAATACCAAACCTAATACTTACCAAGATCTAAAGGCGCAACACAGAACACAGCCAAACTGCACCTACAAATAAGACGGCTGCCTTTAGCTTTTGTAAAGGCAGTCATCAGCTAATCACCTAATAACTTGTCATCGCTATGTACTGCATTAGTACTGCTGTACTACAGTGACAACAGATATCACTAAGTTGTTTTGCCTTATAACTTAACAACCATCAAACAAATGTAGTTGCCATGTGAAAAAGGATAATTTACATAGTATACTGTACATTCCTGGAAATTTCATTAAAATCCAACAGACCGTTTTTGCACTACATCCAATACAAAAAGTCTATGTAAGAACATTGGGGTCTAAATCTGCTTTGGGACCCCCCTTTTTACTTAGCACCCCCTTCACGAAATGCAGTGAAACATTCCAAAGTAAAGGGTGTAATAGGTCTAAAAAGGTTTGCGGAGATTCGTCAAAAATGTGCAAAGTTATTAAGGGGCAAAAATCCATATATGTTTATTACTAAAAATGTATCTACATACTAATATATTTATTTAAGTATTAAAGATTTAAAGTGACATAAAAATACTAAAAAAACTGTTTTGTAAAACTTCCTAAAAGGTCATTTAAATTACTTTATATTTAATTTATTTAAATTCTTATTTAATTTATTTTTTATTCATTATAATAATTAATATATTACCCATCCCATAACTCTAGAAATCAGTTATTGCCGCTACAGAGTACCCATCTGTGAAACTGAAACACCTATTCATACCCCTACACCCTACCCATCCCTGAAATCTAAAACCACCTTTCTATCCCTGAACCCTGAATCCTAAAGACTTCATACTATCACTACTCCAATCTCTGAACCCAAAAAACTCCTTATTACACCTATACACTACCCATCCCTGATTATTACCCCTAAACACTACCCATCATTGAACACTGAAAATTCCTTACCACCCCTATACACTACCCATCTCTGAATCCTAAAAAACCTTACAACCACTAAAAAAAGTATATATCTAGAAACATATACCATATATTTAATTATATTTAAAACATATTTAAATAGATGTGCATTTATAAATATTAAATAATCATATTTTGTATTTCTATTTTTAACTTTAATGAACTTTGAAATACCATTACAGATAAACGTAAGAGAACTTTAGCAATATATGTATATATTAGTGTATAAAAAACACAGCCACATACTGTTAGGTTAAGCCATTTAAAGATAAGTAAAATCCTGTGAAGTAAAAGAGTGAAAAAGTACCTATGATCTAAAGAATCCCGATTTAACTCCTGTAATGTAATGACGGCCAATTTAATGCCTGTGAAGTAACGGTAACGTACCATGCAGACAGCAAGCAATGCAAGCATGTTCTTGTATTGACCACCTGCACTGCCTTTGGCAGTCAGGACTACTCAGTACTCACTGGCAGCTGATCCCTGTCTGTTCCTCCCACCTACCCTTTTTTTGTTAGTATGGAGAGACAGTGCTTTTAGGTAAGACTTTAGCTCCTTCTGCTAGGAGGCATCATGGAACCTTCTTTTTTACTTTGAGTCCTAGTTATTGAGCTTTTCAGTCCTCCATGAATTTTGGACCATAAATCATGTATTGGTTTCTTTTTGACATCCTACCTTGGAATACCAAATTAGATTTATTTGTTGAAGTATCGTCACAGCCATTGAGTTTTTTTCTGTGGCTTTAACTTAAAGAAGCAGTATATAGGTAGAATTTGGCCCTTTCCCTCTATAGCACTATCCGAGCTGGTTGATAAAATGCAGCAGTCTTCCTCCGCTTTAAAAAAAATGTCATTGAATACAGACTTTTGAACCTTACACATTCCAAATATTTTATGACGAGTTTGAAGCTTGTGATCCCTGTGTGTCTTTGTATCCATGACACAGTCTCATTGAACAAAATACACTATTTATTGATGGACCCAATCATGCTATCTTGTAAGATTCAGGATGACTCTCTTCCCATTTAATTAACCATTGGTCCTGATGAAGGTGGAACATGCATCACCTGAGATCCACCAAAACCTTTTAAGCCCATGTTGTTGGTCTTGAAAGGAGGAAATTAACATTTAATTGGTTTCTTCCTCGCCACTGGAACCTGTGGTGCGCAGCAGGGAATCTGTTTATAATGTTTGGTGGACTGAATTGGTCGACTATACCCAAGACTTTTGTGTGAGGCTTTCATTCAGGGACATAAGTTCTTTACAGAAAAACATTTGTTTTTTTTGTATAAATTGTGTTGATTAAAATGATTTTTCCGTACTACTCTTAAGTAGTATATTTTGTTTGTATACATTCATTAAGTGATTGATATTGAAAGATAAAAGTAAGCTGGTTAGAGTAGTGATTATAGCTGTGATGCGCAACTTACTATTTTTGGGGGAATAGAAGAGTTTAGTTTGGGTTTCTCACTTCGCACCTCCCCTTGCTGGTCCTTTCTTGCTCCTCCCAGAATGCAGCACTCACCATAGGCACCTGATAATCCCCACCAGCGCTGCGCACTCACTTGCACTTCCAGCCTGCTCCTGCAGTAGTGTCCTAAGGATCTGGCCTTGCAGTGAACTCAGGGTGCGTAGTCGGCACAGCTCCTCCGTCAGCTCTGTGTAGGCGAGTGCTAGATTCACCCTATGACAAAAAAAGCATAAGAAGTAAATATCTGTTCTTTCCCTTTTCATCTTAGGTGTCTGCCTATTTGACCAATAAAAGATATGGGTAGAGAATTCTGTGCAATGGGAACATAAACAAGCATTGGTAAAACCTATTGGTCTGGCATCGGCCGCCATCCTTTTGGCTTTGGCAGTACTTTTGTTTAATCATGCTTTATGTAAACCTTTATTGTTGGGGAAGCTGTCAGGCCTTCTTCAATCATAAAAAATGTCTAAAGGTGTAAATATTGTTAGATCTCAAAAAGCACACATTGCATAGTAGTCCCTGACTCTAAATTGAACTACAATATGTGCTGACGAGCTCCTTGCGAAAGAGCAGAACACCATCACTCACAATGAAGTTAGCCAAAGCCCTTAGTAGACTGACCTTCTGCCCTATGCTGCACTGGGTGGAAAAACTATGAATGACACAACAACAAACCAATGGATCGAGAGCACTGACTAAAAGGCCTACAAGTAATACAAATAATTTTTATAAAATTAAAAGGTCCAGGCTAACGCCACTCCTATGAAGGGCATTAAAGTAACATACATTTATGATTGTTTTTCAAAGCAGTCATGTTAATTAAAAAGGACTATAAATGGTTAAATGTAGTGTTATATTGAAGTGGGGTTGTTGAAGAAGTAGAGCTACAGATAGATGTAGCATGCTTGCCCCTGTAGAGGTAGGTCTAGGGACAGAGGTACGTTTAGAGATAGAGGTAGGTATTTGTGTTTAGGTAGGTCAAGATGTGGTTGAGGTAGGTGCATAAATATGTGTAAAGATTGGTGTAGAGCTTTGAGTAAATTTGGATGGAGGTACTGTTAAGTGGAGATAGGAGCCATGGAGTTAAATGTAAGTGTAGGGATGGGAGTAGCTGCAGAAGTAGCATTATAGTAAGTGTAGTGTTTAGAGCTAGAGTAAGAGGTGATGCCATCTGTGCATCGCTATATCATTCATAATTATGGGTCCATTCTCATGGCCAAACAAATATGAAGTGAAAAACCTGTTAGGGAGTTTTCATTTCATGTTCCTAAATAATATAATTCTTCATCATCATATTATTCCTCATTTTACATTTACGCATAAGTCTCAACCACTTAACAGAACAGGCAAAATAGTTATTTACAAGCAACAGTAGATTTGAGCTTGAAACTCCTCTAGATTCACATACTATGTCCCCTCCCACTGTCTTGTTACCAGTGGTGGCTCGCACAGGTAAGTAGAGTGGGGCGGGGTAGAAGTTGACAGACGGCGGGATAAGTAATATTAAACAAATAAATAAAGCCACTTACTTTGTGCTCGTTACACCGCTGCGTTGGCGATGCGGCGAGTGCAAAGTAGGTGGTTTTATTTATTTATCCTGCTGTCTCTTGAGTTCCACCACCCTCCGCCTCGCCCCGCCCTGCCCCAATGCCACACCGCTCTTACCTGTGCGAGCCGTCACTGCTTGTGACTGGGACAAGAGGTGTATCTCTAAATCTAGGATTTTGCTTTGAGCGTTGACCATGCATGGATTCAATATAACTCACTGTGACATCAAACTACATGCCGACAATGTCCCAAAAAGTGACTTTCATTTCATTTTCTTTTCTGTAAACTTGCACTGAATCCGTTCCATAACCGGGGTGGGTCATATATGAAACTAGACGAGTTTCAAGTTGGATGAGTGCCAAATAAATGATTTAATACTGTCTGTTTTTCTATAGCCCCTAATTGTGCTTGGATTTCTACACAGTAATGGTCTGTGGATTTTTGTCTGAATGACCCCATGCTGCTGGATATAAAGCATTGCTGCCCATAAAGGTCAATGTTGCTGCTTCTTTCTTGCTGAATTAACCCTATGTTTCATTTCATGAGCTTTATTTATAAGGGCATAACACATCTGGATTGTCTGAACAGCCTATGTGGCTGTGGTTTGCTTAGGTACTACTGAAACTAAAGCATGAAGTGCATATGCACTAGGTCTCGCATTTATGTGAGTTTGAGCTATTGGCATTGTAAATGACTACCTTTTATTTATGTTTCGGTTTTTAAAGCCTAAATAAAAGGCATCGTCATTTACAATGCCAATAGCTTAAACTCGCGTAAATGCGAGACCTATTGCATTGTAAATGCATGTTTTCTATTGCATCTTGGTATTTGTACGGGTAAAAGACAACACGAACGTAGGGAAAGATAAGGTAAAGCTACTCGTGCACAGCATAAAAATATTCAAGATTTCTATGCCTGTGACCTCTCTTTAATAATTCTTCAAATACTACTGAACCGGCAGTAAGAACTCGAACAGCGTTTCCTCCTTTACTTTGCAGTCTAAGTTGCCCATATATATGGTTCTGTCTGCTTCTTCCTGTTGGCTGTTCATAGTGAAACACATCCCTGGGCACCTTCGTGCCTCTCAAGCTGTCATCCAGCTGTGCAACAACTTTTGCGGTGATGAATGCAGGGAAAAGTAACCAGGCCCCGGCCACAGACACCATCATAAAGGAAGGATTGGGAATAGAACTATACGCAACAAGATGCTGTTGAAAGCGACGAAGGACAAGCAGCTAAAAAATCTAGAGAGAGAAGAGGATACAGTTTCAAAAAAGATCTGCTGTGATAACATTGTGAAAGATGCATGTCACGGTAAGACTTGTCGAGCAAAACGGCACAGGGCCACAAAGACGAGTGGTGGGGGCGGGCACAGGGAGACAAGGGGGAGTAGTGCAGGCGGGCAAAGATGGCACCGGGACACAAAGAGGAGTGGTGAGGCGGGCACACGGAGCCAAGGAGGCGTTACAGCTGCCGCCCTGTGCACCGCTGCTCGTTCCTGTGGCAAAACGCCGTGGGAGTGAACCTTTCAGAAGAGGTGAGATGTGCATCCACCTTTAGCGATTTGCAGGCTTTGATTCTACAAAGACACACGCAAAAGGAAATCCAATGCATGTAAGGAGTTAGACCCACATAGAGTAGAAACAAGAAGCCTCGCAGAGCAGTGCGTGCGCGCTGCACTTGGCTCAAACTAAAAAGGCTGGAGATCACATGGGGTCTTCCACCCATTAAGTACCAAGAGTCCTGTGTGCCTGTATTATTATTGTACAGCTGGTACTGGGCCCAGTCACCTCTGTGACTTCACTGGGAGCCGGTACAGAAGGGACTATGTTAGCAATATTTGCTTTGAGTCTAAAAACATAGCCTACCATAACCTAATGTTTTCTATTATTTATACTGTTGAAAGGGCAGAAGGCAGCTTCCTCAACAAAAAACTTGCACAAAACTTTTACAAAAACAATGTCAAGCAAGGATTAAGCAAAAAGACTGGCAGTCATTACCAGACATGTTGGCTTTACCATGCTTGTTTGAGAAAGGTGGAGTCCCTACGTATACTACCATTAACCGTAGAGTTTTGCCTATACTTTCTAATTCATTTTTTCGTTTTTTGTTTTAACATGCCTCCACCCCAGTGTTAACGAATTGCATTGTACTGATCTCTCGATTCCTGTTTCTGCTACGTCTCCGCCTCACCTGTGGTTATCAAAAATTGACATGTAAACACTCAGTAAAGTATATTCCACTAAACAGAAGAGAGCTGACCTTTAAGTCAAGGGGAGCGCTTATTATGCCTATATCTATGGCAGAAGTTTAGGGACGCTCTATGTGTATTGCCTATCCTTTAGACTTCCGGTTTGAGTTCAAGCGCTGCGGTGCTCTCTCTGCCTCTGGCTCTATAATCCTTCTGCAAACAAAGAGGGCAACTTACAGGTACGCATGGTGCGGAGTAATGGCTGTTAGTGTGAAAAAGCGAGGATTAATGGAAGGTGCCCATTAGCGTGGGGGTGAGGACAATTTCTAGAGCGAAGGCACGCCCATAGAACTACAAAATTACCTCATACTGCTGTGCATAACTGCCAGTGCTGGATTATTAGCATTCCAGCGACTGCATTCTGGGAATTGTAGTTCTATGGTCATTATTCTGATTAGGAAGTGATACTTCGAAGAATGCAGTGGTTGAAGATGTACTCATGGAGTAACTATGTACTTCTGTGGGTGGGCAAAGATGGCACAGGGACTCAAAGAGGAGTGGTGGGGGCGGGCACACGGAGACAAGGAGGCCCTAGAGCTGCTGTGGCAAAATGCTGTGGGAGTGAACCTTTAAGAAGAGATGGGCCTGTACCCACCTTCAGCCATTTGCAGGCTTTGATTCTAAAAATACACGCGCAAAAGCCAATCCAATGCGTGGGAGGAGTTAGACCCGTACAGAGTACATACAAGAAGCCTCATAGAGCAGCGCATGTGCGCTGCGCTAGGCTCGACCTAAAAATAATACATTTCTTTTCTTGATTTCTATTTTGTCTTTGAGTAGCTCTGGTAATATCCAGTGCATGTACAGCCCTTTCTCCTTGAAAGAAAATAATAACATGATTGAGTGACATGAAAGGAATACACACATTTGGAACAAATTGTGGGTGTATTGTCATAACCACTTTCTCTTTATTTACTTTCTAATTATTTGCATATATAAAAAGCTATGGTTCTTGAACTGAACTGACGTGTAACTCGTTTACATTTCTGAAAGGTAAGAGTTTTAGACTGATTTTACAAATTAGTTCATAGGGTGGCACACCATTCCAGAAGAAAATGTAAACTCCATTTTTGTGAGGAAATGCGGTGTTGAATGTATGACCTTGTAACTCCTCCGATCAATTTTTTAATAAGCAGTATTTCAAATATATGTAGTAGGTTCATAGCTCTCGTGTATGCTGTGATAGCGGATACATTTACAACATGCATAGCATAGTCCATAATCTAATAAATACATAATAAGCTGTTCTTGAAAGTGATACTTTGAACAACAATATACGTGTATACATGTAGGTACATGGTATTTGTATACAGGGTGAAAGGTAATGATACAGGCAATTAGTTATTGGAGGGGAAGCTTGATTCTGACAGTGGATAGCATTGCTATTTTGTAATGATGTCTTGTTCTTTAAAGAGGCATGTCTTGAGCTCCGCCCTCAGTTACATCAGAGTCCTGTTGGATACACGGATGTGCCAGATCTTAGGAGCATAAATGGAGAAAGACTGTTGTCTTATTATAACTTTTTTGCACTTCTTTGTTTCAAGTTCTGATTGCGTGTGTGCAGAGACTAACAGAGGGGGTGAGCTTGCCAGTCAGCTAAGCAGGATTGCTGGTCGTGAAGGCTTAGTAGATAAGGCATCTGGTTTCAAGAGGGTGCGGGTTGGCAAGGAGAGCCTGTGAAGTTCCATCAGGGTAGGAGTGATGTAGTTGAATCCACCTAACTACATAACAGCATTATGTTAATCGTCTCCTTTACCCTTGTTACCGATCATCCGATAGTCTGGTAATTTTAAATGTTGGAACATTATGATGTAAGGGAGCCAGGCCGCTAGTTGCAAGCTCTGTTTCCTGGGGTGGTAATTGTCCCCCTCCCCACCACCACACCTTATCAAGAGATCTATGTATGATGATAGCTTGAGAAATTTGAATACCATGTCAGATATGCCCACCTAAGAGCTATCTATCATAATCATCCTGGATGTAAGAGGTAGCAAATTATGTCTTGTACTGTAGAAGTAAGAGGGTTAACCCTTTTTCGGGGTACTGTAGTAGAGAAACCTATTCCTCTTAGCAGTATAGCATGTGTGTGTGGTAAACCACTCTTGAGGCAAGATGAGATATCCAAACTCTAGGACCTCAGCAACCAATTTGCTAGGGTGAACTGCCTGGGATTTGGGGCCTGACTCTCTCTTGGTTCTGTGTAAGAAGGTCCTGCTTGTAGGAGAGCGTCTTGTGTGGATTGATGGACATCTCTAGAAGGGTTGAGAACCATGGTTGTATGGCCCATGTGGGAGCCATCAGGATGACGTTAATGGATGTTTGCCTCAGGTTTCTGACCACGTACGGCAGAAGTGAGAGAGGAGGAAAAGCATATGCAAAGATCTCCTGCCAGTTCATTCACAGGGCTTTGCCCATGGATTGGGGGTGTGGAAACCTGGAGGCGAAGTTTGAGTATTTTGCATTTTCACAAGGGACGAAGAGGGTAATATCCTGGGGCCCCTATTAACAAAAGTATGGGAATAGGACTTGTGGGTAGAGAACTCATTCGTAGACTTGTTGCTGCATCCTGCAGAGCAGGTCTGCAAAGTCGTTGTCCACCCCCAGGAAGTATTCAGCTAGGAGATGTACTTGATGATGGATAACCCAATGCCAATTCACAGTGCTAGCGCGGACAACTGAGGATTGCCTTTTGCCTTGGTTTCGTAGGTAAAACACGGCGGTCATGTTGTCGGTCCATACCAGGACCACCTTGCCCCGAATGTCTTGGGGAAAAGCTGTCAGGGCAAGGTGTATGGCTAAAAGTTCCATATGTTCGATGTGGCGACCCCCCTGTGAATGATGCATCCATGGTGATATTCACTTGCGGAACTGAGTCTGCAAAGGGCCTGCCCAGCAACAGGTTGTTGCTGTTCCACCACTGTAGACAGTGATGGGTATCTGCCCTTATCAACATCAGTCCTACCCAGTGGCCCTCTGTTGTGACCACTATGCCAAGAGGCACTCTTGAAGCAGACACATATGGAGTTCTACATGAGGGACTATTGCTATTCATGAGGCCATCATACCTAGCAAGCGCATCACTGGACAAACTGTGAGAGGACAGAGTGGCTGAACAAAAGGCAGTAGTTGCTGGAACGCCACCACCCCTTGTTCGCTTGGGTACACTTTGCCCAGACTAAATTAAGGACTGACCCTAGGAAGAGTTGGACATTAAATGAATGGTTGGCCCTAAAATGACTGGAGGTGGGACTTGGTGGTGTTAAATGTAAAACCCAATTTGTGGAGCAGGGAGATAGCAGCTCGGGTGCGGGCTAAGCAGTTGTGTCTGCTTGCACTCTTGATCAGTAAATCATCTAACCAGGGGAAGCTGTGAGTCCCTACTCCCTACCCACCTTCTGCAATGTGCGGCTACCACCGCTAGACATGTGGTGAAGAGCGATGGGGCCTGTGATGACTCCGTAGGGCACACTTTGAACTGGTAGTGCTGACCTCTAACCATGAAATGTAAGTAGTGCCAATAGAATGGATGGATGGGGATGTGAAAGTAAGTGCCCTTCAAGTCTAGTGTGCTAATGAAGTCACCTTGCTGCAGAAGGGGGGTGACATCCTGAAGAGTGACCATGTGGAAATGTTCTGTGAGGCGATGTATCTGTTGAGAGGCCTGAGAATGAGGATTCGCCCCAGAGAGCCACCCTGTTTGTGGGATGAGGATCAAGGGGATACCTGCCTCCTCATCCTTCTTGATCTCTCTTCAGCGTTCGACACTGTTAAACATGAGAAATTACTCGATCTGTTGAACACAAGAATGGGTCTTTCCGGGACTGTTCTCAAGTGGTTCACCTCCTTTCTACACAACAGGTCACAGAAATTCAAGAGCAACAACCTGATGTCCTCTCCAATACCTGTTTCGTTAGGTGTCCCCCAAGGATCCTCCCTTTCACCAACATTGTTCAACTTAGTTATGGAACCTCTCACCACCTTGCTTCAAGCATCCAATGTACTTTTTCACATGTACGCAGATGACACTCAACTATATCTCAAATTACAATCCCTCAATGACATCGTACTCCTGAACTCTACGATCAGAAGCACCCAATCCTGGCTTGCTGATAATCATCTCAAACTCAATGCTCTGAAAACAGAATTCCTGCTGATCTCACCTCCAGCTAAGATCTCTACCACTCAAACCTGGCTTAAACAGCTAACTGCACTCAATGTCCAACCCACCATAGTGGATTCAGCGAAATCCCTAGGCATAACTCTTGACTCCAATCTCAACATGCAGCACCATATCAGCAAGGTTACTAAGGGAGCGAACTTCCAAATCAATACCCTAAGGAAACTTAAACCCTTCCTACCAGCCAAAGACTTCCAAACTGCAGTACAAGCACTGGTCATCCCGCGAATTGAATACGGCAGCACCGCCCTCTGCGGTCTCCCGTTAACCACTACTGCACCCCTAAGAGCCTCTCTAAACGCTGCAGCGAGACTCATCACTGGATCAAAAAAGCACTCTCATATCTCCCCTGACCTGAAATCACTAGACTGGCTGCCTTTTGAAGCCAGAATACATCTGAAAATCGCCTGCATGACACACAAGGCTCTACACCTGAGCTCTCCTGGATACCTCACTCAGAAGCTGTCAATCTCTGGCGGCTCTAGAAACACCAGAGGCACAAACAATCTTCTGCTAAAACCTCGAAGATTCCGGAAGGAAAAAACTTATAAACGCTCTTTCTCAAGAATGGCACCCAGGATCTGGAACTCACTCCCTCCTGAAACTAGGCTCATCTCCTCCACTACACTTTTTAAGAAAGAAGTGAAAGCTATTTTTATGGCCAAATACACCTGGCCTATGAGCATGGATCTATAAAGACTCTACACCGACCTGTATTATTATGTTCGAACTCTATGACTATGTATTTCACCTGTATTATTGACGCTACTGATCAGCTATGCACACTTTTAACTGTTATATTTTTATTATTGATTTGCTGTACTAATTTGCTCCCTCATGTACCTACCCCTCCCACTTATTATGTTTAAATTCACTCGCTTGTTGGTATTCCCGGCTTTGTAAAGCGCTCTGATATCTGCAAAGATCTTGTTCGCGCTATATAAAACTTTCAAAATAAATAAATAAATAATAAATAAAGGGAGTAGACCCCCTTTGCTACTTTGGCTCTATGGCCCTTTTTAGGAGAAGCACATGGAATACTCTTGCAGTAGTGTGATGTGTTCTGGGCTGACGGTGTGCATGCACGTTGGGATGTTTGGTGGGGTTGAGATGAGCTTGGGTCAGTAATAGTGCTCAAAGATGGATAGAATTCACTGGTTGGTTGTGATCTCCTCCCAGTGGGGAAGGAATCCCTGAAGCCTTCCCCCTGACAGGAGTAGTGTGATTTGGGGGGAGGTGCAGGGCAAGTCAATGCTTGGAGGTAGAGGCTCCCTTCTTGGAGGAAGTGCCTCTGTCTCGACCCTAGGAGTTGTTATCCCATGAAGGTGCCCCGTGCAAAACCCCTACCTCCCTGTTGGTGGTAGGTCTGCTGCTGGCATTAGCATGACTATTTTGAGTTGGGGGAAGTAACCTTGGGCCGACTCCTTGGTTGCTGTGCCCAAAAGGAGCCCATGGCTGAAGGAACCTGAAGGGCACACATGGCTTTAGCAGTGTCTGCGTAATTCTTTATCTTTTCTAACGCAGTGTCGGTGTCCTTCTTTATCTTTTCTAATGTCTCATCCACCTGCGGACAGAACTGGTATTCTCAGGTTGATGAGATGTCTTTGGACCTCTAGCTTGAAGGGTGGTAGCAGAAGATCACAGAGGTGTTCACTCCTCAGGCAGCTCTATCAGTCGAATCCAACACTCAGGGAATCGTGGCGTTGGATGTGGCTTTTCCCTCCTCAACAAACGTTTCTCCCCTCTTTCAGTATTGGTCGGTGAGATGCTGGAATAAATCCTCCATCTGTTTCCACTGGGCCCTGTCGTAGTGAGACAGGAGGTCTATCGAAGAGTGTGGCGGCACAGACAGCTACTCTCTTGCCAGCCACGCCAATGCACCTCTCCTTATCAGGAGGAGTGACAGAATCTGTAGCCTGGGCTGCTGCTCTCTTTCAAGCTTGATGCCTTACCCCCCAGTGGGGTGGCGCTCAGCTTCGACGTGAAGCATTTATGTCTTGAAGGGTGCCCATTCCATTTCAGTCTGTGAGACTTCATTCTCTGGAATCGATAGTGAAGATGCAGTTGGCCCGGTCGTTGAAGATTATGTTCAAAACGGTGGACAAAGATGAGAACTCGTCCCAGCAATGGGAAGGGGAAGCGCTAGACCCTCGGAACACGAGGTTCTTCATTGAATGCATCAGTACTGGGACAAACTTCGATACATGAATAATGGCGGGAGAATACATCTAACAATGGAGATAGCGCTCATGCGCATTCAGTACCAGAGGATAAGCACCAAGACCTTGTGACTTGAAAGACTTCTTCGAATAAAAACAAGTTGCAATAGTCTAAGCCAAAAAAACACATGAAAGGAGTATAGGAGCAGAAGTATCTACAGCGACACATTTTATGAACTCTTTGTTTTACTGGCAATGGTGAAGATTTCTTCATGTTGAACCTTAACTCCAAATGGTATGACAAAAATTCACAACTTTGTGAACACTGTTTTGGCATTCCTAAAACTAAATTCCCTTCACTAGTCAGTCATCAAAGCACAGGCAATATTGACTTTTTTTTTTATCTCAAATGCGCTGCCAGACACTTGGTGAACACTCTTGCTACGGCTTGTATGCCAAGTTTCAGTACTACGCACTTGTAATGATCGTTTAGTGTTTGTGGCGAAATGTTGTCTTGATGGTGGTGATTGTTGCCACTGATTTGAGCCTTGAAAGAAACCCCCTCTATCTTGTGTTTGAAACTGTATAGTGCACGTGTGTCTACCCTGCTCTCACTTGTCCGTAAGTGCCCCTCTTATAAAGGTCCCTCTAGCCTGTGAAGCTCTCAGAGCTTCAGCTGTTTCTTTGATTAGGCACCATGTCGACTAATCATATCAATGATACTGGCCTGTAATTCATTTTTAAAGGCAGATACGTACCACCAGAGATGCCTGCACAGTACTGTCTCTGTTGAAACTGCCTATTAACTTTAAGGCTCGAGTACAATGCTGATTTCTAACAGGTATTTGTAATTATATTTCCCTTCTCTGCCAGTGGCTTGGCCCTCTTTGGGTAGATGTGATTCAATTCCTCCAAGTCCTCCCATATTTGATGGCCAAATCTATTTAATGATGTATCTGAATGTGTGATGTGCCATTGCATCACTGCTGCCCTCTTAATCTTCCTGACCACTGCTTCTAAGCGTTTACTGCCCTTGCCAGTTGCGGGTCCCTGTAGTGTGGCGAGTTATACCCTTTTTCTAGATATCACAAATGTTTAAGTCCGTGAACATATCGATCTTATGTACTGTGGCTCATGTGACGACGGTTTATACTTCTTTAGTATTCAAGGCCTCACAGTATTTAACGTCGATGGCTTTAAAAAGACCTTCCTGTGTGTTGAAACACGATTGGAGACATCAGCAAGGATTAGTTTTTTTCTTTGAATGCAAATGGCTCAAGGGCTCAATTAAAAAGAGTATTCCTCATTTTATTCCTCCATTTGATTACGATTTTTGAGACCTTCAAAGTGCGTTTGAAAGGTGACTAGTTAGTTTAATTCTTATGTCACTTTTCCTTGATTGCTGAAGTACATGTATTTTTTATAGTACAGGCTTTTTTCTTGGCTCCAAAAGTCCTTTTTGTTGAGACATTGTTGACTGAAGGCCTCATTTAAAGTATAAAGGGCTGTGCTCCTTTCTGCCATGTCAGTGGATGAAGGTACTGCGCTGCCCAGGCAGAGTACAGCCCACTGTAATTAGAGATCGCCGCTAGGCAGGTAGCGATTGCTATGTTTTCAGCAGAGCCGCATCCACGGCGGATCAATCATTCAATCAGGGGAGATTGTAAGCGCGCTACTCACCCGTGAGGGTCTCAAGGCGCATGGAGGGGGTAAGCTGCTCTGCTTAGTCGAAGAGCGTCTTCTTGAAGATGTTCAGGGATGGGGCGCGTCTGATGTTGATCAGGAGCTTGTTCCAGGTCTTGGCAACACTGTTGGAGAAGACTCTTCCCCCTGCTCTGGCTTTGCGGATGCGCAGGGTTTTGGCGAGAGTGGCGGATCGGAGGTTTCTCTTGGGTACATGGAAGGAGATTCTCTCGTTGAGGTATTGGGGTCCGGTGTTGTGGAGGCATTTGTAGGCGTGGGTGAGTATCTTGAAAGTGACTCTCTTCTCAACGGGGAGCCAGTGGATGTTCCGCAGGTGTTGGGTGATGTGTTTGTGTCGAGGGATGCCGAGGACAAGTCTAGCTGCTGTGTTCTGTATGGTCTGAAGTTTGTGGAGCAGAGATTTGTTGATCCCAGCGTAGAGGGTGTTTCCTGCTGGTACTGAGCGCGTGGGTACCGGTCTTCCTTGATTCGGGGGGATCGAATTGAAGGTCTTTTGGAGAATACGGAGGGTGTTGAAGCAGCTGGAGACGACGGTGTTGACCTGTCGGGTCATGGAGAGGGCGGAGTCGAGTATGATGCAGAGGTTTCGGGTGTGTTCTGTGGGGGTGGGTGAGCTGCCGAGGGTGGTGGTCCACCAGGTGTTATCCCATGCAGATGGGGAGGGTCCGTGGACGAGAACCTCTGTCTTCTCCGAGTTCAGCTTCAGGCAGCTGCTGCTCACCCAGGATGCGACTTCTTTCATTCCTTCCTGGAAGTTGAGCCTGGTGGTGACGGGGTCCTTGATGAGTGAGAGGATGAGCTGGGTGTTGTTCGCGTAGGATACTATGGTGAGTTTGTGCTTTCTGACCAGGGCAGCGGGGGGTCCATGTAGATGTTGAAGAGCGTGGGGCTGAGCGATGATCCTTGAGGGACTCGCAGATGATTCCCGTGGTTTCGGAGAGGAAGGGTGGCAGTCTGATCCTTTGGGTTCTGTCCGCGAGGAAGGTGCGGATCCAGTCGAGGGAGGTTCCTTGTGTGCCAGCATCATGGAGTCTGCAGTGGGAGACGGTGTCAAAAGCAGGCGAGAGGTCAAGTAGGATCAGGGCCGCGGTGTGTCCTTGATTGAGGAGGGTGCGGATGTCATCTGTGGCAGCGAGTAGAGGGGTCTCTGTGCTGTGGTTGCTGCGGAATCAGGTTTGGGAAGGGTTGAGCATGGAGTTTTCTTCGATGAAATTTGATAGCTGGGCATTGACGATCTTCTCAGTGACTTTGGCTGCGAAGGGGAGGAGAGAGATGGGTCGGTAGCTCTTGAGGTCCGTGGGGTCTGCTGAGGGTTTCTTGAGCAGGGGTCTGACTTCTGCACATTTCCAGTCGCTGGGAAAGGTGCCGGTCTTGAAGGTGGTGTTGATGGTGCATCGTAGTTCTGGAGCGATGGCGGTGACAGCTCTGTGGTAGATGTGCAGCGGGCAGGGGTCCATGGGGGCCCCTGTGTGGATGCGTTTCTTGGTCCAGGTGGTGTCTTTGGTGGTGACTGGGGTCCAGGAGGAGATGGTGGGCTGGCTGGCTGGCGTTGCTGGGGTGGGGGGTGGTTTCCAAGTCAGTGGAGGGAGGTACTGCGCTGCCCAGGCAGAGTACAGCCCACTATATTTAGAGATCGCTACTAGACAGGTAGCGATCGCTATGTGTTCAAGCAGAGCCGCATCCACGGCGGATCCACTAAAGGTACTGAAGCTTTGCTGTGTGGGCACCATGCTCAACATTCACACAGAACAATGTTTTTGTTTTTCAAAAACAACCTCCAAAGAGGGGGGATTGGAGGGGGAATCTTTGTAGTTGATTGTCCATTGACTGTTGGCCCAATGTCCTAGGACCGTCGGTCAAAGGCTTCCGCTGGCCACTTCAAATAAAGCAGGGGAGCGGAGTTTGGAGGATAGGGTACTATGCCAAGTTTCTGCCGAAGTGCACTGTCTGCCAAGCTCTCAATAGGAAATAGGATACTGTAGTTTTTAAGCCTCAACAATGTAAGAGAACATTATATCAAGCTCAGAATCATAGTGATGTTCCTCCTTCACCACCTCTGGTATTGCTAGATTCTCATCCTCTGAGAAACCCATCTGATCAATGGATGGACCTATATGATTTTGTTTTGAGAGAGCGGCAGTGTTAGTCTAATATGTAATAATTATCTCCAAGTTTTAATGTTTTTGGTTCAAATAAAGTGCACCCCAATTTAAAGTATCTTAGAAGACAAAACTTGCCCCCTGGATGTTTTGCATTCAAGGCAAATTTTCAGTAGCAATTACAGGAAATACACTGTATAAGAGGCCAGGGCAGTAGAGGAGAATAGTCTCCCTGATTCACTTGACTCTGGCAAGAGAACAGTCATGGTCTCCTTAGAGAATCGTAAAGCAAGTTTTCTGTAAAAACTTTTTAACATACCTAATGATACAACTGTGAAACAATATGGGCTGCTGAGATCAAGTATCTCCGTCATCATATTTCAGATTTTCATTTATTTGGCAAATTTATATATCAATGTGCCTCACCTCACGGTTACTTCAAATTATAAATTGTATAAGTCATCACCTATCTTCTATAGTGTGAAATAACTCAAATACGTGACAAGCATTGGTAAAACCAATAGAGCTGGCTTTACTGTGCTAATGCAAGCAATCACAGGCATGTATAAATGTTACATGCATGCACAACGTGCACAAATGAAGTTTAGCACATTAAAGCCAGACCTTTTGGCTTTGACAATAGTTAGGGTAAAAAGTAGCAAAAAGATTGATTTCTGTATGCAGTACACATAGGAGATAAAGAACTGAATATACAAACTGTCATGATGGCTTTTACTTTTCAGAGGTAAAATGAAGTCCAATGGAAGCAGTTCTTAGCAGGCAGATTGATACAACAATAAATAGCTTGAGGTGAGATGGAATACTCCTGTGGGCGAGCCAAAGCCCACTCTGTTTATATTGAAATAATTGGTAACAGTAGGTCATGATTAGGATGGGAATGTCCCCTTCGTGGTATGCAGCCATGTTCCCTGTCCTGAGTGCCTGACTGTGTGTACCTGGTATCCTGCCTTTTGATATACGGTCCTGACGTTATGCTGATCCACCATGTCTGCAGATGCACAAGCATGTTCTTGACATGAATAGATCCTAAACCTGACCTGTGACACAAAGAGGCACACAAACTGTGCATTCATTTATTGGCAGTGGATTACTCTCTCTACGTAGGCTTAGCACATAGTGGGTGGTGGCAGTGCACCTTGTTTTTAGAATCCATATTGTGATCAGATCGTTTTATCTGCATAACACCAGTAGAGGACTGCTTGTCCATTCGTCTAAAGTTCTGTTTCTAAAAGCTTACACCCTCCCTAGCTGTAACATCCTGAGAGCATGCTAAGCTTGTTTATGTATGTAGCCTGTATTGTGTATGTGATTGAGCCAAAGTAATGTACGCATGTGGGATCCATGTTGTATACCTTTAGCCAAACCTTGCACAAGATGGAGGGGAAAGTTGTGTTCACAGACCATAGTAGTGAGTTGCTCACATTCCTGAATCTGAAGGGTTGAGGCCTGGAGATTCAAGTGAGGGGTGTGAAGACAGGACTCCATTAGATATACGATTAGACCTTTTTTTGCATGTTGTCATCAGCATGTGTGTGTAGCTGCACCTGCCAAATGTACTACCGCCTGTAAGTGGCTGCAACTACCCTAGTGGTGATCATCCTGTGCATGGCTGCAACTACCAAGGTGATCATCCTGGCGGGGGCTGCAACTGCTGTTGCTTTAGACTAAGTTGTAATAGAGTCTTCAGCAACAGACATTATGACGAGTCTGAGGAGGGGTGGAGCTGCATCTGCCCATAGTGTCGGCAGGCCCAGCAGGCTCCAGCAGAACCTGCCACCCGCAGTGAATGCCCAGTGTGAAGACCTCAAAGCAAGATACACCTATTATCGGTCCGGTCGGGACCACATCGCACCAGGACTGCCATCGCCTGCCACGTAAAAACCTAGTGTGTTTTACACTAACAATGGAACCCAATTAAGGGTCAGGGGCCTTGGGTATCAATTATTTAAAAAAAGAACAGCGCCCCCTTGTACTTAAAATATTAAATCAATGATTTACATAGGAATACAATATTTATGTTTTGACTGTCCGACTGGACATAATCATTTTAATGTAAACAGTTAATTAGAACAAATAAGTGGGACGTTGCATTGTTGCAGTCACATTATTTTATGGAATCTCCCCTTCCTGACTCACACTGATCCGCGGCATCGTGCTACTACCACGTAACCGTTCCTGATCCGCGAGCAATGATTCTACTTTGACCTCATCGAGGTTATCCATATAGCATTCGACTTCTATACCTTATGGAAAATTGAATATTTCTATTGATTTGTTCCTACGCGCACCGCCTGTCCTCCGGGCTCCGGACTGCCGCCCACCTTTCCCTGGACACTGTTGTACGTGCAACGCCCCTAGGACTCCTATACCACCACACTCAGGATTCGTTCCTCCAGGACACTGTATTGCTCAACGTTCTGGATTAACATTCCAGGCTATTATTGCACTTGATATTTACCTCAGGCATTATCCCTGTTGTCCTGAAGATGATCCCATTATTTTGACAAGTGGATCAAAACGTCGTCGACTATTTGCACCACAACAAAATCTTACTGTCTACTAAATTGTACTATTGGGCCAGAATGTGTACCTGTTGGTCTAAACTATGTAATAATACTATAGTCCTTAATAATTAACGTCTGAGTAATTCTCCTTTTCCTTTTTGTCAATTGTCTCACTTATATGTTGTTCTACTTAAAGACCTAGAGCAGGTTCACCGCCATGTGCAGCCCCAGGGAAGCAGGCAGGAAAAAAGAAGAGTTGCCAGCCAGTGCGCAGCCCCTTAAGTGGAGGGTGCAAGCGTGCTTGATCTGGAAGGAGTTGACAGGTTTTGCACCCGAGTAAGTACAACAATAACACTGCATATAGGCAAATATGGACATATTTAAAAATTAACTTCCGTCTCTAAAAATCACTTAAAAGACAGAAAATACTTTCACCAACCAGCTACAGAAGCAGCCACATTTTCAACAAGTATTAGCAAAGCCAATAGCTCAGGCTTATAACTGAAAACGCCTCTTTAGGCGAACTATAGGCACTCTTTAACTCACCAGACATACACTCTGTCGCTCATTTTTGCACTCATGCATTCATTTATCCACCTACTGACTCATTCTTATATTCTTATATGCTGAACACCCGTAAGCAATCGACAGTAAAAGAATAAAGAATAAATTCAGAAAAAAAGGAAAAATGCTGGAGCTTAAGCATATTCTTGTTGTGCCTTGAAGTGTTCAGACAGTTTGTACAGCAGTCATTTTCTTACTCCCTAGAGCAACAATCAGCAAGTCAAAGAAGATGTTGCAGTGGCTATGTAAACTAGAAGCACTGTAAAATCTTGAGTGTATAGGTAACATTGAGGCATCTAACGGCCGGCATCACAGAAAAGAATTCCCCAGAGCATCATACTTAGTTAATATATGTATGTTGTACAAGAACATAAGGCGGCACATGGTACACTACATAGTTATGGTGGAAAAAAGAACATGTAATATAAATATAATACATGAACATGACAAGTACACAACACACATTTGTTTTTGTTTTTCTACAAAAAACGCCTTTGCACTGACATTTAAATAGGAAAACCTTGTTAAGGTCTAAAAAGAGATACGAGGGTAAGGGAAACAAATGCACTAAACCATACTCTATAATATATACAAAACCCATCATTCAAAAATAGACTCTTTCAATTTCCTGTCTTCTTTCATGTGCAGACTGCTATTGGACTCAGATTCCTGAACCTTGCAAACTACATTTTTCAGCATTCTGATCTTATAAGATTTAAACTGTGCACTATTGTCATTAATCAATCAGGCAGGTGATGTTGCCCATGAAACGATTCTGCCTAAAACACAAAACACTGCTTTGGTACATACTTCTTCTATCAAGTCCACCTAACAGAACCACAGTATACATATGTCACAGAATCCTCTTCAATAAGAATGGGATCCACTATATCCACCGGACTTTCTCCCATGACGTACCGGAACACATTAACAGAACAAAAGTAGGATTAAAGGTGTTCTGTAATTTGTCTTCCTTCTCACACCTAGCATACTTCCAAAAATCATTTTTCTCTCAAACAATGCCTAGGCACCATACAAATTCTTTCATTGTAGACCTACAAAACCAACGTATCCCCTATGGCATAAAGTCACAATCCTTTCCATCCTATAACTCAGAGGAATAATCTTACCACGCATCAATAGGTAGTTCTTAGAATCATTAAGCCCAACTTCTGAAATGATCTTAACTCATCCTTCAAGACGCCCTCATCATGCATTTTCCTAACTCACACAATACCTACTCCTTTGCATATCCTTCCACCATTAAACATCAAACCATCGGAGTCATTGTCCACGAATATTTTCATACATGATCATCATCAGTGCTAACTTCAACTAGAATGGAATAAGAGGTCAGTCACGACAATTGTGCTCTAGGCATGTACTCTACTCCATACATATATTCTTATAATAGTGTGGCTAATATTGCAATGGGTGGATTAGCTTTTGTAAATCCAGCCACACTCAACAACTTCAATAATTGCTTGTGATCAAACTGTGACATAAACGTGGGTCCTCACACTATGTGCACATGCCAAACTCTCTTGTTCTAACACATAATACTGTTCTTCGGAAGGAGTTAATATCCGGATAGCAAATGCAATGGTATGTTCTTTCCCATAAAAAATGTGGGAGAAATTACAGTATGATGTGAGGAGAGATTAGGATCAAGACATATTTGGGCCTCTAATCGGACTTGTGGATAAGCAGCAACACTGTGGTGTGGCATATTTCATTGACTGGAAAGCGTAGACGTTAGGACAAACATGGTTTTGCCATCCTGAGTTAGGAACAACCTATTTTTTGTATGTAATTGTGACAACACCAGTTTTAATAAGCTTGAAATGGCCGAGTGTGGTCATGTGGAATGTAGAACAAAAAACCGGAGTGTTGTGGCTGCAAGGGATTCATTTATGGTCTGGTTCATGTTAGCCATAAGTAAGAGCAGTGGTTCCCACCCAAAGTTACACATACCACTTAAGAGTATATGTAAGCAGGGCTGGACTGGGAACTCAAAGCAGTCCTGGCAATTTTGTTGGACAAGCACCTAGTGGAGGGGCGAGGGCTTAGTGCGTGCAAGTGCTGCTTCTTTTGTTACTAGGGCCAATATTGCCGCACTGCTGTAAAATTGGCCCCTCGTAACAAAACCGTCCCCCACCACTGCAAAACTGGCTCCTATCCTTCCAGTCTCTTGGTGAAAGGGCGGATGCCCGCTACAGCCAGTCTGGCCCTTTCTCTAAGAATGGAGCTTCCCAGGGAAAAGTACAACTATGCCTACAAGTTAGGTAAATTCAAGCAATACAAACAACAGAACAGGACACTGAGCTCTAGGCCTGCACCAGGGATAATCATACCACCTTATTATAACAAATCGATAGGCAGCACTGCTTTCTCAGTACAAGCTGCCAAGTTCTGGAACTCACTATGAGTCAAGCTTCAAAGCATTCAAGAGCATTACCGCTAATGTTCAATGTGATAAATTGGCTAAGTACTTTGTGCGTAAGGTTAAGATCATTTATAATGGCTTTCCTAGGGCCTCCATCAGTACCAATATGGTAGTTGGATCTGAGGATAGCGACCCTAATACAAACAATAATTGTGCTGTCTTCCCCACTTATCTCTTGTTGAGGCTGCATCTCTCTTTTTGAGAATAAAATCAGGATCCCCAACTGATCCTTTAAGACCAGCCCAAATCTGTCAATTTCATAATTCTGTTTTACCAGTGGCAAGAGATCTGGTCAACGTATCCTTGTCATCGGCCTCCATTCCTTCATCTTGGAAGCATACCAAGGTTATACCACTCTGAAACCATCTGTAGAACCTTCAGAGCCAGGCAACTACCGCCCCATCTCTCAGCTGCCATTTTTGGCAAAAGCTACGGAGTGCTATGTAAATCATAATCTCACTGAGTTTGTAGAGCAAAATAAAATCTTGGACCCCTCTCAAAATGGCTTTAGATCTGGCCACAGTACTGAGTCCGCTTGGCTTGCAGTGATTGAAGAAATTTGCAGTAGCTTGGATGACGGTAACTCAGCGGCCTTAATCCTTCTCGACTTGAGTGCCGCCTTCGACACCATCTCCCATGAGTTACTAATTCGGCGGCTGCAGGGGATTGGGATTGGAGGTGAGGCCTTAGCCTGGTTTTGCTCCTTTTTGGAGAATAGGTCCTTTCAGATTATGGTACCACCCTACCACTCCCAAGTGTATGCCATCCGTCATGGGGTACCTCAGGGTTCAATATTGAGGCCTATGCTCTTTAATATGTATGTAAAACCCTTGGCGTTGGTAGCTAAAAGAAGAGAGTTGTTGGTGTCATATGCCGACGACACCCAATTGGTCATTGCGTTCTCCAAGTAGTGTATAAATAACCTTATCAAATTTAAGGAAGATATGCAGATGATTGCTGACTGGTTGACTACAATTTGCCTGCAGCTTAATGAAAGCAAGTTGGACATACTTTTGTTTTGGAAAGATAGTGACATGTGGTCAGCAATGGTGGCCAGATAAATTAAAACCTAGGACTCGCGTGCAACCCCGAGTCCACAGAGCTAGAGCGGGTGGTCGCTCTTTCAAAGTTTTGGCAGCTAAATTATGGAACTCTCTTCCAGTTTCCATCAGAGGGCTCCAGAACCATCTGACGTTCCATAAAGCCTTAAAGACATGGCTTTCCCCGGCTTCATTTTATTTCTGTCCAGACGTTTTTTCGAGTTACTTGTATCTTGGGTAGCGCTGGGACGCCCCGTTGCTGGGGCACCAATGCGCTGTATAAATCTAATCTCATCTATTTTTTATTTTTTTATTTTTATTTATTTACACTTGTATAGCGCATAAATCACCCGAAGGTCTCAGAGCTCTTGTAGAAAGCCCCTAGCAGAAACCCAGGTATGGCATGGACAGATCTAAAAAAGCCATGTTTTTAACTGTAACTATACACTTCAGAAGACAATTGAAACATGGCTATTTCTAATATAACTACCTCAACCACAGCCCTGGTATGTAACCCAGAAAGATAGTCCCACCTTCAAGTACATCTACAGTCTTTGTTGGTACTCTCCATTACTTATGCAGCACTGCTTAGAAATACTGGTGCTGTCCATTGGCAGTAGTTTTTAAGAAAAACAAGGGGGACCCAATAGGTAGCCAAGAACCAAGGGTATATGCTATTTCAAAAAACAAAAGTCCTGGGCACATTAAAGAATACACAACAATATCATATAGAACACAATGGTCCCTATATAATTCTCCTGTCCAGCCGGACCAGGGATTTATTTAAATGGACGGATAAGATTAAATACAAAAACACCATATATTAAAAGTAGGGGACAATCCTGTACCGTACTTATGAAAGAAAAAAGGAAAATAGGAAGTTCAGAAGTTAGAGGTTTCAGGCAAAGAGACAGAGTGACCTGGACACTATTTAAATCAGTGTAGGTAGTGTTCTCCAGCGTAGACAATACACAATCATACACAATAGTTACATGTATGTCAACTTAAAACAAGTCGACGACGTTTCGATCCATCGCTCTAATACAAACGGATCATCATCAGGACTAAAATGTAAATTATTTTGCCTGGTTTGGTTAGCGCACCTCGTTTGCGAGGGACCAAGGAAGATGACGATATTTCAATTATAAATTCCAAGGTGGAGTGAAGGCTTACACAAGGTAATCGCCAGTGTGGATAAGGCACTCCAGTATCTACAGAAAACGTGTAAAATCACACGTTCTTTACAGCGGTCTTCAGTTCAAGGATCCGCGTAAAAGGGACCAATGTCAATAACTATCGGTGGGGACGGCGAAAATCAGGCCGAGTGCTCCTACCGTTCTGTATGTCATATGTCATACAGAACGGTAGGAGCACTCGGCCTGATTTTCGCCGTCCCCACCGATAGTTATTGACATTGGTCTCTTTTACGCGGATCCTTGAACTGAAGACCGCTGTAAAGAACGTGTGATTTTACACGTTTTCTGTAGATACTGGAGTGCCTTATCCACACTGGCGATTACCTTGTGTAAGCCTTCACTCCACCTTGGAATTTATAATTGAAATATCGTCATCTTCCTTGGTCCCTCGCAAACGAGGTGCGCTAACCAAACCAGGCAAAATAATTTAAATTTTAGTCCTGATGATGATCCGTTTGTATTAGAGCGATGGATCGAAACGTCGTCGACTTGTTTTAAGTAGACATACATGTAACTATTGTGTATGATTGTGTATTGTCTACGCTGGAGAACACCACCTACACTGATTTAAATAGTGTCCAGGTCGCTCTGTCTCTTTGCCTGAAACCTCTAACTTCTGAACTTCCTATTTTCCTTTTTTCTTTCATAAGTACGGTACAGGATTGTCCCCTACTTTTAATATATGGTGTTTTTGTATTTAATCTTATCCGTCCATTTAAATAAATCCCTGGTCCGGCTGGACAGGAGAATTATATAGTGACCATTGTGTTCTATATGATATTGTTGTGTATTCTTTAATGTGCCCAGGACTTTTGTTTTTTTAAATAGTCCATTGCCAGTAGAGCATCTCAACTGAGAGGTGGCACAGCTGTCCTTTACTAGCTAGCAGCTCGCTGAGAAGTGCAGGTAATGCTATTAGCTGGTATATCAGTGGGGCTGTAAGACTGATAACTTAACATTTTCCGTCTAAAATGTAAATCAAATGATGCCAAACATTTCATATGTGAGCCATCTGATAGCTTTGCAGGTATCAGAGATATTGGTGTGGAAGAGCAGGTGAGCCTTCTACTCTATTCAATAAAAACACTATTTAGCAAAATCAAGAGTGCAGCAGCAGGCCCTCTGTGGTTTCCATAATTCACTTAGAAAAAAACACACACACACTTTGTATGAAAACATACCCCCCTCTGCACCTTGAGTACTGACTTACACAAAACAAACATCGAGGCCTCTGCTTTCAGAGCAGGAAGTCTGTGGTGGCTCTAACCGACACGCCCGGCATGCATCTCTAAACATCCTGAGATGTGCACTGTGTTCACCACACACCCACAGTATGCGGTTGACCAGCACAAATGAGGTAGCAGAGAGCTAGCACTTTCTGCAAGTTCACTAGCCCAAATAAGGAACTTTAAGCCAGATGCATTGGATTCACAAAAAATGGTTACAAATTGCACACCGACTTCTTGCAAAGCCAATCTGATTTTGCAATCAACCTATGTATTTGGGTCATGAATCGTGCTGAGTCACGACCAAATTGCCTATCGAATAATAATTAAGCAGATTGCAATTTGATACTCATTACAATTGGCTACAATTACAGGGATGGTTGTCTGCAAGCGTCAGCAGACCACTATTTCTATGACTGCTTTTCAAACATGAAGCTCAATTTCCCTAAAAATCAGTGAGAGTTAGCAGTGGTCGCATGGATCTCTTTCCAGAAGCAGCCACCCCAATTTGCAAATGAGTTACAACCCAACTTGGGTGTCTAACTTTTCAATTGTTTTTAACTGGAATTCCAGTCTCAAACCATTCATACATATGATACTGAATCACAATTTGGAAGGGATGCCAACAACATGCCCCTTCCTAACTGCGCTGTGTAGCTATTTGCAAACCCATATTAGGACTCCTAAACTGCGTTAGTAAATATGATAAAGAGATTTTTAGGGAAATTATGTTTGAACGTGTCATAACTAGTAATATGTCATGAGCATACCTTCAGATTGTAATACATATATATTGTTGTACTTATTCCTGCTGCTCAGCCTAGAATGTTTGGTGTGAGAGCCTGTTAGAATGTTGAGTGTGTAAGACTGGCTGCTGGATGGAGGGCTGAGTGGCAGGAGGCTGCTCCTGGTGGGGCTTTATCCTCTTCTTCTTACTTTACCATCTTACTTAAATAAAGTACTAACAAGGAACTACAAGGACTACGCTACCTATATTTACAACATATATATATTTTGTTAAGTGTCTGAATCTGTATTTCAAAGCATTCAAAAGGAGAAGAAGACTAAAGTGGCTTTCTTGAAAGAGGTATAGCCTAAGTGAATGAGACATTCCTATTTAGTATTACTCTGATAATCAGATCAAATAAAAGACATTCAGTTGTTAATCATTTTCTGAATAGGAGGAAGGTAGGCTTATTTATTGATCAAGTTCTATAAAGGCATGGCAAAATACATCAACAAAGCATCTACCACTACAGAAGTTCCATAATTTTGACAGGATATCAGAATGCCAAATATCAGGCTGCTGGTCTTAAAAGATCATAGTTTAAAAGTGTTTCTGTTTAAAGTTTTTAATTTCACCGACTGTTTCATTAGCAAATAAAGAGGTTTTATAAAAATAACTCACACTATCATTAATTAACGTAACAGTAATTAATTTCACTTTCTCATCTACACGACAAAGAACAGCATTGTCAAATGTAATAAACATATCTGCACCCTTAAGCAGCGACATCAGAGTAGTAAGACTATATGTGAACACTACATACTGCCTTCAGCCTGCATTTTTTTCCACTGTGACCATTCATCAGGGCAAACCACATCTTCGAAATTCTCTGCCCAGTTTTGCATTCAAGAAAATTAGTAACATTTCTCTTTTTAGTGCTACTTTAAGGTTCAGGACTTTTAATGAATAAACAGATTTGTGAGAAATGCAAATGGCCATTTTGCAATGTCTGGAATTGTCGACAGAAACCTACCGGAGTACAGAGCCACCGATAAAACTCAGTTTCTAAAATAGTAATTCTGCTTTTATATGTACACTTAGTTCACCACAAATAAGGACAATGGGCCCAAACGGTGAGGACGGAAGAGAGCAGTGGAGGCCAAAGAAACAGTAGTCCGGGCTTTGATCCTTTCTCGGCTGGATTACTCCAAAGCGCTCTTAGTGGGATGTCCAGGCTATCTGATAAAAAAGCTACAGGTAGTCCAAAACGCGGCTGCTCGGCTCCTACTCGGTCTCTCTTCCAAGCAGAGTGTGCGGGTCCATCTCCGCCACATTCATTGGCTCCCAGTTGAGGCCCGTTTGAAATTTAAAATGCTGGCCATTGTCCAACGGGCCTTGTATGGATTGGGCCCACTCTATTTGCAGAAGCGTTTTGCTTTCTATATCCCTTCCAGGTTTTTGCGGTCTTCGGACCAACTTTTTATCCAGAACCCACGCTTTTTGCGCAAGAGGTTAGGTGGCTGCTCTTTCACCCGTAAAGCTGGCCTAGCCTGGATTGAGCTTCCTCTTGCTCTCAGGAGGGTTTCTGATCCGGTTGTCTTCAAAAAGAACTTTAAAACACTATTGTTCTGAGTCCATTCTTTTAGAGGCTCTTCCTGTTTAGCTTGTGGGTGGGGGTTTTCAGGGTAGCAGCGCCGGGATACTCTGAGTAGCTGTGCGCTTTAGAAATGTAGTATAACATAACATAACATAACATAACAGAGAGACAAAGATATGAAAGGTAGTACACTATAACTATCAAATATGATTATTGTGCAGAACCCACAACGCCTCGCCTATGCTTTCAACTTCCAAGGAAGGACCCCAGCCCATCTTGGTTTACCTACGCCTGTAAGTCCTTTCTTGTTGTTTTATATTGATTGCCTAAAGAAGTATACTCTATTAGACAGTACCAGAGTCCAGGTCTTCTAAGACCACCTGGGCTGCGTCTATTTTTATTGCCACTTTAATACATGCAGTATCCCAACAAGTGATAGATTTGCAGAAATTAATGCAGACCTCACACATCCATGTTAGTGTTATACCTTCAACCTGACAATAATTCATCCCACTACCCGCATCCACAATACAAAGAACAGCAGTGAGAAAAATCTATTATGCATGTCTGAACCCTTAATCAGCGACATTAGAGAGTAAATGTGAACACTTCCTACAGTTTCAACCCTCTCTTTTTGAGCCTTCATCACAATTAAACATTTTCTGCACAATTCTTTGTTACAGAATTCTAGTTCTGGAAGAAGTTTTCCAAAAAGCTTATTATTTCATTAGACGGGGGTTGCAAGGATTCCACTTTAACTAGGAGCTCATTAAGTACTACCATAGCTGCTCCACAGCAATAGGTTTGGAACAGCATAGCTCTTGCTCCTCAGGTGTACGTTAAAACATGATATAATGATACAAAGTAAACAGAGTATGCTTGAATTGTAAATCTAATTAGTTGATTGCCTACACTGATATTTACATAAAGGGATAAGGAGAGTTTGGATCTTAAGGAGTTGCACAGGTGTATGGGCCTAAAACTGGAAATCACACACCAGTGGATTAGGAATAAGCCAGGTAAGGTACCAGTGATAGATGCTTCTGTTAGATTACCTGCTCCATGTATTCCTCGGAGGCACATTACTGTTGTTTTTTCTGATAAAGATAAGAATGATAAGAAGCAATTTTTGGCTAAGCTCTGTCAATTTTTGGCATCCAAATCTGCATGTTAAAATGTAAGCGAAGTGGAGACCCAAAGGAAACCATTCTTCGTGCTTTATCGGGATTGGAGCTGAAGTAAATCAAACTGCAACTGCATTATACAACAAACAAGTCTTTTAAGGCAAAGTGACTCACCTTAGTAGTCGTAACTTCAATAAAATATTCCCAAGGTTGATATAGGCACCCAATGCTGCAAATCTGGACCACTCATTTTAAAGGTGCTCTTTACGGCTGCTATACACTTCCTAGAAATCACTTTTAACATAATGCAATCTTGGCATGAAGGGAATTTGGATGCCTAATATCTCCATCATGGGTGCGCCACTCTATGCAAATCCCACCCAGGGTTACCTCACAGTACAAGACCAACATAAGACACAATAATCTCTCCACGACCTGGGCCCCAAGTACCTCAACGACCGACTGACCTTCTACACGCCCACCCGCCAGCTACGGTCCACCAGCCTCGCCCTCGCAGCCGTACCACGCATTCGAAGAGCCACCGCCGGAGGAAGATCCTTCTCTTACCTGGCTGCCAAGACTTGGAACTCCCTCCCCATCTACCTTCGGCTGACCCAGGACCATCTCGCCTTCAGGAAACAACTCAAGACCTGGCTGTTCGAGCAGTAGCATACCCCTCCCCCCAAGCGCCTTGAGACCCTCCCGGGTGAGTAGTGCGCTATACAAATGGCATGATTGATTGATTGAATAATGGTGGGTACTTACTTTTCTATGGCTAAAAGGCCATTAATAAGCGTCTGAGGCCTAACTCTCATCTGCCAGCTGGCCTACTAGAAGGCAGGGAGCCATGCTTGGAGTGCAAGTTTATTAGTATCAGAAGCATCCACACAAACAGGGTTGCCCTCACAAATGTGGGCACCCACTCTGCCGCATGCCCTCCTCAAAGCTAGCCTCAAGTGGTGCAGGCCTTTGCAGCATGCAGCAGGGCTTCTCTCACCAACATGGGCATATATCGTGGCAGTACATGGAGGGGGGGATACATAAATGGGCATGCAGAATGCCAAGAGAACCTTCGAAGGATTGTTGATGGGACCTTCACAGCAGCTGTCATTATCCAAATGTATAAGGAGTGCTTATGGGCTTTCTTTCTACCAGCAAAAGGACATCTGGGGATTTTGGCTCATTTTCAGATTTTGTGAAAAATGTATGGTCAAGGTCTTAAGAAGATTTCAACTAACAATGAAGATTTCCTCGAGGTTAGGGAAAAGGGATGATTTGCCTATAAGAGAGCTACTCTTAATTATGAATTTGTGAAGTTTTAATTACATAAGAGACGTTTTGTGAAATTTCCATTATTTGCTTGTTATGTAGCTCTGGGAGGTTTGGCACTTTTCCTCCGGGTTCGCTCATGCAAATGTTTTTTTCTCATATTCATTAGTACAATATTTTCTAGCGAGCGTGTTAGTGATGTGCTAAAACTTTATGTAGTCTTTTCTCATAAGTTTAGTGTGATTACGGATGTGCACTGCCCTGTGGCTGTTTTCCTGACAATTTTAACGAGCATTTGCAATGCAATAGGTCTCGCGTTAATTAGGTTTGAGCTATTGGCATTGCTAAATATTGCAACACCAATTGCAACAAAAGTCTATAAATTGTAGGCCAAAAAAAGTGTATTTATTTTTTTAGCAATGGTGGCTTGCTGCGCTATAGATGAATATGTTTAAAAGTAAAGTGCGCCATACTGCGATTGCTACAATAGTTAATTGAGGATGTGTTAACAATTGATGTGTGCACTGATGGCTGGTGGTGTGTGTGCCTGTAGAAATTGTGCACTGATGTTTGGAGGTGTGTGTGCGCCTGGTGGAAGTGTGCACTGCCGGCTGGTGGTGTGTGTGCCTGGAGAAAGCGTGCACGGACAACTGGTGGTGTGTGTGCCTGGTGAAAGCATGCACTGACGGCTGTTGGTGTGTGTGCCTGGTGGAAGCTTGCATTGATGGCTGTTGGTGTGTGCCTGGTAAAAAGCGTGCACTGACAGCCAGTGGTGTGTGTGTGAGTGTGCCTGGTGAAAGCGTGTACTGATGGCTGGTGGTGTGTGTGTGCCTGGTGGAAGTGTGCACTGACGGCTGGTGGTGTGTGCCTGGTGAAAGCGTGCATTGATGGCTGTTGGTGTGTGTGCCTGTTGAAAGCTTGCACTAATGGCTGTTGGTGTGTGCCTGGTAAAAAGCGTGCACTGACGGCCGGTGGTGTGTGTGAGTGGGCCTGGTGAAAGCGTGCACTGACGGCTGGTGGTGTGTGTGTGCCTGGTGAAAGCGTGCACTGATGGCTGGTGGTGTGTGTGTGCCTGGTGGTAGCGTGCATTGACGGCTGGTGGTGTGTGAGTGGCAGGTGAAAGTGTGCACTGACGGCTGGTGGTGTTTGTGCCTGGTGAAAGAATGCACTGACGACTGATGGGGTCTGTGCCTGGTGATAGTGTGCACTGACGGTGTGGTTGTGTGTGTGGGTGTGTGTGTGTGTGTGTGTGTGTGTGTGTGTGTGTGTGTGTGTGTGTGGTTGTATGTGTGGTTGTGTGTGATGGGTTAAAGCAAAGGCAAGGTGGCAATGTTATAATGACGTGATGATGGGAGTAAAATGGTGCCTTAATGTTACTTCTGCACCCGAGGATTTTGGAAACTAGAAGTCGAAAAATGCTTGTTTCAAAGTTGTAAGGACACTGTGAGCTGTAACTATGTCACATCAATAAAATACAAGTAGTTTCTGTTCCCTTTGACTTTAGCATGTTTTTGTGCGCATTTGTTGGGGTTTACTTTTGTACTGGTTATTTTTCAGAGTATATTCTGGGGTGTACCCCCACTTCTGTGCAACCATACATGCCCCCGCAGCCCCAAATACAGTGGCATTCGGGGTTAAACGTTTGCATGCCATCCCTTAGCTCAGCGGGTTGGGTGAATGTTGCAGTGAGATGTTGGAATGGCTGCGAGACTGCATCTCCAACTGCATCTTCCAAGCGTCAACGTTAAAGGACTATTAATGATTTCTACTTACCTACAGACAACTTAGTTTGTTTTCAGGGTTTTTAATATCGGAAACACAAACTGATAAACCAATGACATTACACTGTAGCACACTTTTAATGGAAATATATATTCAGCCTTTAAGGGCTATCGGTTGTAACTTAAGAGGATGTTTTTATTTCAATCAAAAGAAGATTTCTCGAACTCCAAATAAAAGGTAAATATTGGTACTTCTGAGTGGTAATCACACAGTGGGACAGAGAGCGATGCATTGGGCTCGGAAGGAGCAGCTGCACCGGGCCCACACTGCCGGCCTCGGGTGCATCGATGGTGGTGCAGGCGCATTGACACACTGGCTACCAGAGCGGCTGCTGTTTGTCACCACAGGTGAGAGCCTCGTGAAGCCTCGTGATACACAGTGCGCCGAATGTGAGAATCCTGCAGTGTGCAGGTTTATTTCATGGTCTGGACGGGTCCACGCTTCCTGAACGGGGGTGCCTTTATAATACAATACGGAGGAACTGGTTCAGTCATAAAGTGACTAGCGCGGTCTGTTTTAACCCCCACCATATACTGCGCCCTCTGCTGCGAAGCCTGTGTACACTGTTACAGAGGAGCCGTCATAATTTGGTTGCAGAAGCAGAGGGTGTACATTCTAGTCCCGGCTCCCCTGTTGGCCAGGGTGTGTGATCCTGGGTCATCACCTTGTTCTTCTGTCCCTCGGCTCACTATGCTAAACGGTAAGGTTGTGAGAGGGACGGAAAACACTTGTACTAATCATGATTTTTATAAAAACATGGCATTGCAACCGGCCGCCTCCGTGTGGATGAAGCTGCCTGTGACGTGAATTCCACTGTCCAATTGTACTTAAAGAGTCTCTCCTTGTTTCATAAAGCCTGCAGCCAGCCTGTTTATCAGCGCCGGGTGCCTCGTGAACAGCGCCGCGCGCCCCTCTGCAGACTCCCCCTGCATTCCAAAGTCAGTCATGTGAACTGTTCACGAGGCGCGCGTCGCGATCCGATTCTTTTGCCCATGCTTTCTAATGCACAAGCTCACGCGCGCGACCTAATCCTATTGGAAAATGCTGCGCGTGGCCAGATCTTGTCTCCCCTCGTTGTCGGCTGAGCCAACAGCTATAGTTCGCTCTGCGAGAGCGCGCTTTCGCGCGCTTTTCGCAGCGAGCCCTAAAAAGGGGTGGGGGGAGGAGGGTACTCTGAAGCTTGCAAGGAAAGATCTACCAATTTATCAAACGTTTGTACCAAAACAAGCGGTGGCGTCATGAAAAGTGTTCTGTGACATCTTTAAGACACAGGAAAGGCGTATGGTAAAAAGTCCATGTTATCACGAAAAAGCCCAGATGAATAGACATCTACAAAGGTTGTAAGTATAAAACCTTACGAAGCATGATCTTTGCCAAGTACCTCCTCACATGCACGGTCTAGGCGTTGGATGTCAGGAGGCTTATTTTAGGCTCCTATTTTTAGCTGTCATTTGTCAAAGACCTATAATGTACAGTATTAATATTTAGTGTTGGCTTTGGGTCACCCCACCAACGAGCACCTTATTGTTTCTACCCCACCCTTCCGCTTTTTATTTTTCTTATTTAAAAAATGCTTTATTTAACGAATGCTACCAGGCAGTTCTCCTGAATATTTTTGTGTTTTTTTCCTAATTTACCATTAGAAAATGGCTGTCTACCACACTGAAGTAATAAATTATACCAACAAACAAGTATTGGCAAACCCAATAGGTCTTGGCAATGCTGGAGCTAGTAATTGGCCTTGTCAATGTGAATGTCTTTTAGCCATGCTGTCTAGCAGCACATCTGCTTTTCAGTATGGCTGAAAGTTACTGAGGCCCAGAATCACAGAATGTTGAACCGACGCCGAGTCTCTTTGCCATCCATGTTGAGTTTATTGTCCTTCTCCCTCCTAACTCAAAAAAGCGCTAAAACGTGGCCTGCGCTGGCTACATCGTAGCCCTTTTTTCAGTGACTTTCAGCAATGCTGAACAGCAGATGTGCTGCTTATACCACATGGCTACATGACATTCACATTGACAAGGCCAATAGCTCGGACATGGCCAAGATCTATTGGCTGCTTGTTTGGTGTGGATGGGGTCTTTCTGAACAAATGCGAACTTGATAGTGAGAAACAGTTGAGGAGCTTTAAAGTGAGGTGAGGTCGAGGCATAATGGCAATAGCTGCTGACGGGGGAATTGTGGAACCAGGTAAGAATCTCGGGTCGGCTGAACAATTTGTGATTCTGGGCACACCGCTTACGCTTTCCCCTGCCTACAACAATGAATGTGTCTTTTGTGTAATGTAAATGGTGAGCGCTCCAATACTACCAGCTGGTGTTAGCACTATGGCAAGATGGAGGATGGAATAATTGCTCCAATACTATCGGATTCTGCAAAAAAATTAAAAGCAGTAGAGACGAGGCAGGTAGTAGGGGGATGGAGAGATGGGCAATCAACAACAGAAAAAAAACTTTAATTGAAGCAGGATTAGTAAAAAAAATGAATGTGCCATTGTGTAATGTAATTAGTGAGCACTTAAAGCGCTCCCATACCATTGGCTTGTGTTCGCGCTCTGGCAAGACGGGCGACGAAGCGAGCTCTCCAATACCATCGGATCATGCAAAAAAAAAAAATGTAATACGTGCTGAAAGAAATGCATTAGTTTATGTACATGTGCATGCATTTTAGTGGTATGTGTACAAGGGAGAGGGCCTGAGATCACAAGTACTTCTATAGAATGCTTGAAAACAAAGAAACAAATAGCTGCGCAAACCGGGAGCAGTGTAAGCAGACATGTACTTGGTACATGTGCTATGGGAGGGCCAAACACAAGAATAGGGCATGACGCCCGCATGCCTTGACAAGCGTACCCAGGACTTAAAAACATAAGCCAAACTATAGCAGTTTATGATGCACACGTTTGCATCGTGATTTCACAACACATGCCCACACGTACACACTGGCAGCCATCCTGGAATGCTTTTCCTTTCCTTTCAGAAATCTGTTTCAAAATGCCATTCATCTGTAGGCATGCGTCATAACTCACACGGACCAACTGCAGCATCGGCTGCACCGTGGCATACGAGGACATCGCTTCCGGCACTAGCGGATCTGAGCACTGTCCCGGCACCGCCATATTGCAAACCCGGCAATTAATTGGAATTTTTAAGGACCAATCTTTACCAGTTCCCCGACGCGGGAAAGTGGCTACGGCCATCAGCGTCGCCTGCCGACTCTGCTCGCTCACCCATGCGGCACTACCCGGCAAGACAGCTGGCTATCAATCTTGAGCCATCGCAGCCTCCTCAATTGCACCTCTTCCCCCTAAGAGGCGTATATAATTTTCCCCACAGGCAACACAATTAATAAGTCCTGATGATGATCCCCATGTATCTTAGAGCGGGGGATCGAAACGTCGACCCTTTACAGTAGTTGTACGGTATAAAATAATGTGTATCATTAGCTGTACATACTACTCTGGCAAAACACTTGCATTTTTGATTTTAAAAAAAAGTGTCCAGTTTGCTCTTTTTCTTGCCTGTAAAACCTCTTCTTACCTCTAACTCTCCCTAAACTTTTCTGTTTTGTGGTAAAGCACAGGATTGTGCTCTTGTATTCTTTGTAACTTGACTTACAATTATTCTTACATTGTGAAAATAAATTCCTTGTCCGGCTGGACTTGGATAAATACAGGCGGCTTATTACGGCTTTGCTTAAATATTTTTCTTTTATTCATGCACTGCTTTGGACCATTGTTTCCTTACAAATTATAACTCACTGGCAGCCATCTTGAAATGTTTTTTTCCATTAAGGCAAAACAATCCAAGATAGCTGCTGGTGTATTCACATACCCCGCAGCACCGGTCACTTCGATTTGAAAGATTTTTTTGAATATATTTTTTACTATGCTTTACAAACAAGTATTGGCAAAGCCAATAGCTTAGCCCTCGTTTTTTAAATTTGCAACCTCTTGCTTTTGCAAATGCTTATTGGTATTTTCCATTGATTCTATGCTTTCCTGATTTTTAGGCTGCACTTACAGGCAGCTTAACCTGTCTTGTTTTAGACACACCTATTGTGGATAATACCAATAATCGCGTTGGGCTATAGGTAAGCCCTTTCTTTATCATTGGATGATACCATTGCTCTTTCTCCCATGTGCTGCCACCCCTCCCACATACCCTTCTGCAACACTCTTGTGCTGCTCAAAGTCAATCGTTGATTTTAATCACTACGTCATCCTTGGCTTTCTTTTTGCTGTGTTTTATTGTTATTTAAACCCCCCACTGCCTGCTGGCCAAAATATTCAATGGCCAGATTCTACACAAACATTTGAAAGTACCATCTGAAAGAGCGAACACTCGCCTAACCCAAGCACCGACCAAGTGACAACATGTAGCCAAGCATGAGCACAAGGCCAAGTATGAATACACAACCAACCATGAGCTCAGTGAGTCATGCCAACGCTCCTCTCTCTATAATAGAATATGTGCTTTCTGCACCCTGAATAGCATGAAATGCAAATGCCACCACTTCATCCCTACCATCCCTTGTTTGCATCAACACTGCTCTCAGTCCATACTGACTGGCATCTGTAACTATGATGCAAAGATCAATGGTGTCAAACAACTTGAGTGGGTTAGAGTCTGCTAACACTTCCTTGAATGAGCAATATTACGTGTCTATCTCCTCCAACCACCCAAACTTTACATTTTTTTTAAATAAACATTTTCATCATTTTTGTCTTTTCCGCACACTTTGGCACAAAACGTTCATGAAATTCTAGGATACTAAAAAAAGACTGCAATTGGTATTTGTTTAGTGGAGCCGGAAATTCTTTGAAAGCCTTAACCAAACTCTCCTTTGGTTCCACCACTCTGGCTGACAACTTGTGTCCCAAATAATCCACACTGGTTACAGCAAACTAGCATTTACTTGGCTTCAAAGTGACCCCATTATCCTTCAAAATCAACAACACTAATGCCAGCCATTGTTATGACTATGTCATTTAGCACTAGGAATGCAGTGTTCTAGGTTCTAGTTATCAAGCTAGCGTTCCAAGGTTGTCAGTTGGAGTATGACTGGCTGAGGCATAGCTATGCTTAAGTTGTAGAAAAACTGAACCGATAACAAGTTCTTTACTCACCCTTGGCTATGGTGTCTTTGATGTGGGGAACAAGAATTGGCGATGAGGTGCCAGCCAGTACCTACAACTGATAGCATAGAATCCATTGTTATAGCGCAGCCGAAGCACCGGACCATGGAAACCAGTAAAACTGTGTAGGAACCGGATTCTTGTGAACTGATGCCGAAATACAAGTGGGAGGGATAGGAGCCGCACTTGTACTGTTTTCGATCCCTTCATTTTTGCGCTGTGAGGAATGTATGACGTTACAACGCATACATTTACAATGCATGCCTTTACAATGCAGTTTTTACATCGCAACATCCTTTACAACGCATTCTTTTACATAGCATGCCATTACATCACATTTTCAGAAACTACCTTTACAACGCATTCCATTACATCGCATTATACCTTTACAACGCATACCATTACAATGCATACCATTATATTTTATTTAAGGTAAGTGTTGGATAGTATAGGGGTAATAATTACTATTTAACTACAGTGAGTGCAACATTAGGGTAAGTGTTGGATAGTGTAGGGGTAATAAATAGTATTCTAACTCCAGTGAGTGCAAAAGTAGGGTAAGTGTTGGATAGTGTAGGGGTAAAAATTTCTATTCTAACTCCAGTGAGTGCAACAGTGGGGTAAGTGTTGGAAAATGTAAGGGTACTATGTGTTGTAATGGTATGCGTTGTAATGACTTGCGATGTAATGCCTGTGTTGTGGTGACGTGCATTGTAATGACATGCGTTGCAGTGACATGCAATGTAATGGCTGCGTTGTAATGACATGCGATGTAAAGGATGCTGCGATGTAATGACTGCTATGTAAAGGTAGTGCGATGTAATGACTGCGTTGTAAAGGTTGTTTCCAGCTGTGAGTGTGAGGAGGCAAGAGCACAGTGAACTCAGGATCATTAAGGCTTGTGCAGTAAGGAGCATGCAGTGAAGAGAAGCACAAGACTGTGGAGTAGTGAAGAGCGAGCAGATTGTCTGGCATGTGAGGCGACAGGGACTGTGAAGGGATGTGAAGCATGTCACTTCACAGCCAATACCCGTGACAGCTGTGTATGTGGTGTGTGTGGACGCCATCTTGAATTGGGCCCACATACGGTGATACACACACCCATCAGCTGTTTTGGCGCTCAGTGGTTTCCATGTAAACGCAGCAACGCCGAATCGCCAATTCTGAAGCTGATACGTCAGCTGTTTTGCCACAAAACCATTTTCATACAAATGCCGCAACGCCTTAACTTTCGCAATTCTAACTTACGCTGTCATACACTGCATGGGTGACCCACACACCAGGATTAACAGTCAGTGAGTTATGTTAATTATTTATCAGTGATTCTCACACCAAGTTTTAGAACGTGTCACATTACGGATATCTGCTTCGGTGACAAACACACCTGTTGTGATATATATATAAATATATATATATATATTTTTTTTTTTTTAAATAAGAGTTTGTGTGACTAAATTGTAATTATTGACACAATACTCAGAAAGGGGGGAAGACTATCTCCTTTTCAACTTGTGTTTAGTCCTCACTAACCAATACGCAAT
Organism: Lissotriton helveticus; assembly: GCF_964261635.1. Lineage (NCBI taxonomy): Eukaryota > Metazoa > Chordata > Amphibia > Caudata > Salamandridae > Lissotriton > Lissotriton helveticus. The sequence goes on from NC_136065.1 coordinate 1,944,149,431, forward strand.
CTAGAAGTGCCATTATTTCACTTTCATCATTTCTATCACAATCCAATTGCCAGTGGAATGAGAGGATTGGATAGGAAGGTTTGACACATATGTAGAGGCACTAGATGATCAGGAATTTAGTGCAACTGGGAAAAAAGCTCTACTTTTATATACAATAGGAATTTTTAAATACATACCTATAACGACTGAGTCTAATGGTGACCCTATTGAAGATGTGTATGTTGAAGCAAAAAAAGTATTGATTGTAGATTTGCCAAAGAAGAGATTTATTCATGAATAGGTATAAGTTTCATATGCATCCTCAATGTGAGGTTGAGTCGACCAATTAATTTATTTCTAATCTAAAGGAACTTTCTATGAAATTCAAATTTGGTGCGGTGACAGATGAACACATTTGTGACCAATAAATTGTTCACTGTAAAAGTAAAAAGATTCAAGAGCATTTGTGGGCTGCGAAGAATCCATTACTTACAGATGCCATTATCCTTGCCATGGTAGTAGAGCAGTCGGAACTCTGTATGAAGGAGATGGAGAAAAAAGACCCCAACTGTCCTGTAGTTTCCAACACAGTGAAAGCAGAACCTGATGTGGGTAAGATATTTAAGTCGGGTAATAGTAAGAGAAATGCAAGTAGCGTACCACATCATGCTATCAGTGTGAGAGCAATTTTCACACTGCTAATTATCATAAATGTATAACAATTAACAAAGACTGCAGGAAGGTTAGGCATAAAAGTCACTTTGCAATGGTTTGTAAACAGGACCCCAACTGTCCTGTAGTTTCCAACACAGTGAAAGCAGAACCTGATGTGGGTAAGATATTTAAGTCGGGTAATAGTAAGAGAAATGCAAGTAGCGTACCACATCATGCTATCACTGTGATAGCAATTTTCACACTGCTAATTATCATAAATGTATAACAATTAACAAAGACTGCAGGAAGGTTAGGCATAAAAGTCACTTTGAAATGGTTTGTAAACAGGAGAACAAACCAAGAGTGGCAACTGTGGGTGACGAATGCATAGTGGAGATGCATGGGAATAGAATCCTTAGTGTAGGAGATGCAGAGGGTGGGAAGAGCTTTTGGTGGACTCGGGCTCCAAGGAAAAGTTTGGTCAAGCACGGACCTGTTGCCCAAAGATATTAACCCTGCCGGGTATCAAGGGGAAACCATTAAGTAGGCAGGGGTACATGAAATCTACTGTGAAAATTAGAGGGGGAGAGATTAAAGGAAAGGTCTATATAGCGAAGGATGGACCACCTATATTGGGGGGGGATGTATCAATACGACCTCAACATCGTAATAAACCCAAGAGCACCTAATCAGGTGTTGGTAGTGGAGGACATCTCATTATCTGACATTCTAAATGAAGCCCAGGATATTTCTAGAGACAAATTAGGCCATCTGAAAGGGTACATTTACAAATAGTGTTAAAGCCTGATGCTATACCAATTCAGGCCAAAATAAGGGAGATAATTCCTGTAATTGCTTGGGCTGCAGTAAAGGAGATGTTAGAAGAGATGCTTTTGAATGGAGTGATTGAACCAGTAAAGACAACAAGATGGATATCTCCAGTAGTAATCAATGGGAAGTACAGGTTTTGCGTTGACCTCAGATCCCTCAACCAGAATGTGGTAGTAGATATTAACCTGTTGCTGAACATAAGCAAAGTGATATTGGCTTTGGGGGCTGGAAAGTATTTTTGTAAACTAGACTTGAAAAATGCTTACCACCAAATCAAACTACATGAGAATGCAAGCCACTGATGGCCTTTATTACAATGGAGGGTACTTTTTAGTTCACACGGATGCCATTTGGTTTGTGATCTGAAGCCAGTGTATTTCAAAGAATGATGAACTAGGTGTTTACGGGTATGAGCAACATCCTATACTTCCAGGTTGATATCTTAGGGCCTAATTACGAGTTTGGCGGTCTATGGGACTGTCAAAAGCGTGGTGGCGGCCCCTTGACCACCAGACTGGCGGTCCACCTGCTGTATTACGACTACAGTGGTGGGACTGCCACAGAACCTCTGCTACCACCAGGATCCTTGATCCTGTGGTGGTGGCACAGAGGTTAGAGGCCACAATATGCTGGTGGTGCAGCTGCTGCACCACCAAGCATATTGTGAGTTTCCTCAATACCCTCCTTTTTATGGCGGTGAGCCAACCATGAAAAGGGTGGTGGTGGGGAAACTAAGGGAGCCGTACAGGGCCCCCCGTCTGCCTTCGGGCCTGGGGGTGCATGAAGGGAGGCACATTGTGTGCCCCCCTGTCTGTATGCAGCCCATGTTCCTGCATGGCATGGACTGCACAGTCCATGCAGTGCAGGAATGTGCTTTGTCGCTCCCACACTGCCGTTCTAAGGCTCTCCTATGAGCCTTAGAAAGATACTGCTGTGGGACTGCAGCTGCAGGACTTCCGGGCAGGATTACAACTTGTAATCCGCAGGCATACTGATTACGGGTTTGGTGGCCTTGGAGCGGGGCGCTGGCGTGGCTGCCCGCTTCAAGACCGCAAAACTTGTAATCAGGCCCTTAATCTTTGGTGATTCGATTGAACTATACCACGTGGTCCTCAGATGGGCCTGTCCCTCTGACTAGATACATGCATGTTTTTGGTGGAACAAGTAGAATATTTAAGTTACAATATTAATGCTAACAGAGTAAAGCCCAAAGAGAATGTGTTAGATGCTATTAAGTTGCTATTAAGTTAGCTCCTCCACCTGTTGATAAGACTGTTTGAGGTATTTCCTACACCTCAAATATTATGCCAAATTCGTTCAAAGATGTACTGATATGACAGAATGCTTAAGGTTACTGTTAAAGAAAGAGACCAGTTTTGAGTGGGATATGAACAGTAAAAATGTTGGTGCTGTAATCCTGACACCATTTGACACCAATCTGAAGTCGGTGCTCACTGTTGATGCCAGTTCCACTGCATTGAGTGGTCCCCCAGTAAATCCATTGGCAAACATGAGAAAACAGTGGTTTTTGCCTCCAGAACCTTGACCACCTCAGAGAGAAATTACTCGGTTATAGAGTGCGAAGCACTAGCAGCAGCGGGGGGCGAGGAGGTGGGGGTGAATATTTCAGGAACTTACCTGTGAGGAACCAGGTTTGTTTTACGAACAGACCACAAACCGTTAGTAAAGGTTTTGCTGCAAGGAGTAACCCGGTATTTGTCATTTGTAACGCACGAATGAATCACCCCTAAGGGTCTCAAGGTGCTGGGTGCCGTCGGGAAGATTAAGCAAGCTATTGCCCAGAGTCACATGGTGCTGGGCTGAGCTGCCGCCGGGGATCGAACCGTGAGCACCATGCTTCGGAGTCAGCTGCCCTGACCGCTGCGCCACACCTCTGGGGTGCTGGAGGAGCTGGGAATGGATCTGTGAGGCTGGCCAGACTTGCGGCTCAGCTTTAGGAGTATTGTTATACACTGGAGCATGTTCAAGGGTGGAGGAACTGTCAAGCTGACTGCTTATCTAGGTTGTTGTTGGACTGGCATGAGATAGATGGCCATTCTGTTTTGGCAAGGGAAAGTGAGGGTGCAGTGGCGTCACTGCAGGACGTGATGGAGGTTGGGGGTGCACAAGCCATTAAGGTAGATGTTTGGAGAAAGGCCAATGCCTTTCCTACGATAAAGAATGTGAAACACTTAATTGTGTTAGGAAGTAGGAGGGAAAGTTCTGTGGCACTCTCTGTCAGGCCATATATCAGGGTCTTGGATGCACTATAAGTGTGTGATGATATGGTAGTCATGAGTGGTGAAAAATGTGTTCCTCCTCGTGGGTTGTGGTCAAAACTAGTGAAGGTAGCACATAGGAGGCATCTTGGGCAATCCAAGACAAAGAAAAGATTAAGAGGACAATGGCGGTGGCCAGGAATGGATGAACAAGTGGATAGGTGGGTAGAGCAGTGTAGTATATTCAAAGAGGGTGAAAAGCGATTAAGAGTAGGAGTGCAAGCAGACTTGGGACAAATACCCATGGGCACACTTGAGCTCGGATTTTATTGGGCCCATGAATGAATTGAGGGGTGAGTTGAGGTATGCTACGGTGGTGGTTGATGTATATACTAAGTGATTGATAGTCCAGTGTATGAGGGAGATTACTATTAGTGTGACAGTTTATTGGTTAAAAGACATTTTTAGTGGGGCGTGGCTTACGCGCCGAAGCGACATGGCGGCTTTCCCGTGAGCTCCGGAGAGCTGTGAACTCCCGAGTGGATTCTGGACGGCTTTCTGCACGTTTGAGGCCGGTATTGTGTTTACTCATGCGGCGGAACCACTACGGCGACGTTTGCTTCTAAGGTGGAAGCTCCAAACGGTGTTTCTGCAGTCCTGCGAGCCCTGTCTCCTGCGCCGATGTCGGAACGCGGGCGGCCGCCATTTTGAGCTGCCGCGAACGCGTCTCTCCTCAGGACATTACCGTTGCCTCAGGCTGCGCCCAGAACTGGCCCTGCTTCATGCTTCAATTTATTTGCTACCACACAAAAGGTATGGCGTTTTCTAGCTAATGGCTCCTCCCTATATTTCAGACTTTTTTCTTCATATGGTTTTCCACCTGCATGAGTGACGACCGCCATTTCCTGAATTGTGTTGCAAAGGCATATTGACTTTTTACTTCTTTCAACCGCCGCAATGGGGCTCCTCCATATTAGTTCCTGCCACACAGTTTTTTCATAACGCTTTGCGGTTACTACGTTTTCGCAATTTCCTGTGGACTTCTTCACCTTCTCCTTTTGCGGAGTCTGAATGCATTAAATTTTTACCTTATGCTTGTATGAGGTTTACCCTGAGGTTCTGAAGTAGGGTATCTGAGTCAGTTTACCCTTCATTTCTAAAGTTTTTCTTCACGCTTGGTGACTTTTTTGGAATACCTCTTCGAACTCAATATCCTGTTTTATTCATTTTCTTCTGTGGTCTTGGTGTGCCCATATCTTGGAATAATGACGCACGTACCGGCCAACTTGAAGTCGTCAAACACAGGAACCACACCCAAGCGCCTTAAGAATGATCCCCCTTCTCCGATTCGCACCTCCCAGAATCCTATTCTGGATTCCATCTTAGAGGAAGTTCGGGGTCTACAACCCTTTATGTCTGCTACCAATGAGAAACTCAAGCAGATTGAAGAGAGGTGGGTTGTTATGGAAGGCAAGGTCTTGACTCTGGAACAGCGTGTTAGCGATATTCAGGATGTCTCCACTAAGATACCTCTTCTGGAAAAGGAAATACAGCAGCTCAAATACACACAGAGGACCTTGAAAATCGTAATCGTAGAAACAATCTACGTATTTACGGAGTTCCGGAGAATCTTGAGGGATCAGACATGGTGTCTTTCATTCGTCGTCTCCTGCATGAACTGCTAGACCTTCAACCAAATGCTCATCCACTAAACATCCAGCGTGCTCATCGTCTTGGTCGCCCTACATCTAATTCCTCAAAACCTCGGGGTATCATCCTTCTTTTCCTTGAGTTCACTGAATTAATGACTGTTCTAAAAGCTGCCAGGCTCAAACGTCGTCTTGTGTGGTCGGGTCATAACATCTACATCTCTCAAGATTTGTCTAATGCCACCAATGCTCGACGCAAGGAATTCTTGAACCTCCGCCCTCAGATGAGACAGTTAAACATTCAATATGGAATCCTACACCCTTGCCTATGTAAAATAACTCATAATGGCCGTACTCGTACCTTCGATGATCCTCAGAAGCTGCACGAATATCTGCAATTTGCCTCTACTCCTACAATGGATGTTACCACCTGATGCCCCCTATAGGCATCTTTTGTTTTCACCTTTCCTGACAACTCTCGGTTGTATTGTTGTACTGTTTCTAGCCTCAACATGTTCTCCTTCACTATGTCGTGCCGTCCCTGGCTTTTCTCTATTTCTCTCCTGACGCTCTTAGGGGTTTCGCCTCTCCTTCGGCGTCTCCTCGCTCCAGATGTTTTGGTGTTTTCGTTCTTCTCAGATCTGGTATTCTTGCCTTGATCTGTCCACTTTTTCCTCGTCCTTCTTCTATCTCTTTTCTTTCCTCCTTCTAGTATCTCTTTTTTTGTTCTATCAGTATGTATTTTTGTTCATCATCTTTATATTTTCCCTTTCTTTTTTGCTTGTTCTATTCCTTGATTTTTGCTTTCTGTTCCTTGTTAGTTTGTATTTGGCACTTTTTGGCATGTTTTTTCGAATTAATGTACTTTTCTTGAATGTTATTTTTCTCTCTAATGTTTGTAATTCTTTTTTCTTTTCTTTTAGTCAACCCCCTGCAGTGTGTTCGCCCCGGATGTTCACCCCCCTCCTCGCTTCCCATCATGTGTAATTTTGTCTCATGGAACGTTCGTGGTCTAGGTCACCCTGTCAAGCGTCAAAAGGTATTGTCTCATTTATCTAAGCTTAATTCACAGGTTGCCTTCCTTCAAGAGACTCACTGTACGGATTCTGAATCCTCCAAACTCAAGAGACAATGGGTGGGCCAAGTAGTATATTCTCCGGCTGTTAACACCAAGGGAGGTGTTGCGATTTTATTTCACAAAAGTTTATGTGCCCAGATTCTCTCTTCCAAAGCTGATACTGATGGTCGCTGGGTTATGGCTAAGGTTATTATCCAAAACAAAACACTGTTTTTTCTTAACATCTATGGCCCTACTCGCCCTTCTCCTGAATTTTGGAATGAGGTTAAAGTTCTCATTTCCTCTATTGACTGTCCCAATATTGTTATTTCTGGTGATTTTAACCAATGGTTGGATCCCTTCTCTGACAGGCTCTCCTCTTCTAAATTTCGTCCTGACAAAACCCATAAATGTTTCCAATCTGCCATATCCTCGCGTCCCTTATATGATGTGTGGAAAACGTGTAATCCTGATACTTTGGAGTACACGTTTTACTCCAATGTACATCATACTAGATCTAGGATTGATTATATTTTAGTAAGCAAATCCCTCCTCCCCACTTTGCATAAATCTGAAATTGGTTTTATTTTTATCTCTGACCATGCTCCCGTCTTTGCAACCCTTGACCTTACTCTCACCTCTTCCAAATTCAGCCGTTGGAAGTTCAACACCTTTCTTCTGTCAGATGCTGTCTATATAAAGGAGGTTCAGAAGTTTATAGCTGAATTTTTTACTTTTAATAATCCTGCGGACACATCAGTCCCTAACAATTGGGATGCCTTCAAGGCTGCCTTGAGAGCTTTTACAATCTCGTATGTTTCCAAAAAGAAGAAACTTAATACGTCTCAATACTCAGATCAAATTTCCTCCATTAAGAAACTGGAACATTTGTATTTCTCATCTAAAAACTCTGATGCCCTTCATAATCTTATAAAAGCGAAATCCGAACTGAATAAAATAGCCACAACTGAAGCATGTAATACTTTATTGAAGATTAAGTCTAAGTTTCATGGAGGTCAGAATAAGGCTGGCAAAATGTTGGCAAATTATCTAAAAATTAAATCTGAGCGTAAAGCTGTAGGCCCTATCCTGAATGATTCTACAAATTCATTAGTTACCTCTGACGAAGATATTGCAGAGGTCTTTCATACCTATTATCATAATCTATATACTGACGATACTCACCCCACGGATCAGAATTTATCCTCTTTTTTTGACAGTCTCCCTCCACCCCCTACGCTCCCTGATGAATTTGCACTATTAGAAAAGGATATCATATCTCAAGAAATTCTCCTGGCCATCAACTCCCTCAAGAAATCAAAGGCCCTTGGCCCTGATGGTTTGCCAATTGAGTTTTATTCTGCCCTCCATACTATTTTTGTGCCTAAATTGTTACAACTGTTTAACTCTTTTATTGCTGATGCTAAGGCCTCTGGATCTTTCTTAGATGCCCTCATTGTCATAATTCCTAAACCGGATAAGGATCATTCCCAATGTAAAAACTATCGCCCTATTTCCTTGATTAATTATGATTGTAAAATTTTCGCCAAAATCCTCGCATCCCGCCTTGACTCTATCATCCCACTTTTAGTTAAAACGGATCAAGTTGGTTTTGTTAAAAGCCGGCTTGCAGCTGATAATGCCCGTATGTTTGCTAATGTCATTTCTCATAGTAAACACTTTAAAGCCCCTCTAGCTGCCTTATCCCTAGATGCGGAAAAGGCTTTTGACCGCATTAACTGTCACTTTATGTTCCGCACCTTGCATTGGTTTGGTTTTGGTCCCTCTTTTATTTCCTTGGTCAAACTCCTCTACTCAGCTCCGCGTGCCAGCATTTTTGTCAATAATCAATTTTCTAGATTCTTTCCATTGGGTAGAGGAACGAGGCAAGGATGTCCCTTATCCCCGTTACTTTTCATACTCTGCCTTGAACCCTTTCTTGAGCGTATTCGGTCTAATCCTCAGATAACTGGCTTTAAAATTTCCTCTGTTGAAACTAAATTATCTGCATATGCTGATGATATTTTAGTGTACATGTCTAACCCTGTCACGTCCCTTCCCCCTTTTCTTGACGAAGTCCTCCTTTACTCCTCAATCTCTGGGTACAAACTCAATTTATCTAAAACTGAAGTACTACCATTAAATTCTATCTGTTACCAATACATGTTTGCCTCTACTGACTTTGCGTGGTGTCCCTCCAAAATTAAATACCTGGGCATTTGGTTCTCCCCTTCCCTTACAGATACTCTTAAAGCCACATTCATGTCCCTTACTCAGAAAGTCCAATCTCTTCTTCAAAGTTGGTCCCCTTTATTCTTATCATGGTGGGGGAGACTCGATACCATCAAAATGATGATTACGCCCCATATATTATATACTGTATCAATGCTTCCCATGACTATTCCAAACATTTATTTTACTCGCTTAAATTCCATTTGTTCCAAATTTTTATGGAACAACAAGCACCCTCGCATTGCCTTACATAAGCTTATACGTCCTAAATCGGAAGGCGGGGTTCGCTTCCCTAATTTTAAAGTCTACCACTCAGCCTTCCTCATTAAGCAATCCTTTTCTTTAGCTTTTGATTTTCATGACTCCCCGACTCCTAAATGGGTTACCTTTGAACGATCATTGTTACAAGGTTTTTCATTTCAACATACTGTCTTTATGTCTAACTGTTCGTTTTTATCGAAGCACACAGTGTTAAAATATTCACAAACTTTATTGCACGATATATTTGCTAAGGATTTATCTCCACTCCAATGTTTTTTGTCCTCTTGTGTCTGGTACAACAAATTTCTCAAATATAAGGGCAGGTCTTTCTACTACAAATACTGGAAAGAAAAGGATATTGTTTTTGTGCATCAGTTCTTTGCCAATAATGCCATTATTTCTTTTCCTGAGTTACAAGTTTTATATAACTTACCCTTGTCTTTTCTCACGGAATATTTCATTATTACTAATGCTATCTCTTCATACTTATCAACCTTTCCTTCCTCTGTCACTTTACCTACCTTTTCTCCTTCTTCCCCTCTTTATCCTATATTTTCCCTTCAACAACCTAAGGCTGCCCTTGTTTATAGAATATTGTCTTCGAATGTTGTGGAGCGGCCTAAATCAGCTACTGAGCTTACTTGGGAATCTGATTTGTCTGTAACTTTATCTGTGGATGAATGGGATGGTATATGGAGCAAATTGTTTAAGACCTCTGTTGCAGCCCGTATTACCCAATCCTTATATTTTATTTACCATAGATCCATTCTCACTCCTCTTAGTATTGCCAAGTTCTCACCTACTTCTTCTACTTTATGCTGGTCATGTTCTTCGCTCCCTGGTACCCTTAAGCATCAACTTTATGATTGTCCCCCTGTTTTAGCTTTTTGGAACTCAGTTTGGGATAATTTCATGCGTATATTTCAATGCTCTGTTCCCTTATCATTCTTGACCGTGTTTTTAGGTTCTGTTTCAGTTGACATAGATATTGCTCCTTCTAGTGTTAGATTATTGGATCTTTTTATTGCGATTGCATGTAAAGTAATTCTATCTTGTTGGAAGGATAATTCTAAACTATCTGTTCTTACATGGTGGAACTTCGTATGTGATGAACATAGGCTTGCTATTGCTTCCTCCTCTTCTGTCTCTTCTAAAGTTAAATCCGATCTTCTTTGGCTCCCCTTCTCCAATTATCTTTCATCATCCCCCTCTCATTGATAGCTGAGCCTATATATATATTGTATTTATCCTCTCTTCTTCTTTCTTCTTCTTTCTTATTTTCTCTTTTCTCTCTCTTCTTTTTTCCTTACTATCCTTCTCTCTTCTTGCTCTACCTTTCTTTTTCTTTTATTCTCTTCCAATGAACCGTTCATTTCATAGTTTTTTCTTTGCCTCATTTGTGTATCTTGGTTCTAATGTACTATTGTATTACCTTTGTATTGAATTTTATTTAAAAAATAAAAACTTCTTAAACTGAAAAAAAAGACATTTTTAGTGAGAAGGGTGTTCCCTCTGTAATCATAACGAACAATGGCACACAGCAGACTAAGCATGAGATGCGAGGTTACTTACAGTCTTAAGAAATTCGACACAATCGCACCTCACTAAATAACCCGCAAAGCAATGGAGTTGTGGAGAGGGCAAATAGAATGGTCAAGGGTACCAACCAGATGGCCATAGCAAGTGGGCACAATATAGGAATAATGGTCATGGAGCTGGTGTGGGTCTTTCGCACTAGTGCCCATGATGTAACAGGTATAAACTCATTTAAAATGATGTGTGGGAGGCTTCCAGGAATGAAATTGGTCCCTGCTTGGATTAAGTAGAGAGTGGAAGAAGATAAAGGGGGGACTTGAGTAAAAGTCAGGAAAGAAGAAATAAACTCATCAGACGTATCTATGAAGGAGATTGGGTGAAGCTTTGTTGTGGTTAGAGAGGTAGGGGTTTGAAAAAATTCAGAGGCCCTTTCAAAGTTAAACGGGTTCATTATTATTCAGTGGTCCTGGACAATGGTGAAAAGTGGAACAATAGGCAGGTAGCCTTGTATTAAAAGAAATGGTCAATGTGATGTCAACAAAGGAGGAGGCAAGTGAACAGAGCCTTCATGTTGATTTCCAATGAAGATTTGTGTCATTCAGCATAAGAGCCTGGTAACACTATGGTGCCTGCCCGTTTAGAGGGTTTGAAGGGTCAAACCAGCCTTCAAATATGACAAGAGGCATTAGGAATCACCGACCACCTATTTACTTGGGAGACTATATTCAGTACAGTTTACAGTCTTTTTGTGTCCCTTTTGTTTTTTTTCATATATGAATTTTCAACTCAAGTTCAGTATAGTTTATGCAATTCCATTTTTAAGAATATGTTTTGACCCTTTGTTTGCATTTGTAAAGGAAGAGGATATGTTATACGCTTGCAGGCAATGTTATGACTATGTCATATAGAACTAGGAATGCAGTCGTATTGAGATAGTGTTCCAGGATGTCGGCTGGAATCTGAATGGCTGAGGCATAGCTACGCTTAAGTTGTCGGGAAACTGAACCTATAAACAAGTTCTTTACTGGCCACTGGCTGTGGTATCTTGGATGTGGGGTGCAAGACTTCCACATTCATTACTGCTCTTGCCACTCATCAGCATGTATTTCCCCCTGTCCACTCCATTGTTGTTTCCCCACCCTTCTCCACTGCATTCTTTTTTTTAAAATTTGGTTCTGGTGACACATACATGCACATGGATGAGCATGCATGCACATGTAGATCTCATTGTACTTTTTTCTTCTTGCCAATGCTGCCAGGATTCACCAAAAACCACTGGCAAAAACCAAAATGTCTGCATTTGGTAAAGCCAAATAGAGATATGTTAGCTTTGCCAAAGCCAGTTAGCAATCATGCTTATTTTGAAATTATGTTGGTGCCCTTGCTTTTTTAACTTCCCCTTCCAAAACAAGTTATGCATAGGCACTTTACCGCCTGTTTTAGAACTGTTTCACTTCTTTCACACCTAAACTTCCTACTTTTCACGTTTTCCATATCATATAATGATTTTTGCGATTTTTGTTGATCGTTTCACAGAACCATTGCCTCTCGAATTCTTGTGTGTCTCTTCCCTGACCTAAAATTATTATTTCTTTTTAAACTAAGTGCCAAGAGGTCATTACGTTTGCACAATGCATGCCTGTGAGTCGAAGCTTTCCGACCAACTAAACTTTCTAAATACCATAATAAGACAATAAAAAACGTATTCTGAAGCTGGCTCTTATTGTGAGGCTACTTCAAGTGGGAATGCTCTATTACTCTGAGACAGATGAATGATGGCGAACTGACACAAAACTGGAGAACAAGACACCAAACCATCTTATTTTAATCTCCAGCGACCAACATCCTATTCAAACACACAACCTGAGGCAAAATTTGCGGGAATATGTAGTAGCCCTAAAGGCAATACACCCAGAAGATACAATCCCACCACTTCATTGGTAACTGAAAACAGCGTGCTGCAGACACATGGATAGGTGTCTCACATCGGAGAAGAATGGGTCTTGGGGAAAGGCGACAAGTTAGCCTTGCACCCAGTCTTTTCTGGCATAATATTGCAGTCCAAGAACTGCCCTAAGCTAATTGACTGAGGCATCGGGGTAGGTGGTGCTACGGAGCTGTCACTTGGGAGACGGGTTGATCACCATTTTAGAGAAGACCACACATTGGTGACCAGGACAGGAGCAGGGTTGTGCTGCAGGGTAGGTAACGGGTAGTTGCAGTTAGGCCTAGGGCAGGGAAGGACACCGCAACATCTAAAAAGGTTGTGGCGACTCTGTTTGCGAGAGAGAGATTGTGGAAGTTAACAGAGGGAGAGTTGTTGTGTTACAGGAAACTGCAGCAGAGTCTATAGTGTAGTATAAGATGCCGATAATGATAGAAAACTGGACAGCGGCATTCCTTATTTACACCAGTGGTATATGGATGTTATTTGCAAAGCAAAGGTTATATTTGGAGGTCTAGCGTGGATCAGATATGATGAGGAATTTAGGTAACATCCGGCTGACGAACGCGGAAAGTGAGTGGGGGAACTGGTCAATGACTTGTAGTTGCATTCAATGGCACCTTCATAGCCTGAATCTACTACGTTTCCCGCCAGTAGCCTCCCCTTTTCTATAAGCCTTTTCCAGGGAGGCCCTGTGAGGAGAGGACAAGCAGTTTTCGGCATGATTGCTCCATGTGCAGTTTGGAGCAGCGCAAGGAAATCACATCAGAGGTGAGCAGACAGGACAGAATGAGCATTGGCATTGGCAAGGTACTTGGTGCAGAGGAGCAGGTGGGGGAGGCCTGAGATATTTGGGCAAAGACTCTGATGCCAATTAAGCTAAAGCAGCAGTTCTTTTCCTGTGTTCCAGGGAAACGTAGGGGTAAACGGGGGGGTTGAGGCTGCTTAGAAAATTAAATAATATTAATAGATAAATAAAGTGCATGTAAAAAAAGAAGCAACATGTAACTTTTAACATTTTAAAACATTAAAACAATTCTTAAATGTTAACAAATCTGATATTGGAGTCTAAAAATGTAGTTGGTGTACTCATTCATTCGTGGGAAAAGTACAAATGTATCAAACAGAATAGAATATCTAATCAAAGTTAGAAAAGTCCCAACCTTCCCATTAAAATGACATTTTGCATGTAAAAAAAAATGTTTTGTGAATTAAATCACATATTTTATTATTTGTGTATTTCTTTGATGAATTATTATTTTTGTGTATTGTGTTTAGGTTCAAATCATCGACGTTGCTTACTCTGTCTTCCAGTAATGACTCAGTGGGGGTCCCTAAACTCCAATAATGATTTAGTGGGCTTCCCCAGATTTCAGTAATGCTTACGTGGGGTTGCACAGAAGTCAAAAGAATACGAACCACTGTGCTAGAGCACCTGGTTTACTAGTTGCAGTTTCTCTCAAGGATGCTAAACAATCTTTTGCCCAGTTTACATCACTTTCCATCCATATCAATTTGACCCAGCTAATGTTACCAATGCCTACTTCTGCTCCTAAAGAGATACACTGACGTGCTGTTTCCTAACAATTGTGATCTGACATCACTAACATTGTTATTGTCAACGTTAATAATGTTTATGAGACAGATGCTATGCTCACACCTACTGTCAAAGATGCAAACCAACACAAGTTACAGGTGTTAGAGAAAAAAAGACAGACAAAATGATGACAGCTTGGAGGTTTCTGCTGTGAGAAAACAAAATCCCACATGGCTCCTGCTCCCCTAAATATTTACTGCATGAATAATGAAGACAAAGATGTGGCTTTCATATCTTGTTTAGATAAAGAACGCAGATAAAATAGCACAGTGGGTTCAGGCTCGCCACAGAGATCTGTGTGCAGCTTGCATGCCACCTTTGAATCTTAGCGGGACCAACGTAGGCTTCATTCTTTCGAGATAGAAATAACAAGTACCAGTGCGTTGGGTAAGGCAACTTTTATTTAAAAGCGACAAATATCTTTTGTTTAATGCTGTTAATTATTCATACTGTAATTTGTGTAAGATTTACTAATAGAAAAAACTTCATATTTGTCTTTTTTTTCACCAATTTGTGAATTGCGCATTCACGTAGTTGGTTGAGTTTGTGAAATTTACCACTTGGTGAAAAAATCTGAAGTTCCCCAAATTTACCAGAGGTCAATGTTGTTAGCTTTGCCAGATCACTGCAGCGCCCCGCTCAATCTGGATGGAACAGATTTGTACATGGTCGCCTGAGTGAGCGGGAGAAAACACAAGGCCACGTCATCTCCTTTCCTGGCTCCGAGAAGTCCCGCCCATGCACTTCCTGCAGCAGTGAATGGAGACGGAATGTGTGGTCAATTCATCTATCCTCACATCCTGTGTGTATTGTGGTGGTAGAGGTGGAATGTTACTACAACTGCCCAAGTCTTTGCATGTTGGGGTGGAATGCAGAATGTCTTGAGGATAAAGTAATGGTTGGCGTTGGGACCATTGCTGGATGCTTGACACTACGTTGCTACTGTTAAGTTTAACTTATTCCTTCTTCAAAGAAAAAATAAAGATTTTGAACCTTCGGCTATAAGTAACATCATTGAACTCACGTATGATGGCCTCCAAATTACCAACATCTTTGGAAGCCATCCTTGGATTACTATGGTGCCTGCACAACGCACCCTCAACTGACCATATTTTAAGGTACTTTTATTTTTTTAGCTCACCAAAATGACCTCCTTTTCATGCACTCATTCTCTGTTGGAAGTAGGCGCTTGGCTTTGCCACCCTCTTTCTCCCAATGCTGTGTTGGTGGGCTTTACTCATGCTTCCACGTACACATTGTGATGTCACCAACCTGCTTGTTGACTCTCTTGTGAGTCCCTTTGTGACAGTGAAGCTCGACACACAGGGCTCAAGTCCAAAAAGAAGTGGGGGGACTCACCAAACTAGGCAGAATTGGTGTGACATCACCACGCATGACATTGTATGTGGCATCACAGGAAGTGGCATCACAACCCATGACCTCAAAGGTAGTGACATCAGATCTTAGGACCTCACATATGTTTTGCAGGTCTATCATGAGTACATTAGAATGCATTACAATATTTAACACAATAGATTCTGTTGGGAGTGGGCCAAAATATTGATGCAACTCCAATGCAAAATCTGGGCCTCAACTTATACATTTATTTCTTTTAAACCCAGCCTCAAAGAAATTAGCAATATCCTGCAGCACACATAGGAGAAGGAAAATGCTGTTAATAATTGTTTCTGTGCAGGAAGGTGTCGTTTGGTCATTCCCAGATGGGCAAGTTTGTAGGACACAGCCAACAGAACCCTAGTTGAGGGTGGCATGTGAATAGAAGACTGATCGGAGGGCAGTGAAAAGTCAGCGCTGTGCAGCAGGAGGCACAGGATAACCATTCACAAATTCAAGAAACATTCAACAAATTGAGAAAACAAGGAGTGTGCGGATACAATGGCCTGATAAAATAACCTGTTTAGAAAAAAAAATTCCAAATTTAATATTTACTCTTAGTTAATGACTCAACTGTGCTGTTTAAATAATATACATTTTTTATTTGTGAACATTGTATACTTCTCAGCCTGCATAATGCCAAAAAGAGGGGTTATTTAGAATTTGGCAGACAGGACACTCTGCAGCAAGAGTACCCTGTCCCCTAAACTAACATTCTGCCCCCTTTATTTAGAGTAGGTGGAGCCATCATGGAAAACATTTGCTAAGACTAACAAAGTTGCTCCACTGCATTGCATCAAAAGGAAGGGAAACAATCTACTCATATATGATGCTATTTTTCTCCTCCCATGTGCTGGAGCATTTTTGGCTGCTGTGTCCCAGCTCAGTGTCCTTGCTTCGAAGTGCAAGGGTGTGTGCTGTCTGTCACTCATGGGTTTTGTACTGGGAGGGTAGCTTCCATTACAAAAAACATGCTTTAATGATTTTCCAACTTTGCATGAGTGCTGTACAGTGCAGAGGCATGCAAAGTGGGAAACGCAGAGTTTTAAAACTTGCTTCGCTGTTATGCCTGCCTCGAGGAGGTGTACGTTTTTGGCGCAAATCCCTGTGATCGTGGACAGCTAACAGCTAGGAATTTAGCTCCTCTTAATACATGTAGGCACTATTGCCACAATTAACCCATGAGTGACCCAATAATATTTAGTACCGAAATAGAGGAACTTCCTTTCCTCATGAAATGAAAATAGTTTCCTAAAAAAAAGTTAAGCACGATTTCTTGAGAGATTATTCTATCAATTGAAATTACTTTTGATACAATTATCAGGATGACACTTGCAAGTATATCTTAAAATACACCTATTTTATTTTGCTCTTTTACTCATGGCTTCAATTAACAGCAAGGAACTGTTCCTTGTTGCCCAAACACTGACATACACCTCTTCACAGAATTGAATCTTAACATCTGCACAATGTGACAAAATCAGGGAGCGCTAATATAAAGCTGCCAATGGTTTAGCAATATGATTAATAACATATTTAATACAATTAGTGTAAAATGTAGGATGCAAAACACTGAAAAAATTGGCATTGAATAGTATCCTGTTATTGCCAATTTGGATTATTTTAATGTCATGTGGGCTACGCTGTTAAAAAGGAATGTGAAAATGAGAAATGTTTCCATGAGTCAGCACTCTGGCATAGCTAGTAGTGCCCCTATGCTACTGCTCACAATCCCTCATGGCAGGTTTGCCAAGCCCATTGATTTTACCACACTAGGCACATGCAAAGGTGCATTTAGCATGTTGCTGGTTTTATTAGCTGAGTCTTTCAGCAACTGTTTGATTATATACCTGCTACCATAACTTTAATAAATGTCATGTGTATACATGTACGTATAGGTTAATTACAGTTATCTGAATAAAACAACGTGTATACTTCACTATACATAGATTTGCACACCAGACCATTTAAATATTGCTGCTTCTATGTACATATGGAAATTTATACAGAGGGATTTACTCCAGCCACTAAATGTTTACCAATTTCAGTTTTTGTTCAAAAGAAAATACTCCCCACAACGTTGTTTTCATTCCTCCTCTCTCTTTAACTCATCCCAAACCTTTCGGACGACTATGAACTCCCAAATATCCTTCTCAAATTTCACCCTCCTAACAGGCACACTCGACCACTGTTTACCAAACAATTTACTACTTCCCCTTTCAAATCATTACCATCATTTTATCCCTACTCTAAACACACATGGTCTCAAGAGCACAAACCTGAGATAACCAATGACCACGGGGAAAACAAAACACTAATTACAAATCTACCAACCATTAACTCTAATCTTGGGTTCTGGAGTAGCGTGCTACTCACCGCAAAGCATTTCTGTGCCCCGTCAGGGGTAGTAAGTGTCTTTTAATACAATTACAATTTGTAACACCAGAGGGCATGTATCAATGTAAACACATGCTTTTAGGATAAGTGATTGCTAAAGGATCATAAAGAGACATTTGAGAGGCAAATGGTGCTGCTGCATTCCATTCCAAGGTATGAGGCGAAACATGACAGTAACCTGGTGGAAGTACTACATGGTCTCTTGGTGAAAGAACTAACATTTATACTGGAGAAATGCAAATGTAAGTGTCATCAAGTTAAGTACTTAGGTGACACAATCTCCAAGGAGGGGACTGTTCCAAAGAAAAGTCATGTAAAGTCAATCCGACGATCCTGGGGGCACCTATTCCAGTGCCTAAAGAAAAAATAATGTCAAATGTCTTTTTAGGTCTCACACAGTTACATTCAAAGCTTGCTGTTGATTATTCGTCTAATGTGGAGCCACTGAGATTATTAATGAAAACGAAAGCTATATTTAAATGGTGTGTGAAAAATGAAAGATGTTGAATCCCGTAAGTGGGATATGGTGAATGAATCCTGTCTAAAACCATTTGTTATGAGTAAGCAATGAGTTATCTCCATGAATGCCAGGAATTGTGGTTGGTCTGCGGGTTTACTGTAGCATGATTGTCAGAAAGAATTGGTCTTAGTGCATGGTTCCAGGGCTTTAAGGGATGCTGAAATTCAGTTACTGGAAGGAAGTTGCTTGTTTGTTCCTGGGCATTTTAGGGTTTTTTGATGTTTTCTAGGTATGAGATTCATACTCGGGATGAACCACAACTTAGTAGCTAATATGCAAGCACACATAGGGGTGGCCCCTCAAAGCTAGGCTAGCTTGCCTGGCTACCAAACTTCAAGCCCTTCAGTTTGAGGTTCAGTAAGTTTTTGATAGGAGTAATCAGCACGCTCTCTGCTTGTCACGCCTTCCACTAGTAAATGTTGGAGTGCAGGTGAGCAAAATGAAATGTGAAGTGGCTTTCTCTATTGATGATGTTTGAACTCCAGGGGTGTGCTTTGTGGGAGACATTATATCAGAGAGATACCTGGGCCATTGAGGTAGATCTTGTTTTGACAAAGGTCTTGGAATATTCTTTTTAACATGTATCCAGAAGAAAGAAATGTCTAGACTGAGTTGAAGTAATTTGTCAAAGCTGAATTTGCTTGGGGTACGTGTATTCTTATGAGAGAAGACAAAGTTGTACTCCTGTAGAAACTAAGAAATGACATCCTTGCCAAGGGCACAATGGTCATCCTGGCATGTCTGAATGAAAAAGGAAGAATCGCTGGCTGACAAATGGACAAGAGATTGTGGATTGTGGAGTGCTGCTGATAAAATCTACTAAAGGTTGAGTTGGGGAATTGAAGATTGTTATGATGCGGTTGTTATAATCCTCGTTTCCTCAAGGAAGAAGGGTTATCCCTGGTGGCTCGAATATGAGTTGTCAGGAATGCAACGTTTCACTCTACCATATGTTTTTTGTAGGATGTGTTTCATAGGCAGAGTCTATCTGAATCACTGGTGTTTGACAACAGTCAGACAAAATTCACACCAGGGTGAATTTTATAAGATTTTAGCCACATCCAGCACAAAAGATTGGGCGTGTGCCACCCGGAAGCCAGTGGGCAGGTTGAACAATTCAATTGAGTGATTAAGAAGCTA
This sequence comes from Lissotriton helveticus, assembly GCF_964261635.1. Lineage (NCBI taxonomy): Eukaryota > Metazoa > Chordata > Amphibia > Caudata > Salamandridae > Lissotriton > Lissotriton helveticus. Next base: position 1,944,168,843 of record NC_136065.1, read on the forward strand.
TCCAACTGGCCAATAATGAAGGAATTGATTGGAGTGAAGCCTCGCAGGAGACATTGTTGTCCTACTAAACGATTCGAATTTAGTGGCATGGTTCGAGGAGATTCTAATGGGGTAGTGTATGTGGACATGAGGATGCAGGAGGCCAAATACAAAGAGAATAAATCAGTACATGGCCATGAGGCGAGAGAAAACGTTGTACAGACTCCATCTGGACGATACATTTTTCAGTGTCAAATTTCTTGCTGAACAGGAAGTTTCAGGTGCAAAATGCCCAAAGCTAATCGAGGTGGTTGAGGAGTTCAGGGGCTCACCTGGAGTGCTAATTGTGGTGTTTGGAATTTGAATAGTGTCAGTTTGTAAAGGGGGGAGTTTTCTTCCGTGTGTACAAGATACCCGAAGAGAGAGTGGTGAGCAGTGCCAATGATGCCTCTGTTTCTGGTGATCTCCCTACCAGCCCATCAGAGCTGGGGGCGAATGATTGCTCCTGCGACAATTTACCAGTATCTCCTCGCAATAGAAGGTTAAGAAGTAGTTCTAGGGAGAGAATGCTTCCTAGAAGATTAAAGGATTATGTCTTGTCTTAGTTGTAGTGATGGGTGTGTTTAGTTGTCTTCCCTTCTCGCATTTTTGTATTGCTTTCCAGTCCTTTTCTTGTTGTCTCCTTTTTTAATTATTTTTCAAAAGGGGAAGGCGTGTGGTATTCTGTTCTTTTATATATCCTCACCTCCTATATTTAGCTTGTGGTGGTGGAACCGGAATACTTTTATATCCCCCACATTCTTTGTTCTGGGGCTTGGAATATACCAAATGTAACAGATAAAGTAAAAGTTGAAGTTAGGACTGTTGCTGAATGCTCTCAACTATGTTGCTCCTACTGCGTTGAACTTTTTCCTTCTTCAAGGAAGAGATAAAGCTGTTGAACCTACATCAGTGCAGAGCTTTTAATCTTCTGTTCCTCAGAATGCAGCGCAATAAACATAGCAAGTGGCAGTCTTTCCCTGCCCTGCAGCAGGGAAGTTTTTGCTGTTGTGCAGGGTCCCCTTTAGCCTCAATTTTATTAACTGTGCCAGCGAAGCTGGTGCAAGCATTTGCAAAGTTGTGCGGTTTCCAGCTTTGTAGTTTCATCCACCCTTTATTAGAGCACGTGTGTGAAGTGAAACTTTGCCCAGTTTACTTTGTACAAGCAACAAAATGCCCCAAATTGTTTTTGACCGCTGGCAATTGAAAGGAATCTACACCCAGGGCTAACTATCGCCCTCTGATGTCATTTCCTGTTTCAGGTGTTGAAGTAAGTTCACAAATGGAGCACGGGCTAAGTAAGAACTTCTAATGGAAAAACTAATGGGTCTCACCTTTTGACTTTGACAATGTTTTTTGCAGATGCTGTTCAGCGTCACATGACAGCGAACACTACGCCCGGAATGTATTTTCTTTTTAATTTACCATGCCAAGAGGACATATGCCCGTCTTGGAGCTGTAAATTAAAAAATATTACAAATAAGCGAAAAGGAGAAAGGAGTGGCCAGAACAAATGGCAGCTTCCAGCACTTCAGAGATTTTTATATATATATATATATATATATATATATATATATAAATAACTTGACAGAGAGGGGCGGAGAGAAATGGTAGAGTGGGGAGAGGGTAGTGCAGGGAACAGGTCAGTGGCGTAGCGAATCTTGAGGGGGCCTCGCTGCAAAGTGCAAGGACTCGGGAGCTCTCAGGCCAGTGTACTGTGCTGGGGGGGGCCCCTTGACCTCACCCCCCCTTTTTTTTACGCCAGTTGAATGTGCAGGTTTGAGCAGTGAGGTCAGCTGGGGGTGATTGCGACGTACAGTGATGAGGGAAATTAAATAAATAATAAATGTTCCCTCGTCATCAACCATAGAAATCCCCTCCCCAACCAGCCCCACCTCTCTTACCTGCACGGGGTACAGCTGTAAGGTAAACGCCACCAAGCGGGAGTTGTTTCCAGTAGCGCACGGAGCAGACGGTACATGGAAAATGCGAAAGGTAATGAGGGGAATGCTTGCAATTACTCAACCCACTGGCAGTTGCTAGGGGCAGCATGCCATCCATCACTTTTTGTTTCATATAACTCCCTAAGTGACCATGGGCATGCACAGATGTGGGTCCTGTGATCACTGACCACTGGCACAAAGCTGCACCTAACTGAAGAGGCCCAGGAAGGCCAAAACTGGTCTTCGGTTGCTTGTGTTCTTGTTCAGAGAAGACCTGGCTTGGCAATTAAGGCTGGATTGCTCCCATTGGAACAGGACTACGATTGATTTGTATATGGCTGGGTCTAATCTGAGGTGGCATGTTGGGTGAGAAAACAATGGGATGGAATTCACCCCAAGCAATTGTTGTGTTTGTTTTAGAGCTCCAAGTGGCTAAAGGTATGGCCAGTCCCTTGTGCCACTAGAATCAAGATGCACCTGACTGCAGAGGCCCAAATACGCTGAAACCGGTCTTGGGTTGTTTGTGCTCGGTTTCATAGATGACCTGACCTGCGGTTTGGTCTGGACTGTTCCCAGTTTAGCGGGACCCAGGCTGATTGTCATATCATTGGGTCCAAACTGAGGTGGCATGGCGGGCTAAGACATGATGAGTTGAATTGTACTGCGGCAGAATGCTACCCCGAGCAATTACCAGTGGTTAGACTATTTGCAAGCATTCCCCCTGTCCCTATTTGTGTGTGATACTGCTACATATGCTGCGAATGTCTATAACAAGCATTTGTAATGCAATAGGTCTTGCATTTACGCGAGTTTAAGCTATTGGCATTGTAAATGACAATGTGTTTTACAAACCAAAACATTAAAAAAAGGCATTGTCATTTACAATGCCAATCGCTCAAACTCACGTAAATGCGAGACCTATTGCATTGCAAATGATGGTAGGCATCACAGACAACGGGAGGACGGGTAGGTGGGGAGAAGGCACGGACAGCGGGCAGGGAGAAGGAGACAGCATGGAAAACAGGAGGGAGGGTGGGGGGTAAACAAAGCACGACAACGTGAGGGAGGGGGGGGTAAAGAAGGAACCAAAGCACGATGTGCCTGCAGTAAGAGAAACTGAATAAAGAAAATAGGGCTCACAGTCTAAATAACACGTAGCATGTAACAGCCGAAGTAAAGGGGCCAGTCGCCATGGGTGGTGACAAATGACGAGGAGGCAGGACTAAGGAGGGACTAACAAGCCTACTAAGGAATCAGAAGCCAGCATTTAGGACAGACAATGACACAAGCTGATGGCAAATATGGGCGGAGAGTGTGCGGGCTTCTATTTGTTACTCCACCACAACAAGTCTTGGAGAGCAGAGCATGCATGCTGGCTCAGGCTCGACCTAAAAACCACTGAATCATCCCTGCTGCTGCGTATTATCTGCTGGACTATAAAACTCAGCATAAAATCAAATTGTCCATATCCCTCTATATATCTTTTGCAAACATGTAGTCACACCTATCCTAACATCATTCCTTGTTGGAAAGGACTAAGACAGAATACATAAATAACGGTACATTTACTGGAACAGGGTGGCACAGCCAGGACTCCTTAGACAGCAAGGAGTCAACGTAAATACTGGAGACTGTAAACACGCAGAGTAACTTGTACAAAATATTCTTTCATCATATGGGTTCAGAAGAAGCTTACAAGACCCTTATAATTCCCGCTTCAGTTCAATGAGATAACCCACATCTAGCAGACAATAACTTTAATTCCAAGACACCCAACAGCACCAAGAGGCAGTGCAAATGGTGGACAAATATGTTATGCAGAAAACAAATACCATAACATAACTCCATAGAATGCTACCTGCGCGGCTTCCCTGCTACTAAATGCTTGCCACCATATGCCATTTTCTCCACACCCAGCACAGCACCAAAGTCCACTGCACTGACAACATGTAACTCTCAAACTGCAGCTATACATCATGCTGCGTGTGCCAGACACTTTCAACATTACCACACCAACATCAGCATGTCCCAAATATGCACCTACATACATTTTCACAGCTGCTCAAAACCGTCAGCAGGCCACATCAATGGATTACGACTTCCAAAGTTGTACTGGCGGTGGACCGCAGCCTGCGACGGGGAACCGCTGTTCCCTGGCGGTAGCGCTGTGGAGGCCCAATGGAACATGCTGAGCAGGACTGGCACAGTCCCGCTGAGCATATTACAACTTCCTACACTGCCTGCCATTTCATGGCGAACTCCCCGCCATGAAAAGGCTGGCAGTGGAGGAAGAAAGGGGGCCCTATAGGGGCCCCAATGCCCCCAGCTATGGGGATGCATTCAAGGGGGCACAACATGTGCCCCCCTGTATGTTTGCACCCCAGTTTCAGCCTGACATGGATTTCACTGTATATGCTGAGCAGGAACATTTTTGCAGTTCCCATGGAGGGGCCTGTTTTGCTGTCACCACCATGGGAACGGTAAAAAGACCGTCCGCAGGCACGAGAAAAACTCGTAATCAGGCGGGCGGTCTTTGGGCGGATTTGGCGCAGCCGTGCCTGCGGGCAGCCGGTGCAACTGTGCCAAAGTTGTAATCAGCCTCTAAGATTTAGTAACTTTATTCCTTGATAAAGACATTACCTCTACCACCAGCTGTTAATATTGTTCAGTCCAGGTTTACTCCTTAAATGATCTCTCAATTGTGTTAAAAAGAGTACCCAAAACAAACCCAAATTAATACAGATTTCTGCTTCCAGATATCCATGTCCTACGTCAGGCTGCATCTCCCAATCCCCAGAGCAGGGAGAATGCCTTGATAGAGCTGAATACCTTTTATGGGGTATTACTTAACAGAGTTAAATATCCTTCTCGGTTCTCCATCTCTTTGGCTAACTTTAAGGAGTCAGCTACCAAGATCAAAGGCCTTCTCAAACCATTAACTTGTTAATAGATGGAGACCTTCTGCGCAATAGAACCTCAACGAGCATTGTGTTTTCATACCCTACGGGCTAAGTGCGTGCGATACTTCACACTCTGTTGAGGCAACTTGTTGAAGTGGATAGGGACAGAACAGGAACGGTCATGCTTTGGGGTCTAGAAATAAAAGATACTTCCCCTGTCCAGGTGCCGTTTTTTGTTTCACCATGGACCACTGTTATATATTGCTTTGTTAACATTACTCTTCAATTAATATTTGATAAATGCACATTACTATACAGATACATGACAGAGTAATAGTTCCAACTTGGTTGGAAAGTATAGCGCTAGGCTAGATATAATGTAGACTAGGACAGTGTGCTATAGGGCAAGCAAGGCTAAAGGCCAATGTTCAAGACACTAGTTACCTATCTGTAACAATAGCTTTGTAGCTTGAAATTCTAGATTCATATGCTGAGCAATATTTCGGCCATCCAGTGGGTGGGGCCTGGAAGCGTATGTATATAAACAAAATTTTAGCCTTGGATGTTGATCATTGGCAGAGTCTATGTGACTCATTGTAACGTCGAGCGTAAGCTCACAATACTCCAAATTGTAAACTCCATTTCTAAGCAAATCCTACATGCTATTACATTCAGCTGAATCTTTGGCTGTAGGCCACAAGGGTTCACTGACAGAATATCGACTTCAAAAATATAGATGAAAAAAATATCGAGGTAAAAATATAGAACGCAAAAATATAAACTCCTTATACTTAAACAGGTAAGTACAAACATATCGGAAAAACATATCAATGTCAAAAATATAGGTGTACAATATATTGATTTATATATATATATATATATATATATATATATATATATATATATATATAAAATATATCAAATAATACAATTATAAAAAATAGATTTAAAGTACATTTTAACAAATATAACAAATAAACGTAATTTAAAAGTTAACCACACATACATAATTAATATCTATATATATATTTACTTTAAAACAAACTGTTAATAAACTATTACTTTTAATTTATTTTATAATTTTTTAATTATATAAAATGTACAAATACCAGGTTGCCCTTCTTAGGTTGCCCTGCATGTAAACGCCAACACAGATGGAAATTCTCCTTCACTTATTGTAGGCAGCAAGCAGAGCGCATTTACCCCTCCAACAGAAGCGCCATACGCGTTTCGGGCTCCATGCCCTTGATCACTGGCTACATGCTCAAAAGTCCCAGCCGCTGTGTGGACTAAATACCATTCTGCCCGCCCCGTTGGGACTTCTTGCAGCAATGCTTTCTGGGTCAGGTAGTCCATAACATATCCATAGTGGGTGCTTTAGGGGCTTTGTGCATAAAACTGTTTTCCCCAAGTGGGTACTGTGGAGAGGAAACACCAAAGTACCTGCAATGTCCTTTACCTTCAATACCGGCTTTACATCTCCTCAAGCACCCGTATTGTCAGGCGCTACGGGCCACAGAATAAGCAGCGGGGCGTTCTGCGGCGAGGCGCGCCGCAATTTAATGTCCAAAACACCAGGTTGTCCTGCATGGAAACGCCAACATATATATATCCCACTCCAGTGAGTGTAACAGTAGGTAAAGTGTTGGATAGCGGAGAGGTAAAAATTACTATTCCGACTCCAATGAGTGCCACAGTAGGCAAAGTGTTGAATAGTGGAGGGGTAAAAACTACTATTCCCACTCCAGTGAGTGCAACAGTAGGGGAAGTGTTGGATAGTGGAGGGGTAAAAATTATTATTCCCGCTCCAATGAGTGCAACAGTAGGGAAAGTGTTGGATAGCGGAGGGGTAAACATTTCTATTCCCATTCCAGTGATTGCAACAGTAAGGAAAGTGTTGGATAGCGGATAGATAACATTTACTATTCCCACTCCTTTCAGTGCAACAGTAGGGAAAGTGTTGGATAGCTGAGGGGTAACAATTACTATTTCCACTCCAATGAGTGCAACAGTAGGGAAAGTGTTAGACAGAGGAGGGGTAAAAATTACTATTCCCACTCCAGTGAGTGCAACAGTAGGGAAAGTGTTGGATAGTGGCGGGATAAAATTTACTATTCCGCCGCGAATCAGTGCAACAGTAGGGAAAGTGTTGGATTGTGGAGGGGTAACAATTAATATTCCCACTCCAGTCAGTTCAAATTTAAAAACAAACAAAATATCAACAACAACAAAATATATAACAAGCATTTGCAATGCAATAGGTCTCGGATTATTAAAGTTTGAGCTATTGGTGTCGCATTATTTAGCAATGCCAATAGCTCAAACTTTATTTTTATAGGCGATCACGCGTTGTGTTGATGTGTGATTATTTTCAATCCATAGACATGCATAAGCAATGTTGTTATTCGTAAACCTGAGTCTTAACTATATTGAGTAATGATCACACGTTTAGAATAAAGTGGTTAATAAAAAAGCCCCAACGAGAACCTCATAATGATTCAACAATATCATGATGTTATGTATTAATCGTGAATCCATGCTTAAAGATATATAAAAACAGCGTTCATGCTCATGAAGCTTGCTTGTTGGTGTTTTTGTGGCGGTCATGCATAAAAAACAATCGACTAAGGCGTCTTTAAAGAGCCAACGGGACTCGCATTTGGGAACGGATATACGCACTGTTGTAGGTACTATATTCTAAAGTGTGTGGCTGGAGTACCCAAAGATGGTAAACATGGGGTGCCTACTGAAATAAAAGTCATTCAGTGAATGAGCGGTGTCACACATGTTATGTTTACAAATACATATATATATGTTATGTAGCTGAGTGTTATTCCCCATTTCATTAGGGAAATTCGCAAATGGCATTATATATCAATTCGTATACCACAGGATCTCGTTATTTAATGCGTGACAAAAATAACACTCAATACTGAGGCCCTGGTAATTGAGTCTTCACATGGTTATGGGTTTATTTGTGAGCCTCCACTTTGATTTCACGTGTGCAAACACAATGACTAGTTTTGCACATAGCGCTTCAACCTGCAGTGGTACCTTCTATGCACTTCAAAAAACATTGCTGGAAGGCTGAGTAGGCCTCTTTCGCTTTATCACTTGCAGGTTACACTAGATGTCATCAACAAGCGCTTAACTCGCTGAGTTATCTTGACTAGTGCCCCGCCGCCCCAAAACGTCTGAGATAGTATACCAGCGACGTGAAACGGTGCACAGAGAATAAAGTGAATTAAATTGAGAAAGTGGGTTGCCCGCATACGTAAGTCTGATATACAAGTATGTAGGTGTATAAGGGATAGGTGTTGAGTGAATTTGACTCTTAGTCTCTTTTTACACAATTATAGCACCGCCCCAAAATAATAACGCTCCCGTCCCCGCTACAATTACTCTCGGCAGAGGGTGAGAAGTACCTAGCCCCTGAGAGTTTGCGTTTCTGAACACAGTTTGCTGCGGCTTGAGGTATGCGTCTCTGTAGCTGGAGGAAGGGAGGGCAGGCGGGCGGCGGCAGGCAGGAGAGGGTTTCTTGTGCATGCCTGCAGACGGAGTGAGGCTGTTTGCAGGGGGCAGCAGCGGCGAGATAAACCAAATGAGACAAAATATTATTATCTATATACTGCTTCGAGTAAACACCTGAGAGCGACCATAGCTTGACTGGCAGAAGAATTGTTATGAGTAGGATGCTGCTTCAATGTCGCTCGCCAATCTGAGAGGGCACGAGGGAAAGGCAATGCAGCGCAATATAGGAACCTGAGTGGTGAGCCTCCATTGTTATTTGTTCAACCACGGTTAAAACATGAAGCGCAGCGTCTGTGAAGTGGAAAACGCTGTGCTGAAGAAAAAAAAAGGTAGGGGGCATGAATGGGGCATTTGCCGTCTCTATGCAACACTGACTCAGCCCATGATCACCCCACGGGCTGAAACATGAAGCGGGAAGAATGGCAGCAACAACAGGAAGGAGGGGACAGAAGGGAATATGCAAAATAGACGTGGGCGAGCTTCGCCATGCAGAACAAAAAAAGCATGGAAGCCGCCATGCTTAAAGATTGCTGAAGGACTAAAGCGCGGAGTGCTATGCTGATCAAGGGAAGCACAGGAAGTTTAAATCAAGTGGCGCGCACGTCACACGTGTGTGGGCACAATCATAGCTCCTCCCACGGCCTATTGGTGTCGTTTACGCGCTTGGTGCGCGTAATAGACACCAATAGGCCATGGGAGGAGCTATGCGCGTGCTTCGGGCCAATTGCATGCAGTCTTTTACAATAAGACACACGCAAAGGCCAATGGGGGAGCTGAAAAGGAAACTCATATGCACGAGCGTGTGGGATTCCTAGCGCAGCTCACAATGCCCCTTTTTTGATTACAATAGGTCACGCAACTTGCGTGAGCACTGCTAAGCAGTGCACCGCAGGTCGCGAGACCTATAAAAACAAGTACATAAATAAATATATAAATATGTTAAAAATGAAAATACACATGTATTTAATGTTAAAAATTTTAAAAATAAAAACATAATATAAATACATACAGATATTATTTTATATAAACCCCAAAAAAATTCAAACAAATATTTTTAAATTAGAAACTATTTATAAACAAAAACATTATTACATACATTTAATATTGTTATTTCCTAACCTATAACACCACACAATTCAGAACCCACATCTAAATTTAAAACAAAACATTGCTTCCATAATTAACATAATTACCAATCAAACAAATATTATTAATTAAAAACAAATTAAAACTCATAAAAATGATTTAACTTTTCACACTTTATCACTATAGTCCCCACAACCTACAGCTAAAATTAAACTGTAAAAAAAGTAATTACACAATACACAATTACACATAATTTACTCCCCACCCTTTACCCCATGAACGTAAAACCCACAAACAAAAAAATTAAATACACAATTTCCTTATTTAAATATCAAGTATTATTAATGAACAACTAATTAATAATTAAACAAATTACTTCCCAAGCTTTACCCCTATAAACCCCACAACTCGCACCTAAAATTAATTACACAATTTCCATCTTAAATTTTCAATTTATTACTATTAATTAACAATTAATTATTAAATACTTAAACATAAATTACTTCCCACTCAATACCCCTATAAACCTAAAAAAATTACACCATTACCATAATTAATTACCAATTAATTAAGAACCATTTAATAATTAATTTATAATAAACTACTTTCCACAATTAACACTATTAAATCTCAATTAAATAAATATTAATAAATACAAAATAAATGAGTAGTTTCTTACCTGTAACTCCAGTTCTGTAGTAGGTGTATCTCTGTTATAGTCATAATCTAGTGAATAGTCCCGCCCATGTGCGTGGACCCCGGAGCAATCAAAAATAATCTCTTATGCTGTCTTCTTTGCAGTCCTGCATAGACACTTAAGAGAAAATCAAGACAAATAATGCAGCCTAACACTTCTAAGGCTACAAAGGCCACCCCTTCATCTAAACAGTGAAAAGGATAGCCTACAATGTCAGATTTTACACATTTTTTACCAAGGTTCCTTCATAGAGAAAACTCCCCTTCACCAAAATCCTTGAAATGATAGAGAGGAAGGGTTGGACAGAAAAGCCCCCATAGGCTGCCATTATGTGTCTGGAAAAAGGATACCGTGCCTTTAAGGAACTCTCCAGAGACCCTCAGTATCCCAGTATGCACAGCCAAAGTCCTTTTACTTTCAGTTCTTTTTGAAGGTGTATAAAGCAAGGCCTGTAGCATACATTAAAGTACCATTTTCTCCACCGGGGAGGAGGGCAGGCACTTATGACTACAACAGAGATACCCCTACTACAGAACTGGAGTTACAGGTAAAGAAACTACTCCTTCTGTAGTAGGGAATCTCTGTGTATAGTCATAATCTAGTGAATAGAATGGCAAGTCCATCCCAAAAAACCAACCCGGCGGTGGAGAAAAAACAGACAACACCTCTATTGTGCAAACAGATTTCTCAATTAAGCCTGCCCAACCTGAGCATCTGCTCTGGCATCAGAGTCCAGACAGTAATGCTTAGCAAAGCTGTGGACCGACTTCCAAGTGGCAGCCCTGCAGATCTCTGCAATGGGAACATTACGAAGCAAAGCTGTTGTAGCTGCTTTGCCTCTGGTAGAATGAGCCTTAGGCTTACCCTATAAGGTCTTGTTAGCTTTCTGATAACATAACTGGATACAGGACACAATCCACCTTGAGATGGACTGTTTTGAGGTAGCGAGACCAGTCCTGACCGACCCATAATTGACAAACAATTGGTCTGACCTACGAATGTCCTTGGTCTTATCCAAGTAGAATTTCAACACCCTTCTGACATCCAGGGAATGGAGAGACCTTTTCGCTGGAGTGGAAGGATTCTGGAAAAACGTAGGTAAAGTTATAGTCTGATTGACATGGAAATCAGAAATCACCTTAGGAAGGAACTTAGGGTGAGTACGCATCACAACCTTAGCAGCATGAAATACAGTATAAGGTTCTTGGCAACACAATGCCTGAATTTCACTCACCCTGCGGGCCGATGTAATGGCCACAAGGAAGGCCGCCTTCCATGACAAGTGCTGCAGAGAAGCCTTATGGATAGGTTCAAAAGGCTCCTTCATCAACCTGGACAGCACCACATTCAGCTCCCATGATGGTGAAGGACGCCGAACAGGAGGAAACACTTTCTTCAATCCTTCCAAAAAATCTTTAATCACAGGGATCTGAAAAAAGGATGTCTGTGAAGGGCATTTTCTATACGAAGTTAATGCTGCGAGGTGAACCTTAATCGAATGAAAACTAAGGCTAGACTGAGCCAAATGCAAAAGGTATGGAAGAATGACATCTTCCTTGCAGGTCGTCGGATCATAGTTCTTGGAATTGCACCAGATGCGGAACCTCTTCGACTTGTAGGTATAGGAAGTCCTAGTGGAAGGTCTCTTAGCCTCCTTAAGTATAGTCATGCAATCGTCGGGAAGATTCAGGTATCCATATTGCACTATCTCAGGAGCCATGCCGCCAAACTCAACGATGAGAGGTTGGGGTGCACCATCTGCCCCCCGAACTTCGTGAGAAGGTCCGGCCAACACGGCAGCCACATGTGGGGTAGGAGACACCGGTGAAGCAGGTCCGTGAACCACCACTGTCGGGGCCACTCCGGAGCAATGAGGATCATCCGTGCTCTGGACTGAGACAGCTTGATGAGTACCGCCGGAATCAGGGGAATGGGTGGAAAAGCGTACAGAAAGCTATTCGACCAGCTGATCCATAGCGCGTTCCCCAGAGTCCCAGGTTGGTAATACCTGAAGGCGAAGTCTCTGCATTTTCTGTTTTCGGCGGTGGTGAACAGATCCACGTCCGGAATGCCCTATCTGTCGAAGATAAATAATAATAATAATAATCCACATTTGTATAGCGCACAATCACCCGTTAGGGTCTCTAGGCGCTGGGGGGCCGTCGGGAAGATTAAGCAAGCTATTGCCCAGAGTCGCATGGTGCTGGGCTAACCTGCCGCCGGAGCCGGGGATCGAACACTGATCCCCAGATTCCAGCGTCAGTCGCCCTGGCCGCGGCGCCACACCTCTCCCATGTTTCCTAGCACTTCGTCGTTTAGAACCCACTCGTGGTTTTCTTGCACCAGCCTGTGGAAAAGTAAATTTTGCCATGTTGTATGTGCCTACGTGTTCCCCATCCTATGCTATATGTGCATGATCGATATGCATATGTATCCCCTTATGATCGATTAAAGACGCAATTATAGTTGTGTCCAACTCTAGTATGCCAGTTTCCAGTTCTCGTAAAAGCAACGAGTATTAGGCCTATGTTGCCACGTTTTACAGTGTGCACGTTAAATTCATTGAATTATCCCCGTTCCTAGGCCTCAAAAGGGCCCGGACACCAGATTCAAGCTCCAGTCTCCTGAACCCTCTCCGAGGAGCGATGCAGCCCCCACCTGCATCCCTGACCCTTCACTTACTTCCTGCAGCGCGGCCCGGCCTGGATCTGCCTGCCTGTCTGCCAAGAGTATGTTATGCTTCTAGTTATCAGTTCAGCCCTCCTTCTCTGCATTCCTAAGCTACTGAATCGTATCAATAGTTTTCAGCCAGGGTCTAGCCTTTCTGTCTCCACGTAAGAGACATACTGTATTATATTCATAGAATATTCCTAGCACACGCAATACATGTAGAATAATGCATGCACCAGTCTTAGTGTCAAGTAGCCTTTGCCCTGATAACTTTTGGATTCTATCAACATGTACTCCAAACACCAGATACCAGATATGCTATAGGTACATGTCGTCCTGACACCGCAGACTTTAGTCTCCTCTTCTAGCGCAGAAGTCATAGTCCCCAGTTCTCCCTGGTAACACGTCATTGCCCGTTTGTGCGCACCACTAGGTTAAAGGTCCCAGCTGCTCGAGTAGCCCCCTCCATGTTTCCGCCCCATTCATGACACTTCTGTGACGTTCATACCACATGTTTCAGTGTACACCCTGTATACGCCTTCTTTCTCCACCCATGCCTTCTTATCTTACGTTTGTCATAAGTTACGCCTACTGTATGTAATGTAATTATAATGTATTTCTATATATACTGTATACTGTTAATGTGATGTGGCCCTTTTCTTGCCATCTCTCCCCTACCCCGGCGCTGCAGCTGCCTTCCTTCCTTCCTGTTTTATTTCAGGCTGTCCCGTTCCAGTCCCTTCCTTTTTGCCTGAATAAATCCTTTTGAGTCGGACACATCGGATCCTGCCTCTTATTTATTGAGCTATCTGTTATTGTTAATATAATCAAAAATAGTCCCGGTATTATTTATTTATATACCACATAATGGCGCCCGAATAGGGACGAGCCCCTTCCTCACGCGCTGGCGATGCCACGCAGGCCCCCTGACCCTCTACAGCCGTGACGGAACTCTACTGCGCACCGGCAGATATTTCTGCTTCAAGTCTCCCTCAGGCCCACGGAGGAGACGGAAACTGCGGTCCGACATCCAGACGAAGCGGTGTGGAATGCGGTTCGTCCCGACCAGAGCCCAAGCCGAGAGAGCAAGGTCCGAGGTATCCGGAGGCCCACCTGTAACCGAAGTTTCCGAAGTTTCCGAAGTTCGTAGTCCGACGTCGTAGCAGTCCAGTCCAGTCCGAGGCCTTCCAGTTTCTGCTTTCCCGGTGAGTACCGTCACAGGGGGGTATCTAGACAGGAGCATTAGTTTGTTCCTGGTCCGATGGGTTTGGGTACGCAGATCCAGCACGAAGTATCCACCTAGGTGGGTACGGGTCCTGACGTGTCTCTTTATGGGACCGGTATGTTCTGTACTGTTTTAGCAGTGCATCCAGTAATTCTAGTAAGTTTTGTTCTCGAGAAATTCATGTGTTCTGTTTTCAGTGTATCAGGTAGTATTCTGTTCGAACTGTTATTCATGTATTTTTATGTCGTGGTATGAGAGTTTTGTTCGCTATATTATTACTGTGATTATTGTGTATTGTATTTCAAGTGTATCAGTGAAATGCCTCTGTTCTCGAAGTTACGTCAGTTAAAGACCAGAAAAGGGTTACTCGAAGAAGCAGTTCCTGTCCCTCCTAGGGACAGTCCAGGACATTTTATGTATCACAAGCATGGCTTAGATGCCATAATATATCTAGACTTGTGGGCGGACTATACCAAGGAATTAGAAGAGAAATATAGATGGCCCGTATCAGGTACATGGGATGCCGAGTGCATCATGCGAGTAGAAGAAGCATTATGGAAAAAGAAAGCAAGACAGTCCCAGAAAGATGCCATCGAGTTATGGCGCAAAGAATCTCATAAAAGAACCGAAAAAGAATACAGAAAGACAGAATTAAGTAGGGAATCCGCAGAAAAAGCCCAAGAAAGGGAATTAATCGAAGAAGGTGAACGAGTTAGAGCAGAACAGTCAGACAGACAGAGAAATGCCCTTATTAAGGGTATGTATCCTCTTCTTGCCGAGGGCTTGCCAAAAGCAACCCCGGAAGCACCCTGTAATTTCCCGCCGCCATTAGTCCCGATTAAGCTACGTCATAAACCGACCGCAGCTGATATTTTTCTTTCGTCCTATTTGGATGATACAGTCCCAGAATATACAAATCCTATTCTGCCTGCTCCCGTTAATAATGTAATTCCTGCTCCTCCAGCCGCTGGTCCCGTGGGTCCAGTTAATGTTACAGCACCTGTTACAGCACCCCCCGGCCCAGTCCACAGTACATGTACCCGCTTTTCCAGTCACTTTACCAGCACGTACAGTATATACCGACGACTCTAGTTTAGGAGCCGCGGGGGGAGATTCTCCTCGTACCCCGCCTCAACCCAGACGTCTGACGCTGCATGAACTAGCGTTACAGCGTACGCCAAAAACGACTACATACGTCGATATCAAGCGAGCACTTACTGAATGTCGTTATGATCCAGTTCCAGGCGATGGCCACATGGTCATATATTCATTACGTTTAAGAAGGGTTGTCGGCTTTTTGGACACCCTGCCTGATATGAGAGACCATCTAGACAGAATATATCGTTTTATCCGTACAGGAGTGAATCCAGAAAGTATTCACGAAGCCATGGTTCAGAGAAAAGTCGAGACTCAGCTCATGATTTTAAAGTTTTTGATTAACTGTTTAATTAGGGAGCAGGATTGTCCGGAAAAAGATCAAGAAGAAATGAAAGTCCTGACCAGGTGGAGTGACAATATAGCCGAGGGAAGACACAAGACACAAAACTGCATAGAGAGTATGTACAAGAAAATTCGTAGGGAAATCATAAAGATACACGAGAAACGAGAAGCAAAACAAGCAACCGAGAAAGAAGATGACTCTTCTACTGAAGAGGTAGACGACGAGAATCCCTCCAGAATAGCGTATGTAGGTAGAACTAGACTTTCCGACAGACATTCACGTCCAGATTACAAGAAAGCAGTTCCTCCTCCAGCACCAGAACAGTGTTCTCTTGAGCAAGTATTCCAAGCTACCGATCATATTCTGAAATCGCGAATAGGTTATAGCGAGCTCAGTACCATGCATGAACAAGAACTAGCCCGATCAGCGGTCCGGTGGACTACTGATTCTACCACTTTTCCAGACGAAATAGTGGCCCAAATGTTTCTGAAACTGCCCCCAGCCGAGCAGCGACTGGTGGGTATGTATATGATCCAGCACCTCATTACACTGTATGAGGAACAACATTCTGATCCAGGTCCTCTACATGATGTATTGAACGAGTTACTCCAGTACAGATGGAAAGGTCTAGGTACCGATTTAATTAGCGTCATTCTAGAACAGCGCCACAAATACCGAACGTTTCTGAATCCACATTTTGTTCACGTCTCACCCCCAGAAAGTAAGTCCTTCTACATAGACAGACAGAACCCGTTACGAGAAGTACATCCAGTCAAGAAAGAGGGTGGTGGTCTAGAACGAGTATTTGTTTACACCCCCATCACAAAAATGGAACTCTTAGAAATGAAGAAGTTAATTCCCTGTCACGATAAAGATCCAGCAGGGTTCCACCGTGAATTAAAGGATATGCTCCGTATGGGAGAATACACGTACCCTGATATCATTAAAATGTTAAAGGTCCTGTTGCCTGCGGGCATATATGAAAAACTAAAAGAAAAAGAATGGGAGGTGGGAGAGAAAAAGATAGATTGGACAGCTCTAGAAGCTGAAGATAATTCACGAGTACCAGGTACCAGTCTTGGGGATAAAGCTAAAGAATTGCCCGAGTTATTAATACAAGTCTTGCCAAGATTATTAGCCACGAAAAAGGAAGATTGGGATGCCATCTCAGCCTGTAAACAGAAACAAGACGAAGATACTAGTGATTTCTATTCTAGATTTGAAAAATGTTTTATTATTAATAGTGGTCTAAAAACAAGTAGTGAATCATACCCTCATCTTTTTGTTACCAAACTAGTCGAGAATTCAAGTCCACAAGTTAAAAATCGAATTCTGAAAGTCGAAAGTACCTGGCAAGCTAATTCTCCGTCACAGATGCTTCAAATGCTCCAGTACCACCAGAACAGAATCAGGGAAGAGCAGGAACACGAAAGGAGACGTATGAAAGACACGAAAATGAAAGTATTAGTTGCACAGTCTGTTCCACAAGACAGTCAGAAGAGGGGTCCGAATCAAGCCAGTCATCCTGCAGTTCCCGTTAAAGGGACATGCAATTACTGTAAACAGCCAGGTCATTTTATAAACGAATGTGCAGTTCTGAAACACAACATAGCTACTGGTAAAACTAAAGAAAGACCATGCCCGCCAAGACAAGAACAAGTTTCACAGACTTCCCAGCCACCACAGAATGCACAACAGACAGTTACAGCACCGCAGCCTATCGCTGCAACACAGCATGTTACACAGCAGATGTACCAGTATGCACAGTCAGAGTATCCAGATTATCAGCCATATTCATGAAACAGCCTAGAGAGGGAGGTAGGCTTGCCTCTCATCGAGATACCTGTAGATCAAGAGGGTCCCTATGTACACAGTCAAGTATTAGGGAAAGACAGAAAGTTTCTGATTGATACAGGGGCAAGTAGGACTACCATCAGTCATGACGAGGTTCCAGGGGCTCCACTCTCAGGCTCTAGAAATGTTTCCCTTGGATTTTCAGGAAAGCCTATTGTTAATGAAATATCGAAACCAGTTACTCTAGAGGTTGGTCCATTGTCCCGACCTACAGATCTGTTACTAACGAAATCTTGTCCAGAAAATTTGTTAGGCATTAAAACGTTAAAAGAATTAGGAGCAGTCATATGCTGCTCCCCAGAAGGGGTCCGCCTGTTCCTCCGAGATTTCAAAGGTCATTATGTATTACGTGATTTTGATCCAAGATTATTGAATGTACCACAGCATTTATGGGCGCAAGGTCCAACTGATGTAGGTTGTATGCATATCACACCCCATCGTGTGACTCTGAAGCAAGGTGTTGTTCTACCACGAATCAGACAGTATAAATTGCCACCTGAGGCTGTAGCAGCCTTATCCAAAATTATCGATGAACTTATTGCCCAAGGAGTGGTTGTAGAAACTGACTCCAATGTATGTAATTCTCCTATCATTCCAGTCCTGAAACGTACTGACCCAAATGCACCTCCAGTTTATCGATTAGTGATTGACCTTCGAGAACTTAATAAATGTATTATACCACAGTACCCAGTAGTCCCAGATATTTCTTCCCTACTGACAGCCATTGATTCTGAAGCCACGTTCTTTACAGTTATCGATCTCAAGAACGCTTTCTTCAGTGTCCCCATTCATCCAGACAGCCAGTTCCTTTTCGGATTCTGTTTAAATGGAAGAAGCTATAAATTCACACGAGCACCTCAAGGTTTCACAGAAAGTCCTAGCATTTACAGTCAAGCACTTAAAAGACAACTAGACAATATTCACATGCCAACTGACACTGCCCTGCTCTAGTACGTCGATGATCTACTGATCACAGCCCGTTCTGAACGTGACTGCGAGCCTGCGTCACTTACAGTCCTGTATTTTCTGGCCGAGATGGGGCACAAGGTGTCCCCTTCCAAACTACAATTCTGTGTCCAGTAAGTGGTCTACTTGGGACACTTACTGTCCAAGAGGGGTAGGCAGTTGACACCTGACCGTATCCAGTTAATAGCACGTCTTCCACAGCCCAAGACACAGAAGGAGGTACGAGCTTTTATCGGCCTCACTTCTTACTGCAGACAATGGATTCCTCAGTATGCATTTCTAGCCAAGCCACTGATACAGTTAACGACACAGGAGGCAGCCGTATCGACTGTCCTCCCTTGGACCCAGGAACATACACTTGTTTTTAATGAATTAAAGAAAGCTTTATGCCAAGCACCTGTTCTAGCCACACCGAACTACAGTAAGCCTTTTACACTTTTTGTTACAGAACGTGATGGTACTGCATTATCTGTTCTCACACAAGATCAAGCAGGACAATACAAGCCCTGTGCTTATTTCTCTAGCACATTAGATCCAGTGGCCCAGGCTCTCCCTGCGTGCCTCAAGTCAGTTGCAGCCACAGCTCTAGCTATCAGACAAAGTGATTCCATAGTGTTAGGACACTCCCTGACAGTACAAGTTCCACACTCCGTGGAAGTTCTTTTAAACCGAACACAGACTCAGCACTTGACAATTGCACGTTTAACAGGTTATGAACTGACACTGTTCCAGCCACACATAGAAATCAGACGCTGCAACATTTTAAATCCAGCTACACTGTTACCGTCAGTTACTTCAAATCCTGCCACACATGACTGTGTGGAAGTTGTTAACACTATGACAAAGCCAAGACAAGATCTGACAGATATTGCATTACCTGATCCCGACCTGACACTTTATGTGGATGGTTCATGTATGAGAACAAGTACAGGAGAACTAGTAGCCGCGTATGCAGTGACTACTGACACCGAAGTTATAGAAACACATCGTATTGACACCCTGTCTGCTCAAGCAGCAGAGCTAGTCGCTCTGACTCAAGCCTGCATACGTGCCAAGAACCTAAAAGTAAATATATACACAGATTCACGTTACGCATTCGGAGTCGTACACGACTTTGGAGTGCTCTGGCAGGAGAGAGGTTTCATGACTTCTCATGGAACCAAGATCCAGCATGGTCTCCTTATTCAAGCTCTGTTAGATGCAATACATTTACCGACAGCTATCGCTATCATGAAGTGCAAGGCACATACGAAAGTCACTGACATCATTTCCCAAGGTAACGATCTAGCAGATCGAACAGCCAAGCTCACAGCTCAAACTCCAGACATTCCAGTTAACACGGCACTGACACACATTCCAGAACAGACTACTTGTATGACAGTTAAGGACCCTACACAGGATGTCATAGACATACAGTTACATGCTACTCCCGATGAAATCAAGAAATGGTCCGAACAAGGAGGGGTCCAGACAGATCAAGGATGGTTGACGAAGGGAAAAGCCACATGGTTTCTCCCCGACTCTATGGTTCAAATCATTATTAACACCGCACATAGTCCAGCACATTTAGGAGAAAAAGCCATGTTAGACAGTATTCAGAACCTTTGGTTCAACAAGCATTTACGAGCAGCAGCCAAGCAGAAAGTACGTACCTGCATGATATGTTGTCAGTTCAATCCAGGTAAAAGTGTCCCGGTGGAACAAGGTGGATTCCATCCTCCTGACCACCCTTTTGAAGTCCTCCAGATGGATTATATTCAGATGGAGCGATGTCGAGGTTTCAAGTATGTCCTCGTAGTTGTATGCGCTTTGTCCAGGTGGACAGAAGCATATCCAGTCCCAGATTACACAGCTGCGACCACTGCCAGGCAGTTGGTTCGTGAGTTCTTTCCCCGCTATGGATTACCTAGGGTCGTGTATTCAGATAACGGCCAGCCATTCTCCTCCGAGCTCATGAAACAAGTTTCCCTTCTGTTAGGGTACCAGTGGAAGTTCCATTGTGTACGCCATCCTGAAGCAGCCGGTCTCGTAGAGAGACATAACCAGACTTTGAAAATCCGCATTGCGAAAGTATGTGCCGAGAAAGGTGTAGATTGGATAGTAGCACTGCCAGTTGCCCTTTTTTATATGAGAATGGTTGCTCACTCCCGTTCAGGTCTATCTCCCTACGAGATAGTATTTGGCCGCCCCCCTAACATGTGGGGTACACCTAGACCCCGTAGTATTACCGATATTGACAGTAATATGTTGACAGATTACCTTGCCTCCTTGATGTCTGCACTACAATCTTGTCGTTCACAGGTTGCCGCTGCATTTCCAGACAACACCGAGGTGAAACCGCATGAAGTCGTTCCGGGGGATTTCGTTTTGGTTCGCAATTTTGGTCGTTCAAGTCCGCTGGAGCCCCGTTGGAAGCAGCTCCGTCTTGTCCTCCTTACCACCAGGACTGCAGTAAAGCTGGAAAATCGTAAAGGGTGGCTACATATGAGCCACGTTAAAAAATTCCATGGACTGAAACCTAAAACATTTCTCAAGGACTGCCCCGCTCTTAAGAACTGTCCAGACTATGAATATAAAATTCCCCTGTTAGAGAAAACTCCGCAGCAGGAGTATAAAGCAAAATTGCGGTCTAGTAAAGTAAGTCAGCCAGTTTAATTGTCTAAGTCCCTCTCGGGTGAAACGGTTAGACAGGTTCCTGACATGTATGAGACAGACCCACACAGTGAGAGAGTTAGTCAAAACTCTAAGAAATGTATTATAGTTCTATTCTTTTTATTGTTCCTAAGTCTTATGGTTACATGCATAAGTTATGCTTTACATTTATGTTTTCCTATTTTACATGTGCATATGTTTTCTAATGTTACAGTAGAGCACACATTTAGTGATCTGCCTCCTCACGAGTTATCCTATCGTCTTGCTATGCGTAACAACACTTTTATCCGAATGTTGCATTATTCACACCAGACCAGCAATGCCACTAATTGTTGGGTGTGTGGTCGACTCCCCCCTTTCCAGACACCGAAGGGAGTTCTGCCACTCTTTCCTTATCCATTTTCACATAATGGTTCGTGTGGAGCATGGTCCATGTTAACGTCATCCTCAACTGATATGTCCCTTCTGAATCAAACATGTTTCCCAGACAAGCAAGGTCTTACCCATAGAACAGGGTTAGATCTAGAAAATGAAGTATATGATTTAGGTAATTATTCCTCGAATTTCATGGTCCTGAATGTCCAGTCCGATACTACTCCAGATTTGCCTGCTATTTCAGTACTACCAGTCAAAGGCAAATTATGTGTCAGAAAGAATGGTTCCGCACATGTAGGACATAGTGATTGTACTACTGTGGTCCAGTATAGTGATAGTGGGAAATCTATTTTCAAAGCCTCACGTCATTCTTATTTTGTTTGTGGTCAGACCGCACATGTTCGTCTACCCCTCGATTGGGATGGAACATGTTACATTGCCTTCCTACTGCCACCAGTTTTTCTAGCCCCATCTGATTATCATAGAAACACGCATCTAGTACACCTTAGACATAGAAGAGAGACTGAGTCCCCAATTGTCGATCAAACTGAAACTGCTCTAGAACAATATCAAGACTTCAATAAAGGTTTCTTTTTCTTTATAGGTCCTGTCCAGAATAGTAAGTTAATATGTAGGTTAACCAGAACCCTTGAAGCAGTAGTGAATGAGACTACTTCCGCTCTAGGTAACTTGACTGAAGAGCAATCTGCTATGCGTTTTGTCGTGCTCCAAAATCGTCTCGTTCTTGACGTCATACTGGCCGATAGAGGAGGAGCATGTAGAGTCATCGGATCTAGTTGCTGCATTTTCATTCCTAATAACGCGCCGTCTGTTTATTCAGCTATAACCAGACTTCATAAAATTGCCCATCAGTTACACCAGAATCCAGGCACCTGGACATGGTCCGGTTGGCTCTGGAGTATCATATCTGCCTGGGGATGGAAAGTATTGTCATTCCTAGGTATAGCAGTAATGATCATATTCAGTTGCTGCCTCTGTTTACAATGTGGCCCTGCGATTTGCGGCATGTGTGCTACCTCTTGTATTCCTAGTCCTAAATCCCGTTCCAAGACAATTCGAGACGAGCAAATGATGCTATATGAACAGATAGATGGTATCATGAATATAGATGTTTCCTGATGGAAACGTAGGGCACAAGGAGGGAATGTGGAAAAGTAAATTTTGCCATGTTGTATGTGCCTACGTGTTCCCCATCCTATGCTATATGTGCATGATCGATATGCATATGTATCCCCTTATGATCGATTAAAGACGCAATTATAGTTGTGTCCAACTCTAGTATGCCAGTTTCCAGTTCTCGTAAAAGCAACGAGTATTAGGCCTATGTTGCCACGTTTTACAGTGTGCATGTTAAATTCATTGAATTATCCCCGTTCCTAGGCCTCAAAAGGGCCCGGACACCAGATTCAAGCTCCAGTCTCCTGAACCCTCTCCGAGGAGCGATGCAGCCCCCACCTGCATCCCTGACCCTTCACTTACTTCCTGCAGCGCGGCCCGGCCTGGCTCTGCCTGCCTGTCTGCCAAGAGTATGTTATGCTTCTAGTTATCAGTTCAGCCCTCCTTCTCTGCATTCCTAAGCTACTGAATCGTATCAATAGTTTTCAGCCAGGGTCTAGCCTTTCTGTCTCCACGTAAGAGACATACTGTATTATATTCATAGAATATTCCTAGCACACGCAATACATGTAGAATAATGCATGCACCAGTCTTAGTGTCAAGTAGCCTTTGCCCTGATAACTTTTGGATTCTATCAACATGTACTCCAAACACCAGATACCAGATATGCTATAGGTACATGTCGTCCTGACACCGCAGACTTTAGTCTCCTCTTCTAGCGCAGAAGTCATAGTCCCCAGTTCTCCCTGGTAACACGTCATTGCCCGTTTGTGCGCACCACTAGGTTAAAGGTCCCAGCTGCTCGAGTAGCCCCCTCCATGTTTCCGCCCCATTCATGACACTTCTGTGACGTTCATACCACATGTTTCAGTGTACGCCCTGTATACGCCTTCTTTCTCCACCCATGCCTTCTTATCTTACGTTTGTCATAAGTTACGCCTACTGTATGTAATGTAATTATAATGTATTTCTATATATACTGTATACTGTTAATGTGATGTGGCCCTTTTCTTGCCATCTCTCCCCTACCCCGGCGCTGCAGCTGCCTTCCTTCCTTCCTGTTTTATTTCAGGCTGTCCCGTTCCAGTCCCTTCCTTTTTGCCTGAATAAATCCTTTTGACTCGGACACATCGGATCCTGCCTCTTATTTATTGAGCTATCTGTTATTGTTAATATAATCAAAAATAGTCCCGGTATTATTTATTTATATACCACAAGCCTGCTAAGTGCGTCCGCCTGAGCATTCTGCACACCTGGCAGATGGGTAGCCGTTATCGTCAGTCCCCTGGCTAGCAGCCAGTGCCAGATAGCATGTGCTTCTTGTGACAGTGTACGCGATCTCGAGCCCCCCTGCTTGTTGAGGTAATACATTGTGGTCGTATTGTCCATCTGTACAAGCAAGGAATTGGTCTGGAAGGACGGATGAAAGGCCTTCAGTGCCAAGTGAACAGCTTTGAGTTCCAGGAAATTGATGTGATACGTGGATTCCGCCAGGGACCACGTTCCCTGGATCTGTAGATGGCCTGAATACGCTCCCCAGCCATGGAGAGAAGCATCCGTGATGATAGTCTGAATGGGGATGTCCTTGTGGAATGGAACCTCTTTGAGGAGGTTCTCTGCTGAGCACCACCATCTCAGGGACTGTTGAGCGTGAAGGGACAGCCGGATCCTGTCGTCCCAGCTCCCCCGCTTCTGGTCCCACTGATCCTCCAGACATTCCGACAGCGGCCTCATGTGGAGGCGTGCATGTGGCGTGAGGAAGATGCAAGAGGCCATCGACCCCAGTAGAGAAGACACCATCCTCACTGTCGTAGATGGAACAGCTATGAGAGCCTGAGTCTTCCAAAGGATCGATAAGCGTCGCTCCTCCGAAGGAGACACGCTTGCTAAAGAGTATCGATGGAGGCTCCCACGTACTGTAGGCACTGGACCGGAGTCGGAACAGACTTGGACATGTTTATGTGCAACCCCAGCTGGTTCAACAGAACGGGCGTCCTGTTGAAGTGCAATTGTGCTTCCTGGAAGGTGGAGGCTTTGATCAACCAGTCGTCCAGGTACGGGTAGACAAACACCTTGTTCTTTCTCAGGTGAGCCGCCACCACTGCCATGCACTTTGAAAAGGTTCTGGGAGCAGACTTCAGTCCAAACGGTAGTACGGTGTACTGATAGTGATTTGTGCCGACCAGAAATCTCAGGAACATCCGATATTTCCATGCAATGGGCACATGGAAGTACGCATCTTGCAGATCTATAGCGCAAAGCCAGTCTCCTCTTTGCAGCTGAGGATAAATCTGGTGCAGAGACAGCATGCAAAACTTCTCCCTGAGAATCCATTTGTTTGCTTGTCGCAAATCCAGAATGGGCCTGAACTTGTTCTTGTCCTTCTTGTGCACCAGGAAGAACCAAGAGTAAAGACCCTTCCCCTTTGAGACAAAGGGACGTCTCCCACCGCCCTTTTTCTTAATAAGGTATCGGCCTCCGCTTGGCACTCGCGCAGCTGGAACTGCGAGAAAACCAGTGGAATCTCTGGAGGAGGGCTGATGAAACGAAGACTGTATCCATTGCAAACAATATTCAGCACCCACTTGTCCCGAGTAATTTTTCTCTACTCTGCTAAGTAATTCTGTATGCTTCCCCCTACCGGAGCGGGTAACGGAAGAGGGGGAAGTAACATCTCAGGGCTTAGACCCGGCCGGGCCCTTGTTCCGCGAGGAGGACTGCTGTCTGCCTCTGCCCCTCTGGCGCTTCTGGAATGGCTGCCGCTGGTACTGCTGCTGTTGTTGCTGTTGACCAGCTTGACGACCCTGCCCTCGTCTTTGCGAACCATACCGCCTCTGGAACGGACGGAAGGACTTCTTCTGCTCTTTTGGTTTCTCCAAACCAACGGCTTCAAGTGTCTCTACCTTTGCCTTCATGCGGGCCATCTCCTCATCCGCATGTGACCCAAAGAGAATCGAGCCAGAGAAAGGTAAATTAGCAACACTCTGTTGCCCCTCCGGTTTTAGAGATGTAAGGCGCAACCAGGCATGTCGTCGTAAATTGATGCCATGGCAGTAACCATGAGCCGCCAGGAGAGAGGCGTCCGCCGCAGAGCTGATGACCTGGTTGGAGACCATCATACCCTCATTCAAAATTTCCTGGAAGTCTTCTCTCCTATCCCTCGGGAGTAGCTCCTGGATTTGCTGCAGGGACTCCCACAAGGAGCGGTCGTAACGACCCAAGAGCGCCGAGGCCCTCGCCGCTTTCATGGAGGTGGCCGCCGTCCCGCAGACTTTTCGTCCAGCTGAGTCCATCTGACGGCTTTCCTTATCCGGAGGCACCGTAGAAGACGGGGCACTAGCATGCTGCTTCTTGGCCGCAGTTACGATAACAGAATCCGGTACCGGATCTGATCTAAGGAACGCAGGATCGGAATCCGGGGGTCTGTACTTTTTCTGCAGCCGGGACGGAGCTGATTTCACTGAAGCCGGAGTCAGAAAAAGCTCCATAGCCGTTACCTCCAGTCCTGGCACCAAGGGCAACAAGGGGCGAGACAAATGCCGCTTGTGTAGGGTTTCAAATATCACCGATGTAGAAGGTGTGGGTACTGTCAAAGTGATCCCCAACTTCGCTGCCCCTCGTAATAGCACCTCCTGAAATGTTACAATGCCATCCACCGGTGACACCCTCGTATGGGGGGAATCCGACAAGGTGGGAGAATATCTCCGGCCACTTGAAGAGTGCGAAAGACGGGACCTTGACCAATCCCTCCGGTGACGATGACGGGACCGTGTCAAAGTCCGACGGTCACTCCGTGATCTATGTTTCCCTCTGGACCGTGATCTAGACCTCATAGGCCTCGGGCGATCCACTGGCCTTGCAGGAGGCAGGAGCTGTGGAGGCAGAACCGGAGTCCTAGGCTGTGGAGGCCTCGTAGGCGGTGACGGAAGGCGCGGCAGAGATGGAGGAGACAGCGGTGGAGGCGGAGGAGGAGGAGGAGGCAGGGGAGGTAGCGGAGGAGGCTTCCTCGGAGGCAATAATGGAGGCAATGGTGGAGGCGTAGGAGTCCTTGGCCTAGAAGGCGAGTAGGTCCTAGAACGAATAGTTTTCTTACCTGTCGGTGTAGTTTTGCAGCTTGAAGATCTTTCTGGATTCACTATGCTGTGCATTATTCCGCGGTCTTGTGGTTGGGTCCGGATTCGTAGTCTTTTCTTTGTTTTTTGTTTTTTGTAGCCCAGGTGGGCGTTGGCGTCACACCCCCTTGGGTGTATTTCCGGTGACGTCGGCATGCTTCCTGCGGAAGCTCCCACTCTTGGGCGCCATCTTCGGGTTCTTTTTTTCCGTGTTTCTTTCGTTTCCGAAGTAATGGCAATGTTCTATTTAGTTGATATTTTACCGCTTTGGACTTTTAAAAGTCCTTTCTTTTTTGTTAACCACCTCTTCTCTCTCCAGCCTCATCTTTCTGGCGGAGGTGGGTGGGTTCGCTAGTGAATCCAGAAAGATCTTCAAGCTGCAAAACTACACCGACAGGTAAGAAAACTATTCGTTTTGCAGCGTGAATCTTTCTGGATTCACTATGCTGTGCATAGATTTTGTAGCGGTTTCTCATCTCTGTGGCGGCTGGGTGGAAGATGAGCGTTGGGTGTTGAATATGTGCTGTAGCACCTTCTGTCCCACTTGAGCTTCCTTGTTCATTTGTATATCCACACAGTAGTGCTTCGTGAACGTGTGCACCGAAGCCCATGTTGCCGCAGGCATATGTCCTCTATGGGTGTGTTAGCCAGGAAGGCTATTGTAGCGCCCTTCTTCCTAGTGGAGTGGGCTCGTGTCCCCTCTGCCAGCTCTTGTCCTGCACGCTTGTGGCAGAGTTGAATTGTCTGTGCGATCCATCGTGCAATGGTCTTTTTGGTTACTGCTTTCCCCATGAAGCTGTTTGCGAATGACACAAAGAACTGTTTTGTTTTCCTGTGTCCCTTCGTCCTTTCAATGTAGTGCATGACTGCCCTTCTGGCGTCCAGGGTGTGCAGAACTCGCTCTGCGCTAGTTGTTGGTTTTTGGAAAAAACTCGGTATCTGTATAGACTGGTTCATGTGAAATTTGGATACCACCTTCGGCATGAAGTGTGGGTCAGTCCTCATTACAACTCTATCATTGTGTATTTGTATGTAGGGTTCTTGTAGTGTCAGCGCTTGAAGCTCGGTTACTCTGCGTAAGGACGTTATTGCAACCAGGAAGGCTGTTTTCATAGTTAGCATCTTTAGGGAGGCCTTGTGAAGTGGTTCAAAGGGCTCTTTCATGAGTTCCGTTAGGACTGTGTTCAAGTTCCATGCAGGTGGCGGCACCCGCTTGGGTGGTGCGATCCTTTTCGCTCCTTCTAGGAATCTCTTCACCACCTGTGATGTGAAGAAACTCCTGCACGTTTCTCCCCTTGTGTAGGTGACTATCGCTGCCAAGTGAACTCTTAAAGAGGATGAGCTAAGGTTCTTCTCCAGCAAGTGCGTCAGGTACCTTAGCACTGTGGAGTCCCTCTTCATTTTATTGTGAAGTCTTTCTTGTCTGCACCATATTGTGAATCTTTTCCATTTCGCAACGTAGCACTTCCGAGTGTTGGGCCTTCGTGCCTCCCGAAGGACCCTCAGGGTGCTTTCTGGCAGTCTCAAATGTGCGAACTCTATGTCCTCAGGAGCCACGCTACTAGGCTCATGCTCTCTGGCTCTGGATGTAGTACCTCTCCGTTCTGCATGGAGAGTAGGTCTTTCCTCCTGCTGAATCTGTGGGGTGCACACTGTGTCATCTCCATGATCTGCGAGTACCATGTCTGCCTCGCCCACTGTGGTGCGACCAGTATCAGTGTCATGTTGCTCGCTCTGCACTTGCTCAGCACTCTGTGCATCAGAGGTATCGGGGGAAAGGCGTAAGCAAATGTCCTTGACCAATCTATCCATAGGGCATTCCCCAGTGACCCCGCCTCGGGCTGCCTGGATGCAAAGTTTTGGCATTTTGCATTCTGGCGTGTGGCAAACAGGTCCACCGATGGTGTCCCCCATCTGTCGAACAGGCACCTTGTCTCCTGAGCATTGAGCTCCCACTCGTGGAATGCCGATGTCTGCCTGCTGAGCCAATCGGCTTGTATGTTGTCCTTCCCTGGTAGGTGTATGGCTAGCAGGTCTATCTTGAGAGGGATGGCCCATCTCCATATCTCCTGCGCCAGCGTTGAAAGCGGGGACGACTGTGTGCCCCCCTGCTTGTTGATGTAGAACATCGCAGTGGTGTTGTCTGTTTGTATCAACACCTTGTGTTTGTACAGTCTTGTTTGAAAGGCTTTCAGTGCAAGGAAGATTGTCTTCAATTCTAGGTAATTGATGTGCTTTGCCGCATCTGTTGGCGTCCACAGTCCCCTCACCTTGAGCTCCTCCATGTGAGCGCCCCATCCCTTCAGGGATGCGTCTGTGGTGATGGTCACTGTTGGCGTTGGGGGCGTTAGAGGCTTTCCCCTTGTTATGTTCTCCATGGTCCACCATGCTATCTCCTTCTGCACTGCGTGCGTTACAACCACTAGATCCTCCCAACCGCCTGTAGCTTGTGACCATTGCTCCTGTAGCCATTCTTGAATGGGTCTCATGTGGAGTCGTACATTTGGTACCAGGTGGATGCATGATGCCATCATGCCCATGATCTTGCTCGCAGTCCTCACTGTCCGAGCTTGTCCCTTCCGGTAGAGGAGAGTTTCCTTCACCAGCGTCCTCGCCCTCTTCTCGCTGGGGAACACCTTGTCCTGTAAGGTGTTGATCTGTGCTCCCAGGAAGATCTTGACTTGTTCCGGCTCCATTGATGATTTCTTCCAATGGGTGGAGAACCCCAGGCTTATGAGCGTGCTCGTCACTGTATGTGCGTGCTGCTTGCATTTCTGGTATGAGTTTGCTTTCACCAGCCAGTCGTCCAGGTAAGGGTATACGTGTATTCCTTGCCTTCGTAGGTGCGCTGCGACTGCTGCGAGGCACTTTGTGAAAACTCTTGGTGCTGATTTTAGTCCGAAGGCCAGTGTCGTGAACTGGTAGTGGCTTTCTCCAATGGTGAACCTGAGCATGTGTTTGTGCTTTCTGTTCATTGGGATGTGCAGGTAGGCGTCTTTGAGGTCTATTGTGACCATGAAGTCCCCGGTCTGCAATTGTGGGAGCACCTCTTGCAGGGAGGTCATTTTGAATTTTTGCGTTCTTATGAATTTGTTCAGGAACCGTAAGTCCAGAATGGGTCTCATTGTCTCGTCTACCTTTGGTACCAGGAAGTACGTTGAGTATAAACCTGTGTTTCTTTCCTTGAAGGGTACCCGTTCTATGGCCTGCTTCCGCAGGAGTTCCTTTACCTCCTCCTGAAGACACTGCAGCTGCTTGCTTGCTAGTGTTTTTCTTTTTGGTTTTCTGCTTGTTGGCCTCCCCTCCAACTCTATGCAGTATCCGAATTGGATAATGTTGAGGATCCATTTGTCTGATGTGATTTCTCTCCATTTCTGGAGGTAAAATCTTAATCTTCCTCCCACTGGTGTTATGTGGTCGTAGGTGTCTATTTTGTCCTGACCCCTCTGTACGTGCTGCCCCTTGGGATCTTTTCTGTGGGCGGGCACACGTAGTTTTTTTAAGTCACTTAGAGGCGGGCTGCTGCCCCCCTCTTCTATTTTGTCCCCGTCCATTTCTCCCTCGAAAGGACTGGCCTCTTTGTTGGTACTGCCAGGACTGCTTCTGCTGACCATGCTGAGCCTGCGAGTCTGCCTGGTGCGTTTGCTGGAAAGCCTGGTGTCATGTACCTGGCTGGTTTCCGCCTCTCCCGCCGGGCCCCCGTGACGGGGTGCCCCTCTTGTTCCCTCTGAACTGCAATGCTCCCATGGATCTTGCTGTTTCGTTATCTTTTTTCAGTTGACTGAGCGTTTCATCAACTGTTGTTCCGAAAAGCGTGTTGCCGTTGAACGGTGTGTTCAGGATGCTGTGTTGCACCTCCGGTTTGAAACCTGAGATCCTGAGCCAGGCGTGCCTCCTTTCCGTGACACCCATCATCATGAGCCTGCTGGCGGTGTCTGCCCCATCCAGGGCCGTCTTAAGGCAAGAATTTGCCGCGTTTTTTCCTTCTTCAACCAGCTTTTCGGCCTTCTGCCTGGCATCCTGGGGCAGGTCCTTCACCAACTGCCCCAGCCCTTCCATGATCTGGTACATGTGCCTGTTTATCAGGGCGTTGGAATTAGCCATGCGCCAGTGGGTTGCGGCATTCCGTTCGATCCTTCTGCCCACCAGATCCATCCTTTTGCTCTCCTTATCCGGTGGCGGACCCGAGGTAGTGGGTACGTTAGCCCTCCTCCTTGCTGTGGCCGTGATAATGGAGTCTGCGGAGACCGTGCCCTGAATGTAGGCCGGGTCCTTTGTGGAATGTTTGTACTTCTTCTCAGTTCTGGGAGTTACTGCCTTGCATGTTGCGGGTTCCCTGAATGCTTCCTTCCCCTGAGCCAAGACGCTTTCGAGCATTGGAAGGAACTGGCTCCTCGTTTGTGTTGGGAGCAATGTCTCCAGAAGGAAGTCTGCTTTCTGCTTCTCTTCGTCGAGCTTGAGCTTGAAAGCTGCTGCGGCAGATTGTATCACCGAGTTGTAGGCCCCGATGTCGTCCGGCGGCGAGGGCCTCGAGGGGTAAGTGTCGACCAC
Organism: Lissotriton helveticus; assembly: GCF_964261635.1. Classification (NCBI taxonomy): domain Eukaryota; kingdom Metazoa; phylum Chordata; class Amphibia; order Caudata; family Salamandridae; genus Lissotriton; species Lissotriton helveticus. The sequence continues at coordinate 1,944,200,001 of NC_136065.1, forward strand.
CTCCTCCGGGCTGTCGGTGTCGACATCTATGTAATCTACCTCCTGTAGGTCAGAGGGTGCCGACTCTGTGTCCGTCCTGCTTTCCTCTTACTCCCCATAGTTGTAGCTATCGTAGGGATTCTCGTACTCCTCCTGGTCGTCGACCACCTCGACGTCCTGGTCTTGTTCCTCGGCGACTTCGGCGATCTCTTCTTCCTCCTCGACCACCTCCACCACCGGTGGCTTGGTCTTGTGAGGGATCGTGAAGGCTTTCATCTTTGCATCGAAATCTTTCTTCCGCTGCATGATGTTCTCCATTTCGGCCTCGAGGCGCCTTCTCTTCTTCTCCATCTCGGCCGCGTGTTCCGCATCGGATGGGTCGGCCGTTCTTTTCGGCGGATGGCTCGGCGCCGTGCCTTTCGGTGTCGAAGTTTTCGACGTCGACGTCGAACCGGATTTTGGGTCTCTGGTCGTCGTCGTCAGTTTTGGGTCTTTCTCCCTCGGCGTCGATCGATCCTTTTCGGGGACGATTTTCGACGTTTTCTGCTGATCAGCAGCTCTCGGCGCCGGGGACTCCTTCTCGCAGGATCCGCTGGGCCTGGGAGTAGTCGCGGACGCCGCCTTTTTTGGCGTCTGCGCTTTCGGGGTCTTGCCCTCGATTTTTCTAGACTCAGAGTCTCTCGGGTTCTTGGGGGCCAAAGAGTCTCCTACCTTGTCAGAAGTCTTCGTGTAATCGGTCTCTACGACCGTGTAGCTGTCGTCTTCGGCGGCAGCGTTGTCTTCTTCCTCGGAGGACATCCCCAGCTCGTAGAGGGACGGAGTCGGGTCCATCCCCTGCAGGGTGGCGTGTGCTACCCTCTGCCTCTCTCACACGAAGGGTCTTCGGGGCGAAGGCGGAACAGGCGTTGCAGTCTCCGCTTTCGTGGTTCACCGGTAGGCAAAGGTTGCATACCGGGTGCTGGTCCTTCTGCGCGTACTTGTGGTGGCAGTTACGGCAGAACTTGAACGGCGTGTTGTCCATCATCGAGCGTCCAGGGCCTCCCTGGTCGCGTGTTCGTCGACTGTCGTCGAGGATCTCGATGAAAAACGCTTTCTCCTTGCTGACTGTTCGTCGATGAAGTCCCCTGGAGTCTTCAGATGACTTCTCCTCGTCTTTTCTGTATTTTCTTTCTTCTTTCTCCAAAAATGTCTGGAGCCCAATCGGGAACGATCCAGACCCGACCGCGGAAAAAAAGAATCTGAAGATGGCGCCCAAGAGTGGGAGCTTCCGCAGGAAGCATGCCGACGTCACCGGAAATACACCCAAGGGGGTGTGACGCCAACGCCCACCTGTGCTACAAAAAAAAAAAAACCAAAGAAAAGACTACGAATCCGGACCCAACCACAAGACCGCGGAATAATGCACAGCATAGTGAATCCAGAAAGATTCACGCTGTAAATATTCAGATTCCGAAGACCTGACCAATCTCTTCTTCTGCGCAGGTCTTGAAGAGGATGCTCTGGAGGCAGACCTCTTGTCAGCCGAGCGCCAGTGCCGCCGCGACCGGGGACTTGTAGATGCAGAAGATAGGCTGACTACTGAGGCAGAGGACACCGTCCTGGCCCTTGAACGCCTCCTCGATGTCAACTTTTCCTTCCTCGACGTTGCTTTTCCTTCCTCGACGTTGATCTCTTCGCCTTTCTGCTTCTCGACGTCGATCGTCTAGATGTCAATGAACTCCTCGACGCCGAATCTCTTCTCCTCGACGTCGACTTGTCTTTCCTCAACGTCGAACGTCGAGTAGACCTCGACGGCAAACGCCGATGCCTCCTGGACTCATCTCGACGTCGATGATGTGTCGACGCCGGTGAAGTCCTCGACGTCGACCTTGTCCGAGGTCTCGACGTCCTTCCCCTCGACGTCGAACGTTGACGACGATTCGACCCATAGCCCTGGGTCGACGGGGAACTGATAGTGGTCATGCCTCTCGACGCCGACGTCAAAGCCATCGACGTCGACCGGGACCGGTGCCTTTTCTGGGCCTTTTCTTGACTGGGGAGCCCCCCAGAGGCTGAAGCACGGGTAGAGGATGATGAATGAGTCCCTCCATGCCCAGACCCACCTGGTTCCTGATGTCTCCTCTGCTCCAGGCCTTGGAGACAAATCTTCTCCCTGTCACGCAGGGTCCTCCTGGAGAAAGATTGGCAAATCTCACAGGCTTAAGGGACATGGGAGGTAGGGAGACAGAGTATGCATACTCTGTGGGGGTCAGATTTAGCCTTCTTCCTGGCACACTCATGGGCAAATCTGGCTAAATAACACAGCAACAGGAAGAGGAAGACCCCAGACGTCGAGTGAAACACTCAAAACACTTGAAAAGTGTCAAAAATTGAAGAAATACCCAAAAAGGGAGAGCTCAATGCGCCAGGGTCCTGCTAGCAGGAGCCGGAAAAAAGAACTGAAAGTAAAAGGACTTTGGCTGTGCATCCTGGTATACCGAGGGTCTCTGGAGAGTTCCTTAAACGCACAGTATCCCTTTTCCAGACACATAATGGCAGCCTATGGGGGCTTGTCTGTCCAACCCTTCCTCTCTATCATTTCAAGGGTTTTGGTGAAGGGGAGTTTTCTCTATGAAGGAAACTTGGTAAAAAATGTGTAAAATCTGACATTGTTGGCTATCCTTTTCACTGTTTAGATGGAGAAAATGGTACTGTAATGTATGCTACAGGCTTGCTTTATACACCTTCAAAAAGAACTGAAAGTAAAAGGACTTTGGCTGTGCATACTGGGATACTGAGGGTCTCTGGAGAGTTCCTTAAAGGCACGGTATCCCTTTTTCAGACACATAATGGCAGCCTATGGGAGCTTGTCTTTCCAACCCTTCCTCTCCATCATTTCAAGGATTTTGGTGAAGGGGAGTTTTCTCTATGAAGGAAACTTGGTAAAAAATGTGTAAAATCTGACATTGTTGACTATCCTTTTCACTGTTTAGATGAAGAGGTGGCCTTTGTAGCCTTAGAAGTGTTAGGCTGCATTATTTGTCTTGATTTTCTCTTAAGTGTCTATGCAGGACTGCAAAGAAGACAGCTTAAGAGATTATTTTTGATTGCTCCGGGGTCCACGCACATGGGCGGGACTATTCACTAGATTATGACTATACACAGAGAACATTAATTTATCATAATTAAGTTACTTCCCACCCTATTCCCCTATAAAGCATAAAGCCACAACCAGGTACAGAACTAAAAAACACAACATTTAATTAAAATAAATTTGATAACTACTAAAACTTACACATATATTAAAAAACAAAAATTTCTTATACAAAAACAAATACATCACATACATTTACATAACACCAATTAAAAAATCGATATTTTAAACAACTACATTCTTGCACTCGATATTAATTACTTTTATATTTTTAATTCGATATTACTTAGCTTCAAATCAATATTTTTGACAACGATATTCTTGCACTCGATATTTCCACTCCACGATATTTCCAACTTGATATTTCTTAGGTGGAATTTTTTGGCCTCAATATTCTGTCTCATTACCGGCCACAAGCTCTCATCACTATGACACTTGAGCCAACAGAGTTCTCTGCGGAGGAGTTTTAAAGTGACAACAAGTTGGCCCACTAGAGAACTATTTATCATCCCTTTGCCCAAGTTTAAAAGCCCCGTTTTATGTGTGTAACCCCGGGCTGCAGGACCTGCCACAAATTAGGAGGCAGAATGTTTTCTCTGCACTGGCAGCAACTGCACCTACACAGAAAAGGGCACTGCCCTAACTCAGTTCAATACGTTTTAGACTTTAAGCACAGAAAACCCAAAACATAAAATTTCCTAAACTGTGAAGGATGAAGTCAAAGATTTCCACCAATTGTACTGTTATTTAATATTTATTTAAGGACTTTGTAAAGAGCTGTGGATAACCTTTAAATTATGAACTCCATATTTAGGGAATTGGAAATGTTTCTGAAACTGGCAGATTTCCAGAGTATTCCCCGCTTGAGTGTCTCTTGAGAACCTTCCATCAGTCCCTCTGCCCAGACTGGGACCGCCTGCAAACTACACCGCCTGCTCCATCTTCCATTTCTGAAAAAAGCGATTGCAATTACAGTCATTCTGGCTTTTGTGTACTAACAAGATTATACTAACCTTCTAAAACCCAACACAGTAACAGCATGGAAGCAGCACCACAAGTTTCACTAAAATACAGAACAGGTAGATCACAAAAATATCAAAGCATTATTACGGTACTTGGTCTTATCAGAAAGCTGTACTTGTTTACACACAGTTGTCCTGAACTTTAGAAAGCTGGGATTTTAACAACACAATTCCGCTGTGCTGTGCATCATCATAAATCTGGATGCAGTGGGGCAAGAGAAGGTGGACAGAATAGTCCGACAGGTAGAATCTATCTTTGTGCCATATTAAAGCATCATATCCGGGGCAGCCAGTGGATCAATGTACTTACTGTACACTTAACCATCCATACATTGCAATGGAGGCTCTTTTTGCCAATGGAAGGATATGTTTGGAATGTAAGAAATTGTGAAGAACTGACTAGCAGTTCTCTACTGAGAATTCTATTTCTTGAATGATATACTCTAATAGTTTCTCCTTCGTGGTGCTTCTGTGCCACCATGTCAAATGTAATCAGGAAGCCACTGGCTTCCAATTTTATTATTGTGGAAGTAATTCATTCTAAAAGTTTATGCACGGACCTCGTTGGATTTCCAAAACAGAGTAATCATTTTTCCAAAATCTTAGCTATGAAATGGATATTCTCACCACAAAATTAACTGAAGGTGTGCTCACAAGGCCACAGTGATTCGACCAATAAAATACACAATATGCACTGAGACTAAAACAAATAATCACAATCAATCAAAGACATTTATAGAGCGCACTACTTACCCGTAGGGTCTCAAGGCGCTGGGGGGAGGGGGTGCCGCTACTGCTCGAACAGCCAGGTCTTCAGCTTCTTCCTGAAGGAGAGGTGGTCTTGGGTCAGGCGCAGGTTGGTCGGGAGGGAGTTCCAGGTCTTGGCGGCCAGATAGGAGAAGGACCTTCCTCCTGTTGTCGCTCTTCGAATGCGGGGGACGGCGGCGAGGGCGTGGTTGGCTGATCGGAGGTGGCGTTTGGGAGCGTAGAAGTTGATACGGTTGTTGAGGTAGCTCGGGCCTTGGTTGTGAAGGGCTTTGTGTGCGTGGGTGAGGAGGCGGAAGGTGATTCTTTTGTTGACGGGGAGCCAATGCAGGTCTCTCAGATGTCTGGAGATGTGGCTGGTTCGTGGGATGTCGAGGATGAGTCTGGCTGAGGCGTTCTGGATCCGCTGGAGTCTCTTCTCGACCTTGGCGGTGGTACCGGCGTAGAGGGCGTTGCCGTAGTCCAGTCAACTGGTGACGAGGGCCTGGGTGACGGTCTTCCTGGTCTCGGTGGGGATCCACCAGAAGATCTTCCGTAGCATGCGTAGGATGTTGAAGCACGCCGAGGAGACGTTGTTGACTTGCCTGGTCATGGAGAGGGATGAGTCCAGGATGAAGCCCAGGTTGCGTGCGTGGTCCGTCGGTTTGGGTGCGGTGCCCAGGGCGGGAGGCCACCAGGAGTCGTCCCAGGCGGAGGGCGATGAGCCCAGGATGAGGACCTCCGTCTTGTCTGAGTTCAGTTTCAGGCGGCTGGTCGTCATCCATTCGGCTCTGGCGGCGGCAGGGTCGTTGGTCAGGGAGAGTATCAGCTGGGTGTCGTCGGCGTAGGAGATTATGTTGAGGTCGTGTTGGCGTGCGATGGCCGCGAGGGGGCTCATGTAGACGTTGAAGAGGGTGGGGCTCAGCGAGGATCCTTGAGGGACGCCGCAGATGACTTCGGTGGCCTCTGACTTGTACGGTGGTAAGCGGACTCTCTGCGTTCTTCCGTCGAGGAAGGAGATGATCCATCCCAGAGCCTTCTCCTGGATTCCGACGTTTCTGAGGCGCTGTACTAGGGTGCGGTGGCAGACAGTGTCGAATGCCGCGGAGAGGTCTAGGAGGATGAGGGCCGCTGTTTCTCCGTTGTCCATCAGGGCTCGGATGTCATCGGTGGCGGCGATGAGGGCGGTCTCGGTGCTGTGGTTGGCTCGGAAGCCAGACTGTGAGGGGTCGAGGGAACCATTCGTCTCAAGGAAGGCTGCCAGCTGCTTGTTGACGGTCTTCTCGATGACTTTGGCTGGAAACGGGAGGAGCGAGATGGGGCGGTAATTCTTGAGTTCGGTGGGGTCCGCTGTGGGTTTCTTGAGTAGAGCGCTGAGTTCGGCGTGCTTCCAGCTCTCAGGGAAGGTGGCGGTGTCGAAGGATGTGTTGATGATGTCTCGCAGGTGGGGTGCGATGACAGCGTCGGCCTTGTTGAAGACGTGGTGAGGGCAGGGGTCGGTCGGAGATCCGGAGTGGACAGAGTTCATCGTGCGGACGGTGTCTTCGGTGCTGATCGGAGTCCAGGCGCGGAGGGTGGTGGTGTGGGGTGGTGGTTCGGTCGTGGTGTACGTTGGTTGGTTGTTGAAGCTGTTGTGTATGTCCGCGATCTTGTTGTGGAAGTATGAGGCGAGGGAGTTGCAGAGGTCTTGCGATGGGGTGATGTCGTTGTTTCCTGCGCTGGGGTTGGAAAGCTCTTTCACGATGTTGAAGAGTTCCTTGCAGTTGTGTGCGTTGTTGTCCAGCCGGTCCTTGAAGGCAGTTTTCTTGGCGGCGCGGATCATCTGGTGGTGCTTCCGGGTGGCAAGCTTGAAGGTGGTCCAGTTGTCCGGTGTTGGTTCCCTTCTCCAGGCTTTCTCGATGGTTCGGCAGTTCTTCTTGGAGCTCTTGAGTTCGTCGGTGAACCATTGGGCTTTTTTGCTGCCGGGTCTGCTGGGCGGGGTCCTTAGCGGGGCGAGCTCGTCCGCGCAGTCGCCGATCCACTTCGTGAGGTTGTCGGCGGCCTGGCTGGGGTTCGCTGAGCAGGCAGGAGGGTGCTGGCTCAGGGAGGTGGCGAGCTGGTCGGCTGTGATCTTGTTCCAGCTTCTGCGGGCAGCCTGTTGCTGGTGGTGGTGGGTCGTCGTTCTTTTGAAGGTGAAGTGGACGCAGCTGTGGTCCGTCCATTGGAGCTCTGTGGCGTGGCTGAAGGTGATGTCTGTGCTGGATGTGAAGACTGCGTCGAGTGTGTGTCCGGCGAGGTGGGTGGGGGTGGACACCAGCTGCTTGAGTCCAAGATTGGCGAGGTTGTCGAGCAGGGTGCTGGTGTTGCGGTCGTTGTTGTTTTCCAGGTGGAAGTTGAGGTCCCCCAGGAGGATGTAGTCAGCGGAGGGGAGGGCATGCGGGCTGATGAAGTCGGCGATGTCCTCGCTGAATAGGGTGCGTTGTCCCGGAGGTCGGTAGATCAGGGTGCCTCTGAGGGTGGTCTTCGGGTCGGTGTGGATCTGGAAATGCAGGTGTTCGGCGGTGGTAAGGGTGTTGTCGGTGCTGGTCGTGATACGGAGGGTGTTCCTGTGGATGATGGCGATGCCTCCTCCCATCTGGTTGGCGGTGCGATCCCTCCGGGTGATCTTGTAGCCCTCTGGGATGGCGATGGCGATGTCGGGAGCTGAAGAGGCGTTCATCCAGGTCTCTGTGAGGAAGGCAACGTCAGGAGCTGTGGTGTCGAGGAGGTTCCAGAGTTCGATGGCGTGTCTGTGGACGGAGCGGGTGTTGAGCAGGATGCACTTGAGGTGGGTGCTGCTGGTGTAAGACTTGGCGGGTGCTGGTGCGAGGCAGGTCCGGATGCAGGTGAACTTGCAGGCGTTGCAGCTGAAGGGTCCGTGGGTGCGTCGTGGTGTGGCTTGGTAGCATCCTGGGGGTCGACCGGCGTTGAGTGCGCAGAAGCACTCAGCAGCTGGTGGCCGTGCGGCGCGGGGGTGTCCCAGAACTGGGTCAATTGCAACCTGGTTGGATCTGGTGCCCCATGTGTGGGCACCAGATCCAATTAGGTGCCCCCATGTGTGGGCGGAAAGGAGGTGAGCACGTCAGCCCCACAAAAAACAGGTGAAGAGTACAAAAGAAGAACATGACACCACCTTGCCAACACTATCTGAGCTCTCACACTCTGCTTTCCACGTTTCCTTTTTTGTTCAGATAGTATACCTATTTATAGACTGATCAAAGAAAGTAAAGGCCCTGCCTAGAAAACCACTGAGCTGAGGTACTGATTCAGCACACACCTGCCAGCCAAACTCCCAGACACTGTGGTTATAGAGAAAAGACTCACAGACTACTGTGGTTTACCTTTCAGGTGCCCTCCACTCCTGCCACAGAAACCTACCCAAGGACCTCTGCTCTGCACATCTCCTCACCCACAGGGCAGCTCTATTTTCAGGTGCTAAAAATCAGCATATAGGTGGAATAAACTGTAATGGCCAATAAATACAAAAAGTTTTAACCGTTCACCTGCCCTCCCAGTTATAGATCGTATGCACGAGGAAGTCATTAGGGTCACAATAGGTCCTGAAAATTAAGGCATTCTTGGTTGTTGATTGTGAAGTGGTAAGTTACAGAATCACCTCTAGGTGCTTGAACCTCAGTAGCAGTGCAAGAATGCAAATGAAGGCACGAGAGCCTAGTGCATACTGTTGATAGTTCTATGTGCACTCAACCTCCTCTTCACACTGAGTGCCCATGTGCCCCACGCTTCTCACGCTGTCAATCTGCTCAGATAGCCTCACGTGCTGTGATCTCCTAATAATATACGCCAATGTGCCCAACCTACTCATACTGCCCATGTCCTAAAAGCTCATCACTCTGTCTGCCCAAGTGCTTAGGTCCTTTGCAGTCTGCCCATGTGATCCAAGCACTTGCACACTGTTAGTGCCCAAACGTTTACTTGTGCCCTGAGCTGCTCATATTGTTTGTTACTTGAGATGTGGTAAGTGGACCAAAGGCTACATGGAGCACCCAAACGTCAATCACCTATGTAATTTATGACCAAAATGAATGTCCCAGTGTGCAAATCTCCACATGCACCGCCTGCCCAGCAGTGCCTCCCTTAAACAGGGAGTATTGGACAACAATACACAGTTGGAGCTGCACCACATACAGACAGAAATAATGAGACAATGTCCAGATAAACAATGTAATAAGACACTTCCTTATAAATAACTGTGTCCATAAAGTCCATAGGTTATCTTCCTTTATTTAATTGTGTTCAATTCTTAAAAAACCATCCTGCCCGCCAAATTACAATTACATTATATCCCGAAGAGACTTGTAATATGGCGGACGGGATATCCATCATGTTTGTGATGAAGTATCACATCCCCCAAACTCGTAATCAGGCTCTTAGTCTTTTTCCTACATTGGCGGATGATGCGCAGTTTTGTAATGATTATTAAGAGGGAACAAAGAAAAAAGGGGGTCCCAAAACTTATGTTTTTCCACCAATGCATTTTCCATAGACTATTCAAACAGACGTAGTGGCGAAATGGCTGAATTTATTTACATGCAATTTGACAAGAATATTGATTATTATTGTTATTTGATCTGAATATGTTCAGTGTTTTTAAGTAATAAGGGTCAAAAAACATTGTTATATATTGGACACCGGTACACCACGCTATCTTAGCAGCGTATAGCATTACATGGAGATGACTAAACACAATATTAATGTTTAATGAAAGCCGTTGCAAATTAAAAAGGCAGCCATATTGCTTAGACCACACTTTCTCTTTGTTCTGTGCTTTAACATGAAACATAGATACATTCTTTTTGTAATGTATATGAAGAAATGAGGCAGTTTAGCAAATTCGGTAGAGTTAGGTTAAAGTATTTTTATTGAATTATATATTGTTTAAAAAGTTTACGGTGTACTGCATATTTATTATTTTTTTATTTGTTTTTTTAATTATTATTATTCAAAAGGTTGTTGTGAAATTGGTGCCCGTCTTTTTAAATTTTAATTACGACCATATTGTGTGGTCACATTAAGTATTAGAATATGTGGAATGTATCAGGGTGAGCCCGTCTTTCTATTAGTGGTGTACAGCCATCTTACAATGTCCGTGGCCTGATATTGACATGGGAATCGGATTGACAGAGTTCTAAGCCAATTGCTATTTTCACAAAAGCGAACGTTCTGCTGTAGTATTTCGATACTACTGCGTCACTATCACGGTACCCGTGTGATTCACAAACACAACCTATAGTCAGTGACGGCTCCTCCGCCAAGGCATCGCCCCACTGCTCTTAGAGAAGTGGAAAAGGGAAAAATAAAATACTAATAACAATGTTATTATCATTTTTTTTTGTTACTGTTGGGCTGTGTTAGGGTGGGGCGGGCTTTGTGGCTCAGAAAGGAGGAGTTTTTTGTGCACACTTCAGTGTGCATGACTGCTTAGCCGCCCATCTTGGCCTGGCAAAACAGTTGTGCGCATGTTGCATATTCACCACCAGGCTGTAATGCACAGCCGAGTAGGAATATGCACAGGCTCATTGTACCCACCTAAGCGCCGATCCATGGCGCTCAGACCAATCACAACAGCATTGTGATTCGCTCAGGGGAGCCTGTGTGCCCAGGTGCTTCCAGGCAGCTTCTTCCGGACTGGAGTCAGGAAGAGAAGAGAAGCGTAAATGGAGGAGAGATGGCGGTAAAGGTTAATGGTTTAAAAATATATGTTTTTGAACCCACCCTCCCTTTCCTCTTGCCACACTACCCCCTTCCCTACCAGCCGCCACTGCTAATAGTTACCATACTAAATCACATACCATTAAAAAACAAAACTAGCCATGGAACCCTGAATCCATATTTTAATTAAATAATAATTATTTGGTGTAAATAAAATGTAATCAATTTACATATAACGCTATTAAAAGGAAAACGATCACACAGATGACACTGATGTTTATAACGTACTTTGACCTATCACGAAAGTACTGTGGTACCAATCCAAAGAATTATAAGAAAATACCATAATAAACAACAATATATGATAAGAAGAAATTTTAAAAAAACATACAAATTCAAAACTAACCGAAACTACACAAACCATACAAATTCAAAAATTATAGTTATAACCAAGTTATAATTTTCACCCAGCACAAAACTTACTATATATAACCCATGCACCTCCATACAGAGTGTTGTCAACACACAAGCCAGACTAAATTAACTATAACTCGGCCCTTTACCATGCACACTATTCTCATCAGTGATGTCATGTGTGATGTCATGAGTGTTATGAATGCTAGGATTTAACATGCTATAAGTGATATAATATTAAAGGGTATAAGCAGTGCATGGGCAAGGAGCGAGTTATAGTTAATTTAGTCTGGCTAGCAATCTGACAACACTGTACTGAAGTATGCAAGTTATAGTAAGTTTTGCACTGGTGCAAATTATAACTTTAACTTATAACTAAAGTGTTTGAATTTCTAAGGTTATTGTAGTTTAAGATGGTTTTGTAAAGAAATAATAAATTACGTTTTCCTAACTCTAGTTAATCTTAAACCTCAGTTTTTTCATTTTTATATATATATTATATATATATATATATATTCTCTGACCGGCGACGGTCGAAGTTAAGACCACCCTGAGGCGAAGAGAACAGGAAATCCTGGTATGTCTTGTTTTCACACCTTTGCCCTGAGCTGAAGCAAAAACGCCTTAAAGAGCCATATTTATCTTTTAAAATGTACAAATCCGGAAGTTCTAAGTAGTGTGAGCAGTTGGCACGAAGACCAAGCACGTACCACGATCTCAGGTCGACCGAGCTCTGCGTGTGCAGAGTTCGTTCAGGAGCTCTGATCTGTGGTGGAGGCAGCATGGTGCCCGGTAGTCTCACTGAACATTGGCAACTTATGAACTATGAAAGAGAAGGGGGTCAAAATGTAACAAACACAGAGTTCAACACATCAAGCAGCATTCATGAGAATTCTCCCCACAGCTTTTATGACAGAACAATTTGATACAAAAAATAGATATGGGCGTACTTTGCATTTTACAGAACCGTAAGTAGTACAGCACAACTGGCTACAAGATCACAGGTGTTACATTCATGTGGTTCTGAACGGGTAGTCATGAAACGGTCCAATACTTTAATGGTGTTATTGTGTATTTGTATAGAACATTCCCATAATCTGAAATGGTCCTAAAGTATTTTCAGAATCAGGGCTCCCTTTGTGGCTCCAGGATTTGAAGTCATGGTGTGCCAAGCTAGCCCAATCCTCTGCTGGAATTTTTTGGAGGGTAGGCTCACTCTCAGGAAACCTTTAAAAACATGATGGCAAAACAATGCATTTTCGGCACAATTTAATTTCAAATATTTTAATGTGTTAGTATTTAGTGCTTTCAAGCACGAATTACAGCTATTGTGGGAAGAGGCCTAAAGAACCAAGCAAATAACATCAATAGTAAGTGTACCCAGCTCAGCATCGATTATCACCTAAACAGGAGCGGTCAGTGCAGGTGAGAGCGGTGGGCCGGGTTGGGGAGGGATTCGACAGACGACCACGAGGGAAAATTAAATAAAAAATAAATGTTGCCTCGTCATCGTCTGTCGAAATCCCACCCACCTGGCTCTACCGTTCTTACCTGCACGGGCCGCGGCTCCACCTAAATATCTTCTTTATATATACTCTGAAAATAAAATAAATTTGGGCCTAAATATCAGCCTGCCATTTTAATACGACACAAGCATTTTGTCTTCATACAACAATTTTGTTTCTGCAGATTTTTTCATTCAACTTGCCATTTTCTGACATTGTTATGCTTTCATGTGGGCTACTTAAACTCAATTCCCTCAAACAATAAATGATGGCTGTTTTTCAATAACTCATTTGTCCCCGAAATATCCTCTTTCATTGATAGTAAATATGTGAACTTGGTTCCACAAATACTGGCTGATTGTTTTCAACTACTACTCACATATACATATGCCCGACAAATTCAACTTTGAAAATCTGTGTATGATGGTCATATGTCAATGCTCACAGTTTCTCTGTGGTGTTCTTCCTTTTTTTGGCATCTCTCTTTGGCTGTAAACTGTTTCTGGTTCTTTTCGTAAAGTAACTTTAAAGGTATACCCAGGACACCCATATTCTTCCTTCCAGGCATGGTCAGAGCAACGTAATGGCTTTTGCTGTGTGACATCCTCGGCACTGTTAAGGTCTGGAGGTGACATATGGAATCCTCTGACCGTCTCAGAATGCTGCTTCTAGAGAACTGTGTTCAGGTCTGGAGGACACTTCTGAAGTACTGGGTCCAGTCCAGAGTCTACCTCTGGCATAGCATCTTGAGTTCAGAAAGCCACCTCTAAACTCTCCCAAACTTGAAAACTTTCAGACCAGAGGGAACTTATAAACGATACAGTAATCAATGTCTTAATACTATGACCAGTTCACGTCAGTCACTTGAAAAATAACTATATTGTTAGAAATCTGTAGACATTGTGACAATTACTTTAAAAAACTATGAAGATTCTAAGGCAATCTAAAACTGAAAATAATGTTTGCTGACTGGAAACAATGTAAACTTTTATGATTACCCTCCGGAAGGATTACATGTTTTTTGGGGGTTCCAATACCTCTGCAACTGGCTCCTGCACAGATAAAATATACTCACACCAAAAACTAAAGCCATCAGCACAAGAAGATGAAGGATTTCACAGTGGATTCACCTTGCAGCATGGCGTCCGGCACAAGCACATTCTTTGAGAGAGGTCAGCCCACTATTTCTTTCAACTAATACTCTGCGGTTTTAGTAGTAGAAGAGGCAGAAAGTTATTTTTATTTTGCGGTTTTTTTTGTTTGTTTTTCAAAAATTAGAAGAACGTGTCTTTTTGTCAGTTATATGAACACACAATTTTAAATGGTTAACAGCATTTTATTTGCATACTAGCATCGAACAGCCATTTTTTTACGCAACTGTATTCTCAAATTATCCCCCCTCCCTTTGTATTTTTAAAAAGAGACATTAGTTCCAATTAGAATAAAAAGAATCATATTTACACCATGCTTGTACTATTTCTGGTGCTAAAATATTCTACAGAGAAATTCTGTGTTTAAAATGACCAGCTTGGAGCTCAAATAGGTTTAAAGACATCCATAAGTACTTCAATGTGTTACTTCTTTGCAGCTCCACTGTTACTTTGGCTAACACTTTGAGTTTCACTCATTTTGAGACTCACACATTTGGGGTTTAGGTTGAGTTCTCACTCACACCGGATGAATGTCACAGCTACTGAGAAGGGTTGCAACAAGAGCCTCAGCGACTTAAAATGAAAAGGCGGGACTCCTTAAAAATAATTTGTACTGTTCGAAAGATTTAAAGTAAAGGGACCACCCTCCTTTCTCTTCTGATGTATGTTATATTCCATCTGTGTTGTGCAAGTGCTTGTAACACTTAAAAGTGTGTAGAGGTGAATCTCTATATGCAAAGAAATGGTGCACACAAAAACATCTCTCTCAGCAGCACACTAAGCTATCTCTGACACTTACTTTTAAAGTTATGTTTAAACCCAAAGTGAAACAAAGATGAACCAAACTGGACCAAATGATAAACAGTACATTGCTAAAATATCCTTATAAAGCAAAAACAGTGGGACTTAAAGCCGGATGTAGTTAACTTAATAGCAACAAATAGAGAATATTTATGGCTAAAAAAAGCTATTGAATTTAGGGAACATTACTAAGGGAAGAGGTGACTCAGAAGGAAGGGGAGAAGCGGTAGGGATAAGAGATTGTTTTGTATGGCGTTGCAAGGTTGACGCAGGGGGTTAAGGAACACATTCAGATAGACATCTCTCTTTTAGAGCAGAGAGCATGAATAGTGCTAGCTGAGGTTTATGCTGGCATCAAAAATAGGCACAACTTCCTCACAGCAAAACAAGCAGCTTAACCAAGTTCTCTACGCGATCATAAATCAAATGATCATGCATTCAATTAGGACATGAACATGAAGGAGAAAGGTCGGTGCTTGTATTGGTTCTAAAATGTCAGTATTACCTACGAGCAATTCAGCTTAAAAAAAGCAATTTGTCTATTTCTAAGAGCTCTCAATTTATTCTGATAATGGAATCGCAATTTTGGATTTAGAGATTTGCATGGGGGAAATGGAAATAAGTGGGGAAGAAGGGATTAATTAAGGAATAAGGTGGAATGGAACTTGGTGTAGGCAGTAACGCAGATATACGGTTTGTCTCATACACGAGTCAAGTGTTAAGCTCACACATGTGACTGTATGAATATGTTCAGGGTCGGACTGGCCTACTGGGCACTAGCGTGTTTTGTTGGGATGTTAGGGTGAGAGCCAGTTTCACTGCCGATGGGGGCAGTTTTGTTGCAAGGGACCTGCCTGCCTCATTCCTACTTGCAGCGCTTTTAAATAAACAACACAAACATAAATGGTTTTAAAGTATGCTTTAAGCAAGCTTTAAAGCCATTTGTTTTTGTGTTGTTTATTTAGAAGTTGCATATAGAAACATGGCCGGCAGGTTCCCAGCAACAAAGCCAGCCCCCCACGCAGTGAAACTGGCCCCATCCTGCTACCCCACTGAAACACCCAGTAGCCAGCCCGGCCCTGAATATATTTACTCAGTGTATGTTCAGAGGAAGGCCAGCTAAATGATGACTGAGCCAAAACAATTGTCCCTAAAAATAAGCCAATGTCACTCAAAACCATAAAACACACCCTACTCATCATAGATTTATGGTATTACCTTTTTTTGTATTGTTTAGTCTATTATGTAATGTTTTTCCTCAGAAAGGAAAATCATTGACAATTGTTATTGTTTAGTCTATTATGTAATGTTTTTCCTCTGAAAGGAAAATCATTGACAATCATATACTGAATGCTGCTGCAGTGTGCATTAGTCAATTATAGTACAAAGAAAATGTAATACTATTTTATTATACAGAATACTCTGTTCACTTTTCGAAACAAATTCACTATATTTCTTTGCGACAAAAACACAGGAGATCAAAACAAAATATATCATTGATTTAGAAGTTTTACATGACACTTCGATTAGTCGTTATGCTTCATTCACTGAACATTAGAAGGATCACTACTATCATATTCAATGGAACTCACTGCACTTCACAAAAAGGAATGAAAGGCTCAGTTGGGATTGAAATTTGTTTCCTGCATGTCAGCGGGTATATGAAGGCATCACGCTTCCTTAATGTAACAAGGGAAAATGCAGCAAATGTGAAACCCCCCATCAAAGCACCACGTGCAATAGTATCTATTGAGATAATGGATCCTAACATTTACTGTTTGACAAACGACGGTTCAAAGGCAGGAGCACAGAAAGCTTAGATCTCAAAATGGCACATAACGGAAATATTTGTTCAAACCAATACAAAAAACTCCCCCATCCACCCTCTCAGGACCAATCCTAAGGCTAGCCTCAGACACTGTGCTGTGGGCAACAAACAGGCAAACTTAAACTTGACACCCACCTCCAAATATTTCTTCTCAATAATATTATTAAAATCAACCACTTAAATAATGTATAAGTAAACTGAATAGTCCAATAGTGCTTTGAAGAAAAGGCATAGTCACCACCTATGTGGTACTCCTTTTAACAAATTTGGAGAGATGGCAATTTTTAGTTGAATCTACAATAAGCTCTCTAAAGCAGATGCTCAACCTTTGAACTACACTACTGGCTTATTTTGAGTCTTAAAACCCAAGAAAGGAGACCGTGGTTACACTACAAATTAGTATGGTAATCCATTATAGTTATTTGGAAGTCAAAATATTTACTTTGAGATACTGGGTGCTACTTTTCCATCTACAACTGATGAATTATTGCCCATTTTTTGATAGAAGCCTGGCTTGAAATGTTGGATTATTCTCAGACAAGAAGAGAACAATTATTGTAACCCGAGTAGGCACTTTATACGGAGTATGTTGTACATTAAGAAGGAAGGGGCTGACCAATCTCTGTTTCTCACCTAGGTGTAGAAGTGGGAGTGACAGAGTGATGGTTGTAAGTAGGGTGGGTGGTCAATATTCATTGTTTAACTGAGCCCCCAAAGAACAGTAAATACGTAGCGGCGGGCGCCCTTGTGTCAGTCTTAGGACTGACATTGAGAGCCAGAGTCCTTCTACAATGACGCATCTTTAGACAGAAGGGTAGGTGATGGGATCACATGGATGATTCAGCTCTCATGGATTATAGTTAGTGAATGAAATAATGAGGGGAATGTTTTGTTCCTTATAGTTGATTGTAAAAATTAATTCAGTCTTATGCCCTGGTTAAGCCATACTTTAAAAATCTGAACCTTAAAATGTGTGTATATCTTTAGAAGCATATTATTTATAAGTAGATATGGTGGTACCTTTAAATGTTTATATGTGTCTTATAATAAATGAGGGAAAAACTCCAGAGAAAAGAAATCAAATCTTTCGATATTGGACCTGGGCCAGACCTGGAAGGGACATGGAATGGTCTCTAATTTGAGGATTTTCCACCATGCAGAATCGTTGTCGACCACTAAATTGGAATGATATCGTAGGTGCTCGGCTCCACTCGTCTGCAAATGGATTCCTCTTTAGATGTTTAGCAGTCTGTGCTAAGCATGAAAATCGACTCACCAACATTGCCGCCTCACCACGTACTCCCTACCTCCCTTCCTAGAAAATGCCAACTGATCTGAAAACCTGCAAGGCATTGGTAGAAACAAAGCCTTGAACAGACTTGCCTTGCATCAGGTGTAGTCTTTCCTGACTGTTGCAGTGACAAGGTTGCCGCTGCGACTCCAATATCACTGCACACTGTAGCAACAACATTACAGCAAATATTCTGTAATATCCAGAGCAAGGATATAATAAAATATTTAAAAAAACAGCTAAAACACTGTACATCCAAAATCACCAAGAGAACACTACTGTTATACTGTTATAAAGTACAAGACAAGTACTGTGGTAACCGACATCCCAGCAAGAATACAGAGGCAACTAAAATCACAGACAGAATTTGACATAAAAAAGACCACAGTTATTGTGCCATTGAAACAATATTAAGAATTCATTAGCATCAACTTCCAGCAAGAATACTCTGCTTCAAAAAAAGCTGCAAGAACACTGAGCAATCAAAGATACAGCAAGACTGCCCCACAAAAAAGAACGCTGTGCCATCAAAATCACAGCAGAAATAATGACCATCCTAAGCAAAGCAAGAATACTGTGTTAACTTAACAGCAAAACAAAATGAGAGAAAATAATAAACGCCCAAGATATTGTGCCATCAAAAAAATACTTTGAAAATAAAATCACAACACTCCGGTTACCAAAACCCTCGGCCGATAAGGATAAGGAATCATTAAATCCATAGCCATTGAAACACAGCTGGACTAAAGTACCCTTAAATCGACAAAATGAATGCAAACACAAAATGGCTGTGAGGGTACTGTGTCATCAAAGGTACGGCAAGAACACAGTGACGAGATAAACTCACCTTAGACGTCAGCCCACCAGACCACATCCAGAGACTATACCATTAACGCTAAACCATAAAAGAGGCCAGGCCACCATCCAATGCCAATTACACTTTGACATCAACACCACAGCAAAGATAATATACTACCAGAGCATAACAAGAACATGTGCCAACAAACCTATTGCAGAGACTGTCACGAACCCCACACTAAAAATACTAACCATGAAAACCACTGCAGCCGACAACATGCCACCTTGAACAATGAAGTTTACAACAAACTTCCTGCCCATACGTTAATGAGCAAGGGTTCCCCAACCCTTTCTGGATAGGGGTGACCCCCAGAATGTATTGCCCCACCCGCTGATATATTACATGCTTATTTTGTCCTACAGCTTGGGAAATGTAATTGACCATTATACAAGTCAGTCTCACCTCCTTGTTTTGGCTTCTGTTATATCTCTTCATCTTTTTAGTAGTTGCTTCAAGGCGTATAAACAAAAGATCTACTCTGACATACATTTGCCAGGCTAGGAGCGTGATACACAGATTCCTACATTACTGTTATGTCTATTCACGAATGATATCCCAATTCCATCTTGCATGATGTTAGATCTGTATAAAACCTAATAAAGCAGATTTAAAAATAAATAAATAAATGAAAATCACTGCAAGAATGGTTTGCCATGAAAGCCCAGTCATGTATTCAGTGCCACAAACACCATAGGTGGGAGACTGTGTAATCGTAACCACAACAAGAATGTGTGTCGCCAAGTTCAAAACAAGAATTCTCAGCAAAGAAAGCCATATTAGGAATACTGTGTCAAGAAAACAACCGCAGGAGAGTGAGGCCACTAAAACCACATTAAAAATAATCGGGTACTTTGAAGTTATACAGATAAAGCAATGGCCCGAAAAATATTCACTTAAACTTACAGCAGGATTGCCTGACCACTGAATGCAATGTGCAGTTTAATCTATGACGTGCCAGTCAGACCACCAAGACTACAGCCATGCTCTCCCAACAAAATCACACTGTTAAGTACCATTTCACGGCTCACCTGTGAACCCTGTACATCAGCAACCACAGCAGCTGCCACAGCCCGGCCAGGGTGATACACCTAGAATACCAATGAGAGCCCTTTTGGCGGGCCCTTGTAGTCACCGCACACCCACTCCACGCAAAACTCCTTCAGCGATTGGCCATGACTCAAGGGGTTTCAAAGTGACTACACATACTCTTTCACACCCTCAGTTTTGTTTTAACACCTCAATAAGCCTTGTTCGTATTGCTGAATTAGATGATATATAGGTGCTGGGCTTCAGATATTTTTAGGAGCCCACTGCCGGTATTGCCAAATACCAAAACTGCCTAGTCTTGATTCTACAACCTGCCTATTTTAGACAGTCCTACACTTGCTGTCTCTACCTCACACTTGCAAGTTCTTATTTTCTTCACACATACCCTCTTACCACCCTTAGCCATATAGTGCTCGTAAGGGTAGCTTTTTTGTTTGTCAATAGCAAAATTAGGTTTAAAGAAAATATCAAAATTAGTTCATCAGGTAAACTACAAAATTGAGCTGATTTCGTGAATCAACACTGTCCCATTTCCTGTTCCAAACCGGAAATGTGGGATACACAGTGCTTCTGACTGATTCCTAGTAGCCAAACAACATGGTTCTAATACAGGCACCCAGTATGATTTGTTTAAACAATTGTCATTCATTTTGCTATTCATTCAGCATTGAGACTGGCAGTAGTTATCAAATCCATATAGCCGAAAACTACTTGTAACTATGCACAGAACGGTCACCTTGTAGTGATTCGTGGACCACTGTGAAATTAAAACCCGCATTAATTTATTTTGTACACATTGGGCTAGAAATCACTTCCGCTGCCTGAAAATATATTTTTTCGCAGCCCTAGTTGCTGAAACTCACAAGCACCTCTCCTCACCTATGTCCTGCCCTGCATTTCCATATTTTTGCACAAAATTGACCCACGTTTAAATTAACCATCACATGCTTTTGAGGAGCTATTCAAGTAAAACAGACTTAGTAGCGAGGCCAAGGACTACAGCCAATGACGAACTAACAGTGTATTCTAATACCCTGTTATTTCTTTGATGCCTGCAGTCGGTGTCTTTTATAAATATATAAGTTTGTATCTCCTGCCCTCTGCTGCATACTCCTGGAACACTTCTGAAAAGGGCACGTTTGACATTTTGTGATCTAGTGGCACAGTCACCAGAGAATGAGATGTGTTGCCGGCCACCTTTGCACCAGATTCCCCTTTATAGGTTTCATCTACAAGATGTTGGGAAATATACTGTGGGCTTACCAAGCACATACCGTGGCTTGGAGCCTACCCTCTGCTTACCATTTGTTGGGTTTCCTGTCACTCTCATTTTCCGCCTTCTTATTCGTGGCCCAGGTTGTCGTTGTTGTGTCAATCTTGTGTTTGTCCCTCCTATGAAGCATTGCCTCTTTACCTTCACTTTTGATTGGCTGGTGTCTATGCTGCCACAGCTTGCTTTTCAAGTACTACTTTCTTATTTTCAGTTAAGCACTCCATGAGAGTGGAGTATGCTTTTTCCAGCTGTCTCCCTTGTGTACTTCTCATCCCCTAAACTCTGTGTTGTTCTCCGTCATCTATGTGCTTGTCCCCAACCCGTCTATGTTGCTGTGTGCTCTTTTCTTCACCTGCTCCCCTTGCTTTCTCGCCTGTTAATTTTCCTCCACCCATCCATGCCCTCCATCTTGCTTCCGACCTCTCCTGGCTTGCTTACCCCGTTGCATCTACCCCTACCCCGTTGTTGCTTCCACCCCATTTTTTCCTCCACCAGCTTTAAAAAACAAAATACTTTAGCATGTTTTTTTTTCGTTTTAGTTACGATCCAACTCGGATTGGTAAGTAAACAGCGAACAAAAAGGCTTTGTCGTTTTGTAGGCATGCGTATGTGTGGTGAGCGCACCTACAAAATCCACACAGGTGTTCATGTCAAAGGTTCCTGTTTTTATTCTTTAGCCATGCTGCACACCATCCAGGGTGCTGTGCAGCATGACTGAGAAACATTGGCAAAGCCAATTTGTCCCAAAGGCACAACCGGTTAGCTTTTATATACTGTTTTAAGGCCCTCTGCCTGCCTGCCTGCATGAATATAACAAAACCGACACATGAGCTGCATGCACATGCAAACCACATACACAGGAAAACATGCTTGTCAGGCCTGAGGCTCAGCTAGCTGATAGTGAGAGATCAGATTCTTAGCCAATCAGATATATGTCAGCTGTTTAGCCTTTCGACCCCTGAGCCAGTGGACCACCTGTAAGTAGATTGAGTTATTGATGTCTGAACTGCAGAGCTCTGGGACAGAAAGTTGTTCCATACCAAACACCACTACCACAGACCAGCACAGTATTGGTCTGTGTACCTGCTGGAGCAGGCATTAAAGTTAAGAGTACAACCCTGCACCCAGCCGAAGGTAGGCTGCTGAGCATAATAAGATGTCTGTGAGAAATGCAGAAAATGAGGGGATCCAGCCAGACCCAGCAGCTGTTACTGAACTGAATTCACTATCCGGGCCAACCCTAAAGAAATATCCTATTAAATATGCGGCATTTGTCACTATGTAATCTGCCAACACTGGAAGACATTCAGAGGCCACCCACACTTTGTCTGCTTTAAGTTCAGAGCCGCCACTTGCAGATGGGGAAGGAGGTTTCCTATTTTCACCTCAAGCTGTGCCCAAAACAAATGCCTCACTTAAAGGGCTATCAGCATGCCTATTGTTCATCCACGCTGGGAGATAGCTGGAACCCAACACCTTGACGACTATGTCTTAGAGGAGAACACAGACCCTCAACATGTTGTCCCTTCACAAGTGCTCTGGAGACAGGCTATGATTTGGAGGCAGGTTTCTGACTTTCCAACTTCATCTGTAAGTGATATACAAGCACTGCGAAAAACGTCAGATGTTTCTCCCTTTGTGGAGAAGTGTGGCTCACTGGTTAGAGCAGGCAGACCCTGAAGCAGAGGTCAGACCCGGGACCAGGGTTCAATTCCCGACGCGGCAGGGTCTTGAGCTCAAATGTCCATGGACTCGATAATTCTCGCTTCGGTGCCTGACCTAATCATGGGTTCACACTCTGCAACTCTGGGCATTAAGCTTGCTTAATCTCCACAACGGCCCCCCTGCGGCGGGATGCCTGGCTTTCACCTTGGGGATGCCCTGGAGGGGCTATCTCACAGGGAAAAGCCAGGACGGGTTCCCAAGGCAAGCGCGGAGATACCCCTTCGGGGGTCGATTCAGGCGCTATATAAGAAACATAATAATAATAATAATAATGATAATAATACCATTTTGTATATTAGTTTTTTATTTCATTTCTTATCCCAATGTAGTGTGTCAGGGAGCTTTACATCGAACTGATATTATACCAAAGCAATATATAAATCAAGTGCATAAATCAATATATAAGAAATGTGTTTAATACGAAAATGAAAGTTACAAAGTGCAGGAGTCACATACTCTAGTCTAACCTGATAGAAGTTGTATGTTAAGAGCGCTTGTTCTTTGGAAATGCAAAGGCATACGTGTGTGAGGTCTACAGAAATCAGAGGTTGGGGTTATCCATACTACCATACTAATATGTCTTTATCCCTTTCTAAATGATCTCCTTGGCTAGTAACGGAAATCCAGGGAAATAATTTCAAGATTCTTGCAGTTTACATGAGCTCCGTTATGCTGATTCATAACTCATTGTGTTCCTTAACAAAGATTGTAACTTATAACCTGCAAGTAATGCATGGGTCACTGACAAATGCACTAAATTAACCCACTCAGCTATCTACATGAGACACTAATCAGTAACCTGCATATTACGTGTTGTGATGTGCACGAGGCATATTCACTTTCTATGTTAGATTATGTTGAGTCAGGCCTGTGACTCAAATGCAAGCAGATCTCTCCTGACATATCAGAGTTATCTTACTGCTATTATACCCTGGATATTGCTGGGTACGCAAAGGTCTCTCCAGCAAGTGACTTGACCCGTAAGATGTTTTAATATTAAGCCTGTCAGTGACCAGTTACCAAGGACATGTTTACTGTGGCATTTGTCCTCATTGCCAATGTCTTTGGGACAGAGTTTTTGAAAACAACATGTGTAATTTGATTGTCATTTGCCACTCCTCATGACTCTACTTCCTTTCCGCTGTCACCCCATACCCCCCAATTTACGGGATGCCAGAATCTTTCTTTAATTTGTCTAGCTTTGTTCGTCTTCCTGCTGTACCAGCACCCGTATGTGTGAGCAGCCCGTGCACATAACGCGGAGCAGTGCTCATGTGTTGTGCAAGCACAGCTGAGCGATAAGGAATATGTCCTGCAGCCTGTGCTTTGTGCCTCGGTGGCAGCAATCGGGGTTTGGGCACGCTGCTGGCTTCAATCCTGTTTTAGTGACCCCCGCTCCGAGGATAACTGCTAATGGTATGGTGTATTCTCACATAATTCCATCACTGTGGTCAGAGGAAGATTGAAATGATTGTTTGTCCCCATAGGGGATAGATTGCCTCAGCTGAAGAGGAGAAGGATGGCAAAAACTCATCCTCAACCACTAGCCAATCAAAACAAGATATCGATCTTTTTGCTCCGTGCTGGCATCTCTGCCATCCACCCTCCATCTCCTCTTGGGGAAGGCAAACCAGAGCAACCACCAGAGGCTAACAGAGAGGTGAACAGCAGCTCCCTGTCGCCAGTGTTATGATAGAGCTGTGGCCTCGGGGAGGAGGCTCTGTCAGAATGTGCCCTCCTAGCCTGGTTGGTCCTCTTAAGGTGGGTGTGGCTGAAGAGCCCCAGTCAGGGCGAAACTGGTTTAGGGAAGCTTGTGTTATGGTTCAGGGAGGAGCTGGCCTGGGATTTGGACTGGACTGTCCCTTTTGGTGCAGGGTCAAAGCTGATTAGTAGATGTCTGGGTTCAAACTGAGCTGTCATGTGGACAAAAAAGATGATGGGTTGGAATGCTACTCTGAGCAAAATGCTAAATGGCTGTGAAACCAGCTCTGACTTTAAATCCAGAGTTCGCAACCGGCATACTTTGGCAAAGTGGTAAAACCAGGATTAAACGTCAAGCCTTCTAGCGCCATGGCTAACACTTTACTACTGTCCCAAGTCTAGCAGTGGAGGTTGTGTGTGTCAGCACAGCTCAGTGAATTGCACATCTATTTTGGGGGTATTTGTCAAGGATTTTTTATCGCACTTGCTACAGTAACTGAGCCTGTTTCGACACACTCCGAATGTTTACAGATCAGAGTCTCAAGGCATAAGGCGATTGTTAAGCTTACGATTCTATTTCATTCCAAAATGCTTTGTCCACTTGACTCACCAAAGGTAGCAATAGCAAGTAGAGAAGGCTAATGCCAGGGTGTGGTAGAGCGATGGCAACTCAGACACAGCATAACACAGTATTCTCAAATCAATGACTCTCCTAGACACTAGGAGATTATTTAGGGGGTAGTACAGAATTAAAACTCTCAAATTAACTCAACAACTCACTGTCCACACCATGTACATGCTGCACTTCCACTACGTACTCTTCACACATCCCTTTGACCACCACCCTGCTGCCATCACACCACAAACCATACCTCTAGGCCCAGGAAAAATGTTTGCAAGTTCCCATGCCTTAGCACAAAACTCTGAGAGGCACTGAAGGTAGATGTGATTAACCCTCCCCATTCTCTTAACAGCACTGATTGGGGTGGCTTGAGGGGGGAGGAGGAGAAATATGTTCTGGTTGGGGCCACATTCTCTAGGCAGAATTCAAATCCACACCTAAGCTCATTAGCAGCCCACTTAAAGACCATGTTAGGGGGATGAATATGTGGCAAATGGGCAATGCCTTCTAGAAAAAGTGAGGTGCGTTTACAGATATGGAGGACAGTGGTAACTCTTTGGGTGTCCCAAACGAGTCGTTTGCCTAATGAGGAGTCACAAGAAGAAGGGAATTATCCTATCATTCCCGTCCCTTCTACCGCCCAGACAATGCCTGACTGGCATGAATTTGTATCGGTGTAATGTGGCACTCTGCGACATAATGTGGTGATTGAGGTGTGCAGTGGAGTTGGTGTGGTGTAGTGTTAGAGGTGTCCTATTGTTTAGTGTAGTTCAGTGGCATGCAGTGTGGAATGGTTTGTATGAAGTTTGCATTTATGATATGTGGTACCACCATGGTATTTGGTAATATGGCATTATAAGGTGTAGCAGTTTGCAATACCTTGCACCTTCTCCTTCGAACCCGTCCCCAGTTTACCTTCCTTCCAAAAGGCTCTGGAAAGAACATTATTCAAAAGCACCCCTCGTGCATAAACAGGCCCTTCACTGGACTACTCTCTCCTCCTTACCATGTATGGGTCGGTATCAAGCTCCCATCCACTTCTTATTTAGAATTTGCATCTACCCGAGTGTATCTTTTTCTGGATTTCTTCCTCACAGACTGCATTCATAGAGGATATACACTCCCTCTTCTCGACTCCAACAATCTCCGGACCTTTTCTAAAATTCAGCCAAGATATTACATTGGCGAAGGAAACAAATATCCAAGGCATAGGGTAAGATGCTATTAAGAACTAGAAGCAGCAAAGAGGTAGGTCTCACCATCCCCAGGCATCGTTTACCCAATCATCAACCGAAATACAAAACACGGAATCTTGAGAGAATTTGCGTACTACCCCAGGAAACAGTTACTAACCTCTGACAATATTTTTTCAGCTTCATGTCTTGTATACATTTCCATCCTTTAGGTACTCCTGACACCTAGTGGTTGCATTGAGAATAGGTGCATATGATTTTAAAAACTGGCTACTAGATACTATGTTTTCTTAAAGCCCTTGCATGTCATAAAAGCAATAGATAGGAGATATATAAAAAACCACTTACTGGTCATCACCCACTTTCTTCAGCCATGCCACCTCCCGCTCCGACTGGCTGGAGGCCAGCTCCTGGGGGGGAAAAACAAGAATGTCTGTCTCTAAAAGTCCTTCCTTCACCTGTCAAAGCTCACCCTGTCCTGATACACTAAATGCATCCACCCCTAGCCTAGATGAGAAAACAAGATTTGATGGGGCAACTATTTTTTTATTTGTAATTTTCTTAAGCGGGAACCAGACCAAGAAGAAGAGTGCTTTACCTAGAGAGTGTTGCTGCAATAAATATAGAGTTTATCCAGAAAGGCACATGAGAAAATGTTCAAATGTACGTTGAAACAATAAAATGCACATATTATAAAAAGAGTATTTAGGAGCGTATCTGGGGAAAAATCATAAAAAACAAGTAAAAAATGCTGAATAACACTAAAAATTAACAACTGCAAATTGCAAAAGCAGAATGCAAGATCCATTGTCAATGGGGAGAGAAATGTGAATATTTGAGAATGCGGGACAGTGGCAAGAGGGATGTACCTAAAGAGAAGTTAACAGAGAAGATATTGTGTTATCAAACTCAAAATTTGTGCCAAACCCTACCTGAGCAAAAATCAGCATATGTAAGATGAACAAAGAGAATGTATACATATGGACAAAACCTCTGGTGCGATCGCTTCCTGGCTGGCTCTTTAGCTTCCTTACATGGAAACACCTACCATCCCCTGAAAAATCGGCCTCCTTCTCAACTGACCTCCTGGACTTGGCACAATTCATTGTGGACAATATGAATAAATTGGCTACTACCAACTGATCGAGTCTCCCATGCACAATCTATGGGTCCTTTTCTTTCAAGTCCCAAATCTGGCCTTACTAGCTGGTCGTCATTATCCAGGTCAGGAATCGAGGCTGGAGTGCTTGCTTACCGCTTAAAACTGGATGAGCGTGGGGCAGTGAGAGTCCACACCGGCTTGCGCAGAGTCTTTTTTCAGGGAAGGAGAGGCTGGTGGTTGCACAGTATTGGCGCTGTCTTAAATGAGGCTTTCTGTTATAATACCGGCAATGGACTACAATACCCAGCTGACCATGAGCTCCTGTATAGTCTGGAGCGATGGTGGCCATCTTGGATATCTGGTTATAACTTCCCTTGTGGCCCACAGCATCTTTGTTAGGCAATCATGACACAATGCTACGGCACGAAAGGACCTTACTAACCGGATCTTACGTTTTCCTTACCAAGAGCCACTTGTTTTCCTACAGATTGGTATAGAGATTACAGAGAAGTATTTCAGAAAAAAGTGTTACTGGTGGAAGTGGACTTTAAACTACTTTTAATCACTTTTATGAATTCATCTAAGACTGGGGGTTGTTGTGATGGAACACAAAGTATTCTTAGCCTGGACGATTGCTCATGCTGTGAATGAACAGGCTTAAGGGTATTAGAGTACTAGTATATTTACACAAATTGCAAAGACCAGAAAACAGCAGGATATTAACATTGCTGACTATTATGTAGTGCTACAGCAGTCAAGTGGAAGCTATCATTATATGGCAAGCTACTACAGAAATATCCTTCGGGGCTGATTTATAGGTTGGTGGCAAGGATACTCTGTCGCAACAGCGACAGAGTATCCTTGCCACCAACATAATGGTCCGACAACCCAATTTATATGGGGGTGCACCTTTAGTGTAACCATTGCTGGGACTGCTCCATCTCTGCCACGTTTACACCCCTCCAATGGCCCAACAGAGTTAGGGGTGTAGAAGGTTGATCTCTATGTCCGCCCCCCGAATTTAGATGGGCGGACATACCGGACAGTTTTCACTGCTTTTCCCGCAAGAAAATGATGGGGTAAGGGACAGTGGAAACTGTCTAATACCCCCTCGCCTAGGGAGATAATGCACGGTGAGGGTGGCATTGTTTTTAATTGCAAAAAAGAAATCCCTCTTTGAAAATAAAATGTGTCTGTCTTGTTGGCAGAGCCGTGCGCCAAACTTAAAAAAGAATTGCCATGATGGTGGCTCCTGCCAAAGCTTGAGAAATGACCACATGCTTGGCAATCATTTCTAAATTTGGTGAGTGGGGACTCCGTGAGGGCAACAGAGTAATTTACCCCATTGCCCTGACGGACTTACCGGCAAGATATAAATCAGGCTGTGAGTCTTTGGATATCCACTGCACCCTGCAGACATCCTCGAACAGCAGACATGATGTGTCACTGTGGTGGAGTTCAGTGTCTTTGTTTTCTTTCCTATCTCATTCCTCTTTTTTAGTTTCTGCCAGTGGCCCTCATCTTCCACTGTATATGGTCCTTGTGGGGACAGTAAGATACGGAGGAGTGCATCGCTCCCACTGGATTTATTTTATCCCGAAAGTCAGACCGTCCTCTTATTCATTTTTACTGAAATTTTGTTCCTGTAAATTCCCCTCTTCCGCCACCATGGTTATGCAGGCTAAAAGCACCCCTCATGTTCTCCTTAACAATTGCTTCGGACATCCTTGATCGTCTTTTATACATCACCACTTCGGCTCTGAATTAACTTGTCTTTCACACAAAAGCGAATTTAAAATCCGCCAAAGCCAAACATAACAAATGGTTAATCAAAGAGCTCCAATTCTTAAAATACAAAAGTATATCTCAGTTAAGATGCTGGAAAGAGTCTTGCACACCCTGAAGGTACTCCTCATCACATCCATGAAAGAGGCAATAATGCAGAGCAAAAAATGCTTTGCCCATACTGAACTCACCAAAGCTGATACTCTCCAAAAGCACTCTTAAGTTTACCAAGAAATGATCACAGTCCTTTCAGCAATGCCTCTAGTGCAACCATCACAACAGCTGTGCAATGAACTTAGGTCCTTTTTACTAAACCCCCGAAGAGCTGGGCTCGCACGAACCCTTCTAGTTCTCCCATTCCTCTTCTTGCCAAGAAAATCAATTAACAGATTTACACCACCAAGCACCTGCTTGCTTCTATTGTCCCTATTAGAAGACAACGCACTCAACTGTATCAACAAATGTAAACTAGCTGCCACCCTTAATCCTGGCTAATCTGCTTTAAAGCAGATCATCGGAAACTTTGTCATCCATGTTGTAAGTTAATGTCCCAAAGCAATAACCACCTCAGTGACTTCCAGACAGGTTTCAGAGCACAGAGAGTCAGTGGCAGTGTCACAGTGAGCATCAGGGACACACTCCTTCTGCAATGGACAGTGGTCAAGGCTGTCCCTTGATTCTCTAAACCTGCCAGCAGCCCTTGATACATTTAGACTGCAACATGCCCCTCCCTAAACTGGAAACTAAGGGCTTTTTTTTAGAATTTGGCAGATTGAATACTCGGTCAAAACGTGTTGGATATCCCATCTGCCGCACTACAAGGGCCATAGGCTATAATGCACTCACAATATGGCAGACAAGATATCCACAATGTTTGCACTTTATCCCATCTGTAAACTTTAAGTGAGGCTTTAGGCTTGGACTGAGAAATGCTGTAGTCCAATGGTTGAGATCCTCCCTTTCAAGCAACATACATCAATGAAAACTCGGGCCGTTCATATGAGAAAAAAAATACTCATGCGACAGGTGTATGATAACAATACTCAAATACCCATTAGCGTCATGAAAGAATGAGAAAACAAAAAGGAAGTGTGCAACCGTCTCCAACATGTGCAGAACAATAGAAAACCGACCATTTTCTAGGTCTGAATGGCTCTAAAACCGAGATGCTTCCGCTAAACATTAGAGGTGTGGCAGAATCTGGCTTGTTTCTTTGGGCCCTCCTCCCACCCATTCTAGTCCAGTCAGCAATCTGGGAGTTATCTTCACCAGTGAGCTTTGGCAACTCAGGTGAACCCTGAAACGTCCTCAGTCACTTACATCTCCCCCCATGGGATTCATCTGCTTGGGCAAAGTGAAGGCCAGATTGTCCTTGTCATAGTAGTGGTTCTCTCACACATCAGTTATTGGAATGCACTTTGTAGGGACCTCTGAGCTAAAAGCATAGATGACCTACAGACAGCACTCACCTCTGCTCGCTAGCTCATCACTACGGCACAACAAAGGGTCAAAAATTAAATCCTGTGGCATGTACATGTGACAGCCCGGGCTACTCTTTCAAGCTATTCGTCCCATAAAGCCAAACTAAATGCCTAAGGTAGGACTCCCAACACTGTTTGTACTTGTGCCGCAAGACATTTAGCAAGGTTTGGGGGAAATGGCATACTTATTATGAATTTAATGACGACACTGGTGGGTCAACGGAGGTGGTCCTATCAGAGAGTGCCAGGAATTAAAACATTCATGGAGGGATTCAATATCAACTCACCCTAATGTTTAGGTATGGGGGCAGGGGTGCCTGGATTTGAAATCGTGCGTATCCTTCTGTGATAATGTTGTGTGCAATGTTTGGTGCCAATAAAAGACAAACAAAAGTTATTTTAAAAAAATCATGGAGCACTCTTGAAACTGTTTGAGAGCGGTCCTATGAACCAATATGGCTCCTCCCTCTGGGATTTTCTCCCACCACATCTTTGAAACTAACAAGAAATCTTTTCTTAAACTACTGAAGGCTCCAGCACTTCTTCTATGCAGGTACTGATCACTTTTGATCAATATAAAATATTTAAAACTTTTGTTTACAGCTTATTTGACTTTGGTTGAGATTGCTGGTCCCCAAACAAACTCATAGATCCTACAGTAAGAGGAGAGTGTGATGGAACTGTGGGATTGGGGGACAAAATGGAACAGGAAAGGAAAGAAAGTAGGAAACAGAGGAAGGGAGAGACGCGAAAAGGATGGATGGATGCATGGAGAAAAGAATGGAAGGGTGGATGGATGAAACATAAGGACAGAAAAGTATGAGAGAAGAAAGGAAAGAAAGATGAAAAAAGTCAGAAATACATAACGAGGTAAGGAATGAAGGAAAAAAGGAGACAAACCAGATGGATGAAGAGAAGGAAGGACATTTCATATTTCCTTTTGGTTGAGCAATCTCCTGAATGACTACTCACTCATCCCTCAATGTCACCCTTTGCCATTTGTGATATGGTTCAAAGAAGGGGGAATTTATTTTTTGGGCTACCCCCTTGGGGCACGATCACTAGGTTTCTTCTGATAAACATCTGTTATTTAGCGCCAGGATGCCCTTCTGGATGAACGTCCGCTTTACAAATACACGTTATGTTATGTTGTCTAGTAAGGCCTACCTGCTCCCGGGTCTTCTGCAGCTGCTTGAGCTCCGTCCGCAGGCGCTCACAGTCCGCTTTCAGCTGCTCCTCCTGGCACTGTGTGCTCTGCAGCTCGCGCCGCGCCTCTGCGAGTTCAGCCTCCAGGCTCTGCAGCCTCAGCTCGTGCGGCTCGTCGAGGCCCAGGGAGCTCTGCCAGCCTAGAGAGCGCTCCAGCACTAGGGGAAGAACAAGACACAAGTAAATCCTAATATATGGCCATAAAAGACCAGTGTCCAGTAGCATCATTTGTCACAAGTCATCATAGCACGGAGAGTACTCCAAACAGCAATATCGGTATGGCCATATATTAAGATTTTCTTCAGCTTAACATTAACATTAACTTAACAGCCCTGAGGAAGTCGAAGGCTAACTTTATCTTACAATCAATCAAGACAAAGTGCTCACACCCCCCAACTCTACCCTGACAGCAACAATAAACGTACTCACATGGCAGTCACATGAATTAGAAACTCAAATGGATACAATGCAAACCATAACTCAGAGTATAGTAGCATGGCCAAAAAACTAGAGGATCTCGAGACCAGGTTAGCTTAGAAATAATTTCACTGCTCAGTAATTGTAGAAAAACTATCCACACTTCCAGAAGTCCTGACAACTGTGATAGAAGATTTGATAAAATATCAGGCAGACAGGAGCATGCAGCACTGGGTTGCCACTAATCAGCCTCGGAGAACAAATAAAAAATGTAAGGTCCAAAGCACTCCCTCACACGCCCCAAGTAACAACAAGGATCACTGAACCAGAGGAAGAAAAGGTCCAAATGGAATCAGAGATCATTCAGCCGCCAGCGTGCATTGCGAGGGGAGACAAGCTGACACGGACCAAATGGAATAAGAAGGCAGGGCAACAAATTCAGTTTCTAAAATTTTAACTAAGAGGGCAAAAAAAGGCCAAAGAAAGAGCAAAAAACACAAAAACAATGTCATACTAAGCAGGAGCTAGGGACTAAAGACCGTTGCTCCATCAATGGAAGAAGGCACTCAAGTACAGACTGCAGAAGTAAGCTCATGTAGTGTTATGTTCCATATGGGTACCCTAATATAGGCTCGGGTAGTCACCTAACCCTTCACCTATATTCTCCCTACCATTACACTACATAATGGTTCTTAGTACTGACCTTTTACCTAGTTACAGTAATGTCCAGAGAAGACATGACACAGCAAGATATATCCCCAGGGGTACCTCTTTGGGTATATATACACCATCTCTTGCTGAGATAAGGAGAGGAGAAAAGGACTTCCATGCCAACACATTGACGCGAGACACTGAGGCTCCTGCACGCAGACACTCCAGTTCACAGTGGTCTGACATCTCATCTCTTGCAGGATGTCCATCTCGAGATCAAGACGGGGACCCACAGTCTCTCACTTCAGGTAATGGGGTTGACTTTATCCTAGAGGGGTTCTTGGCTTTACACCTACATACATGCTAGGTACATTCAGGTACATCTAGTTAGGGATGCATCGTAGGAGTATGTATTTTTACTGTCATGTATTTTATATTTTTGCCTGAATTCATTCTTTTAGCACCGTCGAAATTAACCATCCTTTTACTCTGTTAGTACTTATCATTTATATCTGTTACTGTCTAATGGTTGTTTCAGCACACCTGTTTTACACTAGAATGACGCTGGTTCAATAAAAGCTTATTGAAAAACTTCCCCACCGTTAATTCTGTGTATTTCTCTGAGACAAAGTGAGCACAGGTGACTGAGCGACAAGTAGCACTGTTTCCATGATTCTGAGGGATCAGGGTTGTCATGTTCGATAGTTGAAAGAACTATTCTCTCCTTGGTAAGAGGAGTTTCTAGTGGTACTGTGAGCTAACTGGTATACAGGCTGACATATTCAGTAGGGGTATCCATACTCAGCCTGAATTCAATCCTACAGTATATGATGTCTAAACGTGCAGACCCTATATAGGTTTATAGGAACTACACAACAGTAGTAAACTACTATCCAATATTCGTTTATAACAGTTTGGTAAAGGAGCATGGAGTAACGGTTTACAAGAATTATGCCACATGGGCAATTTCAACTGGTCAATCTCAGATACAACCCCAACAACCTGCTGAGGGTGTAACATCAAGTATTAGAGAAATGAGTTCAGGCAAACCTAAGGAGATCTTGATTAATCCAGAACAAGACCCGAGAAGAGGGAGCCAGATATCAAAGACCCATTGAGGCTTCCAAACAGAAGTAAAGAGAATGGCAGCTTGGAGGAGGAAATAGTAACACAAAACATAATATTCATGCTGCTATATAATTCCAGCAGTAGGCAAGACACACTCAACTGAGGAAAAAGCTTGAAAAGTTTCCAATATATCCAATCATTATCAAACGTCACCAGCAAGGACCTAATCTGTATACAATTCGAAAGTAACAATAAGAACAGTACGCAGGAGAATTCAGTAACAACATGGAAAAATATGGCTCTGGCCAAAAGAATCATGCTAGAAAAGGAACAACTCGCAGATTGGGGTATCTCAGTGGAAGAAAAAAGGGAATAGAAATACCCCTATGTGCTGGAGACCCAAATAACATCACATTTCTCCCCGTAGTGAGAACTGATACAACAGAAAAAACGATACCTAGCTCAAATACAGTCTTCCAAAAGTCCCTAAGTAATACCATGCCCAAGAAATGTGCTTCTGGTCCAATACAGTCACAGTTATAAAAATAGTATCTTAGAATGTCGCCGTTCTGCCCTGGGTACTAAGAAGTGGGTCAACGATTAAAAGGCTGCAAGAAGCATACATAGTGGGTCTCCAAGAAACTTGGGCAGTAACTCCCCCCAGCCCCACTCCCCCTTCCCACCTGGACGGATACTAAGAAAGAAATAAACCAGTAAGCAAACAACATACCCATGGAAGACCATTGGGGGGAGGGAGAGGGGGAATATCAATTTACACAAATCACTCAAAGAAATTAGTTGCTAAAGAAATTAAGGTGGACTCGAAACAGCTGCAGGCAGCAAAAGTGGAGTGTTGTCCAGGAAAAGGAGGCAACATAGCATTGCTGCAAATAAATATATACCTAAATGTACATGGCTGAAAAAAAACTGGAAACAACCAGTACAATAATTGCACTCCTGGAAGAATTACTATGTAAACATTCAAACAGACACAGTAATAACAGGGGACATAAACCTACACAACGTTGGGGCAGATATAAAAAATGCTGCGAGATGGGAGTGCGGCGGAGAAATATTTTAACAATTTTATACAAACGTTTAGTCTAATTTCTGCAGAACACTTAGCACGAAAAGAACAGGCTGGTGCATCTCAGGTATTTTCCTACAATTATCGTACAACCATTTACTACATATTCTTAGACTTAAAACTTGAGAAAAAGCGGATAAATTCCACAACAACGCAAGAAGTATGTGATCATGCAATGCTCAGAGTTTACTTAAAACGTACTGGAAATTCTCTTGAGGAGACTGGTACAATCAATCGAACAAATGGAGCAGTAGAGCACACACTGGTTAAAAGAATTCAATGGAACGAGATCCATGAAGCTAAAATAGAGGATTGGAGAAAGAGAGAACGTCTCATAGGGGCATACCAGATATCATACAAAACTGGCCTGCCTGGATAATGGACTTGCGATTCACCCTAGTGGGACAAGGAAATAAGGAGAAAGCAATCAGATAAGGTATAAGGTATAAGCTTGGCTATAACAGAAAGCTAAGGGAATATACCTGTTAACTAAGGCGAGCTACGAGAGCCCATCAAACAGTGGGAACCAATGAGTCAATGCGAAAGCTGAAAGAGGTAAAGCAGGAACGCCTTTGTCACTCAGCAAAAACAAAAGTACTATGAAGCAGAATGGATAAAAGTCCATGAACTGTCAAAAACCAACAAGCAGAAGCATTTCTGGGGATACATTAACACCTTAGAGAACGACAAGACTGATAGACGCAATTCGGTATCCGCAGAAGCATGGCAAATCTACGTAGAGAACATATACAAATAAAAACCAGGGAAAATATTTAAAACAATGCCGGAACCCACTGCAATAAGGCGTGGGGGGAAAAGAATACACCTGACGCAAGAAGGGCCTATAATTATGGGCAAGATGATAGTGGGAAAAATAACAAAAAATATAAGAAAAGATGGGGCTCCGGGCCCAAATTGACTGCCAGGAGCCATGCTTAAGCAGAACCCAGCATATTGGGCAGGGGTTCTCTTCCCTTTATACACAGCCTGCAGATTGCACTCAGATGTTCCGGATGCATGGCGTGGGTCAATATTACAAACAATACTTAAAAAAGGGGGACAACACAGATTCAAAAAACTATACGTTAATCGCCCGCTTGGATAAACATGATAAATTCTATGCAAGTACCTTACTAAATGAATTAAACAAATGGGTTGAAGAAGAAGGATTGCTCCCCTTCTACCAAACCGGATTTTGAAAAGGGGGCTCATCCATTGACAATGTTGTGGCCTAATCCTATATTGCACAACAATCCAATACTAAGAATAACTTGCCAGTGTTCGTCTACTTTGTAGACTACTCTGCCACATTCAACGGGTTAGTACAGAACAAACTATAGGAAAAATTTAGAAGCTGGAACATCCCAGACAACCTGCTAAATGCCATCATTTCGATCTACAGTAGGACCTGGGTGAGAGTAAAACTTGCAGGAGAGACAGTATCCCCAGAATTCTATACAGACTGAGGTCTGAAGCTAGGTTGCGTTTTTGTGCCAACACTGTTTAACTTATATACATCAGACCTAGGCAAGGAGCTGCAGAATTCCAATCTAGCCATGCCAAAGATAGGTCAAAAGAGAGTGCACGCACTACAGTATTCAGGTGATTTGTCAATTTTCGATCCCACAAAGATAGGGGTCCAGAAGGCATTAGACTCCTTACATACTTTTAACGGACGTAATGAACTGGTTGCCAATCAAAGTAAAACAGAAGTGCTGCTATTTGGCCGAGATGCAAGGAAAACATTGCAAAAATGGAGGCTGGGCCCTTTGGCGATAATATAGACAAAAAGCTATAATTATCTAGGAGCCTGGTTCAGTGATACAGGGAACGTAAGTCAAAAGGACAAGCAACCATATATGCCCTATGTAAACAATATGATAAATTACATAGCCCGACAACAGCAGCAATCAGGAAGGTCATCACTGCAAAACGGATACCTACAGTAGGCTATGTGCATCAAGGTTTCCCAGGAAAATGCAATACATTACTAGAGAAAGTTCAATCTGAAGGTTACAAGTGCATCTTTCAGGTACAAGAATACACACATAACTTGATACGACAGGAGTTTGATCTCATACAGCAGAAATATGAATGCGTGGGTACAACTACAAAATATTTCTAACGAATTTTAAGGCTCCAGCAGGATCTTTGAAGGATGTATTTAAAACAGTATACAGTGAGAAGCAGACACCCTGGAGTACTCACTTAAATAGAGCAGTGGAGACCTTGAAGCTGGCAATAGAAAGTTGGTCAAAGGAAGCAATAAGCTACACAATAGTGAGGAACTCCATAAAAAACAAATTTGTAAGATATTGCGAGAATCTGATATGGCCAGCATTCAGAAAAAGCAATGGCAGACAGCCTTGACTGTATCCTAAGAGGCCCAGTAAAGAAAGCCTTTTTTAAGCCAGGCACTGGGTGAGAAATGCTTGAAAGAAATTCCTTGGGCAAGACTGGTACCCCTGCAGATAAAATAATGTAATCCTACCTGAAATACGTTATCAAGCGTCACAAGATGCAGATTGTGCAATTACAAAAAGGAGTCCCTACTGCATCTGATATGTATTTGTCCAGCACTGCTACAGTCTCTACAGAAACTACTAAATAATATCTTTCAAGCAAAGGGAACACAAACATGTTTGGAAGCAGTGGAGGCGCGATTCCTTCGCACGGTTCCATCCGAACTATCAAGATTTGGTAAATTTATAAAGGTGACAAGAACGGCCTAAAAGAAGCAAGGTCTCAATGTGTCAACAAGAACTCGGTCTCCTAACTTGTGCAATGTCAATGTTTTCTAGCTTGGCACACAGCTTTTTTGTATACCTTAAGCCATCCAGTTTGGCTACAATGGAGAGGCCACCACTGATGGAACAAAATGATAGTCCCAGCAAAAGTTGACACCTTTATTGCACTTTGTCCTGCATCCTTTTAGATTTGATCATCACTGACCACCCACCTTTTATTTTTTCCTTGCACTTTTTTGCACGTGTTAATGTCACTAAAGCTGGTCCTTCAGAGCAGAAGTCATGACATCAAAGATAAGCAGCCAAACCCCGCTCTGATAGGGTCATGGTGTAGGGAGATCTCATTTAGTCTGTCTAAAATCATGCACATAGGCATTTTTTGCTCTTCAGTATATCTTTTGCCACTTAGTTCAGCTCCCAGAGAAGCAGCCTTTGATGGAACAAAACGAAAGGCTCAATGAAATCTGACACGAGTATTGCATTTAATTTCTCATCCTTACAGCTTAGATCCTTGCATTTTATTTTTTGTGCTTCTTTGCAAACGTTGTTGTTTCTGAATTTGGTCGTATAGAGCAGATGTCATGGTATTAAGGAGGGACAACCCCACTCTGCCTTTTCAGGTTGGGCGCGTAGGGAGATTTCTTGTAAATCTTCTGTCACTTAGTTCAGCTCCCAAAAAAGCAGCCTTTGATGGGACAAAACGAAAAGGCTCAAAGAAACCTGACACTAGTATTGCACTTTACGCCTATCTTTCCAGCTTAGATCCTTGCTGTCTTTGCACTTTATTTCTTGCACTTCTTTGCACACATAGGTGTCTCTGAATTTGGTCCTTGAGAGCAGATGTTATGATATTAGTGAGGAACAGCACCACTCTCCTTAGGCAGGTTTAGAATGTAGGGAGATATCTGGCAGACTGGGGTCATTCTTCCAGCGTAGACGTCTATTGACCTAGTATTTTACTTTTGCGCTTTTTGAACAGTTAAAAGATACTGAACTGAGTACCATAAAACAGTGAACCTGACGCTAGGAGGGAAAGTTATAATGGTGCAGTCCGCCAGTCGAATTTGCAATTTTAAGCATTGGTGATTATATATAAATTGAACATGATTTTTTTATTCGCTTTTCTATATGTTATGGAGGATTTTATTATTATTCAATTTTAGGCCCATATATTGTTCGGAAATCATATAATGAAAACAGAACTTTAAAAAATATACCGTAGCACATTGCTTACATAACTGTATTCGGTTTCCATTATATTTTGTAATTACCGTATTTATGGAGAAGGAATTTCAATGATTTTAATAAATCATGCAAAAAACATGTATTCATTCTTTCATCCACAAGGTTCTAGTACTCAGAAAAAAATGAAAGTCATATCAAGAAAATTATTTTTTTCTACAGACCTAGAGGTACAAGACAGGGCTTCAGCCTATTGATTAAAATGAGTAACTCGTGCACAAGGGTTGCTGCAGCCAAGTGACGCTTACGCATACATCCTGGAAGATTTTGCAGGGAAGCTTAACTATTTAAAATGGATTTCCAATGTGTTATTATACAAACCAAATTATGAAAAGAAATACTAACATCCAACAAAGGGGTGCTGAAATACTCAGTTTACACTGTGAACAGTCTTTAAAAAAAAAAATAATTAAGGAATCATAGGGTGTTATAAGAGTAGAGAGCGAAGGATAAGTGACTTATTGAAAGCGATCAATCAAAAAGGCAATTTATGGTTATAAATCCCTTTATAAAAGAGAGAGCAGGGATTAGGGAAACAATATAGTCCGGGATCTGGCAAGACAGAGGAGTAAACAGAGCCTCGCCCACCATCGAAAGGGTTGAGATTCTTACCTCTGGTCGGATCATACAGTGTGTGTGGACAGGTGAGTACGGTTTGTTACGTGGAACCAGAATTGGAACCTTGCCGAATGCATGAGCCACAATCACATTGTATCTTAAACTTTCATTTTGGCTCTTGTTGGGCGTAGAATTGTGTTGGCCGGAGCTTGAAACGCTGCTCTCAAATGGTTGCCTGCGTGTAGCATGTTTGCTGAGTTTAGAGGCGTGACATAGCTGTGTTTTGATTGTACTTGCTCGGAGACTGCCCTGGAGTAGCGGGCACTGAATAGGCGCACTCAGTCAATTCAAGCACGAAAGTTGTATGGTTTCCTTTAGTTTAAGTTTTTATTAAACGAGCAAATACCCAAAAGTTTCCTGGCGCCGATACTGAGATCTGGACACATCTGAGCCGGAACGGTTAAAATAAAAACATTTTGAGAGCTTTTCTAAAGGGCACCTGGCGGTTTTCTGCTGAGTGAGAAGGGCAGAGTGTTCCGTGCTTTCGCTGTCACAGCTGGCTTTCTCCCATATCGGCTTTCCTGAATGTAGGCATTTGAATTAGAAAAGCAGCGCAGAGAAGCTTGGGTGTCACAGACAGTTGGAAGCGGCCCCTCCCTTGCAGCGCAGGCACTGAGCTGTGGCATTCCTTTATCCTGAGATTGCCTTTGCTCGACTTTGTGCCACAGACGCTTGTTCCGTCTGCTGTTTTAGCAGCACTTTCTGGGAATCGCTCAGAGGACTCAGCAAAACACAGCCTCATGAACTCTGAAGATAATCTCGAGTTCTGCGGCTTTGGCAGATTGACAGCTGTCGTCACGCGACTCCATCTCTCTATCTAGGTTATCTGTAAATCCTGAATCACATGCACGCATGCGCTCTTAAACCACGACCTGTGCATACTGTCGCTCTACGAGGGGGCAGGCAACAGCTTTCATATTTGATTAAAAGCCTTTGAGACAGAACTCCAGCACATCTCGGGGGGGGGGAGGGGGGACTCCCTTGGATCAATGGGTGGCTCAGGGAGTGTGGTGACCCCATGGTTCAGTGTTTCTGACCCATGGCAGATCACCTGCTGATACAGACGATGCAGGCACTGGGTGGGAAAATACAGACAGCAAAACACAGGATTGCAGGACCAATCATGATATAACTAAATAATGCCCACCTAATTTTCAGAATCATTCAGGTTAGGGCAGACTGTTCGAAATGCTTCCATCAAGGTCCTAAAGCCCTTACCTGTGAGAGGAAGGTGCCAGGACTGCAGGATGGGCTTGCTTCCTGTCAGGCTTATTCACAGGTGGATTTCCTTGTTCAGTCTAGGTCAATTTGTCAGCTTAGGAAGCCGTCACTTTGAGTGGCGCAAAAACAGTGACCCAATATTTGTGCAGTTCAAGGAGAGGGTGTGGCATAATGGGACGAGCTGCTGAGCGACCCTTGACCCTGTCCTCAGGCAGGTCGCTACTCCCCCCCACCACACAGCACCACCTGTGTGTCGCTGCCCGCTGCTGCCGCCTGCTGTTGGTTTGAGGCTGGCCAGCCCGTAAGCTCTTGCACTCGTTCTGCCCCTTCTGCCTTGCTTGCCATGCTGTGTCTGTGCTGCATCCCCTTGCACTGTTTTTTTTGCTTATTTCACCTTTACTTCCATTTTTGTATTTGCGTTTTGTATATGTGCCCCATTATTGTGCCCTTGTTTGCGTTCTCTATTTCCCCGCCCGCTCTACCCCTAAGGCAAGCCCGTCTGCGCCCGTCCGCGCCCAGCCCCCGCGAATGCCACGACACCCACCTAAGCTACGATGCCAGCACCCTCCACACACTCAACACCGGACAATCACACACCTGCTACCTTGACGTCCCGAAGTACACCCAAGGAGCCTTCTCTTGCCGGAACTGCAGCTTCACCAGCATCCGATCCACAACCCCACCCACCACGAAAGAACGCAACCTCCTCAGATGCATTCTTCTCAACACCTGCTCCACCCGCAAACAAGCCGTTGAACTCAGGGACCTACTCGA
Organism: Lissotriton helveticus; assembly: GCF_964261635.1. NCBI lineage: Eukaryota > Metazoa > Chordata > Amphibia > Caudata > Salamandridae > Lissotriton > Lissotriton helveticus. Next base: position 1,944,241,379 of record NC_136065.1, read on the forward strand.
CTCAACCTCCCAAGTCGTCGCCTTACTGACAGAGACCTGGATGAACCCCTCCTCGGCACCCGACATCACCATAACCATAGCCATACCGGACGGCTACAACATCACCCGCAGCGACCGCACCAATGAAGTAGGAGGAACCACCATCGTCCACAGAAACACTCTGAGAGGCTCGACAAACACCAACGACACCTTCAGCACTGCCGAACACCTGCACTTCCAGATCCACACAGATCCCAACACCACCCTCAGAGGGACCCTCGTCTACAGACCACCCGGACCACGGCCCCAGTTCAGCGACTCCATTGCCGACTACGTCAGTACACACTCCCTCACCTCCACAGACTAAATCCTCCTCGGGGACCTGAACTGCCACCTCGAGAACAACAACACCAACTCCACCACCTTGATCGCCAACCTCGCCAACCTCGGACTCAGACAACTCGTCACAGCACCCACCCACTCTTCCGGCCACACGCTTGATCCCATCTTCTCCGCAAGCTCCCACGTCTCCTTCAACCACATCACCGAACTCCACTGGACTGACCATCGCTGCATTCACTTCACCTTCCGTAAATCCACCACACACCACCGCACCCAACAGATCCCGTGCCGATGCTGGAACAAAGTCACCGAAGACCAGCTAACAACCACCCTCGCCCGGAGCCCTCCCACCGACCCCACCGAACCCGACACCGCCGACGCAACCTCAGACAATGGATCGATGAATGCGCCAACACCCTCGCCCCAATCAAGAAACCCTCCAACAGACATACCAATAAGAAAGCCAGCTGGTTCACCGAGGACCTCAAGGCCTCCAAGTAAACCTGCCGAAAGCTGGAGAAGAAATGGCACCATGAACAGACACCGGACAGCTACACAGCCCACAAGAACGCCACCCGCAGACTCCATCACCTCATCAGAGCCGCCAAAAGGGCCTCCTTCACAGCCCGCCTAGACAACAACGCACACAACAGCAAAGAGCTCTTCAACATCGTGAAGGAATTCTCTAACCCCAGCCCCAACACTTTTTTCCATCGCAAGATCGCAGACATCCACGACAGCTTCAACAGCACGACCGCCCTGACAGCCATTGAGACCTCCATCCCCACAGACATCATCCGCACCAATCCCCTGCTCTCCTGGACCAACATAAACTATGACGACACCATCAAAATCATGAACACCATCCACTCCGGATCTTCGTCAAACCCATGCCCATACCACATCTTCAACAAAGCCAGCAGCATCAACACACCCCATCTCCGGAAAGCCATCAACATCTCCTTCAAGACAGCGATCTTCCAGGAGAGCTGGAAGCATGCCGAGATCAACGCCTTAATCAAAAAACCCAAGGCTGACCCTAAGGACCTCAAGAACTTCCGGCCCATCTCCCTGCTCCCGTTCCCGGCGAAGGTCATCAAGAAGACCATCAACAGACAACTGACCCGCTACCTCGAGAAGAACAGCATCCTGGACCCGTCCCAATACGGATTCCGCAGCAATCACAGCACCGAAACTGCCCTTATCGCCACCACCGATGACATCAGGGCCCTGCTGGACAACGGCGAAACCGCAGCCATCATTCTCCTGGACCTGTCAGCCGCATTCGACACTGTCTGCCACCACACCCTACGCACACGCCTCCACGACGCCGGGATCCGAGACAAGGCTCTGGACTGGACCACCTCCTTCCTCTCCGGCATAACCCAGAGCGTCTGCCTCCCCCCTTTCTGCTCTGAAGCCACCAAAATCATCTGTGGCGTACCCCAGGGCTCATCCCTCAGCCCAACATTGTTCAACATCTACATGGCACCGCTCGCCCACGTCGCCCGACTGCATGACCTCAACATCATTTCCTACGCCGATGACACCCAGCTAATCCTCTACCTCACCAAGGACCCCCTCACCGCTAAAACCAACCTCCACGAAGGAATGAAATCTGTCGTCGAGTGAATGAAGAACAGCCGTCTGGAGCTCAACTCGGACAAGTCGGAAGTCCTCATCCTCTGCTCCACCCCCTCGGCCTGGAACGACTCCTGGCGGCCGACCGCACTGGGAACAGCACCAACACCCACCGACCACGCACGCTACCTGGGGTTTAGCCTCGACTCTACTCTCTCCATGACAAAGCAGGTCAACGACGTCTCGTCCTCCTGCTTCAACACCCTCCGCATGCTCCGTAAGATCTACAAGTGGATTCCCACCGAAACAAGAAGAACGGTCACCCAGGCCCTCGTCAGCAGCAGGTTGAACTACGGAAACGCCCTCTACGCAGGAGCCTCGGCCAAATTCCTGAAACGACTTCAACGCATTCACAACGCCTCTGCAAGCCTGATTCTCGACATCCCACGCCGCAGCCACATTACACCCCACCTGAGAGACCTGTACTGGCTCCCCGTCAACAAGAGGATTACCTTCAAGCTCCTCACCCATGCACAAAAGGCACTACACAACACCGGACCAGCTTACCTCAACAGACGACTCACCTTCTACACCCCCAACCGCCAGCTCCGCTCCGCAGACCTCGCCCTCGCCACCGACCCCCGCATTCAAAGAGCGACCTCCGGCGGCAGATCATTCTCTCACCTTCCCATCCACCTATGGCAGACCCAGGACCTGTTAACCTTCAGAAGACTTCCCAAGACCTGGCTATTCGAGCAGTAGAAGCAACCCTCCCCAAGGAGCCTTGAGACCCCTACGGGTGAGGAGTGCACTTTACAAATGCTCTGATTGATTGATTGAATTTGGAGCTGTAGAAGCCAGGTTCGAGTCTTGGTGTTGGCTCAACATCCTGTGATTCTGGGCACATCACTTAATCTCCCATTGCCTACAATTCAGCGCCTTGATACCCCCACTGGTGATTTGCCGGGCTTTACAAATCCCGGGTTTATCCAGTATTGCAGATATTACGGGGAATGGTAATTCTGAGGTGCAGCAAAACTGCGATATTCCACAATGTACGCTGAGAAATGGGGAATTAATGTAGAAATGGGTGGTTAGGCACTCAATTCTAGCAGTAATTCATTATTTCAAGGCAGTTTTCAAACAACACATTTCCCCAGATTTTTGTAACTGAAATCTCCAGGGGGAAATCATCAGGAGTGTGGTTTCCCGGCACTACTTGTTTTTGCGATTCAGTGCCTGTCTGAAAAGGGGTAACCTCCAGAGTCAGAATCAGACCTATAGCAGACGTGCCAACATTTTAGAAGAGGAAAGTGAGAGATTAAAAAAAAAAATCAGTCTGGAGAATGTATTTTCCCCATTGACTTCTATTGAAGAAAAGGCAATTTAGGTGGGAGTCAGAAAAATTAAGACATTTAATGTTTAAAACATCAGTAGTTTCTCACCTGAATCGAGTCTATTGACATGTATGCTATAGTGTGATCAGTCCACTGTGGTTGTACAGTAGCGCTGTTTACGCACAGCTTTACTGTATATCATTTTGGTGCTGCTGCAGAGAGGGAAAACACCCTCTTGCAATCTTCATCATGTCTCACTTCCACACAGGCATACAGAAGCTCCCTGAAACACAGCCCTTACCATGTGTCAATCCGGCACTGCCATGCATGGACAGGTACTGCTGCACCTCAGAGCTCTGCAGGTGAGAGCTCAGAGCCTGGAACGAGTTGCTCTCCCGCTGCCTCAGCTGCTGCTCCAGGCTTCGGATCCGGTCCATATGAGACTCCACCAGATCCCTCTGAGAAGGAAAGAGAGAAGGTCGTAGTGAGTGCACTCACATACATAGTCCATGCCTATCTGTCTCTCTAATGTTAAACTTCCACATACACACACAAATGTGTGTCCACAGTTAGCTCATGCTTGTCTATATTTAAATACAAGAAAGAATTTGCAAAGACCTCACGGCCTAGATTTACAAAGGAAGGTGACGCACGGCACCGCAAGTCTTTTAGTGAGATTTACTAAGCAACGCAAAGCCAGATTGCATGGCTCTGAGTGGCTTAGTAAATCCAGAGTAAGGTAAGGTAGAGCAAATCGCTGCCTTGCGTTACTCTGCATTGGGACGACATTTGTTTCATGGGTGCAGTGTGGGAGTTCTCACACATCCACCCATGGGTTTGCACTTTACCAGAATTACTAAGGGTAGAAATATGTCTATTTATCCTCATTATGTCCTCTTTCTAGGTGTGCTGCATTGTGCAGCATACTTTGAAAGAGGAACATGCCTCTGAGGATTGTATTTGTGCAGGAAGGCATCCCTTACTGCACGAAAATAATACTGCCTGAAACGCAGGCGCCCTTTCACCATAGCGCAGGAGTGCCTGTGTAGATGCAAGGGTGCCTGTGTGGGCGCTAGGCAGCACACAGTGCGCCAGCTCAGTGAGGGATCAGAAATGCACTATAGCTTGGTAAATATGGCGCGTACCTGCTCTCTCCATTTGATGCAGCATAGCAAGTTGTCTTGCTGTGTGGCGTCAAATTTGATTAAATCTGACCCGAAGTCTCAGTCACTGCGAGTGAGCGCAGACATCTGGAGGTCAGGTTGAGCACTCACTTCTAACAGGCTAAATACCACACCTGGTCAGATGGAGTACAACCTGAACTCTGAATGCGACTCTGTTCACAGCTCTGCTCTAGGCCGTGCTGCTTTTGTAAGTTGTCACACCACTTTAGGGGCCAGACGACTATTTTACTGATTTTTATTCCAATATTATCTGTTTTACAATATTTTGATTTTTTTCTTATTCCACTGATGAGTTTTCTCCTGTTGTCAATAATGTTTAAGCCTGAGTGATGTCAACTGTGGAGTCATGAAATAAGGTAATGAGAAAAGCCTTCCTCTGTTATTAGTTCAGCCCCAGAAATACAAAGGTCTTAGTACAAACTAGGCGCGGGTACAAACACGTTTGGGCCTTATTCATGAAGGTAAATGTACAAATGTAGATTTACTCATGTGTAAATATACTCTTGCACTTAGGTATAAATCTATACTTTTGTGCTAGTCACCATTTCCAGTGTAGATTTTCCCTAAGGGTTGTCTTACATGTCTCTCTCACCTGAAACCAGGGAAGCAGAGACATCTAAAGTAAATTCATGAGTCCAAAGTTACTACCATACCAAGTTACTGCCATATGTTTTCACTCACAAGTGGGATCTCTACCACTGCGGTGCAGATCTCCCCTCAGGGAAGTATAGTAAAATTTACTTTAGTGTGTTATTCTTTAAAATGTATTAAACAGACTTCGATAAAAGTAAAAAAAATGAAATATTCATTTTTAAAATATAACGAATAAAATGTAAATATAACGAATAAAATGAAATGCTACAGCACATTAATTCGCCATTCGGCAGCCTTGCACTCATTGAGGCCCTGCTGGGGGCCCCCAAAGACAGATTGCCAAAGCCTTTCTGTGTCGGAAAGGCCGGCACAGAGAGGCTGTGGGAATCTGCCATTGTAATCCCCCTGCCGGAAAGAGCCGGACGAGGGATTACCGAATGGCCTCCCGTCCGCCATTCGGAAATCCAATTCGGATTTCCTTCCGACTGACCCCTTCAAAATGGGTCGGTCTGAAATGATTCCGTACAGCCAATTATGATACGGTCTGAAAGGATCCAACCGATGGTCGGAGCCGTTTCAGCCCGCATCGTAATCGCGACCTAAATTGTAATCTAAGTTGTGTGAAGATCTTGTCATAGAAAAGATAGAAAAGGTGGAGGTGGAGCTCTCCCATCGGTGTGTGGATTTTATTTTGTAGTAACGAAGAAGCACCACTGTAGTACCACTTTATGTAGCACAAAATGCGGTTTGCGATTCGGGCCCTAAGCAATTGCTTTGTCAAGGGTTTTTCGTTGTTTGAAAGTCTAAAGTGAGGATAGCATCTTTGGTCTTTGTTCTTACATTTCATGTTTTTTTGGCATGAATAGCTTTAAACATACAATGACCATCAGTCTAGAACAAAAATCATTCAAAATAGACTCTTTGCTCACATAACAATGCAGTCTGCAACAGGAACACAGTGAGCAGACGCTCATGGAGAGGACCAGTACCTTTAGACCTTTCCTTAGCAAACACTAGAGTACGTAAGCCCCGTAACATATGATTGTTAGTCAAGCCTTTTCTGGTCAGTAATATCATTAAATAGAATTTATTTCAGCATTCATTTTTATACCTGTGGAGGTTTTGCCACTCCTTTTAAACCATCCATCAACGAATCCAGAAGTCTGGGGCATTCGATGAACATGTCAAGCATTGGGGATATTTACCACTAGCAACAACTGCTCAACTTTTATCTACATTTCTTCATTTTGTGATTGACTAGTAACTTCTTAGTAGATGTTCATGCAGCACAAATACAGATTGCAAGTTGATACTTTGAATAGATACACTGACCACCACTGTTGATCATCAACAGGACAGTTTCATGGCACACAATCCCTTTGACAAACAGTCAGCGTATCCACAGACACTGCTTTGACACATGCATGAACACACAAAAGTTCATGCCTGCCTTCTCATGACACCCAATCAGACCCCCCAGGATATAGCGGCATGGATTAGCAAATTTAGCGGCACAAAAACGAAAATTTAGCGGCACAAATATGGGAATTTAGCGGCAATTTAGCGGCATTTTATTTGGCGTTTTTTCCTACAACAAACACAGATATCTTAGTTTTTTGTGTTTGTGGTCTGTGTGTGTTGGTTCCTGGTGTGTTTGTGGTCTGCATGTGTTGGTTCCTGGTGTGTTTGTGTTCTGTGTGTGTTTGTGGTCTGTGTGTGTTGGTCCCTGGTGTGTTTGTGGTCTTTGTGTGTTTGTGGTCTGTGTGTGTTGGTCCCTGGTGTGTTTGTGGTCTGTGTGTGTTTGTGGTCTGTGTGTGTTGGTCCCTGGTGTGTTTGTGGTCTGGGTGTGTTTGTGGTCTGTGTGTTTGATGCCTGTGTGTGTTGGTCTGTAGTGCGTCTGACGCCTGTGCTGCCGGGTCACTGATGCCCTTGAACTCTCTGAAGCTGCTGCTGTCTGTGGACACTGAGCCCTCCTAGGGCCCCTCGGGGCCCCGGGCAGTCCATGTCTGCAGACAAGGGCCCATCCGGGAGCCAGGAGAGTGAAGGAAGCCCCCAGAAGGGCGGGGACGTTTATTAGGCAATATAGTTACAATTTGGTTTGTTTGTTTGCATTTGCGGATGCATTGTCTGCGGACCTATTTGGGTGATCTCTGTTTCCTTCTAACAAAAGGTCCTTCTAATTTGCTATAATTTATAATAAAGTGTATAATACGGGTCAATGTGTCTTTTTTATAATTTCTATGCAGAGTCGACAGGAGTTGAAGGGGAGAAGTGGAATTAAATGTATAATTTAAAACGTCTATGGTGTTGCCCAGGGGCTCAGGAAAATGTAAAACAGATATGTTTTCAAGTACTTCACAGACTTTAAAAATCATGAAAACATTTTTCTGACTTTGCAGCCTTTGTTTGTTTCCAAGTAATTCTGTTCTAATGTTTCTATAAATTATTTTGTGGGGTGGCTCGTAACTCTCACACTTCCAGTGCACTGTGTGTGCTGATGAAAAACTCCTAATCACGTTTTAAGTTTATGAAATGTTTTGATGATTACAAGGCTTCCCCTCGCCCCTGCATTTACTGGTAGTCATCGAGTGAGGCGCCACTGATGGCGCCGAGGGGCGCTTGGTATTTCTAAAGCTGGCAGATGGAGCTCGGTGAAGTCACAGTGAAATCTGAAAACAATGCTATGGTCTTTTCCTTCGGTAAAATATTCAGCGCGGTTTTACTTAATAACGAGTTCCTTATGAACCTAGGAGTCCGGATTACAACTGTGTCAGTGGCATGAGGAAAACGAGTTCTTTGGAAATGTGCCTGCTTAACATACGATACTAACAATAACATGAATGTTAGTAGTAGAGGGGGGGGGCGCATAAAAGTGGAATTAACCTTCATCCTATTGTGCCGATTTTGCGGGCATTTTTGCAAGAGTGCCGATTTCGCGGGCATTTTTGCTAAAATCGCGGCATTTTTGCAAAAGTGCCGATTTCGCGGCAAACCGCGAAATCGCGAAATCGCGAAATCCTGGAGGGTCTGCCCAATGTCTATGTGTGCACACACACATACACCACCCCCCCCCCTCTCTACAACCCCCCACCTTGCCTCACCCACAAACCTATGGGGAGGCATCAAAACACCTCAGCAGCAAAAACCCAGCAGTGCAGCTCTGCACGGTGACTGCAATCTTCCCAAGCATCTACTACTGAGTCTTTGAGCGCGCGCTGCAGATGGAGGGTGACCGCGCTTCTCAGTTCAAGGTAACTGACAATAGAATGCACGTGCCGTGATCATGTGATACAAACGTATCACAAGCAAAGGTCATCTTCTGAGATTCCTATGTGAGCTCTATCCTCCTCTCCTGCCCATGGTTCTTGAGGACATTCGAGTAGTGGGGGCACAAGACAGAAGTGTCTGATTTGTCCGTTTCTTTGGCGCCGTCTCTACATGTACATCCTCGCGGAGCAAATGCATATAGACATACACCCACACGTACACATTCATCCACTGCTTATATTCACTGTGTACATGTTGACCTGCACGCAGCTAATGCAGACACACACACTTATTCATCCATTACTTACGCTGAGTGTAGCTGTGCATACGCAAACACCTAATGCACAGCCACACACAAAAACATGTATTGCTTATGCTGAGGGTATACATCTACATATGTATGCAGCTAACACACACAATCACAAAGCCACAAATACACTCATTTATCTATTACTTTGCATGCACCTAAAGCACACGGCAAATGCATACATGCACGCTCATTCCTCCATTACTTTTTGTGAGGAAATAGGATGTATTGTGAGAGAGCGCAAATCGAGAAAAAATTAGAAGTGCACCATATTTACAAGCACGTTGCATTAGTTTAGTAAAGATTACATAAGAGTGTCGAATTTATAGAGTGAAAATACATAAGAGTGTTTAATTAAAATAGAATGCATATATCTGTGTGAAAAAGTGTGTAGAGATGTTGGAATGATGTTGAAATCCCATGCTATGTGGCTGTTGTAGAGGAGAATGTAATACTGATAAACATAGAAATGTGTAGGCCACATGGCAGTTCACAGAAATGAAAGGGGTTGTTACACTCTCACATGACATGGATTTTAATGTTGTTTTAATTCAAAGTATTATTGATCATAGAACTGAAATATATGTTTTATAGAAGTGTTTTCATATAACCATTGTGTGTAATGAGTTAGAATACTGTTTAGACTAAAGAAATTAAAGGTTTATAGAGTGCACAGGCCCGTTTCATGTAATTCTAATAGGCCTGAATAGAGAAGTTCATTTCTTTTGATCTGTATGTGTTAGTTAGAGAAATGTCATGTTAAGCATAAATTGCGGAATTGCTCGATGGTTTACGACTTAGAAGATATGGTGGAGGCCGGAATTTGGGGCCCACTGTACAAGTGTCTGTTTGCAGGTGCGAGGAGGTTCCAATCAAGAGAGTGATGAATAGGGTTTTGTTCAGAGAGCCAGGCACATGCCTGGAGGAGGCTTCAGGAATTTCCTGGGGGGTACCGTCCTGCCGGAGAAGAGCCTGAGAAGCAAGGTCAACGCTAACGATGGGCCCAGAGGAGTATCAGCATGGAAAATGCCAGAACGGAGACCACGTGAGGGGCGTCTCTAAAGGGCGTTTCTATTGTAAATGTGATTTTTGTATTAGGGACAGCACCCCTGGGTGGAGTTAGGACAGATGGTCTGAGGAACCTAAGAGAGCGGATGGGTAGGCAGATAGGATAATTGCGAGACACCGTTTTACAACGAAGACTAAGGGAAGTGAGTGATCTTCTTTGGAAGTCACCACTGCTGACACCTTTTTAGGTTAAGATTTTACTAAGTAGGGATGTCACTTAGTTTAGTGTAGGGACAGTCTAATCTGGATTTTCTTCCTTTCTGTAAATGACTCATAAGCTACAGCTTGTGTCTATTCTTGCAACTCTGATGATTTTTGAATTGGTTTTGGTGATATTCTTCTGCCGACTAAGAGCATTTACAAAATTTATGTTTGTATTGATACCAGTATATCTTTTGAACCTTATTTTGAGATATTTGTATCTCCAGTTAACTTTGGCTTTATAATAAACTTTTAAAACTTATTCGTGGTAAGTGGTTCTTTAGAGTGGTGTAAGTCCTTAACTGATTGACCTAGTAGTGGATTGCCTTTTACTCTATGACAGGTATCAACGGTTCATTCGACCTGAGTTGGGATCTAGACCTATAGAAATAGATCAGAAATCCCGCCGTAACAGTTGGTAGCAGAGGATGGTTACCTTCTAGAGGAAGGTGATCTAGACTAGGTTAAGATTACCCCAAGGTCCCTAGAGATCGAGAGATGAGCAGTGGAAGAATCGCCTGCCGAAGAAGGTGCTGACGGTGCGAGAGAAAAGCAGCAGGGTCGGACGAGAGTGAGTATAACAAGGGTCATGCGTTGACAGATTGCGGTGTTTTGTGTTGTATTTGTATTGTAATGTCATGCGGAGTTGAATGCCTGTAGTGTGAGTGAGAGAGGGTTGTGAGCGCGCGCAACCTGGCTGGGGGAAAATCTTAAGTTCGGGGAAGAGCTTAAGTGGTTCGGGTGTATCGAACATCCAGAGTAGTTGTCGACCAGAGTAAAGGGGGTCATGAGGTACCATTGATCGCCCGCAGGACCGAGATAGGGGGAACGCAAGAGTGAGTGTGTGGGTAATGGACGCAGGTCGAAAGTTACCGTGTGTAAGTAACCTATCAGTTAAGGCGATTGTCTGGAGGTACACGGAAAGACATTTCATCAGTTAAGGTGACAATTACAGTTAGACTGTGGGCGTACAGTCAAGGAAAGTGATCGCTTGGTCGGAAGTAATCATTTTTCAGAGTATGAATGGGACGCATGCATGACCGGGAGACGAGCAGACAAAGGAGGGGAACTGCTGCGAAGGGGGACTAGTGACGTCAGCGAGAGCCGCGCTGAGATAGGCCGGTTGGTGTGAAGCCGCGCTGTGATAGGCCGGTAGGAGTGACGTCAGCGAGAGCCGCGCTGTGATAGGCCGGTTGGTGTGAAGCCACGCTGAGATAGGCCGGTTGGTGTGACGTCAGAGAAAGCCGCGCTGTGATAGGCCAGTTAGCGAGAACCGCGCTGAGATTGGTGGATTGTCATCAGGAAGTAAACGAACGCGGAGAAAATAGAAATTTTGTAGATTTTGAACATGAAGTGTTTTAAATGTTTGAGAGCGATCTTTAAGAGAAAAAGAAGAGAATCTTATTACGGGGAAGAGGCACCGCCAGAGGGTACACCAGCTCACTATATGACAACGAATGTTGGGTTGCATACTATACTGTGGCTTAGTACTTGGAGTAAGATTACAGAAGGGAATGAGGAACTGACTTTTCCGAAATACGGAACGTTTAGACTAGAAGTGCTGCATCAGCTGAAAGCAGTTATGTCCTCATTGAGGCCTTTGCCTAGACCAACACAGTTTGAGGCGCTTAATGCGTGGATTAGGGCGGCGCACGACAGGAATCAGAACAGGCGCCAAGAAAGGGTAAGGCGATCAGTAAGGGCAGTGCAAGATGCCAAATGGGATGCGGAAGCCAAGAAATGGAGGGTACAGACGATTGAGGTGGATAAGTTGTACCCAGTGAGAGAGGTTACAGGAGAAAAGAGACCCTTAGAAGAGGATGACGAGAGCGAGTCGGAGGATGGCCTAATAAATAGGTTGTTGATAGATAGACCGCCTCCGGACAATAGGGAGATAGAAGTTACTGAGCTCCCAAGGGAAGATAGGGTTGACATAGAAGAGGACAGGCCACTCCCTATAACGAATTGGGTACCTACCAAAGGTGAGGAGATACCTCAACATAGTCCTGTACAGAGAGTAGTCGGAAGGGTTGTGGTGCAGAAGATGCCAGCAACAGAGAGTGTTGAGTCTTATGGATTGCCAGATGCTCTTCAAGTACCCATTACCATAGGTCCTATAGTGTCGGTTTATCACCCAGAGAAAGGGAGAGAGAAAGAACAGGTATGGCTAGACAGAGAAAGAGTTGAGATGGAAAGGAGGAATAACACGACAAATGCCTCGAGGAAATTGCCAGGACCGATAACGTGGAGCACCCCATTGGATTCAGCAGTGGATCCCGTAGCAGAGCAGGGGGGTGAGAGAGGACCGATGGACCTGAGGGGACCACGGCCGAAATCCTATAAAGAGTTGAGGGCTGACTTGAAGGAATGGGATAGGTCCACAGAAGCACCGAGCAACAGGTCAAGAGCAGAAGCTGGATGGGGAAGTCGAGGCAACGGGACATTATCTCACTGCGGGGCTAGCGAAAGCAGTCAGGAGTGGGACGGTAAAAGTCAGGAGAGTAGAGGAGTTACACGTCATATTGACGGTGGAAATGGGCATAAAGTATTTCCGAGCAAATTGCAGTACTGTCTGACAGAAGTACAGAACTTGGGTCACCGGATAGAAAAAGGAAAGCGCAAGGTGTCACCAGATAGGATAGAGGCGATAATGAAGATGAACGCGCCTACGACACAGAGAGAAGTCAGGATGTTCCTAGGAATGGTGGGTTATTGCCGACAGTGGATAGCTAACTTTTCCCTGAAAGCAAAGCCCTTACAAAAACTGACGCACAAGGAGGCGAGTGATCCGGTACCATGGGACAAGGATTGTTTGATGTCGTTCCTACAGCTGAGAGAGGACTTGTGCCGTGCTCCAGCTTTGGGGATGCCTGATTACGAAAAACCATTTTCACTTTACTGCTGCGAAAGAGAGGGTTGTGCTTTGTCAGTTTTAGTACAAACTCATGGAAATGCCCGTAGAACAGTTGCATACTTTTCGGCTACTTTAGATCCGGTAGCCGCAGCGTTGCCCGGATGTCTCAAATCCGTTGCTGCAACAGGTGTCAGCATTGAACGGTGTGAAAATATCGTTATGGGACACCAATTAGTGGTGTATGTACCTCATTCTGTAGAACTGTTAATGACCAGGACCAAGACACAGCACTTAACCAATAATAGGCTCACGCGCTACGAGCAAGTTATTCTTGCTGCGGAGAACGTGACCATTAAGAGGTGCTCTGTTTTGAATCCTGCTACGTTGATGCCACTTCCTAATGATATAGAAAGCGAAGAATGTGAAGATCACGATTGCCTTGATGTGACTGAACTATGCACCAAGCCAAGACCAGATATTGTGGATGAGCCGTTGACTGACCCTGATGAAATTTTCTTTGTTGATGGCTCATGTTTAAGAGACGATACTGGTCGGTTGAGAGCAGCTTATGCTGTTTGCACCATTACTGGAGTTGTGGAAGCCGCTTGCCTGGAAGGAGTACACTCCGCTCAGGTAGCCGAAATCATTGCATTGACAGGTGCCTGTTTAGCAGGTAGCAAAATTAGAGTCACCATTTATACCGATAGCCAATATGGTTTCGGTGTGGTTCATGATTATGGGCAATTGTGGTCTCAGAGAGGTTACATGACCTCCTCTGGTTCGCCTATTCGAAATGGGGAATTTGTGCGACTGTTGTTAGAAGCACTACAAGGTCCAGCAGCAATTGCGGTCGTTAAATGTGTAGCCCACACCAAAAATACAGATTTTGTGTCGCAAGGTAATCGATATGCAGACGAAGTTGCCCGCTACTGCGCGGAGCAAGGATATTCTTTCACGGAAGTGGAAGTAGGAGGGACTCAGGAAAAGACAGAGTTAAACATGATGCTAGAGACAGTTGATACTTGGGATGATTTGAAAGACATGCAAGAGAAAGCACCTGATTCTGAGAAAAAGGCATGGGAAACAGCAGGTTGTGTGAAAGGTGAAATGGATTTGTGGGTTTCAGCAGATGGAAGGGCAGTATTACCTGATGAACAAGTGAGTCCAATGGCACGACAGATACATGGTCCAGTACACTTAGGAAGAGATGCCATGCTGAGGTTATTTAGGCAGACTTGGTATAATCATAGGTTTAGGATTGCAGCAGAAGCAGTGTGTCGGAGATGTGTCACCTGCCAGCAATTGAACGTAGGGAAGAGAACACCAGTTACAATGAGTCACATTGGGAGGTCTGGGGAACCTTTCAACAGAATGCAATTAGATTTTATTGAGATGCCAAAAAGCAACCGCCTCAGGTATGTTCTGGTGGTTGTATGCATATTTTCCAGATGGGTTGAAGCATACCCTACACGCAGGTGCGACACACTCACAGTAGCAAAGTTGTTGCTTAGAGAGTTGATCCCGCGCTTTGGGGTGCCGACCTCTTTGGAATCAGACAGAGGAACTCATTTCAACAGCGAAGTTGTGAAGATGCTTTGCTCTGCATTAAACATTGATCAGAAGTTGCACTGTAGCTATCGACCAGAGGCTTCAGGTATTGTGGAGCAGATAAACGGAACCCTAAAGTCCCGAATAGCCAAAGTATGTTCATCGACGTCCTTAAGCTGGCCTGATGCTCTGCCCTTGGTACTCATGAGTATGCGTAGCACACCAGACAGGAGGACAGGTCTCTCTCCACATGAGGTTTTAATGGGGAGGGCAATGAGACTTCCGTCTGTTCCAACTACAGCTTTGTTGAATATTACAGATGACCTGATCTTGGATTATTGCAAGGGACTTTCTGATGTCATTCATTCTGTGTCTCTTCAGGTGCAGGCTGCTGAAGTTCCATCTTCAAGAGACCTATGTCACGACTTGTGCCCTGGTGACTGGGTCCTTGTGAAGAAGCACGTCCGGAAGAACTGCCTAGACGTGCGTTGGAAGGGGCCCTACCAAATAATCCTGACAACGAATACTGCTGTAAAGTGTGGAGGGCTGCCAAACTGGATTCATGCTTCCCATACTCGAAGAGTTCCAGCACCCTTAGAAGAAACAGCTCCTCTCACAGATGAAAATCCAGCTGTGGACGGCGAACCACTAGAGCGGATCAGTCAAGCTGTGGGGGTGTCGGAAGAAGTTGGAAGTGCTACAGATCCAGAAGAAGAAAGACAGGACGACAGTGAAACTGAAGTTGCCACCGAAGGAGAAAGTTGCTGTGAATACGGCTCAGACACAGATCCAGACAAGAGTGATCAAGAACCGAGTGTGAGGACAAGAAATAGGAGAACAAGGCGTGGAGAAGCTACTTGGCCTGAAAGAAAGAAGAGGCCGAGCTTGAAGCCAACTCCAGAGAGAACTCTTGCTCCTATATCTGAAGACTCGGATTTGGACGAAGGTGCACAAAGACAGGAACAGGAAGGTCCAAGAAGATCGAGGAGGGTGCGAGTGCCCTGCAGAAGATACGCTACTCCTGAGTGGACCTACCTAGCTGCAGATGTCCAGTGCACGGAGATCCGGGAGGGTGAGGGAAGTGACATTGACCAGTACTGACCCAATCATAACGTTGGAAGTAGTGTTGTTGATACCCGGAGTGGAGGTCGAAGGGTTGCTGACACTCACTATTCCTAATCCTCCTTATCTGAGGAGGATAAGAGAACTGGTTTTAAACAGAATAGAATTTCCGACTTTTTGTTCAATGAGGCCAACGCCCGAGGAGATCATTCTTCGTTTGGAAATATTAGAATACGTGATTAGAGCCGCTGGAACACGTATCATTCCAGATTGTTAAAGACTTTGTAAATAAATAGATTGAAAGATAACCTAGCGCCAAGTGGAAGAAGAAGAAATTTAGGGGTTTCCATTTAGTGGACGGAGAAGGGCTAGGGTTGTCTGTTGCTATAGAACTCAAAGACTGATCTTGCGGAAGGGATTATCAGCTTCCAGGTGTGGTTCGGAAAGACTGAATAAGCAAAGAAAAGAGACTTTGTATCGTGAAAGAAAATCAGAACTACACTGTCTTGAGATCATGGAGGCTGGCAACCCAAACCGCAGGACAAGATGCATAGTAGGCACACTTTTAGTGGGAGTAATTTTTCTTATAGTTTTAGTAGTTACTATATCATATGTAGTGGGACATGAAAATGAAGAAAAGGCTACAAAGGAAGCAACAATTGTATCAATACAGAAACCTACTACTGCTGGTCAAAGGGGGGACAATACAGAGAAAGATAAAGTTTTACTAGCAGCAGAGACTCGTAGGTTGCATGTGGATGAATCACAGGGAAATTTCAAATCAAATGCATATGCTAAATTGCTTTATGAATATATTGATGCTATGGAGGCGAAAGATTGTTATGTGTGCACGCAATTGCCAGCCTCTGTAGACGAAGGTATTAGATATCATCATCTTCCATTGACTTATGGAATCACATGTAGTTTGTTGCTTAGTATATTCTATGAACGTGATGGTTTTGAATATTATTTTTCAAACTTTGATGCTGTTTTACCAGAAGTTCCAAATTACAAGCACATGAACAAGTGGGATTATTCTAAGAGTGAAGATAGACTAAAGAAATCTTTCATTCCTTGGAAAACGTTAGATACTTCACATGCCCGAAGAAATAATTTGACTTGTAAAGTGTCAGAAATTGAGAAAAGGTTTATAGGGCAGGTGGATGATCGGTACAGGAGACAGAAGATCTTAAAAGCTTCAGGCCAATGGAAAACAGATTGGACAGAGGAAGAAAGGTCACACCAAAGAAAGGGTAGTAATAGTCCAATAGCTTTAGATCGAGAGACGAAAGGGAAACTGTGTATATATAGGGGTAAAACCTATGATGAGAATGTGTTTGTGGGAGAAGTAAATTGTGAACATGCTTTCCAATTAGAATATTATACCAAGGATTTCTTGAAGGGAATGCAGGTGATCCCGAATGTATATTTTGTTTGTGGAAGGAATGCATACGTGAAACTACCGGATAATTGGTATGGATCATGTTATTTAGCAATTGTCTTCCCCAAAATATACCATGCTAAGGATCTAGAAATTATAGAGGGAAGAACTCAAGCTAGAGGAAGAAGGGATGTAAGCGATGAGGAGGTAGTTGGAGACGTATTTGGTGCTATGTTTCCTCTTTTAGGGATAGTACTGAATGATGTCAAGATCAGAAGATTGGCAACAGTTGTAGATAGGTTGTCCGCCAGTACTGCTAGATCATTAATGCAGGTGGAGGGAGAGATGCAATCGATAAGGGCAATGGTCCTTCAGAACCGACTTGCTCTAGACGTTCTGTTAGCCAAAGAGGGAGGAGTCTGTAAGGCTTTGAAGGTTCAGGAATGTTGTACTTACATTCCAGACAATTCAAAACCTCTAGAAAAGTATATACGGAACATCACTGAAATTCATCATGAGATTGAGGATTTGACACAGGTAAATGTGTGGGAAAAGGTAGGTCATGGAATGGGTAAGGTTGGAGGTTGGTTTGCCAACCTAGGAAAGGGTTTCATTTGGTACATACTGAAACCTATCATCGTAATAGTGGTTTGTATAATCACTTTGTGGGGATTGGTGCGGCTGTACCAATGGTATAGATCAAATAGGTTGCAAAGATCCATGAGAGAGCAGGAGAGGAGATTAGCTGCGATGCAGGATAATCAGTACAGGAGTCTGAGGGCTCTAGAGATGATGAAACGAGGGAGTACTGCAACGAGTGCAGTTTGATTTAGTTCATACCTCAGGGATGGTGTTGTGATGGTGATGACTACTAAAAGTCATCAAAGGGGGGAACTGAGAGAGCGCAAATCGAGAAAAAATTAGAAGTGCACCATATTTACAAGCACGTTGCATTAGTTTAGTAAAGATTACATAAGAGTGTCGAATTTATAGAGTGAAAATACATAAGAGTGTTTAATTAAAATAGAATGCATATATCTGTGTGAAAAGCTAATATAGAAGTGTGTAGAGATGTTGGAATTATGTTGAAATCCCATGTTATGTGGCTGTTGTAGAGGAGAATGTAATACTGATAAACATAGAAATGTGTAGGCCACATGGCAGTTCACAGAAATGAAAGGGGTTGTTACACTCTCACATGACATGGATTTTAATGTTGTTTTAATTCAAAGTATTATTGATCATAGAACTGAAATATATGTTTTATAGAAGTGTTTTCATATAACCATTGTGTGTAATGAGTTAGAATACTGTTTAGACTAAAGAAGTTAAAGGTTTATAGAGTGCACAGGCCCGTTTAATGTAATTCTAATAGGCCTGAATAGAGAAGTTCATTTCTTTTGATCTGTATGTGTTAGTTAGAGAAATGTCATGTTAAGCATAAATTGCGGAGCTTGCTCGATGGTTTACGACTTAGAAGATATGGTGGAGGCCGGAATTTGGGGCCCACTGTACAAGTGTCTGTTTGCAGGTGCGAGGAGGTTCCAATCAAGAGAGTGATGAATAGGGTTTTGTTCAGAGAGCCAGGCACAGGCCTGGAGGAGGCTTCAGGAATTTCCTGGGGGGTACCGTCCTGCCGGAGAAGAGCCTGAGAAGCAAGGTCAACGCTAACGATGGGTCCAGAGGAGTATCAGCATGGAAAATGCCAGAACGGACACCACATGAGGGGCGTCTCTAAAGGGCGTTTCTATTGTAAATGTGATTTTTGTATTAGGGACAGCACCCCTGGGTGGAGTTAGGACAGATGGTCTGAGGAACCTAAGAGAGCGGATGGGTAGGCAGATAGGATAACTGCGAGACACCGTTTTACAACGAAGACTAAGGGAAGTGAGTGATCTTCTTTGGAAGTCACCACGGCTGACACCTTTTTAGGTTAAGATTTTACTAAGTAGGGATGTCACTTAGTCTAGTGTAGGGACAGTCTAATCTGGATTTTCTTCCTTTCTGTAAATGACTCATAAGCTACAGCTTGTGTCTATTCTTGCAACTCTGATGATTTTTGAATTGGTTTTGGTGATATTCTTCTGCCGACTAAGAGCATTTACAAAATTTATGTTTGTATTGATACCAGTATATCTTTTGAACCTTATTTTGAGATGTTTGTATCTCCAGTTAACTTTGGCTTTATAATAAACTTTTAAAACTTATTCGTGGTAAGTGGTTCTTTAGAGTGGTGTAAGTCCTTAACTGATTGACCTAGTAGTGGATTGCCTTTTACTCTATGACAGGTATCAACGGTTCAGTCGACCTGAGTTGGGATCTAGACCTATAGAAATAGATCAGAAATCCCGCCGTAACAATTGTTTGGTGTGGCTGAGAGACTTCAGTTTCGAATATGCTACCATCCCTTTCTAGGACCAGTCAGGCTTTGTTTGTCAAACCTTAGCTCAACCCTGGGCAGCTGTGGCTTCGAGCAGTCAGGCTTCAACAAAGGAACACATGTAAGGTATTTAAACAGCACCAAAATAATTATAGATGAAACATGACTCTCAAGAAGTCAGACAATTTATAAAAATACACTGTATTCATCCACTGGAGGGTTCTGGAGATGTAGATTTTTAAAAGAAACAATAGAACAAGACTTTTCACTGAACCGCAAACAAGCATTAGCAAATTCAACTAATTTAATACTTAGAAACTTTTTCAATAAAAAGTTATATATATATATGGAAACCAGAATCCTGGGACCAGTTTCGGGGTAACACCCCTCATCAGCCAGGCTAGCTTGAAACCAGTGGCAAAGTGAGCAAGGGACCCACATCTGGGCATATCCTGCCATGTTAGGGCGAACAAAGCAAACTCAAGGTTGAAAATAAAGCGCAGCGCTATTGGGACATCAATAACCAGCATGCTATGCGAGTCCAGAATATGCCGCACCCACTCAGGGCGGGACTATTCCATATATAAATGTTAATAAAGCGCTGTTCTTCTTCAATCCCCGGTGGAGCCTTCCATGATTACGAGGCGTTCCAGCCTCGAAACGCGTCGGAATTGGGTTTTAATTGAGAAGGTATTCAGTAAGCAGGCTACAGCGAGGCTCGACAAGCTGGAGGACAGAGACAGCGAGTGTGCACTTCTGAAGCTCAAGGGCTTTTGCTCAAACATATCCTACACGGCTGCCCTGGCCGTGAGAAGTGGCACCAGTTTCCAGGAGGACCTTGACAGTCGAGTGGAAAACGACCTCGGAAAGGAACGATTCCTCTCCGTGAGGTACACTGTTTCTTGGTGAAATACTGCCTGCAGACCTGGCTCCTTCGCCTACTCAAGGATCTAATTGTAGCACTATGAACCCGCCGGGGTCAGAGCCTACTCAAGGTTGAAAATAAAGCGCAGCGCTATTGGGACATCAATAACTAGCATTCTATGCGAGTCCAGAATATGCCGCACCCACTCAGGGCGGGACTATTCAATATATAAATGTTAATAAAGCACTGTTCTTCTTCAATCCCCAGCGGAGCCTTCCATGATTACGAGGCGTTCCAGCTTCGCAACGCGTCAGAATTGGGTTTTAATTGAGAAGGTATTCAGTAAGCAGGCTACAGCGAGGCTCGACAAGCTGGAGGGCAGAGACAGTGAGTGTGCGCAGAGACAGTGAGTGTGCGCTTCTGAAGCTCAAGGATATATATATATATATATATATATATATATATATATATATATATCAGAATCCTGGGACCAGTTTTGGGGTAACACCCTTCATCAGCCAGGCAAGCTTGAAACCAGTGGCAAAGTGAGCAAGGGACCCACATCTGGGCATATCCTGCCATCTTAGGGCGAACAAAGCAAACACAAGGAGATGATGGATGGAGCGCTGAAACGTTTCAGACACTCACCTCCAGCCACAGATCTGGGTTGAATCCATCATCGTTCTTTAGCTCACTTTGCCACCCCAGTTCAGACCCAGCCATATGCAAATCAGTCTTGGCCCTTTGCCTCATGGGAACAGTCCAGCCCAAATTGACAAGCCAGGTGTTCCCTGGACCAGAAACAAGCATCCTGGGACCGGTTTCGGAGTAACACCCCTCATCAGCCAGGATAACTGGAATCTAGTGGCAGGGAGACCAAAAAGGTCTAAGGAAACCACTACCTTCAGAATAAAAGCCGTCTCTAGTCCGGTTCTGGCGTTAGTGCCCACTTAGCATTGACTTCTGCAAAATGGTCCCAATGCAAGTGATACAAGATGCTAAAAAAGCTCAAGTAGGCTGAAGATGCTATATGATCGAGGGGTGTCTTCCTCGGTCCCTGTTTCAGGTGGGGCTACTTAGGCCACAGAGGGCAATGCCCCCCAAAACCCTCTGTGGTTCAGTAAAAGCCCAGTCGCCACTGGACTACTGGTCGCCGGGCATAACATAAATCAGCAGTTCCTTTCTTTTGGTGGTAACTCTACTTCTGGGCGACCAAACTGCACTCCGATGACTATCCAGGTTCCAGCAGACTTGGGTACAACATTGAGTGTAGGGTCTCGGTTGCCCGGGCTGCGCTTTGAAAAGGACCAGAAATCTGGCTACTAACTCACCTAGGCAGGCTTCCTCAGCTTTTGTGGCCCTGTGCTGCTAACAGGAAGTCAGCCAAATGACTATTGGAGTCTCTGCTCAGGGGACGAACGCTCCACAAGCAGGACACCACAGGACCAGTCCTTTTTCACTAGCCCAAGAAGCAGCAGGTGCAGCCCAATCTTGCTACCAGGTTCAAAGCCACCTCAGCAGTTCATCTTCTGTCCTCTTCTCCAGTACAAATGAGATCTGAGTTCTGGGGGCAAAGGGGGCACTTTTATGCCCAAAAGGTGCCCTTATGGGCGATCACTCACTAGCCAATGGGCTACCTCGTTCGCTCCTGGCTTATGACAACTTCCTGTGAAGTCTGGCATCTAGCTATACCAGAGTGCTCTATTCTACCCACTCCCAAGATGGCTGAACCCTTCTCTTGGTGAGTGGAGTTTGGCAGTCTGCCCTAGAGGTGTGGCTACCTGGAAGCTACGTGCCCATGGAACAACCAGTTTAGCCATTGTTTTCACCTCTCTGTACCGATGCCAATCAGTCTACCCAGACAAAAGAGCATCCTCTCTCGATTAAATTCACTATTTACCTTTCTAAGGCAATTTCCCGTTTGAAGCTCGCCTTTGGGCTAACACCTTGTATGGCTTCCTGCCAGGAGGAAGTAATACCTCCTCCGGCTGCATGCCTTTCTTGCCACCTGTCCTGGGAGTAATATACACGTCTCCGCAGGCAGACAGAAGGCTGTCTTGTGGCCAGCATCTGCAGGTGGCCTCTGGAAAACTTTGGCAACAGAGTGGTTTTGAAAAGTTGCATGTAGCATACATTTACATTTAATGCGACTTAAATATAAATAACGAGTTGTTTGATACCTTGCAGTACTAACTTTAGAAGTCCTATTCAGAAGTTAACACAGTTGAGTTGTCAGCGAGGAACCCTGTACTAGCCAGCCGGGCTTCTAGGCTGTCTCACAGTAAAACCAACAATTGCAAGTTTTTACTGTCAGAACATGTAAAACAAATGAATGTTGCACCTTGCCTTAATACATGATCGGCCTGCTGTAGAGGTGACTTATATACATTAAAAGAGGAGGTTTAGGGTTTGGCTTGGTTTTAAATGGCAAAGTCAAGTCAGCAGTTTCCAACTGCTCTACCAATCTGCAGTAAAAACAATAAGGTGATAGATGGAATGCTTGAATTAGTTTCAGCCACTGACAATCACTTTGGGCTGTATCCCATTCTATGATTTTTTGCGCACCATGCCACCTCAGTTTGGAGCCAGCCATATGCACATCAGTTTTGCCCCTGCTCTCCATGGGAACAGTCCAGCCAAAACTGTCAGGCCAGGTCCCCCTGAACCAGAAAACAGAAGCAACACAGGGCCAGTTTGCCCTTGTTATGGGCTCTTCAGTCAGGGATAGCTTGGTTCCAGAGGCAGAGAGAGCCTGAGACCCACGTCTGGGCATACCTGGCACACTTAAGACGTCAAATGCAAAAACAACAAGGTGACGGATGGAATGCTTGAAGTCATCTCAGCCACTGGCAATCGCTCAGGCCTGCTTCCCAATCCAACGTTTTTTGCCCACCATCCCACCTCAGGTTGCCAAATGCAAATCAATCTTGACCCTTTTTTGTCATGGGAACAGTCCAGCCCAAACTGCCAGTTCAGGTCCTCTTTGAACCAGAACAGAAGCAGCCCATGACCGGTTTCGTCCTGGTTATGGGCTTTTCAGCGAGGTATAGGTTGCTTCTAGTGGCACAGTGAGGGCATCAAATGCAAAAACAACAAGGTGATGGATAGAATGCTTAAATTAATCTCAGCCATTGGCATGGGAACTAGCCCTGTCTTATCAAAATGGCTGCCATTTCAGGTAGTCTACGAGAACTGAGCAGTAAAGGCGTGTTGCACTTAAAAACCCAAGCACTGAGGAAACAACAAACCCTACACCACACTTTATCTGGCTATGTTGCCTAAATTCGTAACACACTACCTCCTGATCCGAGACTACCACAAGACTTTCTGCACTCTAGAAAAGAGCTCAAAATATCCTTTTAAAGATATATCTCACCGAAGAATGATTCACATCCATAGGTCAATAAAGCAATCAGTGACCTAGCTCCACAACCACAACACCATGCAATAGGGGTTTTCAGAAGCCTCCAAAAACATAAGGTAGCATAACATTTGTAAAGTAGTCATTCATCAGTTGGGGAATCCTGGAACAGATGTTCAATGTTACCCGACTCAATGGTGCTCATTTTACCCATCTCGAAAGGATGAAGGATGAAAGGCTGAGTGCACCTGCCAAGATCAGAAACTGTGTCTATTAGAGCTACCACTCCTGGAGTGGATGCATTAGACCCCTAAGCCACCAGACGAGGGAAGATGATCAGCCATGGTACGGAGATCCATAGGAGCCTGTTCCAGTGGTCGGCAGCTAGCAGAATAAAACTAGCTTGTGCAACCAAGTTTGCTTGGAATCTAGAGTTAGGAGAAGATAAAGTGAGCAAGATCCTAAAGATCGAAGATGTCTTACAAGGCTGCACATTGGATTGGTGACCCATCTTGAAAACTGCAAAGAATGTCCTGTGCACACGTATTTGTGTAATACAATTCTCAAGTGAGAAACCAAAATTCTTTGTGAAAGTTCAATATATGAGGTCGGAATCCAGTATCGTAGAGTGTATATATATTTAATGGTTCAGTGTTGATCAGTACATACGAGAACAATTCGGGATACGTTCTCTATCTTGGCAGGGGCGGTTTCTGCTGGGTTTGTTCCCCTGACCTGTTTGCACCGTACCAACTCCATATATAAAGACTACCCACGTACCAGGTACCCGCTGTGCGCCATTTCTTCCTGACTCCCATCCAAACCCAATCTCTCCTTTTGCACTACCATCTTGAAAACTGCCCTGTGCACCAAACAGAATAATCTAAACAATATTCTTTTTTCCACACTGAGAACCAATAAAGACAGCCAGATGAAGTTTAACTGAAGCAGAATGGGTGAATTCAGAAGCAGATGGAGTCTGATTAATGGGTATTCTGGGCAACCTAAAAAGATAAGGCAGCCATAATCCATTCAGGATTTTATAGTTACCTGAACCATCATTTTTTTACTGTCAATGAGTTGAAAAGGGAGTATTCTTTTCAAGGTTTTCCAAAGGCTAACACTGGAAGATGCATTTTGTTTAATATAAGGATTAAATGAAAGAGATGCCTCTACGATGACGCTGGCTGTTTAGCTGAGAGAAGAATTTAAGTTTTATCAAATTTAACTCTAGAGGGTTATCGGCCAACGATGAGGCGATTTGAAAGGTGCAGATAGTATCTGGAAGATTGACGTCAAAGAGCTGCCTGGTGTCGGCATAAGAGTAGTAAACTCAAGTCCGCTGGTCAGCTAGGTGTTATGACTCTGCCACTTTTCACCTGTTTCATGACTGACAAGCAAGTGCCTTCCTCTGCCCCATCTATGCCAAGATTTCAGAGGCCCCATAATATCTAGAGTTCTCCAGAATTTCAATTAAGATACTCCTTCCACTATAATGTGAGCCTGGGTCAGATCCACTTGTTGAACAGGTATGCCTTACTTGTTAGTGCTCTATTTCTAAGCCCTTGTCACAGCTCTAACCAGGTGGGAAATGTAGATGGTTGTCTACATATTGTATAGAGCTCAAAGTCTGACTTTGGTATGAAACCCTGGCAGGTTTATGTATATGGAGCAGTGGTATTCATGTATCCTTCGCTTTACTGGGTCCATTCCAAGCTCATCAGACTTCGCTCTAACTTCTGAGAAGGGCTGCACCGCTTTCAATGAGACATGCGAGCATGGCTGGGGTGCGTTGCCCGAAGCTTCCAAATAGGACTGCTACTGCTAAGACTTCAAAAGCATTTAAAACGGTAGTTTCAGCACTTCTACGCAAGGGTTCTACACCTTCAGTGGGACAGGCCTGCTAAATTTCGAACCAATATAGACTCAGTTCCTCAGAAGAGTTGACTTACTTTAATAAAACAAGGCTGCAGTTGTAAGCTTCATGGGTGGGTCCTCTTTTAGTGGGACATTACTGAGCCTTCTAAGCAGAGGTGGAATTCAAGAGTATTAACTCGGTTAACATGGCTGCTACGCCTATAATGGGAAAATGACAGCACTTCTCAGGTGGGCCGCCATATGTTTAATGGGAGATTACCACTACCTATTGGCATGACTACCATAGTTATGATGGAGAGGAGTACAATGCACGGTAGATTCAGTGTTTGTGTTTTGTGCTATCTATGTGGTTACTACGTTTTAGGGATAACTAGGGTGTGTTCTAAACTGAGCTTCTATTAATGATAAAGAGAAGCTCTATATGCAGCAGCTTTGTGGTAATAGGGACAGTATATATTGATCTGTTGCAGTCAGTCACTTCTGCTCTCAGCGTCTCTTCTATATAAAGCATACCTGCATGAATGTATCTGGTACTGCCCAGATCAACAGTTCTGTGTACAAAGGAGCAGCAAAGTACCATCTGCCACTGCACTGAGCACCTCTCCTAGATAGAGAAGCTGCATGACTGCATCTGTCACTGATCAACTGTTCTGGATAAAGAGGAGCTGCATGGCAGCATCTATCCCTACACTGAGCACCTCTCCTAGATAGAGAAACTGCATGACTGCATCTGCCACTGATCAACTGTTCTGGATAAGGATGACCTTCATAGTTGCATCTATCGCTGCACTAAGCACCTGTCCTACTTAAAAATAAGCTGTATGACTGCGTCTGACGCTGATCAACTGTTCCCGATAAAGAGGAGCTGCATAGGTGCATCTGTCACTGATCAATTGTTCTGGATAAAGAGAAGCTGCATCTATCCCTACACTGCGCACCTCTCCTAGATAGAGAAGCTGCATGACTGCATCTGCTACTGATCAACTGTTCTGGATAAAGAGAAGCTGCATGGCTGCATCTGTCACTGATCAACTGTTCTAGATAAAGAGGAGCTGCATAGCTGCATCTACCCCTACACTGAGCACCTCTCCTAGACCGAGAAGCTGCATGACTGCATCTGCCATTGATCAACTGTTCTGGATAACGATGAGCTGCGTAGTTACATATATCCCTACACTGAGCACCTCTCCTAGACAGAGAAGCTGCATGACTGCATCTGTCACTGATCACCTGTTCTGGATAAAGAGGAGCTGCATGGCTGCATCTGTCACTGATCACCTCTTCTAGATAAAGAGGAGCTGCATGGCTGCATCTGTCACTGATCACCTGTTCTGGATAAAGAGGAGCTGCATGGCTGCATCTGTCACTGATCACCTGTTCTGGATAAAGAGGAGCTGCATGGCTGCATCTGTCACTGATCACCTGTTCTGGATAAAGAGGAGCTGCATGGCTGCATCTGTCACTGATCACCTGTTCTGGATAAAGAGGAGCTGCATGGCTGCATCTGTCACTGATCACCTGTTCTGGATAAAGAGGAGCTGCATGGCTGCATCTGTCACTGATCACCTGTTCTTGATAAAGAAGAGCTGCATGGCAGCATCTGTCACTGATCACCTGTTCTTGATAAAGAAGAGCTGCATGGCAGCATCTATCCCTACACTGAGCACCTCTCCTAGATAGAGAAACTGCATGACTGCATCTGCCACTGATCAACTGTTCTGAATAAGGATGACATTCATAGTTGCATCTATTGCTGCACTGCGCACCTGTCCTACTTAAAAATAAGCTGTATGACTGCGTCTGACGCTGATCAACTGTTCCCGATAAAGAGGAGCTGCATAGCTGCATCTCTCACTGATCAACTGTTCTGGATAAAGAGAAGCTGCATGGCTGCATCTGTCACTGATCAACTGTTCTAGATAAAGAGGAGCTGCGTAGCTGCATCTACCCCTACACTGAGCACCTCTCCTAGACCGAGAAGCTGCATGACTGCATCTGCCATTGATCAACTGTTCTGGATAACGATGACCTGCGTAGTTACATATATCCCTTCACTGAGCACCTCTCCTAGACAGAGAAGCTGCATGACTGCATCTGTCACTGATCACCTGTTGTGGATAAAGAGCTGCATGACTGCATCTGTCACTGATCAACTGTTCTGGATGAAGAGGAGCTGCATGGCAGCATCTATCCCTACACTGAGCACCTCTCCTAGACCGAGAAGCTGCATGACTAAATCTGTCACTGATCAACTGTTCTGGATAAAGAGGAGCTGAATGGCAGCATCTATCCCTATACTGAGTACCTCTCCTAGATAGAGAAGCTGCATGACTGCATCTGTCACTGATCAACTGTTCTGGATAAAGAGGAGCTGCATGGCAGCATCTATCCCTACACTGAGCACCTCTTCTAGATAGAGAAACTGCATGAGTGCATCTGCCACTGCTCAACTGTTCTGGATAAGGATGACCTTCATAGTTGCATCTATCGCTGCACTGAGCACCTGTCCTACTTAAAAATAAGCTGTATGACTGCGTCTGACGCTGATCAACTGTTCCCGATGAAGAGAAGCTGCATAGGTGCATCTGTCACTGATCAACTGTTCTGGATAAAGAGAAGCTGCATCTATCCCTACAATGCGCACCTCTCCTAGATAGAGAAGCTGCATGACTGCATCTGCTACTGATCAACTGTTCTGGATAACGATGAGCTGCGTAGTTACATATATCCCTACACTGAGCACCTCTCCTAGACAGAGAAGCTGCATGACTGCATCTGTCACTGATCACCTGTTCTAGATAAAGAGGAGCTGCGTAGCTGCATCTACCCCTACACTGAGCACCTCTCCTAGACCGAGAAGCTGCATGACTGCATCTGCCATTGATTAACTGTTCTGGATAACGATGAGCTGCGTAGTTACATATATCCCTACACTGAGCACCTCTCCTAGATAGAGAAGCTGCATGACTGCATCTGCTACTGATCAACTGTTCTAGATAAAGAGAAGCTGCATGGCAGCATCTACCCCTACACTGAGCACCTCTCCTAGACCGAGAAGCTGCATGACTGCATCTGCAATTGATCAACTGTTCTGGATAACGATGAGCTGCGTAGTTACATATATCTCTACACTGAGCACCTCTCCTAGACAGAGAAGCTGCAGGACTGCATCTGTCACTGATCACCTGTTCTAGATAAAGAGGAGCTGCGTAGCTGCATCTACCCCTACACTGAGCACCTCTCCTAGACCGAGAAGCTGCATGACTGCATCTGCCATTGATTAACTGTTCTGGATAACGATGAGCTGTGTAGTTACATATATCCCTACACTGAGCACCTCTCCTAGATAGAGAAGCTGCATGACTGCATCTGCTACTGATCAACTGTTCTGGATAAAGAGAATAGCTGCATGGCAGCATCTATCCCTACACTGAGCACCTCTCCTAGATAGAGAAGCTGCATGACTGCATCTGCTACTGATCAACTGTTCTGGATAAAGAGGAGCTGCATGGCTGCATCTGTCACTGATCAACTGTTCTAGATAAAGAGGAGCTGCTTAGCTGCATCTACCCCTACACTGAGCACCTCTCCTAGATAGAGAAGCTGCATGACTGCATCTGCTACTGATCAACTGTTCTGGATAAAGAGGAGCTGCATGGCTGCATCTGTCACTGATCACCAGTTCTGGATAAAGAGGAGCTGCATGGCTGCATCTGTCACTGATCACCTGTTCTGGATAAAGAGGAGCTGCATGGCTGCATCTGTCACTGATCACCTGTTCTGGATAAAGAGGAGCTGCATGGCTGCATCTGTCACTGATCACCTGTTCTGGATAAAGAGGAGCTGCGTAGCTGCATCTGTCACTGATCACCTCTTCTAGATAAAGAGGAGCTGCGTAGCTGCATCTATCACAGCATTCAGCACCTCTCCTAGGTAAAGAGAAGACGCATGATTGCATCTGTCACTGATCGACTGTTCTGGATAAAGAGGAGCTGCGTAGCGGCATCTATCACTGCACTGAGCACCTGTCCTAGTTAAAGAGAAGCTGCAAGGCTGCATCTGTCACTGATCAACAGTTTTGGTTAAAGAGAAGCATTAGTGGTGAATTAGTATAGTGAAATACGAAAGTATTTTGAGTTGTGGATATGTTCGTTATTTTGATTGCAAAGGATAGCGAAGGGATAGAAGAGGGAAAAGATTTGCATTTATATAGCGCTTGCTACACCTGATGGTGTTGTAGTGCTTTTTCAGCAAGCAGCATGCTATTCCAGAACCTATAAGGAATTAGTGGTGAATTAGTATAGTGAAATATTACATTAATTATCCGCATGTGCGCACACGAACACCTTATGATATGCAAATCAAATGTTAAACAGTGGGCAAGTATGCAAGTCAAGTGCACACATGCACACCCCTCCGGACGTGTACCGCAGGGCCCGCGCTAGGCATGGGCAGTGTGGGCAGCGGTCCAGGGCCTCGCGCTCTGCCAAAGATTAGGGGGCCCCCCATCAGTGTGAAAGGCCACACTTTCACATTAGCCAACCTATTCTTGCGAGGCCCCCTGCCCCAGCTGATCATATTACATCATGAATTTGCTGGCGTGGTGACATTCCTGGGGGTGCAGGGGTGGGGGAAGGTACAAACTGAATGGGGGACAGCACACCAGCTGGGCCAGCAATTATCTTGGCTCAGTGTCAGAGGCAGGCAGCGCCTCAGTTAAGTATCAGCCATTCTAGGCCCTTTGTTTCCAGGGGAAGGGGGACACAGGTAAGAGGAGGTGGGTGATGGGTGGAGGGGGCAGCCAGATCAACTTGTTTTTGACCTTTCTTTGTGTATAAACTGTGTGTTGTGGGAAGTGTGTCCTTACTGTTTCATGGCCCAGGGGAGGGTGCCTCCTCCCTGGGCCTTGAAGCACTTGATCAAGCTGCAAGGTTCAGGTGTGGGGGCCCCCTTCCCTGGGCCTTCTAGTAATTATGCAGTGCCAGGGTTGGATTGGGAAGGGAGTTATTCGGCTGGTGCGAGAGGCCCAGTCCCTGAGGCTTAAGTGGGCCGTTTTCTTTCCTCCTTTATGTTGAGGCTTGCTCTGCTGCTGTGAACTCGAGAGGCCTCAGCAGCTTCTTCCACTGCCCATTTTCATATAAATAATTCGTTTTTCGATTGTCCTTGAACAGCAAAAGAACTGAATGGTTTTTGGGATTGATTTAATATTAAATGTTCAATCTTGGTGCTCCATGTAAAGCAAGCATTTGCAATGTAATAGATCTCGCATTTAAGCAAGTTTGAGCTATTGACATTGTAAATGACAATGCCTTTTTATTTATATTTTGGTTTTTTAAACATAAATAAAAGGCATAGTCATTTACAATGCTAATAGCTTAAATTCGCGCAAATGGGAGACCTATTGCATTGTGAATGCTTGTTTCCTTCTGGCACTCCGAGCGCCGCAGAAGGGAAGTAAAACTACAGGTCCCAGAATGCACATGTGTGAGGCAACTATAGAGCTCTAAGTATCTGCTTGATGCCTGCCCACTAAGTCTAGTTAAGCATATTAGTTGCACAGAGAGCCAGTGATAGCACTGTCCACCTTTGGAGCTGAAATTATCCATAACAATTACTCAGTGAGAAGTATCATGGCATACTCATCCTCCTGTGTAACCTTTGACCCACAGTGTGTCCGCCTTGCATGACATCTGGCACTGCAAGTGAGAGACCAACTTCACCTCTCTATTAATTTTTGAACTTCCAAAGACTCTTATTTTGCAGTCATATTTAAGTATTATGTCCCTTGTGGTTCTCGCTGAGTCATGGATTAGGAGCCTGTGGTCCCAGACCAGTTATCTGATCTGCATAAATGATCTTTGCCTGAGGCTTTTTGTCCGTAATTTAAAAAGAGAGAAGTCTGACAATACCATCTGCATGTATGTATTAAGCGGGTATATCGCTCCTTGGTACGGGCCTGTCCTTTCACCAAAAACACACGATGTAGCATGCAGCCTTTCAATAAAAGAGACAAAAATAAACACACCCAGCCAGCAGTGGTCTGCAGTAGTTTATTTATAGCTGGCAGAATAGTTTCAAAGAGCAGAGCAGTGAGTGCTTAATTTGTAACAACATAAGTGCCAGAGCTCTCATCAGGCGGTCACTGCAGCTTGCACCACACATTGCCCTCGCCACGCTGCCAATTTTAGTAACAACACAGCTACTAACCATCACACTACTGCAAGCGCGATAATTTGAACTATTTCAGGCCCCCAAGGCTGTAAGAATGGCTTGGCTGGCAGGTACGCCTGGCTGGTCTGGCTTGTCTGCGTACCGAGCAATCACAATGCTGCCATTGCAGCCTTGAGATTGGCTTAGGGGAGGGAGGCTTCCTGTTCTGTTCCTGTTCCTGTTGCAGGAGAGCAGGTCAGGAGCAGAGACGACGCGAGACCTGGGAAGGTAAGTTTATTTTATTTTTAAATTACGCCCCGCGTGCGAACACCTACGTGACCCCCCACTCGCGCATCAGGCCGGCCGCGGTTGGATGTTACATGCAAATTCAAGAGGCCTCACATCTTTCCTTTCGCCCGGGGCAAAACACTCAAGAGTTGCATATGGTGCGTGTCACTTCTTGCTACACTGTGATTCTGAAAATAGAGCCTGGTCCTACTAAACATGCTTTACCGAGGCGGGATGAGTGGGCGACCAGTTTATTTAGAGAATCTGTATGATTCTGCAGGGCCTGGTGGTTAGGGCCTCCAGTGTTTAAGTGGGATGAAGAAAGTGTTGAGGATGGGGGAGGGGAGGCCAAAGAAGGGAACTAGGAATCCTCTCCAAGAATTCTGGCACACACATAATTAAGGGAGTGGCTTAAAACATACCAATTGAAATCCTGTGCTCCACACACACACCATGCCATTTGACCGTAGTTGGGTGTTTTTATTATTATATCCAAACATCTCACACAAAAGTAAACATCCTCTTAAACAAACCAGCCATATTGGCTTGCCAGTGATTGCTAGCAGTGTTGGATAAATGAGTAACAACACTTATTTTACTGTGAATAAGTAGAAGAGGGCAGAGACCGGGCCAAGAGCGTGCCCGTCTGCACCCGCCCGAGCCTGGAAGAGACTGGCCCACCATTTTCAAAGCCACTGTGTCTTGTGGATCAGGCTGCTTCTCAGCAAATACCTTGGGTTTTAATGACCGCCAGTATCACCACTTATAGAGAGAGCCCTTCTGGTTTATAACTTCGCCCACTGCATGATTTGTCAAAATCTAGGGTCTGTCAGTTGCCAGTCCGCAGAATGTCCATTGAATTCAGTAATCCCAGAAAACCATGTTCAAGAGATAAAGAACCTCTTTTGGAATAGTGCTGGCCTAGCGTGTAAAGGGGGCTGCGAGGAGTGGGTTAATTGTTTAAGCAATTATGGTATCATTTTCTTTCAAGAGACCTGGGCCATTGAATCCATTAGTTTGGATGGTTATTGTTCCCACTCAGTGTCTGCTATCCCATCTTTGTCGGGTAAAGCTAGGACAAGCATGGTTTAAAGCCATTCTGGATTGTAAAATCAGATTGATCCCTTCTGGTTCTACCTTATTTCAAGCATTTATATTCACCTGACCCCATGGTTTAAATGTTGTTTTTATTAATTTTTCTAGTGGGTATTTTGTTAGAAATTGATAACACTGCCAATTTTAACAAGTTATATGATTTTATCTTTGGCCTGGGAGCCCTATTTGCACAAACGTTATCAAATCATTTTAGGTGGGGATTTTAACGCCAAACTCAGGTTAACACAGATGGAAAACAACTGCATTATG
Source organism: Lissotriton helveticus (assembly GCF_964261635.1). Lineage (NCBI taxonomy): Eukaryota > Metazoa > Chordata > Amphibia > Caudata > Salamandridae > Lissotriton > Lissotriton helveticus. The sequence goes on from NC_136065.1 coordinate 1,944,274,371, forward strand.
TTTGATTACAACGGTATAGGTCATGATTATCACCACAGGGATCAGAGAGGAATGGACTTTTACAAGTGATTAGGGGCCAGATGTAGGTAATCCAGATTTACCGATTCTAAAATACCGAATTTTACCGATTTGGTATTTCAGAATAGGTAAATGGGATGTAGGTATTTATTCGGTAAATTGTACCGAATCGGTAAGATTCGGTAAATACTGAATCGGTATTTACCGATTCGGTAATTCCCATTCATTCCTATGGGCCTGGAGGCCTATAGGAATGAATGGGAATTTCCGAATCGGTAAATACCGATTCGGTAAAAGGGGAACACATTCAAGGGTAGGAGGGTTTCACTTTGACACCCTGTTGTGATGGAGCAAGGTGAAGAAACACATTTTTGTGTACCCCTTGCAAAATCACACTTCCATAATCATAACTTGAACTAATTGAGTGATGTGTGAAATTAATCAACCTAGAATAAAAGGTGGCACCTACACAGACATACGTGGGAACTAATTTTGCTTATGTTGCAATCATAATTAACTAATTATGTGATTCTGTTGTGTCCTGAACTAATAAGCAGCTTTGAGATAATAAAATGTGGCATAAATGTGCTTTTTGTTTACGTATTTTGTGGCAAAACGTGAAGACAGGTGAGTATATTATGCATAAATGTTGCTTATTTCGCTAGGTAACTTCTAATGGGGAAAACTTTAGTAAGGGGGGAGGTAAACAGAAGGGTTAGGTTTCCAAAATTAACGATAGTTTGTGTTTGTTTCTATGATAGTTTCCATTCTGGCCTGTGAGGCCTAGTGAAAACATGGCTGTTTTATTAAACTGCGAATAGAAGATGAACTGAGCATGTGCAGCCCAAGTTCGAATGCGAGCTGCTTGTGCCTGAAGTGAAGGCAGTTCAAGGACGGTGTGGCCTGGAAGTCCAGATGACTGCCAAAAAGGATGAGCGCAATAGTTCTGAACATGAGAAGATTACATGAAGTTGCTAATTGAGAACGTGACTAGGCCGGACATTGCTTAAACAAAGAACCCTTTCAAATTTAGCTGACGGAAGAAAAATGAATATTGTAATGATGAGGTGATGCTCATCCACCCCAAATTGTCCAATCAGAACTTGAATTTAAGCTGAAAGTTTCTCTTTTAGATAGCTAGAGCTAGTGAAAAAAGGTATAAAAAGTGATGGTTTTACTGAGGAAAAAACTTCTTTTCGATTTCCTCCCGAGATGCTGTTGGTATGCTGATTTTCCTGAGATGTAAGACTCTGAATAATTTTCTATTTTCCTTGAATGAGAGATGCACTTTCGTTGAGGGTTTTAGTTAGGGAAGTTAGGAGAAAAAAAATGAATTTTGGGAACTATCTGTCTTTTGCTAATACTTGCATTTCTGAAATCTAAATAAAATGTCTATTACTGAATTTTCTAAAAATAAATGAAAATAACTTTGAGATAAAACTTATTCCTTTAAATGTTGTTTTTGAATAAAGAAATAAATAAAGTGAATACACTTTTAGACATGCTACATTTGCTTTTAATAAAAACTGGATAAATGGAGAATTAAGCTGGTCTTGTATTTTCCTACGCCTAATTTTTTACTAGCAGATTCGTCGACCATAATGGTGGCATGTCTAAACAAATGTTTTGATAATTAAAACCATGGTAAACCCATTTAAACTGCAGGTGTAAATAGTATAAATATCTAGTTTTAGTTTAGACACTCCGCCATGATACAGCAGCTCTCCTTTGAATCTCACCGATCCATGAAGTAGGATGGAAGTATTTTTGTGGGTGACTCGCGGTGTTATGGGCCCCACTGATGAGTAAATGTATGATTTTGTACTTCAGGGAAAGGTGACATGGTTTTAGAAATTAATTCCGGAGTAGCGCTGCATCAGTTGCACCCCTGAATCGTGCATGTGTGAACATGTGGCACACATACTGTCTGCCACATGGCACAGTTACAAAAGCACAAAATTGCTTTTTTTGTAAGGTTTTCGATATTTACCACTAACTTGTAGTTGGTGGTAAATAACGAATCCTTAAATGAGGAATGCACTCACTTGAGTGCTCCCTACATTCAGGATTCGGTAAATTACCGATTCGGTTTCTTAAGGATTCGGTAATTTACTGATTCCTTAAATTACCGATTCCGCAAATTACTGAATCCTTCAATTTGGCCTCCTACATCTCACAAGCCTAATACCGGTCGGTAACGGCCGAAATTCGGGAATTTCGGCAGGTACCGACCGGTATTAGGCTACCTACATCTGGCCCTAAGTCATTTGATCTTACCAATGTGACTGAACTCTGTGATCTGACCTATTCTGCTATTGCCACTTTTGAAAGAGGAGAGTACGCATCTATCATCGATTATATTTTTGCTCCCATGATCTGCCGGATAGGGTTTCTAGGGCAGCTATAGTTATTAGCGCTTATAGTGATCATAACCCCCTAAGCCTTGATTTACGTTTACAGGAGAGGGTAGGGGAGGAGGAAAAGTGTGCGGCCATGCAGTCATTAACATTTAAGACCCAAGGTATGAATTCTAAAAATATTAGAGTGAGAATTAAACATTACTAAGATCTGTGGAAGGGATAGCAGTCTTCGGAATGTCTCAATCACCCCGTTCTCCCCTTCATATCACCGTCCTCAGCAGTCTCTCATTCTGTTAGTAACAGACATCCTTTTCCTCCTCACATCTTTCTGAAATACTTACTCATCTGCATAGCTCACATCATGTCCTTCCCTTAATCATCCTTTTCACTCTGTCCTTCTGCATGTATGCCTTTGCTCCCTCTCTCTCTTTCTGTCACCATTTTCTCTTCCATATAACGTCAGTATTTAGTCAGCTGAGTGTATCTCCTTCACACACTTTCAAATAAAATAACAATTACCACCTAGGTACCCATAGCTCTGTGCACTCTGCAGAGGGCAAGGAACGAATGAGCGTGTATTCTGAACACCTTAATGACCCACTGACAGGCACAGTGAAAAACTAGCACTGCCTTCAGCCTCAGCTCCAGAGCTCTTAATCACGTGCTGAAAATGAACACCCATCCATACCCTGAACTCAACCAGACATTTAGACATTGACTCAGTTCACAGCAGAGAATATATAAAAGTCATAGGTTGTATGAAAAAAATACAGAATCACAAACAACTTCCTGAAACAGCAAAGTACTATAAGGGAATGCAAGATAAGATAAAACATGTGGAATATAAACGGGAACTACATCACTGTAGAGTAAATCATTACTGTTTTTGCATGTGAAGTTAACAGCATTATTAGAGCCCTATAGGGATCGCTTTTTAAGTCAGTATGTTGTCGGGTCTGAGAACTGGCTTGACCCTACTCACTTAAAGACTTTAAGGCGTTATAATGATCAGTTGGAGTAGTATGAACATGTGCAAAATGTAAAAATGATAAAGGAAAAAATGCAAACATATTTTCATAAGAAGTGCATTCACTAATACTGACTTCTGTTTACAAATGTAGGGGGAAATTATGCACAATAAGTACAGCGCCCAAAGGCTGGTGACATCTAGTTGAAAAGCACCATTTACTGACTCACCATCTCGCTTAGCTCAGCCTGCAACTCCGCCTTCTCCGCACACACCTTCTCGTAGGCCTGGATCATCTCCTCCAACTGCTCCTCCCTCTCTGTGCTCTTCTGAAGCTAGACAAACCGAGAACCCAAAAACAGAAAGATTAGCAGAGAAGACCAAGATAGAGGTCAGGAAAGAGCCCCAAATAAAAAGATGAACAAAGAACCCCAAAATCGTTAACACAGAGATCAAACAAAAATCAGAGATATCAAAAAAGAACCCCAAGCGGAAAGCTCAGTAAAGAACCCCAAAGGAGAAAAATCAGAAAAGTCCTTGGCAGAGTCAGTAAAGAGTTCCAAACAAAAAGGTGAGTACATAACTCACACAACAGACCAAGGAGATCACGAAAGTACTCCAAAACAGAAATATCAATAAGTAAAGAACCCCCAGAGAACAGACAGTTCAGCAAAACCCCAAAATAGATATGTCAATAATTAACCCCAAAAAATGAATATCAAAAGGGAAAGCCATACACAAGTGTTCAGCAAAGTACTTAAAAACCGAAAGATCAATAGAGTAGGCTGAGGAGTCAGTACCGAGGCCCAAACAAAAAGATGAGCAAGGAACCCCAAAATAGGTGACAGAAGCCTAATACAGATTGATTTACAATGAACCTATGCAGAGAGCAGTAGTGAATTCCAAAATACAGTGATCAGCAAAGAACACCAAAACTGAAATATCTGTAAAGAACCTCAAAAGAGAAATGAGAGAGCTCAGAAAACAACACTGTAAAAAGAGAAAAGTAATGAACCACAAAAGAGAAAGATAGCAGATAACCTACAAACACAAATATCAACAGAGAACGCCCAAGCCAGATATAGCATCAACGAATCTAAAGGAGAGAGATTAGCACTCAACCTACAAAAAGACAAATGAGCACAGAACACCATAAAGGAATTATCAGAGACGAAGCCCAAAACAGAGCACAGAGAGATCAGCAAAGAACCCAAAAATGGAGAAAGGCGAGAACAGCAAAGAACCCCAAGCAGAGGTAACCAAAGAACTTGAAAACCATCAGGAATAAATACAGGAAACAGGGGATCAACAAACAACTCACAAATAAATAAATTAGTCCAAACCAAGATTTTAGTAAGCAACCCCCCTCTCAAAAAAGAGATCACTAATCAACACATAGCAGAGATAAGCAAAGAACCTCAAGTAATGAACCCACACAACATATGGATTTTCAATGAACTCACAAATAGAGAATCCAGCAAAGAACCCCAAAAACAAACACAGAACATCCCCAAAGTGAAAGGATGAAAAATATACAAAATTCCCTCAAAACGGAGGGAACAGGAATGCACACTAAAATAGAAGGAATCAAGCTATTCCTCGGCGATGAGGCCTAACTTGGACAAAACAAAACTGGGGTTACTTGCATTTCCATCAGAAGTTCGGACAGGGTTGGCATTACTGGGGCAGGACCAAGATCACTATGTCTAGAGTGGCATAGTGGGCAACTAAATGATTGACTGGAATACAACCTGAGTATTTATCAGTGGTTAAGATTAATTCAAACATTCCATCCACAGTTTTGTTTTCCCCAAAAAAGGATTACGTGTTTCCTCAAAGTTTAACAATAAATCACCACACACATCAGCAAACAAACCCAAACACAGAAAAGCCAGAAACTCCCAAAAGAGGGGATTCCACAAAGAATACTAAAACAGACAGATCAGCAAAATAATAACAAAAGACAAAAAAAGTTCAGTAATGAATCACTAAACACATACACAACAGCATAGAACCTCCAAAAAAGGATCATCAACAACGAAACACCACTGCGAAAGAGGGATCAGCAAAGAACCCCAAAAATGTAGAGATCAGGATTCAACCACAAAACAGATGGATCAGCAATGAACCGCTACACAAATCAAGATCAGCAAAAAATGCAAAAACAGAGAGAGTAGCTGAATTTCACCGAACAGACGTATTAACAATGAATGGCGAGGGGAATCAGAAAAAATACTAATAACAGATATTGGCAGGAACACTCAATGCAAATGAACCAACTGCGAACAAACACAGCATTATTAGAAAATAACCCGAAAGTGCCAGGGCTGCAAAGAATGCCAACAGAGAGTGATAAGTGCTGAACCACCAAAGAAAGAGAATTAATTTAAGAAGCCCCAAAACTGAGTGACCAGCAAGGAACCATCAAAACAGAAGGTTAAGCAAGAACATAAAAAAAGATGAGCAGGAAATTCAAAAATAGCTGGACCAGCAAACCCAAATTAGTTCAGCAAAAAACCTCAAAATAGTAAGGGAAGGAAAGATGCCCGAAATATGGACATCAGCAAAGAACCCAGTAGTTATACACCTGATAACTCTCCTGTATCAGGAAAAACAAAGTTTTCTTGATAAAACCCTCACCTACCAGGGTTACCCCTTGGTGGCATGCTTCATCATCGGGTCCATCCCGATACGCTGCGGATCGGGGCGTGCTACGACTTCTGATCCACGCGGGAGCGCTTATGGTCTTTATTCGATGATAAAGAAGGAGTTTATGAAGGGGAGGAGTGGAGGATGGTGTTACGCTGTCGTTTAGAAATACCTGGCTAGTAGGCATATCTAGTTTATTCCAGCCTCTTGTCGGTATGGTTAAAAACTAAGGGGTGATTAGGAAGATGAGGTTATAATGAGGCTACGATGCTATGGGTCGATATGTTTCAAGCCGTGCCCCTATTGGCTCTTCTTCAGACCATGGGAAACTAGTTCCTTGGTACCACTCCTGTATGTTATTCACAGAAAACACGCTATTTGCATGCCATGCCACATTGAGAGAAATACATACGTATACCATCTAATTGGTGTTCTTTATTTTTCACTCTGTGGAGATATAAAAGGGAGAGTTAGGTGCGTATAATCTTTTCTGCATATTCTTTTCTGCACCATTGCATGAAACAAAAGTGTAAGTAAAATACATGATTAATATTAAAACATTGGGTAAGTACTTCTAGTGTTGTTCTACTGAAACCATAACCAATGGACTGTTTGTGCAAGGTAAATTGTTGTGTCAGTAGTAGAAAACACAACAGTTTAAACAAATGCATAGACTTGAAATGAAAAATAGAAAATAAAAATAAAAACATGACATCCACATACACTTATGATGCATTAATAGTGCATCATGGTTCCTCCGTGGAGAGGGTGGCCTGTTGTCACACTCTGCAGGGGAAGAAAATTAACGATATTCAGGTCGTGAGTGTCAGTACGTATTCTACGATCTGTATGCAGAACCGGTCATGCATTGTGCCGGTGTTGTTATCCCCTTAACCGCATGCGTGCGGGCGGAATTCCGCCCGTACGCTGGGTTTTTCGTAATCGCACTTTACGTGATGAGCTGGGCTCGTCATGAGCGTGCGAGGAGGCTACGCCATGACGAGCCCAGCTCGTCATGAGCGTCGAAGGGGTTAACTGCGCTGAACGTTCCACGCTAGTGCAGAACGTTCTATTGAGCGGGCGTTGCCACGGCGGCCAACGGACGTGCGCAGCACTACAAAGGTAGTGCACGCGACGGCCGTTGGCCGTCAGCAGCATCCATGAGGCTAAAACATATTCAAAACGTACAGATCAGTACGTATTTTGCGATCCGATTTGGATCATACGGATCATAATATGGAACCAGCTGTGCGTCATGCCGGTATTTTATCAAACAATACTTGAGAATATTCGTTTTTGGGGAGGGACAAGCATCCCACACCCTGCTGGGCTTCTAAACTTATCCTGTGTCTAGGCAAACCCTTGCTGAGTCACTTACTGTGGACTCTGCCCTGGGGACCACATCTTACCGATGTGTGCTCTTCAGGGGTAAGTGTTACGAGTAACGACATGCCGACGCTACGTCCTCTCTCACGTGGTCTAAAAGAACTAGACCATTGGGTCTAAAAATGGCAGTCTTACATGGGGCACAGGGCAGGTTTCCTTTGGGGATTCCTCAATGGAAGAGAAAAATCATTGGATAAAAAGAATATGCTGTAGTGCATTGTCCAAAATTCTAGAAACATATTGAAAAAGTAGGGCTCAATATCTTCCATCATTATTTACCATTCTCATTCACTTTTAGTTATGGCCATGACTTGCAGAACCACAAATCGATTGTGAATTGATGATAAAAATGAATTTAAAAATGAAAATAAATGATGGATGACTTGAGGTATATGGCCTATGTTCACAAGGTGTTTACTACCCTGGGCATTTTCTCAAGTGAAACTACCCCACTGGATCTTAACGTTGTGGCCATTGACATATGTTTTAAGCTTAAACACCCAACGTTGTTCTCTTTCAAAAAAGCCTTCTTTCTGAATTTGTTTTGTCCCTTATCTCTTCCACGATCACCCATTAGTAGTCATGTGCTGTATGTTTCATTTCTATGTAATGCAAGGACATCTTCATAGTGGTGAGCCGCACCTGAGATTACTGCAGTGTCAGCAGATTCTTGTTTTTATTTTTCTTGTCTTCATACCAACATAATGTAGGTTGCATGGGCAAGTGATATGATACACTACTCTTTGTGTGCTAGAATTCGTCAGGTTCCTTAGCTGCCAAGTCATGTTATTGTTAAAAAAACACAGTTTTTGTTGCTTTTGTCAAATGACATACATTACAAGTGCTACAAGGGTAGTGACCAATAGTTGTTGTCAATGAGTTCTGAGGAGTTCTCCTCTAAATTGTACAGAGAGGGTATGTACTAACATGTCCTTTAGGCTCTTTCCTCGTCTGTTGGAGAACATGGAGCGTGGTATCATCAGGGCTCCACTATTTAGTATGCGTCAATGTCTCTGAATAATCTTTGGTACCAAGTTTGACGCTATGCTAAAGGTGGTAATGCAAATTGGTCTTGTTTCCTTACTAGGTTGTTGTTGACGGGGTTCCAAAAGGGCATCCCTATTATTGTTTTCTGTTCGTTTCTTAGCTTGGGACACAATTTTAATCGGGTACTAACGGGCTTCCAATTTCTTAGCCAGGTGGTTGTCTTATGCTTTAAAATCATTCAGCTCTGAACAATTTCTCATTAACTTTAAGAATTGTACAAAAGGCAGATTTTTCCTTAGATGTCTAGGGTGGAAGCTGTCATAATAGAAGACAATTCTTTGTGATAGGTTTCTCATGGGTGTTGGTTTTGAGGGTGCCGTCAGTAGCCATTATGTTCAAGTCCAAGAACACCAATTCATTCCTGCCCATTGTGTTTGTGAATTTTAGAAATCCAGTCTGTCTGTTCAGCCAGTTTAAAAAGTTGTTTGCTATTGTCTCACTTCCTTCCCAAATCACTAGAACATCATCAATATATCTCTTGAATAATTTAACGTGTTGTAGAAAGGGATTGGTGTGGTGGAGATTCTGTGTGATTTCAAATGATGTACGTACAAACATGCTATACTCGAGCGAAGGTGCTCCCCATGCTGGTCCAGTGTTGTTGTTGGAAGAGCTCCACACAAATTTAATAAAATTCAGTGTAAGGGCCCATTTACAACACTGCATCACCAAATTCCTAGATGTTTGGAAAGACCACTTCTCCTCAAAAAGTACTTCTTCAATGATGTTTAGAGTTTCTTGATGTGGCAGACTGGTGTAAAGGCTTTCGGTGTCCAGTCCGATCAGGATGTGTATTCCTGGGAAAAATGTATGTCTTTTGGAAGACCTTGTATTAATTTTGTATCATTAAGGTACGTGTCGGTCTTTTGGATAATCGGCTTCAGGAAGGCTTGCGCAAATTTCGATAGAGGTTTCAGTACTAGGGGCCAGATGTAGGAAAATCGTATTTACCGATTCATAAATACCGAATTTTACCGATTCGGTATTTATGAATCGGTAAATATGAAGGAGGGAGATTTAGGAAGAATCGGTAATTGAATTACCGATTCTTTAATATTCGGTATTTACCGATTCGGTAAATACCGAATCGGTATTTCCTATTGATTACTATGGGCTGTGAAGCCCATAGGAATCAATAGGAAATACCGATTCGGTAATTACCGAATCGGTAAATACCGATTCCTGCAAGGGTGCAGGGGATGTCACTTTGACACCCTCTAGCACCCCAAATAAAGGCATGTGTGCCATGTGGCACACAGACATGCCCTAAGGGCATGTCTGTCTGTCCCATGGCATAGGTGTGCATGCACAAATGTGCATGCACACCTGGATTCGGTATTTTACCACCCAATTGGATTGGGTGGTAAAATACCGATTCTGTAAGGCCTTTGGGACTCAGAAGAGTCCCACCTACATCGGGAAGTTACCGAATCGGTATTTTACCGATTCTGTAAATTTACCGATTCGGTAATTTTACCGAATCAGTAAAATAGGGCCCCTACATGCCAATTCTTAAATACCGGTCGGTAACGGCCGAAATCGGCCGTTACCGACCGGTATTTAGGCTCCTACATCTGGCCCTAGGTCTTCTAAAAGACATTCATTTTGAATATCGTTCGTTTTCTCCCCCTACAGAGTGTGACAACAGGCCACCCTCTCCCCGGAGGAACCATGATGCACTATTAATGCATTTTAAGTGAAGCGCTCACCAAATGTTTCAATATAATTCCTTTAGTTTACTTACACGTTTGTTTCACGCAATGGTGCAGAAAAGAATATACAAAAAAGATTATATGCACCTAACTCTCCCTTTTATATCTCCACAAAGTGAAAAATAAAGAACACCAATTAGGTTGTATACATATGAATTTCTCACAATGTGGCATGGCATGCAAATAGCGTGTTTTCTGTGAATAACATACAGGCGTGGGACCATGGAACTAGTTTTCCATGGTCCAAAGAAGAGCCAATAGGGGCACGGCTCGAAACATGTTGACCCATAGGATCGTAGCCAGATTATAACCTCGTCTCCTCGTCTTCCTAATTACCCTGGGGGTGAGGGTTTTATAGAAAAACTTTGTTTTTCTTGATGCAGGAGAGTTATTAGGTGTATAACTACCAGGTTCTCTGTTATGATATAATACAAGTTAATTGAAGAGGACGAACCAGGATAATCCTCTTCCTCCCCACTTTGTTTTTCTGATACACCAGCAAAGAACCACATAACAGCAAGATGAGGAGCAACCACTCAAAACTGATGGACCAGTAACAAACCACGATACATAGATCTTAGCAAAGGACTTCAATACAGAGCAAAAACCCAACAAAACAGATATATTACCAAAGAACCACCAGGTACTGTGAGATCAGTGAAGAACCCAAAATAGAGAGCTCAACAAATATCCCAAAAACAGAGGGATGCGCCATTAACCACTGAGCAAAACAAGATAATCAAAAACTGTCAAGACATATAAGGTAGAAAGAACACTAAAACCAAGGGATCAACACTGAACTACCACAGAGAAAAATAATCAAAGACTCAAAAACAGACAGTTCTGCTGGAACCCTTGGATCAGAGACATCACTAATATACAACTAAATACACAGCAGCAAAGAGCTCCAAAACAGAGAGATTAGCAAAGAACTCCCCTAACAGAGGGATTAGAAATGACCCACTAAACTGAGATAAAAAAATTGATTGTCAAACATTCCTAATCACTAATGAAGTCAGATTACAGTAATCAACATGGAACCACCATAGAAAGATCAGCAACAAATCCACAGCACTGAACAATCATTAATAAACCATTTCAGAGACAAACATCGGCAAAGAACCCCATACCAGATAGAACAGCATAGATCTTCCTTACAGAAAGATAAGAGCAATGAACCACCAACATTGAAAGATTATCAAAGACACCTCAAAACAAAGACATCCAAAATGAATTCCCAAAAATAGAGATCAGTAACGAAACACCAAACAACAGCGGTACACAAGGAAACATTAGGATCTCCAAAGAAGATGTAAACAGGGGGATCATCAAATGATGATAAACCAAAGATCAGAATGGACCCCGGAAGTAGGAGAAATAAGCAAACAACCCCAAATGAGAAAGTGATGTGAACCCTTAAAACAAAGCATTGTCCAAATAGTCTCCAAAACAGAAAGAACATCAGGAACCGTCAAAACAGATAGCATAATCCCCCAAAATAGAGAAATGAAGAAAGCAGAGATACGTCAAGAACCTGTAGTGCACAATGGACATAATCAAAATACAGGAAGACAGATTCATGGTATGGAGGGAAATGAGAAGTTGTGAGTGGGCGGGGTCAGATGTTAACGGTGCTGGTGGGAGATGCTGAAGTTATGGGAGGCGATGTGTGGGAGGGAACTATTCAATTAATAGGGAAATAGATAATGACGTTGTGGATCAGATAAATTGGGTGAGGGAGATATGCATGTGTAGGATGGAGCTATTCAAGGTGTGAGATGAAAGATAAGAAAAGTGAAGGAGAGAGAGATATTTAAAGTATTGAGGGAGATATTCGAGGTGTGGCAAAGAGATATTAAAGGTGTGGGAGGGAGAATTGTAAGGGGTAGGAACAAGATATTCAAGGTATGGGGAAGAGATAATGAAAGTGTGGGTGAGATAGTCATGATCCGGGAGGGAGATATTTTAGGTACTGGAGGGAGATGTTTAAGGTGCAGTATGGATGCAATAAAGCTGTGGTGGTGACATTTATATTAATAGAAAGATTTGAGTAAGAGGGACGCTAATGCTCTTCTTCCGTTGTCAAACTATTTCTAAATAGTGTTTGTTTCACTATGGAAAGAAAAAAGTTAGAAGGGTTTTGGTGTTTTTCCTTTAGTCATGGGATCAGGGTGAGGGTTAAGGTCATGGAACTGGGGAAGAAGCTGGGGTTTGTGGTTGAGTTGAGGGCGGGGATGTGAGGCAGGTGTGGGAAGCGGAGCCGCAAGACAGATGTGGGGAGTAGGAGCCTGGGCTGTTAGTGGAGAGTCGAGGAAGAGGTGTAGGATGGGCGTGGGTACCTCATGCTGGATCTCCTGCAGGCTGGGCACATCCTTCTGCTCCAGGGAGCTCTCTTTGGTGTCGTACACTGAGAAGTTATGATCCTCTTCAAATTGTGTGATCAATGGGTACTGATGTGTGCCGAAATCAGCAGCAGAAAAGAAGACAAAAACAGCAACTTCAGAAAGAAACACACACCACAAGCTTTGATGTGATACCTAAATCATCTTGTGAAACAAGAGTACAGTCTATGGCTCAACTCTCTAGGTCACCGTACAACAGCAGGTCATTAGGAAGCTATGCAAAAGACACCACAGAGACATCAAGCAACTATAGCCAAAGGGGCATTGTGCAATAAGGAACACAGGCACGCCGTGCCCTGGCAGTCGGAGGGACTTGTCATGATGTGGCCATGGTTACATCCTTCATTGTGAAGCCATGGGGAAGCAGAGGCCACATCAAGGTCCTAGGAGTGGACCACGGGAAAGTTGCTCTAAAACATCCTTTGAGCTACCTGCATACAGATCCATGGGATGCTGTGAGTCACAAGCCAGGGGAAAGGAACTAGCCAAGGACCTGAGGACATTAGAAGTCAAGGGCTTTTCGAAAGTTGGGGACTGAGGGCAAGTTGTGACTTGGGGGGCCGGTGGAAGACTGGAAGCTTTGGATATTGTACATTAGGGATCAAAGGGCACTGTGCATGAGGGACAAGTGAGGAAGAACAAGGTATGCATTATAGTCACTATTGTGTGCCTATTCCATAGCCCCCCACCTTCATGGTAATGGAATCTCCTTACATGTTGGGAGGGCTGTACCACTAGTTTGGGGGAAATTTTACAGGGCGATAGAGTAACTGTGGCAACAAAGACTACACATTTCTAGAACCATCTCATGTCATCTTTGAGTCAAGGAGACACTTGGGGAAGGATTTTGATGCTTCACACCTGACCTTGACCTCATAAAGCTTTAGCTTCCTCCGGAGAGTTGAGTTCTCCCGCTCCAGCCCGGTCAAACGGTCCTTGATGTCATCGTAGGCAGTGATGAGGGCAAAGTGGGAGGCCGAGCACATCTCACTAGAGAGGTCAGTGTTGGGGCTGTCGATCCACTCCTCATCCTGGCACAGCGACTCCTGAGCGATGATGGTAATGTCATCGTCGAACATGGAGTCCATAGCAAGGACCAGCGGGGACGTTCACAGGGCGAGGTCACAGCATGTGGAGGTCTGCCTGAAGGAGAGAAAAGTAAGAGGTGAGGTTTAATTACAAACGGAGAGGAGGAGCTCCTGGGATAGTGTGCAATCACAGTATGGTGATGCCTGCAGGGCAGAGGGCTAAGAGGTGATGCCTACAACCCAATGTAGGGCGAGCCCTTAGTTCTGGACCAATCAGGGTATGCGGATACCTGCTTACAGGAGAAGTAAGTGACATTTACTATTTGACAAAGGTAGGATCAAATCAGCACATGTGGTGGTCTGGTGGCAGAACAGGGAAAGGAGAGGGCATGCCCGTAGAACAACAAAGGGTATGTTCCAGCTCAGGCACAGTGAAGACACAATGAAGCCTGCCTGCAGGACAGCGAAGCAAGAGGCAATGTCTACTGCCCAACAAATGGTGTACTGTTAAATCGGGACACGCTGATGCCGGCCTGCAGGACAGAGAAAAGGGGCATTCTACTGCCAAAAACATGGGTTCTTCTGGAGGCCTGCCTGTAGGACAGAAAGGAAAGCAGCCACGCAACACCTACTGCCCAACATTGGCAGTGCTCCTATGGCAGGATACGTGTACCGTACCATCAGGGTATGTGGAGGGTTGCTAGCAGTAGACAAAAACAAGGTGATACTGTGTAGTAACCTCACCCTCCCTTCAGGAATTCGGAAATGGGCTCAAGACCTGGCTGGTCAACTGAGTCCACCGGTCATGGGAAACATCCTTTACAACGCAACTTTTACCACGCAGTGCCTTTACGATGCAACTTTTACAACGCAAACCATTACAACGCATTGCGCTGGGGGGCGCTCTAGGATAGGGAATAGATTTAATTTACTATCCAACACCTTCCCTAGTGTCCACGGGGTCTGGAGTTGGAATAGTAAATTAAACTATTCACTATCCAGCACCCCAAAGCGCTATGCGTTGTAAAGGCATGCGTTGTAAAAACCGTGTTGTAAAGGCATGCGTGGTAAAAGCATGCGTTGTAATGTCATACATCCCCCAGTCATAAGTCATGTGCAGGCCCATTGTCGTTTTCCCTATTTTAACAAGATCATGTTGCAGACTGTTCTCTGCTTTGCACACATTACCTTGCAGATATATTTTGCTTTATGCCACAATGTACTTTCACACAAAACACGCTGTTGCTTTGTGCTCTGTTCTTTTCCTGGAATTTAGTCTGAACATGTAGACAAGGTCGCACAACAATGTCCCTTGTTATTCTGTTCGGTCAGGCCCTAGCACCTAGACAAAACACACAAATGCAGCTGTTGTTTGGGAACATGTACTTTCTGTCATATAGGTATTCACAGATAGGTAACACACTCTTGGAAAGGGGTCTTTCCAGGGAAAAGATTGTGACAACGTCTGGGATATAGAGCTTTCATCTGTGCGTAGTGAGGTATGGGTTCTGCTGCAAACACCTAGAGGTCTTCTGATATATATATTAATTTTGCTTCTGTAGAAGGGGAGGGAGGTTAAGATACACCGTTGAATATAATGACAGCCCCATTTATTATTTACGGACTACTAGCTATGCTAACCGTATTTGTGTTAGGCATTCTCCTACTTGTTGTGGCACATATACTGCATACTAGAGCATAAGAGGGAATTTAAACATTTTTAATCTTTCCTTGTGTCTCTGTCAGAATTCATTGTGGACTAGTACGAGTGTGTGAGCGAAAAGGTGTGTCCTGTAATCGCGATTCCTGGGAGAGTCGGGAGTGTTGTGTTCTGGGGTGTCTAATCACTTGTTCCTCTGTGAGTGAGTAGAAGGGCAAGTGAGACACTATAGCTAGTTGGTTCCGGGCTCATAGGTACTCAGGTGGTAGGATGACTCAGCCCCTGCCTACTAAGGTCCCATGATTCCAAGCGTAAGTCTGTGACTCTGCACAATCATTGTGACACACCCTAGCAGTATGGCACTCAGCGCCTAGATACCCTCGTGGGTGATTAGCATTGTTCTATAAATCCTGATTATTGATTAATTGATTAAAACACAAACAGAAAAAAACACAGAATTTAAAATATGGAGTGCTGAAATATCCACCGTACATTTATGGTTCTAATACTGCTCAATTGGATTTAGCATAGGAAATTAAAGGCGCCATCTAGTGTTGATAAAAAATACAGTTCCCTTTTCCAAGTCGCCTCTCGAGCAAATTAGCAATCATCAACAATAAGCATTCTATAATGTTCCTTTATTTGATGCTTGGGTTTTGGGACCTATTGTGGCATAATTCGCCGGAACGTCCCTTTAACCCTTTCTATGCTCATGACGGAGCGGTTCCGTCATGAGCAACGGTGGGCATGTGCTCATGACGGAACAGCTCCGTCATGGCACCTACCCGTGGGGGAAGCACTGGCACTCCCCCCATGGGCAGCCCATCTAGCCCCCAGAAAGAGGGATCCCCCCCCCCCGACTCCCCCCAGGCAGCGCACGCCCTTTTTTTGGCCTTTCTGCCTTAGGTGGGAGGAGGGGAGGCAGAAAACCCTACTAGACACCAGGGATTTATTTCTTTTGCAAGGGGGGGCACATTTCTGTCCCACCTGGGGGAAAGATCGGCCTGGCAGACAACCTCACCTGATCCCTTGGGCAAGATCACCCCCCATTCTTCTCAGCCCTATTTGAAGGCCCATCTGGCAGATTGACCATTTGGGTATAAAGGTACACATTTTTTTTACTTACTGATTTTGCACAGTGTTGGTTGTTGTGGACTTGTTTGTGCAGTCTCCTAAAGGATTATGTATTACTGGTGGTTCTGCTGTTTGTGTAGATGCATGTGTTTGGTAAGAGAATTATTTTTGTACACTGTAAATGAGTTTCATTTCCCTGCATGAATGTGTTTTTTGTTTTTTTGCAAATGGCGTAATAATAGCAGTATGTTTGGTTTCTGTTTTTTGAGTGTCAAAAACTTTTTGCATTTGTGCTCGTTGTGTATTTTGTTGTATTGTGAGTAATTGTTTTTTGTTTTTTAATTTCTAGTGGGATATTGTTGGTTTTTGCTGTGTCTCTGCCGAGTAGGTGCTGGTGAGTGTAGCTGTCTCTTGCAAGTGAATAGTATAGTTTTTGAGTATATAGATCTTTGAGATAAAGGCACACATTTGTTTTACTTACTGATTTTGCACAGTGTTGGTTGTTGTGGACTTTGTTTGTGCAGTCTCCTAAAGGATTATGTAAGGATAATGGCTAGCCACAGGATTACTGCTCAGCATATTGTTGGTATGCTTTTTGAGTCTTCCTCTGACCATGGTTCAGAGACTGACCCTGCATCTGAGGCAGAGGAGGGAGTGGAAGATTCAGGCAGTGAGTGTTCTGTCCACGAGGAATCATCGGATGATGAAGCTACTCATAGTGTGGATGAAGTGCCTGTTTCAGAGGAGGACATTGATGTGCTGAAAGGGCAGCAAGAGGCATCAGGGCTGCAGCCTGGGACTGCAAGGCTTCTCGTTGGAAGTGCTGACCTCTGGGTTGCCCCAGGCATGGTGCAGCCGGCATTGCCAGACTTTACTAATTTGTATGCCGAACAGTTTTTGGGGGACAACAGTGCTAGTCTTTGGCCCTACTCAGAGCCACCCGGTGGACTCCCTTAAATCTGGATGAGATGAAGAAGTTCTTAATTTTATCCTTTTTGATGGGCTTGCTAAGGAAGCCATCAATATTGGTCTACTAGTCCCTTGATGGCAATGGCTATATTTCCAGCAGGCGTGAATCGTGATAGGTATTTGCTTCTGCTTCGGATGCTGTATATTTAGCGTTGCCACGAGATCACCCTGATTGTGACCGTCTTTTTAAGATTCGGCCTGTCATTGAATACTTTGTAGCTCAATTATCTGAGATCTATGCTCCAGGGAAAGAAATAGCAGTGGATGAGTCTTTGGTCTTGTTTAAGGGCCGCTTGGTTTTAAGGCAATACATTCCTAGTAAGAGGGCACGCTATGGAATTAAAATGTATATGCTGTGTGACAGTAGGACTGGATATATCTCTAATTTCAGGGTGTACACTGGTAAGGTTTCCAGGATTAACACCCCTGGTTGTCCGTCCACTTTTGGAGTGACTGAGAAAATTGTGTGAAAGCTTGGTAGAGGACTTTTTAACTAAGGTCACCATTAATATGTAGATAACTTCTACACTGGTGTGCAGTTGTTCAGGGAATTGGCCAATGTGGACACTGTTGCTTGTGGTACAATCCGCTCTAACCGTAAAGGTTTCCCAAAGAAACTTGTTTGTCAAAAGCTTGTGCAGGACAGTGCGTTGAGTAGCAAGGAACTTCTAGCTGTGAAGTTTTCAGACAGGAGAGATATCTACATGCGGACTACCATCCATGATGAAAGCACTTCACCTGTGACTGTTTGGGATCAGGTTGCTGAAGCGTGCAAACCTGTATGCATTTAGACTATAATAGGCACATGGGTGGTGGTGATAGAGTAGATCAGAGGCTGGAACCTTACACTGCTCTTCGTAAGGCTTACATTTGGTATAAGAAGTTGGCTATCCATCTTTTCCACTAGGCAACCTTTAATGCTTTTGCTGCATTCAAGGATTGTTGTCCTAAGTCAAAGATGAATTTTGCTAAGTTTCAGGAGTCTGTAATAGGCAGCCTTATTGTAGTGGAACATGCAAGTGTTCCTAGAGTTGGAGTGGTAGAGGATGTGGCTAGATTGAAAGATCACCACTTTCTCGATCACATTCCTCCCACACCCTCAAAAGACTTTCCCAGTAGGAGATGTAGAGTCTGTTGGCGAAGAGGTATGGGGAAGGTGACTCGCATGTACTGCCCCGAGTGTCCTTCTAACCCCGCGCTGTGAGTGCCTGCTTGTTTTAGACTGTACCACACGCAAAAGAATTTTTGGGAGCAACCATGAGTGGTAAAGTGAACTGCCTGGTCTCTGTTGTTTTATACTTTTTGTTCATTTTCAAGGTTGCCATTTGTTCAATGTATTTAGTTTCAGATTTAGTGTTAGTAGATTTGTTTCTATTTGCTAATTTATTTGTGTTTTGTTTTTTTATATAAAAAAACCTAAATGTGATGGTGGTGTGTGTAGGCTAGCGCTTTGCTGGTGGTATGCGTGAACTGGTGCTTGGCTGGCGGTGTGCGTGGACTGGCGCTTGGCTGGCGGTGTGCAAAGACTGGTGCTTGGCTGGTGGTGTGCGTGGACTGGCGCTTGGCTGGCGGTGTGGGTGGACTGGCGCTTGGCTGGCGGTATGCGTGGACTGGCACTTGGCTTGCGGTGTGCGTGGACTAGCGCTTGGCTGGTGGTGTGCATGGACTGGCGATCGGCTGCGTGGACAGGCGCTCGGGTAGCGGTGTGCGTGGACTGGCGCTCGGCTGGTGGTGTGCTTGGACTGGCGCTTGGCTGGCGGTGTGTGAGTAGTGACTTGCTGCTGGTCACTAAACACACTGCTAGCCAAACTCTAGTCCACACAATCTGTCCGCTGGTGTGGTTGCTGTTTGAGGAATGTGGGCATGTGAAAGTGATGGGCCCTTGAATGGGGCTGCCTGCTGGTGTGAGTTTTGGAATGTGATTGGCCCGCGGCTGGCGGTGTGAATGATTTTGTACGTGTCACACGTATGAAAGGTGTATGAATGGTCTGTAAAGGGGTTGGTGCCTTGTCGTGGCTTTTCAGCTCACGAGCTGTGAGTCAATGGTTCAGTTTCTTGTCCTTTCAATTATTAACAGTGCTTTTCATTTTTGTGAAATCTCTTGTTAATACAATTGTATATAGTGAACCATCACTCACCCTCGTGCCAAATCCAACCAGTATGTATGTGTGCTTGAGGAATAGATGGTCGTGCAGAAATATTGGTCTTTTCTGTCTTTCTCAAGCAGGGTGTACCTTGTCCCTTTTTATGTTTAACTTTGTTTTATTGACATTTTGCAAGAACAAAACCACATACATATCTGAAAATCCTGTATCCAAATCTCGTTGTGTCCTCCCCTCCCGGGGTACATTGCAATCAGAGTTATCTATGTGGAGGCTCTCAAATGTCCATAGGGTACTGCCGTGAAGGTTGGTGCTTGTCATGGCATATCACGGAGGTACCTCGCTTGTGGGGTCAAAAAACCAGGTTTCCCACCCCCCAAAAACCAGGTAGTTTTGTTATAGGTAATTTTGAAGTCTCCACAGTATGATTTGGGCCATTTCCTGTTGCAGCCACTATTCCTACCCACACAAGCGAGGTACCATATTTATCGGGAGACCTGAGGGAATTTTGATGTTGCCTCAATAGGTTTTGTGCCCTTGTCTGTTGCGGGTACTTGACCCACCCACACAAGTGAGGTACCATTTTTCTTGGAAGACTTTGGTGAATGAGGGGTGGGTGGAATTATGTGGATCCACGAAGATTACAGTACTTTCCACCACAGAAATGTGAGGAAATTTTTTTTATTTGACAACTTTTGAGGTTTGCAAGGGATTCTGGGTAACAGAACATGGTGAGAGCCAGTCAAGTCACCCCATCCTGGATTCCCCAGGCTGTCTAGTTTTCAAAAATGTATAGGTTTGCTAGGTTTCCCTAGGTGCCGGTAGAGGTAGGGTTCAAAATCTACAGCTATGCACTTTGCAAAAGAAGGGTCCGTTTTCACCATCAAAATGTGGTGTGTCCACGTTGCGTTTTGGACCGATTCCTGTCACGGGTACAAGGCCGACCCAGACAAGTAAGGTACCATTTTTCTCGGAAGACTTTGGGGAATGCTTGGTAGGTGGAATTTTGTTGATCCAAGCAGATTCCAGAACTTTCCACCACAGGAATGTGAAGAAATATGGGGTTTTTGACAAAGTTTGAGGTTTGCAAGGGATTCTGGGTAACAGAACCTGGTGTGAGCCAGACAAGTCACCCCATGCTAGATTCCCTGGGTGTCTAGTTAAAAAAAATGTATAGGTTTGCTATGTTTCCCTAGGTGCCACCAGAGCTAGGGTTCAAAATCTACAGCTAGGCACTTTGCAAAAAAAGGGTCAGTTTTCACTGTAAAAATAAAGTGTGTCCACGTTGCATTTTAAGCCGTTTCCTGTCGCGGGCACTAGGCCTACCCACACAAGTGAGGTACCATTTTTATCGGGAGACTAAGGGTAATACAGAATTGTAGAGCAACTGTTATTACCTATTGACTTTCGATGACATTCTGCCTTCCAAATGAAAGACAATGTGTAAAAAAGAAGTCACTTTGAAAAATGACCTACAATTCTCATGCTAGTATGGGCACTCACAATTTCAGAAATCGGAGATCGGGACCGCCCGCCTAAAGGGCAGGGGCCCCGACATTGGCATTAGGATGCGCCCGCCACAGTGGCGGGCACATTCCTCAAGTTTACATTGTGGCGGGTGGTGCTCACTGCACCGCCCGCCACAATGTGAAAAACAAATGCACGCATTTGCATAATCAAAGCGGCAGGCACCGTGCGGTGCCTGCCGCTGCGATTATGCAAATGCAGGGTGGTACCACAGGTACCCCCCCGTGTGCCACCCCCCTTTGGCCGTCACTCTGGGGGCCCACAGGGGGCTCCCGCAGCAATCACCGCCTGCCTTTCCGTGGCTGCATTGCCGCCGCGGAAAGGCCCCTAATTCGAGCCATCGTAATATGGCTGGCGGTGTCCATTGGACACCGCCACCATATTATTCCATCAACGCCGCAGTCGCAAGGCGACCGCGGCGGTAAAGCGGCGGGCGGTCTTCCCGTCCGCCGCTGTCCCCCCCGCCATCCTAATATGGCGGGGGGGATCCAGGCATTGGTGTCGGGCGGATTGCCTCCACCAGTGGCCACCGCCAGCCTGGCGGAGGCAACGCGTCCGACATCATAATGGGCCCCTATATTTTGTTTCAATTTCAGAAATGCATAGGTGTCTTTCATACTGATTTTCCCAAATAAATTGCTATATAACCGGTACATAATAAATAACCATCACAAGACGCTGCTCAGTTATTGGCTCCGTGTTCGTCGGGTTCTTGGTAAACCTACAAGGCCTATATATCCCCACAACCAGGAAGGACCAGTGGATGTAACGGAATATTGCTTTCAAACAGCTGTCACAATTAGAAGAACTTCCAGGAGAAAACCTTGGCATAAATGGCTGTTTTTTTAACTAATTTAAAAATGTTCCTATATTCAACTGTTAGTTTCTATAAAGAAACCTTGAATGATCTACACAAATGACCCCTTGCTGAATTCAGAATGTTGTCTACTTGTCTAAAATGTATAACTTTCCAGGATCCCTTATTGCTTTCATACCCATTTCTTTTGTTTTTTTTAATTTGTTTATTTTTGATCAAAGGAAACAGTTAATTGTACAGTGTCACTCGCCTACATCCCCTCTCGGGCCGGCTGCATCATCCTTCTATGTCGGATCAGTAATCACCTTACAGTAATAACAGAGGTAAAATAGAAACTTTCTCCCGCAGTGGAACAGATATCAGGCGGCCACACTAAGACATTTCTGTACTGTATAACATATTACATTCAATCAAGAACAAGGAAATTTTGTTTTTAACCCCCCCTGTTGGTTCAAACTTCCCCTCCCCTGTCAAACCCCCCCCCCCCTTAACTGACCCAAACTAGATGCGCTTAACAGAATCTTGAGTCCTAATGTGATGTGTACCCCGTTCTCTGTGGACATGTGGACTGATCAGGAGTGTAGCGCGTGTATGGCTGCCCCGTCCCGCCCACCGCCCCTCCGGTTAGGTACGGTGCCATCCGGGTCAAGGAACTTGCCCCCCGCCCAGAGCCCCTCAGTGCTGTCATAGAAGAAGTAGCGTGAAGTCCCTCCCCTGCAGTCTCTATCTATTGTCGAGCGTCAGCGCCCAGCCCCTCTCCTCCCTCCTGTGTAGGTGCCAGTGTGTCGCTCTCCGCATCTTTCGCTATTAAATAAGCCTGGTACAATCCCCAGAAGTTCTTAGGGCGGCTTCTAGGCGGGTGCAGTTCTCCAAAAGCCTCCGATTGCGTGTTGCAGTAAAGCATCTCCCTGGACCATCTCTTCAGGGTCGGCAGCGGCCCCCGCATCCAGCAGGTCGCCACAACTTTCCGAGCCACTAAGAGACCCATGTCTACCAGCCTACGTAATGGAGCAGGGATCATTCTGGAGTATCCCAGCAAAGCCAGGACCGGGAGCTCCTCCTCAATCATAGTACTCATTTCGCCAAAAACTGCCTTCCAGAACCTTTGTATTCCCGGACATTCCCATGCCATATGCATGAAGCCGGCAGTCAGCGCATGACATCTCTCACACTCCGCCGATTGCCTCAGTCCGTAGCTGTGAAGCCTTTCCGGCGTATAATACACGCGTTTCAGATATTTAAAATGTATCAGCCGGTGCCTGGCGTTAAGGGAGACCCTCCCAGTGCTGGAACAGCAGTAGGCCCACATAGCGTCATCTATCTGCACGCCCAGGTCCGTCTGCCACGACAGTCTCGCCCTGGTGTAGTTCACTTGGGAGTGTTGATGTCCAATTTTGTACAAGTTAGTGATTAACTTGTGTTGGGACTTCGTTTTTATCACGTAGGTGAACTCCGGGATCCCTGGGGGCTCCGCTAGGTCCGGGCCGAGCAATTCTAGGAAGGCTCTGCGCACTCTATAGTATTGAAATTTTTCTAGGAGCGTGGGACGCTTCCTGCCCCGCGAGACCTGTGCCCAAGTCTTGACTTTCCCAGCCTCAAATAGATCTCCCATAGCTTGAATACCCAGTGTGTGTAAGGCCTTGACGACCCCGGGTTCCACGACCGTGGGGAGCCATCTCGCCCATTCTATCGGCATCTGCGGGGAATACAAGAGCTCACAGGCCTGTGGGCGTAGTAGCGAGTGCCAGGCGTGGTTGGTGGCCATTACCGAGTCCAGTGTTCCCACTCTGCGGACCGTGGGGTCGCACACTGTGGCGGGCAGAGGAGTGGGGGCCGCAAACAGACGCTCCAGTATCACATGTGGAGTGTCTGGTCGTCCGTGTATCCAGGTGTGCAAGTGTGTGGCTTGTGCGCCGCGGTAGTACCTCTCGAGGTTAGGTGCACCCAAGCCTCCCTGCTCATACGGGAGCATCAGAACCTCCCACTTCACTCTGGGCTGTCCACCACCCCATGCTAGACGAATGAGAAGCCGCGTAAGAGTACGGAAAAATGATCTCGGCATTACTATGGGGAGGTTGTAGAATAAAAAGAGGAATCGGGGAAGTACCACCATCTTGATGATTGCGATTCGTCCCATGAGGGAAAGTGGGAGTTTACTCCACACCTCCACGTCATCAGCCAATTTGCTGCAGGCCACTCCATAATTTTCGCGGGCTAAAATGTCCCGGTCAGTGTGTATCTTGATGCCGAGGTATCTGATCGGGTCTGTCGACCACTTTAGAGGGTACTCCATGTCAAAACGGTCAGTGCTTGCTGTTAACGGGAACGCGACCGACTTCGTCCAGTTCACACGGAGTCCGTAAAGTGCCCCAAAGTGCACTACCTCCCGTAAGACTACAGACAGGTTGTTTACAGGGTCCCTAACATATAGCAGCGTGTCGTCAGCATACGTGGATATCCCTATCTTGTATGTCGGGAAGCTGATAGCTCTGTGTCTATGATATTCCCTGAAGGCACATGCCAATGGTTCCGCGATCAGTGCATAGAGCAGCGGCGAAAGGGGGCAGCCCTGCCTGGTCCCTCTGCTAATAGGGAAGGGATCTGAAACCATGTCTCCCAGTCGCACCCTGGCCGTAAGACCCTGGTAGAGCGTGCCCAGCATTTGAATAAAGGGTTCACCCACTCCTAGCTTCTGCAGCACCCTGATCATGAAGGGCCACTCCACAGAATCGAAGGCCTTCTCCATGTCCAAGAAGACTGCGATGGCTTGCGTGTCTTGCCGGGTGTGTTGGATCGCGCCCAGCACCGTGCGAATGTTATAATTCAGGTTGCGTTCAGGGATAAACCCGGCTTGCTCCGGCGCCACCAGACCCGGGGCCACCAGGGCCAAACGTGTGGCCAAGACTTTAGCGAAGATCTTGGCGTCAACGTTTATCATCGACAATGGCCTATACGACCCACACTGCTCAGGGGGCTTACCTGGTTTGAGTATCGTGACTATGATGGCTTCTCTCATAGAAGGGGGCATCAACCCTGACTCGCATATTTCATCAAATAAGGTGGAGAGATGTGGTATCAGCGTATCTTTGAAAGCTTTGTAAAAGCCCACAGTCAGACCGTCAGCCCCAGGGGCGCTACCAGCCCTCATACCAGCCAGTGCGTCCGCAATTTCGTCTTTTTGTATCAGGTCCATGAGGAATTCCCTCTGCCAGTTTTCCAGAAAGGGCATTTTGATGTAGCTCAAGTAACTGTCCATTTCAACCTCAACATCAGTCAGCCTGGCAGAGTAAAGACGCGAATAGAATTCTTTGAATTCCGTAAGCATGTCTCCCTCGTCCCGCAGGATCTCACCCGTCTCGGCATGGAGTTCCGTGAGCGGGGTGTCTCGCCTTCTGCCCTTCATGATTTTGGCGAGGAGTGAGCTCGGGCGCTCCCCCTCGCCGTATATTCGCGCCGAGGCATATTTGCCCAGGTGTCGCACCTCCCTGTCTGCTTCATCATTGAATTCTTGAAGTAGTCCCTGCAGTTCAGTCATGTCGGCCCTACCGCAGCTATCTTGGTGTGTGCGCTCTATCGCTGCTATACGCTGCTCCAAGTATGTTAGACGTTGCCGTATTGCCTTAAGTACACTAGAGTGTTTGGCCATTACATGTCCCCTCACAAAAACCTTAAAAGTCTCCCACACCGTGGAAAAATCCTCAACAGACCCGATGTTAGTATCAAAGAATGAGTCTATCTCCTCGGCCAGCTCTGACAGAAAAGTCTCATCCAGCAGTGAGTAAGGAGGGAACCGCCAAGTGAAAGGGGGTATTCTCCTCACTGGTGTGTCGAGTACCATCAGGACAGGTGAGTGGTCTGACAGCGTGCGGGGGAGGACCTCACATCTCTTTACATGTTTCAACATGACTCGTGACATTAACCAGTAGTCTATTCTAGTATGTATGTTATGGAATGATGAGTAGTGTGTATATCCCCCTGAGTCCGGATACTTGTCTCTCCAAACATCGGCCAAATCTAGTGTGATCATGTCGGCTTGCAGCTGTTGGGCCGCAGCCGCCGGGCGTCGTGGAGGCCCAGCCGATCTGTCTAGCTCCGGGTTGAACACTAAGTTAAGGTCTCCCCCCCAAAGTATCCTAGAAGCCGCGTGAGGAGCACACCATCTGGTCAGCGCGGAGTAGAAGGCTGGGGAGTCATAGTTCGGACCATAAACGTTAACAGCTATAAAGTCATGTCCTTTGCCCACGCATCTCGAGATGACAAATCTACCCTCCGGGTCTGCGCTCAGAAGCGTAAGCTGAAGTCTGGACTTTGGGTTAACCCAGGTGAGAACTCCCCTGGAATGTGAGGTAAAACCCGCCTGCGTGATACAACCCGCTAGGCCTCTAGCTGTCAACATTTTACTAGTAGGAACCAAGTGTGTTTCCTGAATGAGGGCCAGATCAATGTGTTGTCTCTGTAGATAGTTCATCACCTTTCTAAGCTTACGATAGTCGTTAAGGCCTCTCACGTTCCACGTTAGAGCTCTGATACATACCATATCTCCAGTTAAACTGGGGGTGGTCGCTTCAGCCATAGACATAGTAATTCAGTCTGTACAGCATGAGGTGATCAAGTAGTGAGTGTTGCAGTATGCATAGGGGGAACAAATAGCAAAACCTGCATCCCCTCACTAGAGTACCAAAAGAAACACTGCGGGACCGTACTGAGGTGGGCGAACTCCTGCAAGTGGCCACATTCTGAACATTCAGCACCTGTTTGTCATAGTCACTATTTTCAAATTCCATTCCATCACACAGAGCAGTTTCGAGTACTTTTGTAGGCAGCAGCATCTTGAAATACAATCCCCGTCCCCCATCCCCCCTCCCACAGTAGACCACCCCCAACTCGGCCCGACAGAATACCCCCTCCCACACCCCAAACATACCCACCCCTTCCCCAACTTTGCTCCAGATTGCCCCATGTGGGACCAAAGTAGCCAAAGGCGCTAGGGCAGAGGTCACCAGATTGGTCAACTGTCGCAATCTCAACATATCTCTGTGCAATCTGGCCCCTGCACCAAAACACCCAAATCGTCAACCATTGTGTGTAGAAGTCTCGGCATTCTTAGAACACCCTAGTATCCCTCTCTCGTGTGGAGTGCAAGCGGCTCACGAGCCGTCTTCCCTTGGTGCCGGATCCACGCATTCCGCGGCACACAGAACATAAATGACGCAGAGCCACACCATTCCCCCCCCCACAATCATAGCTGCCTCCCCCAGGCCCCTACAGACGTTACTGCTCTCGGACATGGGGGAAGCACGCTGTATAGGACCATCCCCTGGGCTACTATCCAATTATCAACAGTACGTGTAGACAGTGCTGTGGGCATCTGCCAGTATTCAAGCAATGGAAAGGTCTCACCCAGTCGGCTCTGCATCACTCCCCCATGGGCAACTGCTCCGCAATCTTGTCTGTCCGCCCCCATTGTTCCGGAGTCACAATGCGTTGTAAGCAGTCCCCCCGCTCGTTCAGGGAAGTATTACACCATGTCCGTCTCCCGCTGCGCAGGCCCGTCTAGTTCTCCGTCTTGACTCCGCGGACTGTTCCTTCGACCATTCTTTCAGAGTTTTTTGTAGTTCCCTCGGGTCTGTAAAGAAGTGCGACCGGCCTTGTCTATTAATGCGGAGTTTAGCAGGGTACAGCATCGCATAGTCCAGGCCTAGCTCCCTTAGTTGCTTCTTATGTGGGGCAAAATGACGTCGCTCCTCTTGAACCTTCGCAGTGAAGTCCGGGTATAAGGATATGTCCATTCCCTCAAACTGTAGCTTCCCCTTCTCTCTGGCAACACGCAACGCCGCGTCCCTGTCTCTGTAGTTGAGGAGTTTGGCAATAATGGGCCTCGCCGTGGCGCCCGATTTCGGCCGGGGCCCCAGGGTGCGGTGCGCCCTTTCCACAATAAACATAGGAGAGAACGTTTCTTCGCCCAGTAGGGTGGTCAAGAGTTTCTCAACAAATAGCTCCATTCTGCCAGTGTTCGTCGTCTCTGCCACCCCCGTTATTCGTATATTCGAACGCCTGGAGCGCGCCTCCAAATCTTCCGACTTGTCCTGGATGACCTGTATTAGTTTGCTGAGTTGTTTGCGGTCCTTGTCGCACTCCAATTGCGCTTCTTCGACCTCCGTAATTCTCCTTTCCGACATGTCGTGGCGTTCCGAGTGTCTGTCCACCCTCTCTGACATGCGATCCATGCGGTAGGAGAGGGCATCAAGTTTGGTGCCGATTGACGCCATGCTATCCTGCAGACCCTTCTCCATGACTGTCAGCATTTCCTTGATTTCCGAGCACATCCCGCTTTCTGGGGCTGTAGCTCGCGGCGAGGACCCCGAGGCCTGAGTGTCCGGGAGCTTCGCGCGCTTTTGTTCGAATGCCAGCTTGGTCTGGGTCCTATCGCCTTTTCCCATGGTGTGCCTGCCAGTCATCAAAGTCAAGCAACGGCTTATCCAGAGTGTAGCACTGTGATCGGCCAATTTTCACCACCTCCAGCAGCAAGCACACTTCGTAGCGCTATCCCAGCAGCCGGTCTCCACAGTTCATATCCTAGGGATCCACTAGAGGCTTTCGAGCTTGCCGCTGTCTTCCGTTTTATGCAGCCCACGAGGCCCTTGTTCCAGTGTCAATACGGGAGGCGGGCCCCCCCGCCGCGCGTGCCCTACCACCCGCGAGTGCCGAGTTGGAACAATCGGATCCGGGGGTATCGTGTCCTCGCTGCAGGGCCTCTCTCGTGGGCTCTCCAGACGGCTGGCCGAGCTCCGACGCTCAGGGGTCACTGCGTCACCATCCCCACTGGAAGGCGGAAGGGGGGAAGGGGCCCGATGCACAATGGGTACTATGTGCGAGGGACTGCGGGCGCCCCTCCGAAGCCTCTCACCCGCCCGCAGTGCACTGGTATCGCCACAAGTGCCAGGGCAAGCACACCGCCGCGTGCGCCGCCACACCTCTCAGGAAAGGCCAGGGATCAGGGCCTATCGTTCGGTCCAAGCACTCAGGCCCGCAGCACGCATACGCCGTCCGCACACCAGTGTTGTAGGGCTCCCGCCTCACCTGGTTCGGCGTCACGCTGGTGGGTCCAACGTCGGGCCCCTATGATGAGTGTCCAGCGGGGCCCGAGCTTCCTCCTGGGGGGGGCCGAGGGATCGCACTCGTCCCAAGGGCCCTCCGGCCTCCAATCATGCGCGGGTGACTGCTTCCCACCGCCGTCCGCGGGGCGTTCACCAAAGTGTGGACATGGCACCGGGAAAGCAGCGCTGTGTCATCCGATCTTGGGGAATGGGGTCAGGAGCCGTGCAACGCCAGCTCGGCCAAAGCACGGCACCCCGGGGTGCAGTCAGATCTCACGCCGCACGCACTGCGACGTACGGCGGGTGCCGCTCCAGGCAAGGCCGGTGATTCGGGCCTGGTCCGCCGCCCCGCGGAGCCTCAAAGTCCGACCAGCTCGGCACCTCCCAGGAGCGCGAGCGTCTCACCGGAGCCGCGGGATGGCACTCCAGATCAGATTCCGCTGTCGTGGCATCGAAAACACACCATTGGAAGGAGTAATTAGCAGGATAATGTGGGTATTGGTGAGGAGCTCAGCTCTCACGCGTCCTCCATCGACGCCGGCAAGCTCCGCCCCCTTTCATACCCATTTCTACCATTAAACGGAAGAAGGTTGAAAGCACAAAAAATAGCAAAAATAGGCTATGTCCCAGTAAAATGGCAAAACTGTGTAAACAATGTTGGTTTTCTGACAAAAGTCTGTCAGTCCCTAAAAGCGGGGAAATGGTGATTTCAGCTCCACAAACCCTTTGTTGATACCATTTGCAGGGAAAAAAACAGACGCTTTTATTTGCAGCACTTTTGTCTCATTTCTCCACAAATAACAAAATCTTGCTGTATTTTGGCTAGTTTCTGGGTTCCCTCCAGGGGAATCCACAAATCTTGGGTACCCTTAGAATCCCCATGATGTTGGAAGAAAAGAACGCAAATTTGGTGTGGATACCTTATGTGGTCAAAAAGTTACAGGGGCTTAAGCGCAAACTACCCCAAATAGCCCAAAAAAGGCTTAACACAAGGGGGGGGGGGTGGAGGCCTAGCAGCGAAGGGGTCAGTACTGCCCTACGGTAGGTGGAATTGAGTTTGGCTGAATTAAGGACTATATAGCTATAATTTATAGCTTTAGCTATAATAGAAAGAAAAGGGTATGTAAAGTCTACATTTTGGCAAACTATAATTTTCAAGCTGTCTGTGTTTTTACACCCTGTGTGTCTGGAGGCACGCGCGTCCCCACGTGCCGTGCAGGTGCTCTGTTGATGACACACGGGAGAGTTGAGAGGGGCGCGAATCCTACGCAGTCTAAATTACCAAACCCAACAAGGCAGAGCTGCCGGCATTAATCACCGAAGGGAACATGACGCCGCCAGATAAAAGAGACACTTTGATGAGTAATTTAAATGCTGTATTCCAGGTAAAGTGCAAGCTACGTGACAGGGCCTTTGATGCCACATGTAGAAGATGTGAGACGCGAGCAATACCTTGTCAAATCTGCAGAAATTGGAAAAACAACAGACGCAGTTCCTCACGACGGTTCAGGACAGAGTTGAGCGCAGTTTTCTATATACTTACGGAGTTGGGAAAATCTAAAAATGTCTGCCTGTGGGTAGTGGGGCAGAAGACTATTGAGTAGTAGCGAAAACTATAACACCGCCTGCATATTACCATTTTCAGGTGCTTAGTGTCCTGTTGAAGGACGTTCTGGAACAACAAAATGGTGGACATTGCCAACCTAGCTGGTGACTGAGAGGGTCACACCCTGGGCCTTTGTATGGGATTATAGCAGTGCTTCATTTCAGCCGGCGGTTTCCGGTGCTCGGCACGCACTAAATTGCCAGAACCTGCACTTATGGTAGCTGCCACATGGTGGTGCTATTTGTACAGTTTAAAGATGAGCAGAAAAACTGTTGTTTGCAAATTCAATATACATTAAAAACAACAAATACCTGCTGCCAAGCCATTCTTAAAGCTTTGGCGGCCACGAACAGTCTGAATTGTCACACTTGTAGCAGTGTGATGGTTGGCAGTTGTATTAGTACAGTGGCAATATGTGGTGCCTTGACAGGGCCCGCACTTATTTATTTTTTTTACAAATTAAGTGCTGGATTATAGGGGTGCTCAGAGCAGGGAACGGGGTTCCAGTTTGCCTGTTGCCCTTTTCTACCCCTCGCAGTAGTTGAAGTAGCTATCCACTGTCACACATGTTTAGGTCTGGCCTTTGCCAGTTTTAATTGTCACACAAGACTATTGTTTTTCCAAAATATACATAATATACATACGGGCATTCAGTCAGCAGGCTTCATCCATTGATCTGCCATTCACATTTTCCTTCTGCCTGAAACACCCTACAGCATGTGGCAATGGGCCCGCCGCTTTACCAATTGGCGCATTACTATGACTCACCACTCAAAGCCTATCTACATTGTTTCAATCTGTCTAAAAATAGTTCGCTTTTCTTTTCTGCAAACATGGCTCAGATGTGCATTTTACTTTATTTATGTATGATACATGGAAGCCTGAAATCCATGTATGAAAGCCGATCTCTAATTTCCTTATTACTGGTGACTTTTGACATCTCTAGTCACCTGTAATAAAGAATTGACTTAACCGCTCAGCTGTAATAACTTATTACACTTCGCACGTCACAATGGTTGCTGCAAGGCCCAGCAGCCAAGGGGAAATGCAGTTCAAGAGCATAATTAAAACTGCAGTTAAAATAAAGAAAACCTGGCTCTTCATTCTGCTCTGTTTTTCTTGAACAGTGATAAGCAGAAAGGAGGTATTTATGGCAACATGTTTATTTTGCACTCTTGAGGAAATTACTTATTTGAAAGACAGAATCCCTCCCCAGTTTCTACACATTCTGAGCTCCTTCGTTGTTTTACATCTGACTTGTATTAAACAGATTTAAGTATCTTTTTACAATATCTGCGTTTTGGTGAGCTTAATTTTGCACTAGAGATTTCTTTTTCCTGTGTGTAAAAATGATATTGTTGCATATGTACTCCGAGTGCCATAACCTTATAACCTAAAGAACTCGGTATTAGGCCTCATTCCTCTTTATGGTCATAGAACTCTTTGATAACTTGAAATATCCTTATAACGTATGGCAGGGGCTACTTTAGTCAACCAACTTATGTGTACAGACTCTGTCACATGTGTGAAGGTGCACTACTCTTGTCCATGTGGGGCAATTTAAATTATCAGAAAATGTTTTTTTACATTATTATCATGTTTAGACCATTCTTTTCCAACAAAAGGCTGTCTACCATTCGTTTAGATGTGAACAAACATGTTCCGAAACAATAAAAGTCCTGTGCACACGTTAAGGTAGCGAAAAAGAACAGGAGTAGGACCCATAAACCACATCAGAACTGGGTAGTGTATGCTTAAAAAGAAACAATGTTCCAACAGGTTTCACTTGGAAAGACAGTTAAACATGCATGCAGACTGCATTACATAAGCAAGAAAACAAAGAGACTCAAAAAAGGTATAAGACGGCTGTTAACCGCCAGAATTGCATCATAACATCACTAGCGTCGCTATTTCTTACTTGTATATATCACTTCACCCCAAGTGCCCTTGGGTTGTCACAAGATTCCTTCAGTACAGTGCTGCTTCAACTGTATGCCCTTGTGCAATCTTGTTATGATGCAATTCTGGCGATTAACAGCCGTCTTATACCTTTTTTGAGTCTCTTGTTTTCTTGCTTATGTAATGCAGTCTGCATGCATGTTTAACTGTCTTTCCACACGTTAAGGTAGGCACATACAAATGTTGTCAAAAGGTGGAGAACAGTTCGTAATCAATGAGACAAGGTAGACACATTTGAATGATTTTCAAACTCAGAAATGTATTTGAACCTTCCTTCTTGGAAGGGTGATGTCAAAGAAAAATAACCAGCCGACACGTGTTTCGTCAAGCAGGTGGTTAATCCGTGAGTCTTCAGGGCTGTATTAAAATCATAGAGTAGTGTGTCGAAATGTCGGTGATAATTCCGACCCGGCGAAATGGGTAACGGGTAGAATACCAGTGCAGGTACCTCTGTGTATGCGCAAACAGGCGAGCGGGTACATCCGTCTGAAAGCGATCTAACTACTCAAAGCAGGGAAGATGTGTGATGTCTTCCTCGTAGAAGCAAATGTGAACAAACATGTTCCGAAACAAAAACGAAAAGAACAATAAAAAACAAATGTTTGACACTTTCCGTGTGTCTTCTATATTTGATACAATTCTTTACAATGCATTCAACGACAGTAAAAATTCCATATGAGGTCTTGCTTTGCAGTATTCCCAATGCATTTCGGGAATCCCTTTTCCAGGGAATCTCCAGTCCTGGGTTGACCTCGAGCTCGGAAAAATATGCCAGAAATACCACTGAGGTGCTCAAAAAGGGTTTCTGTAAACTGCTGTTAGAGTCCCAAACACGCGATCAATTTCGTTATACACTGTGTAAGCCTGCTGTTAATCCATCCCTGTTTTAATGCATTTCAGGAATCCCTTCTTGAAGGGAACTCTGTCGTCTGCATAGGATATGCTGGACAGTGCTTTGCCCCCCAAACGGGGTGCGTGCGCATTGCAAGCCTCTAGAGCGGGTGGCAGGTCAGCTGTAAATAGATTAAAAAGGGTGGGTGCTAAAACGCACCCTTGCTTTAGACCTTTTGTAGTCGGAATACGCCTAGAGAGGTGTGTGCCCTTCCCGAGCTTTACCTGGACCCACGTGTCGGTGTGCAATTCGATCAAAAGGTTTAGTAGAGTCGCAGGGATCCCCCAAGAGGCCAGTTTTCTCCAAAGGTTGCCCAGGTTGACATTGTCAAGCGCCGCCTTAAAGTCCACAAAGCAAAGGTGGAGAGCCTTTTTAGTCACCCTTGCCTTGTCGATAAGTAGCAAAATTGCCAGAAGATTTGTTGTTGTTCCTGTGTCTCTGCAGAATCCCGTTTGGCTAGATGGAATTAAGTTGCGGTTTGTTGCCCATTCGCGCAGCTGGTTCAGTAAGAGCCCCGCGAAGTATTTAGACTCAATATCCAAAAATGCTATCAGGCAATAGTTTTTTGGTGATGTCCTGTCCCCCGCCTTATATATAGGTGAGATGGTTGAGCCCCTCCATGAGGCAGGAAGGCACCCCGAATGGCTGACAGACGTGTAGAGGGGGGTCAGCGTTTCTGCCCAGTATTCCGGCCCAAGTTTAAAGAGGGCGGGAGGAATTCCGTTTGGCCCTGCTGCGCCGTCTTTTCTTCCTTTGGAGATTAATTTCCTGAGTAAAGTCGCAGTAGTTACAAGTTTGAATTCTTCACATGGTGTTGTTTCCAATGTATAAACAACTGGAAAGTTTTATCTATTGTGTGCTGCCCTGACCTGCTCCTGTCAGGTGCTATAATCAACAAACTTATGTGAGCAGATTCTGTCACGTGTCAAGGTGCACAACTCTTGCCCATGTGGTGCAATTAAAATTATCAGAAAATGTGTTTTTACATTATCATGTTCAGATCATTCTTTTCCAACAAAAGGCTGTCTACCAATCGTTTAAATGTTAACAAACATGTTCCGAAAATAAAAAGGAACATAACAATAATAAAAAAATGTGTTTGACACTTTCCGTGTGTCTTCTACATTTTATACAATTCTTTACAATGCATTTAAAGACAGTAAAAATTCCATATGAGGTCTTGCTTTGCCATGTTCCCAATGCATTTTGGGTATCCCTTCTTCAGGGGACCTCCAGTCCTGACCTTTGGCTCGGACAAATGTGTGAATCTATGCCACTGACGTGCTCAAAAAGGGTTTCTGTAAACTGGTGTTAGAGTCACAAACACGCAATCAATTTTGTTATCCACTGTTTAAGCCTGCTGTTAATCCATTCCTGTGTGTAAATGCATTTCAGGAATCCCTTCTTCAGGGGATCTCTGTGATGACAAATGATACATATTTTAACATGCTAACAAACACAAATGTGTCAACATAAAATACAGGCTTTTCAGGTTCAAGCCCTTTACCATATCGTTTAAAGCCATAGGTTCATGCTGTGAATCAAGAGTGTAGACCTCCATAGTAAAAAGTGCAAAAAATGGTTAAGAAATGATAGTCACCCCATTGACATCCGAACCGCCATGCTACCTGCCTTATTTACAATGTGTCTGTAAAGCATGCATATGCCACAGTGCAACCACTCTAAACACCAACCCGGTCCTGGGTTGATCTCAAGCTCGGAAAAATGTGTTAATTTATGCCAGACACTGTAAAAGAAATCCGAATCATGGTTTATAGCATGCCGAAACGGTGTACTTTAGCCCATCTATAACAACTTTAAAAATTAGCTGTTTATTCTGTCTGCACTTCGCGCGCAGTTGAAGGGTAGTTTATTTCATGTCACTTTTTTTTTTAAGTTGGTGTTCTAACATAGTATTCTGCCTGCAATACGAATGCTAAGTTAGGTTTTGATTTTTTCTGGTTCATCCACAAATAATAATAAAATAGAAAGCACAATCGAAAAGGTTTTTTGTTTTTTTTTAAATATCACTATCAAACAGCCACAGTTTTTTTATTTGCATTTTTTACAGCAAGCCTAAAGCAATGACGTTTAGATGGAGGTGTATCTTGTGCCATATACCGGCAATCAATACAAAATATAAAGATAATTTTATTTTACCATTGCATTTCAACCAGACCGACATGGTGTAGTGTAGTTCCTATTATCCCAATAGGCTCTGCGCATTGGAATAATATCTTCAATAGTATAGACGTAGGACTGTGGTTAACTAGGTCTTCTACTGACGATATTAGACTTAAAGTTATGTGTGCCAGCTAGCTCAGAGTTCACTAGAAACTTTCTCGAATAGGCAAGGAGGAGTTTAACCTCCCTGGATAGACAAGAAGGGATTTAGTTTCTGACAACCATAGAACATGACAACTTTGCTCTCCCCTGATCAAGAGTATATCTCCAGAGTCGTGTGAAAACAAAAGACAACTATTTTACTCAGTCAGTACGTGCATTCTTAGTTTCACCAGTTTGTAGAGAAATAAGAGATGGGCGTGGTTCAATAAAAAGATGTTATTTATTGATCAGTCTCTTTTCTCATACAAGAGAAATGAATCGCTATTATTGCAATACTCATAGTTAAGTAAAGTGCATACAGTAAAAACAGAATTATAAAATAATACTGTAAAAGCATTTATATGGTTTCTTAGCCATATGATACTTAAAATGGATAAACGATATACATACATATATACATTGACTAATCGTACTCAACTGGTGTTGAAATTGGCATTATATATATACATAAGCGGCGTTCATTTGTGTTCACTGTACCCCTTGTTGTAAGCAGAACGAATATCGCTAAAACACTGACTGTGTTATCCCGCTAGCATAGACCCATGCACACACGTACACACAGCCATTTTAGGTATCATGGTCTCCCAGTTTGCGATCGATCACCAGCGCCCCTTCCCTGACCCTGCAAGCTTCCCCCATGCACCCTGACCGCCCCCGCTATCACATGCACAAGTCACAAGCCCTCCCCTCCCGTATGACTCTGTCTCTGAGAATCGCACCCCGCGCCTGACCAACACCTCCTGTCCCTCCATGAATACCCCTCCTTTGATGACCTCTTCCTCTGAACCTAATTGTTTGCACGGACCGCTGGTCATCCATTAGCCCGAGGATGCAGTTTATTGCCCACTACTGTATGCACTCGCCTCTCTTGAAAGGAGCCACTATTGATCATGACCACCCCACCCCCTGAGATTCGATCAGGAGCACACATTCCAACGGAATCAACAGCACACTCAGCTGCATGACAGCCCCCTCCTATTGTATGGAGGATAAGGGCCCCTACTGTAGCCACGTGTTGGAATATCTTTGTACTTTACAATGTCCTGATTGTAATGGAGGATGTGTGTGTGTCATAAACCTGTGTATAAAAGACGAAGCCTCAGAGAAACTTGTTAGAGCACCTCCCGAAGACACTATGCGAGCGTCCCAAATGACTTGCTCTCCTCTGGAGTAATAAACTCTGTTCTTGTTTTCCTGCCTCCAGCGCCCGTCTCTTTATTTGGTAATTATTCAAGATGGAAACGAAGAGTCGCCCTGCACCAGCAGCCTGGGCATCGGGTGCGATATGGGCTGACTTTTCAACACTGGTGCTTCTAACTACGCCTACCCCGGTGTACCTGACCTAAGCCTAATACTTGGGAGGGAGTAAGTAAGTAGCAGTTTAAGTTAAGTTTGTTTTGCCAAGAATCTGACTCAAGAATTCTCTGTAAGGGGTTAGTCAGTTCAGTACCTGGGATTTAGAAGGCTGGAGGGTTGGTATCTCTGTCACAGAACTCGATATCCCAGTTACCCGCGAGGGCGGCTGGAAACGCCAGAGGCTGGATTTCTCGGCAGGAGAAAAGGCAGCGTCTCTCTCAGCGCGTCAAAAGGGAGGGGCAGCGTCCGTGGGCTTTTCTGCATCAGCTGGGCTCTCCGGCAAGTAGCGCTGCTCCAAGCTCGTCACCACCGTGTCTTAGCTTAGGGCAGCGTCGGTATATTTATACCTGAAAGGTGCTGTGTTTGACGTAAGGATGGACATAAGACGTCAGCAAGAATGTCATAAGGACTGGTCGTTCTTACATTCTTTGCAGGAGTTCTCGAGCGAAATCAAAACAATAGCTGCGGGGGATTTCCCAGGTCTGTTGGAGGTTTGATTTGTTTTGAGAACTCGGTGTGCTTTCTAGGGAGCTGAAGGGATAGTGCTTGCTTAATGTGACAGCATGCGCTATGACCTAATCTGAAAACGGGTTTCTGTGCCGGTGTATGGACATTAGTGAATTAATAACCGGACAAGGGTCAGAAATAGGAGTATCAATATAGGTACCTAGATAAACACACTACACCCACTCCACGAATTTATGTACATATTTACTAAACTAAGCAATAGTAAACATAACTAACAGTGCATGTGTATACCGGACCACCCCAAAAACATTTTCTTTTTTTTTTTTTAAATGGCGTATGCAAAATGCACGAAATGAGTATAGGTACTGTATGCATTCAAACAGTATAATCATTCAAAAGGAGATGCACATTTTATATCGGCATGAATGATTTGCGAAATTACACATGAAACGGCTCTTGATACAGAAAAAAATTGCGAGACCATCTCATCACATATAAACACAATTAATTGCATATAAACTAGAGGTTGAGGTAATGTAATGTCTCTAGTATTCCTAAGAATAGAAGTTCTGTCCTCTAAGAATAGTTTTACTTTAAGCAGAAGATAAGTGCCAAAAAGGTAAATATTTTGGAATTGGAAAAAAGTTTTCGCTATTCAGGGGAGAAGAGAAAAAAATAGTTCACAGTCACTTTGTTTTCAAGAGACTGAAGGCCAAATTCAGAGTTCAGGGAACGCCGTGTGCAAGTTTGTTTAAAATCATTCTCTCTGTTCCGGTGAAAACATCATTTCAGACAGATTCTCGAAAATCCAGTCTACAGCTTCTGGTGAGAGTTCGACTAGGTTAGAAAATGTCGCTACCATGCAGTCACGCGCATGATTGCTTTCACTGATGGTTTGATCAGAACTGCTTACAGAAGGTCGTACCTGGTCGATGCTGCTTTCATCTTGTACTTCACTACCCTTCAATCGTAGTGGTGAAGTTTCCACAAATGCCGTCATCAGGATAGGTAGCCGCTGGGGACAGCACAATGCATGAGCCTTTACTGGACCCAACAAAGTATCTGCATCCAATGGTACGTCTGATTGTAGTGTAAGACAGGTGTCCAACACGCATTCTTCGCCGCATAGCATGCACCTTAATACAGGCATAACACAATTCTGCCAGATGGGTCTGAATGAAAGAAACCAGGTCATATTTAGATCTCGTAGCCGGGCTAAGCCAAGGACTTTAGTTATGCGGTCCCGGTAGCGGATAGCTAGGATCGTTTCTTCCATTGTAGCTGGAGTCTTGTCTGTGACATGGCTTGCCATAACGAAGCAAGAGTAGCAAGAATAAAATGCCTGCTACAAGTCCCAACAGGAGTGGAAGTCCACCAAAGATGGAATGGACGAAATTTGGAAAAATACCCAGGATCGCTATGAATGGGGTTAAAGCGCCTGAAAAAACTGTCTTAAATACACTTGCGATACCACTTGTATCAGAAATATTTAAGATTTTGTTCAGCATTTCAGCGAAGTGTAGGGGGCAATTTGTTGATAACATTGAATGAATCTCTGCCGTTGTCCTTGCAACTTGGAGATCATAAGTTTCTTTTGATGACGTCAACTGGGTTGGCGTCTGTAGGAGCACAGTCTTCATTCTGCTTAAAGTATCAATTCGAATACAAGAGATTTTTAAACTGGGCCATAACCTTCCCTCCCTGTCTGGAGCATCATTCGGGAACAATACTCTTTCACAGCACATGACCCTGGAAGTCACGCTTACGAGATAAGGTTTTCCTGGCAGCAAGCCACAACATCTGTGATCTACAATTAGAATGTAACTCCCGTTCGAAAGTCTTCTAAAGAATGGTTCTATTTGTGTTGCAGGTGTGCCTAACTGGTGACATGAAAGATTATTTGAAGTCCCTTCACAGGCCCCATGCAAACTAATACCCTGACACAGAAGTATGCCACTGAGTGATTTTTCACAATTATTACCACTAAGGAATACACTCTGTCCGTTGTTACTGACACATGTGTGTGTATAGGGCAAGTTCCATGTGGACTTAATGTATTCTTTACCCAACCTTTCATACTGGCCTGCCTGTATATATTTTTGGCAGTATTGAAACTGGAAAGTTGTTATCGGAATATTTATTATCCCATGTATTATCCATTCAATGACAGGTCGTTCTGACATTGTCAATGGTAATCTCTCAAGTTTTTCAATGCTCAGAATTGTATAGTCAGCACCCTTTTGTGCCAAACTGATTTGTTTATCAGTAAGGTTAAAGATATTAAATAGTGACGTTGTGTTGATTAAACGCCAAGGCACATAGCCTGAACGCAGATTTTGTAACGTCCAGCTAAGCTGTACAATAGAACGCAATTGAGACTGACCGTGTTGCAACATCAGTAAGTCTTGTTCTATTATATCGATTGCAGAAGATACAATACTGTCCAGTGAATATATTCTGGAAGACAGAGTCATTAACCCATTGTCCACAACAGAAAGTGATATTTCCAAATTAACACGGTCAATTTCCCGTATTTTTTCTGCTGTCTCAATTTGAGTTACTTTCCAAGCTTCGTTGTAAGCTGCATATATAGAGGCCGCTATGAAACGTTTTAGACGCTGTTTGCGTGGTCCCATGATGAAATCACGCAAGTCAGCACCTTCTTTAAGTAAAGTTAAGTGTTGCTTAATTTCTGACAGTGTGGATGTATGTAGCCATTGAAGGCAGAGTTTCCCCACACTATAAGTAGTTACAATCCCTGGATGTTGTCTCTGGGAGTATCTTGGGTCTTGCCTGGTCAATGTCAACCCCTGTATTTTGTTCAGGAATCTGTCTTGACAGTTATTTGTGTCTGTGGGCCAGATCAACCATTTTTTCCAATCAGCATGTGTTCTGTTTTGGTTTAAAATATGGGATATGTCTATCTCAACATCCGTAGTGCTATTACTGGTAGGTGTTGGTTTTGGAATAGACGGGTTATTCAAGTCTTTAATTTTGGCTAGGCCAAGACAGGATGTTTGTTGAATTGTATCATTCAAAAATATAATTTGTTCTGGGATCATGCAGGCTCTAAATAATGATTCTATACCTTGCACGTGCCACTCTTTTGTGCCCCAGATCGTTTTTGTTTCAATGTTATTGTTCCAGAAATCAAAACCGAATGTATTCATTTTTTCAAAAAATGAGTCTGAATATATCAATTTTGTGTTTGTAAGCATGGTTTTCACTCCTGTCTTATTTAACAATTTGAAATAAAATGATTCTGCATTACTTGTGTTGAACCCTGAAAAGTATGAATATTTATCAAAATATGTCTTTGAACTGCCTTTTGGTGGAGTTGCACAATGTTCCCATTGGTTAAATTTTAAAACATTTCTAGGTTGAGTAGATTTATGCAGATAATGGTTACCATAATGGTTATAACAAAACATTTGATCGTAATTAGATGAACCTTGCAAATAATCATGTTCTGTAAATTTAGCTGACATTACTAGATCAGACATCATATCATTAATACTTTCAAAGTCCCAATCATCAGCAAATGTGCTTGGTTTTACAAAGTCACTTAATGAAATCTTGAATTGATGAGGATACTTCAGGAGTTCAACCGGACCATATATTTCGTAATCAGTGTTGTCCCATGCTACCCCACCGGGTATAGGATTGGCTGTGAAGTTTACTGAAGAAAGTTCTCTTTTCTCGATGTGTGAAGACTTGTGTGGTTTCAGGACCAAGTTGATGTTCTGACTTGCTGTGTCCATTGTAGCATATTTTCCCTCAATGAAATGTCCCAAGCATAGTACCATGATGAGCCAAAGTATGAGGATGAATACTCCTAGTGCCACCCAAAGTTCAATCCATGGAGAAATCAGATAGGTTTCTTTTAGTTGATGAAAGAGTTCCTTTGCTTTATCTTCAAAAGTTTTTGTTGTCCGCTGTTCCTCTGGTTCACTCAGATCTTCAGAAAAATCATCGAAGTTGATGAAGTAGCCTGATGCTGTTCTGTCAATTGTTTCAATTGCTTCTGGATTCCTTTTTGTTTTTGGAATTTTCTTTGTTTCATTAGCATAGTCTGTGGTTACATCATTGTAGACTGGTGTTTCTTGATTTAAGATTTTAATTTGGGTTTCAAGAGGTTTAAGTTCCATGGCTTTGTTGCATAGTCCTTGTTGTTTTACTGTAGGTTTATCAATTGTGATTAGTCTTTCAGTTTGAACCTCTGTGTTTGTAGCAAACTTTGGTGTTCTGCTACTTCTTGGGAGTCCACTTGGCCTACTACTTGTTATCCGCCACATGATTGTGGTTTAACCAGGTCGATGGATACAACTCCGTTCTCCTTTTTACCAGCAAGGGGCGGTAGTACTACTGATCTTGTCCCGTTGACAGACAAGACAGGAACTGCTTTTCTGTAAGAAGGCCCAAATTCCTTCTTCACCGCAATCTTCTCTCTGACCAGATCCCCGATTTTTGGAATCCAGACAGGCCTTGCTGGGACAGGTGGTTTCTCTTCAGTGGTTATTGGCTGCTGTTTCAACTTTATGTTGCTCAGGTCTTTTCTTGTTTCGTTTAAGTCCTGTAAAATAGCCAAACGATCTTTGATATCAAAGCATTTTTCTTTAACCACTGAAGTTTGACTATCAAGGTCCTGGATTAACATTCTAGTCCCAAACAATAGTTCGTACGGACTGAGACCTCTCAGAGAATTTCTTGGCAGATTATTAAGACTACGTTGGACACTTATTAAATGTTTGACCCACCCAGCTCCCGAACCTAATACCTTTGCTGTTATAGATTGCTTTATGTCACGGTTTTTTCTTTCCACGATTCCGTTTCCCTCAGGATGAAAGGGACAAGAGTACCGCAATGCAATGCCCATGCTGGTCATGGCCTCCTTGTAAGCTCGAGAGCTAAACGCAGGACCCTGGTCAGAATGTAGCATGCCAATTGCGTATGTGCCGATAAAGACTCGCAAATCTTTTATAACAGTTCTGGCGTCAGCCGATCGCTGGGGCCACATCCATATGAATCTCGTGCATGAATCCACTGCGACCATGATATATTTATAGTTGCCGTCCCTTTGTAAGGGACCGCAGTGGTCCAGGTAAACACAGGCTAATGGTTTGTCTGAGATTAGAAGGGGCGTCTGGGCTGGTTGTTTCACTGTTGATACCTTCATTCTTTGACATATTTCACATTCTAGAACATAGTTCCTAGTTTGTCTCCTCATTCGTGGCCACCAGTATCTCTGTTTTAATAACGATACTGTGGCTGAAACGCCAGCATGTACAGAAGCAAGCCCTTCGTGTGCCGCTATAATGAGTCCTAACCTATGTTCCATGTTCGGAATTACTCTATCCCCCACTCCAGGGATTCGAGCAAAAGGAACGGAGTTTGCATCGATTATGTATGTATAATTGAGTGGATACATGAGGGGTAGCGCTGAGCAGTCGCCTGTTGATGACGTTTTTACCGCCAGCATTGTTTCCCCGTCAATGTATTTTACTGAACGCTTTTTTGTAGCTACGGAAGCCGATTTAATTGCTTCCGCTTTGGCTGTCTCAGCCAATGAATTCCCTGCAACGTGAACGCCATCACGCTGATGACTCAGTGAGTGTATCACGTGAGTCTTTGGTAGTTCTTTCTTTAAAAGAACTATTTGTTCCCAAAGCGATTTTTGCTTTATTGTTGCACCTGTGTCATCTTTGTACCCGTTTT
Source organism: Lissotriton helveticus (assembly GCF_964261635.1). Classification (NCBI taxonomy): domain Eukaryota; kingdom Metazoa; phylum Chordata; class Amphibia; order Caudata; family Salamandridae; genus Lissotriton; species Lissotriton helveticus. The sequence goes on from NC_136065.1 coordinate 1,944,317,528, forward strand.
CAACCCATTTCTGCAAGTCGTTATTGTATGATTTGACGCAGTAATATGAATCGCACACTATTAGTGTCGGGAATTCGCGATCCGCATTATCTAGCGCCATTTTTAACGCTATTATGTCAGTTTGTTGTTCTGAATTATTTTCCACTGAGTGTGTTTTTGAAAACAGAGGTCTTAATTTACCTCCGCGCCACACGTCTTTTGTAATCTCGCATGTGGCGTTATAAGCTTGTTCTCCCCAAACTGAGGGCTGAGCATGTCCGTCTGTATGTATTACACAGGCGTACTGTCGTACGGGCAGAATGTCGATTGGCAGAGGATATTCTCTTTCATATTCTAGATTTTTTAATTTTGTCAACTCTGGATCAAAATAGTATTTCATTCTGTCTGTAGCAAGAGAATCTTGCCATTGTATCCATCTTGGATTTAGTGCCATAGTAGGTAAATTACATGGGTTGTTAATGCCTCAAAGGCTGATTCTGCTGTTCTGACTGTAATCTGTCTGCCGTCAGCTTGGTATCTTTCTCTTGCTATAGCTGTTTGAACCGCGTGAACAATGTTTTCCTTAATGCTGATTGTTTTTTCAGCTTCTGTGTACAAATGTGTTTTGTATGCTATTGGTACCTTTTCTCCCTCATTAGAGGTTAGGTATGTGAATCCGCATCTTCCTGGGATGACTCGAATCACAAGGTTGCGTGTGTTATCGCCTGTTTGCAGTTTTGTTTTAACTAACATGTCTGTTTGTAAAGATCTCAAAATTTCTGTGTGTTTTTGAGTCCAATTGATTCTTTTAAAATCTGGTTTTATTAGATCATAGAGAGGTGTAACCCTCTCTGCATAATTTATAATGTACGTTCTTCCGAAATTTAGGAAACCTAGAATTGATTGTAAGTTTTTTAGTGTTCTAGGTGCTTGGATTACAGCACATTTCTCTAGGAAATCTTTAGCCAGGCTTTTGCCTTCACTTGATAATTCATATCCTAAAAATAGGACAGTCAGATGGGCTATTCTTGACTTTTTGAAGTTGAATTTATAACCCTCTGCTGCGAACCCAAGTATTATGGTGTTCACTCTTTTCAAGTGAGTATCCAAGTCATCGTCTGTTAGATAGATGTCATCGACATAAGATAATGCCTCATCATCATACATTTGTAGTAATTCTGTTACTCTCGCTGAGAATAATCCTGGGCTGTTCTTGAACCCTTGGGGCAAACGACAGAAATTTTTCTGCGAGCCATTTATTGAGAAAGCGGTCAAATATCTGCTTTCTGGTGCTATATTTTGACAAAAGAATCCATTAGAGATGTCTAATGTTGTTTTGTATTTTTTGCGCACTATGCTATTCATGAGTGCGGCACTGTGTGAGTTTTGTACTGCAAACGTTTTGCAGCATGCGTTAAGGTGTCTGTAGTCCAAAACTAGACGATATGAATCATCTGGTTTGGAGACAGGAAACAAAGGATTGTTCATTTGTGAGGTGCATGTTTCAATCACCCGCTGGTATTCAAGTTGATCTAAGATCTCCCTGACCTGTTTTTTAGCTTCTTGCTTAATTGGGTACTGCCTCTGTGCAGTTGGTTGAGATTTTAACTGGATCTTGTGAGGAGGAGAGTCCTCATCCCATCCCACATGATTTTTATATAATGCAGGAGCCTGGGCTACTGCCCACTTTCTTGCAAGTGTATATTTTTTATGAATTGGAATATGATTTGAGAAGGCAGGCATAATCATTTCTTCGCCATGAGGGCACTCCCTGACAAACTCTGGTGGCCAGTCTTTTTCAGCTAGAAGGATGTCATAGCCCTTGGAGAGATTATCCCAAAATAGACCCCTTATTTTCCTAGTCTTATCTCCCTCTATACGTAAAGTTATTTCATATATTTTATGAGGTTTGCTAACTCTGGTATCTGCAGTTTCCACCTGAATGTACTCATTCGTGTCCACTGTCTCCAGATGATTCATCAGGATCTTGCGAGCTATGCTCACTTCTACTGCGCTGTCTAGCATTGTCTGAGCCCACTCTCTGTTTTTCAGCTGAGTCCTCAGGATCCTCGGCATGTATGATTATTTTAATACTGGCTACCTTCTTCTTTGGAAATTGTAACTTTTTACTTTGATGAGCGGGTTCTTTGTCTTTGGACTTGACGTGCTCTTCCCTGTGTTCTGACCGTCCTCTTCTTTCCGATTTCTGCGAGGAAGTCTGAAAAGATCGAGAGGGACGTGTATCAATATCTTGATATCTATCAGGTTTCTTCAGATTATCCCTATTTCTAAGGTTGTATTTTTTTCTCAGAGGGCTCCCTCTGGGGAGACTTGTGTACTTGGTCCGGAGATCTTTCTCTCCGCCGAGGAGACCTTCCTCTGGACTGGAATCTTTTTTCTTTGAGAGTGGATTGTTTATTTCCATCCCAGTTCTTTTTTGAAGTGTTTAGATTATTTTTAATAAATACCTTTTCAGGATTTTCTGTTAGTTGGGGTTTCACTGGTTTCCCACCCAAACTATCTCTTCCTAGTTCTTCATAGGATTTTTCTATGATTCTGGCAAGTTCAAATGGTTGGTCTGCTATGTCTGTTTCCTTCAATCTTTGGCGGATCGCCACATTTGCTGCTTCCCCTTTTATGTTTGCTAGTAATATTGCCGAGACCTGCTTGAAGTCTTTCAGTAATTTCATACCCAGAGTTAAAGCAGGTTCTGGACCGTATTCATTTTGAATCTGTTTTAGCACCTCTGGTATTACCGCCATGGACGGAACACCATGTGTTTTTGTGTAAATGGAAGCAAAGACTGTACCCCAAGTGTCACAGTCCTCCACATGTGGTGCGATCCACATTGGGAGACAGATAGTCAGAATTCTGTGTTTCTCCACAGGTGTGGTATCTGGAAATACCGCCTCTATTTGAGTGATTTTTTGTGCTAAGCAGAATGGAATTTGTTCCCGTTTAATGGGTACTTTACCTAGACAGGACTGTATGTTCTGTGGTGTGATTTTATTTGTGTTCCCCTGATGAGGGGTCAGCTGTGGAATTTTAATAGCTGGTTGGACTGTTGAAGTCCTCATTACATATTGGACTAGTTGTCTGTGTATTTTAATCAGTTGTTTTAACTGTGTTAAAAGTTCTGGTATTGACATTTTTTCAATGTCTGGATGTGGTGTGTATCCGGCTAGAACCGGCCACGTCGCTCCTGGTCTACCTAGTGGACCGAGCCTGGTGATGTGATCATTATGTTTTAGGGCGCCTTTAAACCAGAGCAGGTGCTCTTGGTATTTGAGTGGTATTTCCACCTCCTCGAAAGGGGTGTACTCATCCGGAGGTTCCTCTATCTTGTAATAATGGAACTCCTTTGTTACAGCGTTTGCTGCTGGAAAATGTATCCATGAATAGAATACCTCTGTCTGCCGATATTCGTGTGCCTCAATTACGAATATGACTGTACCACCTCTCGGTGTTAGTCAATTTTCTATAAGTTTTAAGGTTATAGTTTTTCTTATGCTGACCGGGATGAGTATTGCACCCGGGTCTTGCTGTAGGAGACTTGTGTCTTCCTCTAGGAGTTGAGCTGCTATTCTAGCTGCCTCCCTATCTTCTTCAGTTTCTGACATTTTACTGTCAAGAAGGGTTTTTGTTGCAGATCAGGTTTTCAAGGAAACAAAGATTAGATGCACAATATTTTGGAACACTGTATCCTTCAACGTTGAATAAACCAAAAACCATACATAGGAGTCTCCTCCTACTAAGTTTGGCGGATTTAACCTTTCACCCACTCCAGACGTCTTTGGAGTTTAATGGGAAAAAAGGGTCTGTGTGAAAAAGCACGACTGAGTTACTCTAATGTCTTGCGTTAGATTTATCGCCTATCCAAACCGTTGGGCGCCATGTAGTGTAGTTCCTATTATTCCAATAGGCTCTGCGCATTGGAATAATATCTTCAATAGTATAGACGTAGGACTGTGGGTAACTAGGTCTTCTACTGACGATATTAGACTTAAAGTTATGTGTGCCAGCTAGCTCAGAGTTCACTAGAAACTTTCTCGAATAGGCAAGGAGGAGTTTAACCTCCCTGGATAGACAAGAAGGGATTTAGTTTCTGACAAACATAGAACATGACAACTTTGCTCTCCCCTAATCAAGAGTATATCTCCAGAGTCGTGTGAAAACAAAAGACAACTATTTTACTCAGTCAGTACGTGCATTCTTAGTTTCACCAGTTTGTAGAGAAATAAGAGATGGGCGTGGTTCAATAAAAAGATGTTATTTATTGATCAGTCTCTTTTCTCCTACAAGAGAAATGAATCGCTATTATTGCAATACTTATAGTTAAGTAAAGTGCATACAGTAAAAACAGAATTATAAAATAATACTGTAAAAGCATTTATATGGTTTCTTAGCCATATGATACTTAAAATGGATAAAAGATATACATACATATATACATTGACTAATCGTACTCAACTGGTGCTTCTAACTACGCCTACCCCGGTGTAACTGACCTAAGCCTAATACTTGGGAGGGAGTAAGTAAGTAGCAGTTTAAGTTAAGTTTGTTTTGCCAAGAATCTGACTCAAGAATTCTCTGTAAGGGGTTAGTCAGTTCAGTACCTGGGATTTAGAAGGCTGGAGGGTTGGTATCTCTGTCACAGGACTCGATATCCCAGTTACCCGCGAGGGCGGCTGGAAACGCCGGAGGCTGGATTTCTCGGCAGGAGAAAAGGCAGCGTCTCTCTCAGCGCGTCAAAAGGGAGGGGCAGCGTCCGTGGGCTTTTCTGCATCAGCTGGGCTCTCCGGCAAGTAGCGCTGCTCCAAGCTCGTCACCACCTTGTCTTAGCTTAGGGCAGCGTCGGTATATTTATACCTGAAAGGTGCTGTGTTTGACGTAAGGATGGACATAAGACGTCAGCAAGAATGTCATAAGGACTGGTCGTTCTTACATTCTTTGCAGGAGTTCTCGAGCGAAATCAAAACAATAGCTGCGGGGGATTTCCCAGGTCTGTTGGAGGTTTGATTTGTTTTGAGAACTCGGTGTGCTTTCTAGGGGGCTGAAGGGATAGTGCTTGCTTAATGTGACAACATGCGCTATGACCTAATCTGAAAACGGGTTTCTGTGCCGGTGTATGGACATTAGTGAATTAATAACCGGACAAGGGTCAGAAATAGGAGTATCAATATAGGTACCTAGATAAACACACTACAATGGTTTGCCAATGCTTGTTATATACACTTTACGAACCTATTAGTTCATAGCTACATGCAGTTCAAAAAAAATTATATATAGTTGCAAGGCCTCAAGCTTTGCAAATGTGAACACTCCTACTACTCATGAAATGAAAAATCCACTTTTTAAGACAAGCTGAAAGCTCTTAAAGCCACTTGAAATGGCAGTGATTTAGTGCATGAGGGCAAACAACTCTGAAATACCGGAAGCCAAAAAAGATCTTGACAATGTGAAGAAGCAGTTGCGTGAGAGGAGCATGATGGGGGCCTTTCCAGGTGCTTTCTGGGTAGGGAGGCAATACTTACACGACACATCAGAAGTACAACTTCCTGGACTCGGAGCCCAGAGCCTGGTAAGAGTGGCATTACATGCAGGGCTGGAGGGTGCCTAAGGCGCGGTAAGGTAGTCATTTTACAGTGCCACCAGCCGAGGGAGAAGGCCAGAGCCTGACAAGGAACCAAAAACATTCCCGGCAACATGTTAAAAGCAGCCCTGTTCGCGTGGCCTCCTTTGTGCACTCTTCTCTCCACACCCCAGTGACCGGTGCCATCAGCGGCCATCTACCTTGAACAAGCATTTGCAATGCAATTGGTCTCGCCTTAAGGACCTTAAATGTATTTAGCTATGCAGCACATTAGCCTGGGTGCTGAAACATCTACTGTTTAACATTGAGTAAAAATGAGTGTGACAGCGGTGCCTGCTACAGGACAGTTGTGTAGGGCCCTAGTGAGACAGCGGTGCCTGCTACATGACAGTTGTGTAGGGCCCTGGTGCGACAGCGGTGCCTGCTACATGACAGCTGTGGAGGGCCCTAGTGGGACAGCGGTGCCTGCTACATGACAGCTGTGGAGGGCCCTAGTGCAACAGCAGTACCTGCTATATGACAGAGGTGGGTGGCACTAGTGCGACAGCGGTGCCTTCTAAATGACAGCCGTGGAGGACCCTAGTGTGACAGCAGTGCCTGCTACATGACAGCTGTGGACGGTCCTAGTGTGACAACTGTGGGCCGGCCTAGTGTGGCAGCGGTGCCTGCTACATAAGCCTTAGTGTGAAAGTAAAAACATGAGATGATCTGAATTGTTAATTACTTACTTTGCCAAGTACACTTTTCTGAACAGCCTCCCTGCTACTACTGGCACCACTAACCAACCAGTCCACTTTTTTACCCACAGACAGTCCAACTTGTATTTTAATTTGTGGTTGAAAATGTTGTATTTCTTATAAGGAAATCTCAGAACCACCTTCACCCAGCAGGTATTTGAATATATCTAAACCCATCTGTGACACGCACACTTTGTTTCTTTAATTATCACATCAACAAAACTTTAAATGTGGGCTTTGACAGTTACGTATATTTTTGTAAACAGTTATGTCTGGCATTCAACCTCCCCCATCTTTTCTCTCGTTGCCTGGTGAACCCCAAATTGAATGGGACATATGGGAATTTTCTTTGCCTACATTGATGTTTTGGAGGGGGAGGAATGTGAAGCAGACAGGAAACTAGCCTTACTAAAACATTGTCTTAGAGGAATAGCCCTCAAAGAATATAAAAATGTACCTCCTTTGACCAGCACATCTGATTTAAATGTGTACCAAATTGCATCTAAACAACTTTCTATTCTCTATGGAAAGAAAATCAACATGGTTATGGAGAGATTTAAAGTTTATTCAAGGAAGCAAAAACCATATGAATCCATTGACACTTATGTATCAGCTTTGAGAGCTTTAGCAGTTACTTGTGATTTCAAACATATTAACCACTTGGCTGCTAAGGTACTCCCTCATCTTCCCATTGACTTTCCATTGAAATCAATGGAAAGTCCATGACGAGTTACCCTTGTCATTAGCGCTGAAGGGGTTAACTATGACCAAGTTTTAAGAGATCAAATTCTCATGCGTACTACTAACAATAAAAAAAATACAAGAAAGATTGTGGACCACCTCAGATATGTCTCTCAATGCGGCTATTAAAATAGCAAAGTCCATTGAACATTCAGAAAAGTTTGTTGATGAAATCAGATCAAGCGATAAAACTGATATAATTGTTGTCAACAAGGAAAATGACAAACAAAAAAAACTTACAACCTTAAGGAATGAAAATTCTCAAAAAACAGAAACCAGAAACAGATGGCAAATACCAAACACCACGTGGAACAATGTTTATTGTTTTAGATGTGGTTGTAGTTATCACCTAGGAAATTCAAAGTCATGTCCTGCTTTAGATAAGGTGTGTGCCAGATGTAACAAAAAAGGGCATTTTCCAAGGTTTTGTAGGTCAGCTCCAAGAAGAGTCAATGTTATACAAGAACATGAAGAGTTGTGTGATAATAATTATGATGTAAATACCATACTTTGTGTGACTAAACAGATAAGCACTTCAAAATTTCCTTCATATAATGTTACTACTAGTGGGATTTCTACCAATGTACTAGTAGATTAATGCTCATGGTATACCATTCTGCCTCACGCTCTTGTTTGTTGTAATTGGCCTAATATGGAACTCACACATCCTGACATTTCACCAAGTGGTTATACCGGTCATAAACTGCAACTCCTTGGGTATTTTATTGCTGAGTTAGCCTTTCATGGATGCAGCACAAGTGGAAAAATTTATTTTACAAAGTAGGGAAATCACTTCTTGGCTGGCCACATCAGGAAAAATTAGGAATCAAATTAGATCCTAATGCTGATCCTCCTGTATATTCTTATTGATGTGATTACCGCGAAACCTGATTTGATCAAGTCTAATGATTCTCCTCTAGTCTCTAAAATAAAAAAATGATTTTCCTACATTATTTAGTGACAAACTAGGTGAATACAAAGGTTTTAAACATTGCATAAAAGTACATGCTAATGGTATACCGGTACGCCACAAGGTAAGAAATGTTCCTTATCCTATAGGAACAAATTGAAAGAAAGGACATGTGCACTAAGAAAATAATTGAACCAATAGAGTCATCTCCTTGGGTTTCATCAGTGGTTATTTCCATTAAATCTGGTGGAGATCTTCGTTTGTGCATAGACTTATACAGTCTCAACAATGCTATTTGTGTGGATTCTCATCATCTTCCTAACCTACATGAAATGGTTTCCATATTAGCTGATGCACGTGTTGTTTCCTGTCTTGATCTAGCTAGCGCTTATCACCAGGTTCTTCTCCGTGAAGAATCAAAAGATTTGACTGTGTTTATAACACCAGAGGGTTTGTACAGATTGTGCAGGATGCTTTTTGGCTTGGCTAGTGCAGCTCCTGTTTTCCAAAGACTAATGAAAGAAACCTTGGATGGTCTTACTGGAGCTATAGCATTTCAAGACGATATTTTAGTCTTTGGGAAAAATCAGGGTGAGCATGACCACAATTTAGTCAAGGTTCTAAATGTTTTATCAAATAAAGGTCTAACGCTCCGTGCAGACAAGTGTAGATTCAAAAGACATGAAGTGGAATACATGGGACACAGCATCAGCGGTGATGGAATTAAACCTAAAATCTCACATTTGGAGAACATCAGTAAAGCTCCTATTCCTGAGAACAAAGAACAATTGGTTGCTTTTTTGGGTTTAGTGGAGTTCCATGCCAAGTTCATTCCCAAGTATGCAACTGTAATTGAACCATTTAGAAATCTGTTTAAAACAAATGAGAAGTTCAATTGGACAGATGCTATGACTGTTACGTTTTCCACTGTTAAGGAGATGATTACTAAGGCTCCATGTCTCAAACTTTTTGTAATTGGCAAACATTGTATTGTGAAGGTAGATGCAAGCAATTGTGGACTAGGTGCTGTACTGTTTCAGGAGGAATGGGGTAAATGGATTGTAGCTTATGCTTCAAGAACATTACGAGAGTCTGAACGACATTATTCTGTAATTGAAAGAGAGCTATTAGCATGTGTGTGGGGTGCTGAACACTTTAGCCCATTTTTATGGAGGACAAAGTTCACTATTAAATCTGACCATAAGCCTTTGGTTCATATATTATCACCTGGTGGTGGGCGCACACTGTCATCAAGGTTGGCCAGACTTTCTTCTAGACTACAAAATTTCCAGTATTTGCTGGAGTATGTTCCGGGCAAAACTGATGTTTATGCTGACTGCATGTCAAGATTACCCCTTCCGTACATGGAATCAGACAGTGTTGATACTGACGAGTGTAAAGTGGCACATGTTGTGCGTGATGTGAATTTGTTGTTCAATGACAATTCCATTATTCAAGAGCAATTGTGGAATGAAGAAATGGGGAAGGATCAGGAACTTAAAGAATTGAAGAAGTTTATACTAGAAGGTTGGCCAGAAGAGAAGGAACTTATAGGGAGTTTGGTTAGTTATTTCAAGGTTAGTGATGAATTGGCCTTAGAGAATGATATTATTCTGAGGGGGGATACATTTATTCCACCTTTTGGTCTCAGGAAGATGTTTGTTGACATTGCTCATGATGGGCATTTTGGTATCTCTATCACCAGGAGACGCTTGAAGGATAGCTTTTGTTGAGACTTTGTGATATGTGTGCTAACAGTGATAAGTCAGCTAAAGCTTTAACTGCTACTCCACAGCCTGTGGATTTACCTGCTGCACCATGGAGCAAATTGAGCATTGATTATAATTGGTCCGTTTAGCGTTTTACCGCATCAGTATTCTTTTGGTATTGTGCTGATGGATTACTTTTCAAAATGGCCTGAGATTAAGATGGTCAGAGAGGTTACTCCTGAAGCAATTATACAATTTTTAGATGATATTTTCTGTAGGAAAGGTATCCCTCAGGAGCTTGTTACTGACAACGGACCACAATTCGTTAGCAAACAGATGGAAGATTATTTGATGAGATGCGGTATTGCTCACAAAAGGATTGCAGTTTTCCACCCAGAAGCAAACGGTCAAATTGAGAGATTTATTAGGGTTGTTAAGGAATCCATTCAGTTAGCTGTCAAAGGTGGGTTGTGTTGGAACAAAGCTTTACAATCCATGTTGCTATCTTATAGAATATTACCCAATGCGGTTACTTTGTTAAGTCCTGTTAAAGAATAGGACTGTCAGGAATGTTGATGTTCAGGTGGGAGAGTTGGTACGGTTGAAGAAAGAAAGTTCTGTACGTAAGGGATTTTCTAACTGGTCGGGTCCTAGGCAAGTGGTGGAAGTTGTACGAGCTATACGAGTGGAAGATGGGAGTGTTTGGAATTTTAATAGTCTCAATTTATAAAGGTAAAAAGGATCTTTGTGATAACACTTCTACCAATGTATTTCTGGATGTGAATGAAAATCCGGTGAGCAATTCAAGTACAGAGTTACCAATTGAAGAACAATGTGTATCTGCTTCAGCTTGTCCTAGCAGAAGCTCAAGGATTCACAAGTTACCTACTAAGTTCAAGGATTTTGTGCTTTCTTAATATTTTCTTAATTTATTTACTTATTTATTATTTGTTAAATAAAAGGAGAGAGGTGTGTTATGTTGTCATTGGAAGTTGGCACAAGTGCATCCGCGTTCGTGTCTACTTCAAATGTCATCCAGCGTGGGATGTTGTGTTTTGAAATGTGTGCTGGGAATATGGACATGGCTGGTGACGGTTTGCACTCACTTGTAACTGTACCTGGCTTGTATGGAGTTGGAATAAACGATGCTCTGCACAGCATGTGTCTTCTTCCTTCTTTCATTTGGCTCTCTGGAAATGTGAAGGCTTCATAACACAATTGTGAATCCCTTGCTCACTTGGCCACTGGATTCAAGATAGCTTGGCTGATGACGATTATGAATCCGAAACCGGTCCCAGGATGCTTGTTTCCAGTCCATGGAAGACATGGCTTGGCAGTTCGGGCTGGACTGTTCCCATGAGGCACAGGGTCAGACTGATTTGCATATAGCCATGTCTGAACTGGGGTGGCTGAGTGAACTAAAGAATGGTGATGGATTAAACCCAGATCAGTTGACTGGGGGGTGAGTGTTTGATTTGCTCAAACGCTCCGTCCATCATCCCCTTTTGTATCGCTTTTTTCGCCCTAAGTGTGGCAGGGTATGCTCAGACGTGAGTCCCTTGCTCACTTGGCCACTGGATTCAAGATAGCCTGGCTGATGAGGATTATGAATCCAAAACCGGTCCCAGGATGCTTGTTTCCGGTCCATGGAAGACATGGCTTGGCAGTTCGGGCTGGACTGTTCCCATGAGGCACAGGGTCAGACTGATTTGCATATAGCCATGTCTGAAATGGGGTGGCTCAGTGGGCTAAAGAATGGTGATGGATTAAAACCAGTTCAGTTGACTGGGGGTGAGTGTTTGATTTGCTCAAACGCTCCGTCCATCATCCCCTTTTGTATCATAACACAAAGCAACAGCGAGGCCCCAACATACAGCCATGAACCCACCGGCTTCCTCGTCTAGCTAGTATGCCCCTCGCAGTGTCCCCCAGGGTGAGTCTCACCCCTGTATCAGTGCTACCTCTTGTTAAACAGTGAACTGACGCCTCATACCTATGTCCCTTTCAACAGTCTTCTAAGAGTTAATTAATACCCACTCACTCCAACCATCTGGCCCCTGCTTGTTTGTTGCACCTCAATTCACCTTTTGGGATTTAGAAAAAGAAAACTTTTCACGCAGTCAATGCAGAGTTGTTCTTGTAGCGCTTTGACCATTGTTAAACTAAAGGCCCGCGCATAGAGGCTGTTTGGTTTGCTAAGTAGCCAATGTGCACAATGATCTCAGTAGCTCAACACTGACGAGGCAGTAACGCTCAAAACGGAATGGCACAGGTAAAAGGCAATAGGTAAAACTAGAACAATGATTATGTGACCTTAAGTAAAAGGTCAAATCCTTCTTCACGCTCTCTCCTTGAACTTCCCAAGTGCCGCGCACGTGTGTCATTGCACAACTTCAAACAACACAGAGGAAACTAGAGAATTAAGTAAAGGTTTGATAATTTAGTTAAGGGGGGCGGGCATGGTTCCAAGGGAGTCTGCTCAGTTCTACAGATCTAGCCCAGTGAAAATGGTAAAAAAGGGCCGGATGGGAGGCATGGTGTTGGGCTCGTCTGAGCTATTCTTCCCAGACAGGCTATTTCCTAGGGGTCATTGACCCATGGGGCTGTTTGTTAGTTGAGGCTCTTTTTTGTGGCTAATCAGTGCAGGCGTAGCCACTGTTCAGTGTTGCCCATTCGGGAGGCGCGGACAGAGGGTAAAGAACAGTGGGGGTAAAGTAAGGCGCTTTCCAAAAACCAATCGCACAGCTGAATGCGCACAATTGCATTATTGTTTAACGATTTTTCCAAAGTTCATCCATTTTATTCCAAGGTTTTCCAATTTTATAATTCTTATTCTTCTGTCTCAGTGTGAGTCCACACGCATAAGTGTATATGCTGTTTACGAGTTTTTACTGTTCAAACCATGTCTATACAGACTTTAAGAATGAGCAGGACTAGAGCATTAATTCATTTCAGGCAGCGTTTATTCAACAAATACCCAATGCATTTCGGGCTTGACGCCCTTCTTCGGGGGTCTCTGTGAACAAATGAAAATAACCACAATCACAAACTGAATTATCCACCTCAGTATAGCATTACCACTACTAGCTCATTTTGACTAATACTATTGCGTGATCCCAGAAAACATTTATACATATAAAACACTTTCCGCCACAAATCTATGCATTACGAGAGTTCCTAAGTAACATGCAGTTTCATTAATTTAATTTCCCTTTTTGAATCTTTGCCACATGCCTATTTTACGAGCAGTCAAAACCTCCAAGTCACCCAGTTCCTTAAGTTCGATTCACAAGCAGTTAATCATCCCCGTCACCCAATACCTTACGTGCAAGTTTTCACAATGCTTCTCAAATGTTCCCTCGCAGTTTATTACCAATGTACCCCTTCGAGACCTTTCCATGTTCAAAACCCTCAGCATAAACCCTTAAGTGATAAACCATATACAAACAGCCGAGGCTTATCCCTCTCATTTACTTCCCTATCGTAGCTATTTTACAATTTCACCGCTCTCTGTAACCAATGTACCCCTTCGAGAACTTCCCATTACTCTCCCTCCCTAAATCGCGCTCTTATAAGCCCATGGTTACAACTTCCCAATTAGCCTCACGGTTCATTGTTTTACATTCGGTAATATTACCGTGAATTGCATTGTATGTTTAAATTCATTTGAACTGCATTATGGGAGTAGCAGTGTTTCATGAACAACACTTAACAAGTGACACCGGGAGGGCGGGAAATCTGAACCGTGAGGCTAATTGGGAAGTTGTAACCATGGGCTTATAAGAGCGCGATTTAGGGAGGGAGAGTAATGGGAAGTTTAAACGGAGGAAGAACGCACGGTTTTTAACAACAGCAGGCAGGTACGTGACTAGTTTAACGCACTGCAAAGGCATGGTTCGGGGGACAGAGCATAAATGGTGTAGTGGTGTTACAGAGAGCGGTGAAATTGTAAAATAGCTACGATAGGGAAGTAAATGAGAGGGATAAGCCTCGGCTGTTTGTATATGGTTTATCACTTAAGGGTTTATGCTGAGGGTTTTGAACATGGAAAGGTCTCGAAGGGGTACATTGGTAATAAACTGCGAGGGAACATTTGAGAAGCATTGTGAAAACTTGCACGTAAGGTATTGGGTGACGGGGATGATTAACTGCTTGTGAATCGAACTTAAGGAACTGGGTGACTTGGAGGTTTTGACTGCTCGTAAAATAGGCATGTGGCAAAGATTCAAAAAGGGAAATTAAATTAATGAAACTGCATGTTACTTAGGAACTCTCGTAATGCATAGATTTGTGGCGGAAAGTGTTTTATATGTATAAATGTTTTCTGGGATCACGCAATAGTATTAGTCAAAATGAGCTAGTAGTGGTAATGCTATACTGAGGTGGATAATTCAGTTTGTGATTGTGGTTATTTTCATTTGTTCACAGAGACCCCCGAAGAAGGGCGTCAAGCCCGAAATGCATTGGGTATTTGTTGAATAAACGCTGCCTGAAATGAATTAATGCTCTAGTCCTGCTCATTCTTAAAGTCTGGATAGACATGGTTTGAACAGTAAAAACTCGTAAACAGCATATACACTTATGCGTGTGGACTCACACTGAGACAGAAGAATAAGAATTATAAAATTGGAAAACCTTGGAATAAAATGGATGAACTTTGGAAAAATCGTTAAACAATAATGCAATTGTGCGCATTCAGCTGTGCGATTGGTTTGGGGCTAGATGTAGCTCCCACTACAGTGAAATTGTTAACTTTAGTGCCATTAGGGCATGGCACAAGACTCAATCAGCACGCAAGCTTCAGAAAAAAGAAATAAATTTTGAGAGTTTGGATTAATAGGTGTGCATCCTGCCCCCCATTTACAGTGCAGCTTTCCAAAAACCCCCTGTGATTCTGGGCAAATCACTTAATCTCCCCGTGCCTAAAATGAAAGTGTGTCCTCATGTAACGTAACTGGTGCTATGTAAAGCGCTCTGATAATTGATTCGGTTCGGTTCTAGTTATCGCTATATAAAACTCTGCAAAAAAAAAAAAAAGGTAAAGCAATTTAGAGAACCTCTTCTCTACAGCAGTCTCTACCAAAAGGAAGAGTTGACGCGGAAGGTGCATTTAGGAGGTTATCGTAGGGGTTGGGGGTGCTCTGTCGGTGGGGGGTGCTATCGGATTTGTGGGGTACTCTCGGGGCAGTGAGGAGGGCTTAACATTCGGTGGAGGTCTCAAATCGGGGGGGGGCTCTACTGGGGTGTTAATATGGAGGGTTAGAAGGTAGTAACTGCAAGGATGCCAACTTACTGTGAAGCAGGGGACATTCGATATAGTAACGAGTTTTGGGCAAGGCAGGTGAAACTCGTCTCATCAAAGTGAGCACTTATCAAGTGATAAATTCATGAGAAAAGAGATGAACACCTTGTCATCCATGTTTCATCAATATTCTTTGGCCGTAGTGATATATCGGCGTGCAAAAACCTGCTTCACGCTGCGTCTCAGTGCGGTGGAACGTTAACAATTTTATCACAAGGAACCCCTTTTCCGATTTCATCAGGCTGCACTGCCACATTCATGGTTTGAGTCCAATGTATCAATTTCTCGAAATGTTCTCTTAATTTAATCCTCGTTTCACCATACTTTTTAATCAATTTACTCTTCATTCGTTATCAATTCATTTTACTCAATCTTGTAAGCGTAGTTATTTCATTAAAGCACAGAGTTCCGTGTCGGGTTCCACTTGCCATGATTTTAATAAAACAACCCAATGCATTTCGGGAAATCACTTCCCTTCATCAGGGGCATCTATAAATACAAAAATGCATCATTATAAAACCATCTTCAAAACGGTCAACTTGCTTAACAATGTAGCAACAACGTTTTTCGAAACCAATTTCCACACTGTTTCACATTCAGGAATGTTTTCATGCCCTGTTTCGTTTCATCATTAGTACTTCACTCAAAGGTATCTCAATCCATTCACCTCTGTGTATACTGCTCAATGCGGCAGTTTTTTAACCAAAACATAAATGCAAACGTAAACCTTAGTGCGCTTACCATGACATATGAGTCCCGCGTTTGTTAAAAAACCTTCCTTCCTTCCTGCCGGAGCACTGCTGACACGTAACTAAGCCTTTTTAAACTGAACAAACTTTCACTTTTATGTTCCCGCCCGTACTCCAGCAAGTTTAAAATTTAAAAGGCGATAAGCACAGACCTTGGGCTCCCTTCCATGTTGGAGTACGAGGGAGCGAGAAGTACCTAATCATGGGACTGTTCTTTTAAAATAGATAGAAGTGGAGTTACTAATAACAATGAAAATGCAGTTTAATATCCGTGGTGATTACAGAGTAAAAGAATGTTAATGGGCACGATCATAAAGCATTGTGGGAATTGCAGGAACAAGTGTGCGGGAACTACGGTAATTTTGAGGCACACACGTGTTGTGCATTTGGAGGCTGATAAAGAATGAAGAGTAAATGGATTATAAAGTATGGTGAAACAAGGATTAAATTAAAAGTAAATTTCAAGAAATTGATACAATGGACTCAAACCATGAGTGTGGCAATTAAGCACTTATCAAGTGAAACATGCATGACAACTGTGTACAGAAACTGCGGGGAAAGGTCTCTTGCGGCGAGGCTATTCACTATAGCTAACAACGAGGAGCTCCTCTCCGAGAGGGCGCTATGTTTCACAGAGGTCCCTCCTGTTGGGCTAATGATGCGAGGCTATTTTTTCGGCACTCTCATGGTCTGTTCTCTGTGGGTGGTTTAGTGACAGTCGGGACTCTGCTCTGAGGAGTACTCGGGCATGGATCCTATACATGGGTGCCAATCCTCAACCCCGTTCACCCACCCCGCAATATTTTTTATTTTTTATTTATTTTAGGTGTCTTATATAGCGTGACAGCTGCCCCAGCAAAGGAGCATCCCGGCTCTAGAAGGAAAACTGACAAATAGCAGAGCAACACCAGCTGGTTAATGGGGAAAAGAAGAGTCTTTATGGCCTTCCTAAATTCCAGGTAGTTATTAAGACCCCGAATCTGCATGGAAAGTGTGTTCCATAGCGTGGAAGCTCTATAACGAAAAGAGCGTCCACCAGCCCGGACTCTTCGAATCCGAGGGACCACTACCAAATTCTGGCCCTCTGACCAAAGGGGACGTTATGGAACATACGGTGAAAGAAGATTGTTTCCTTTGCAGCCTCTGAACCTCTGCTTTATTGGACCCTAAATAAAGGGGGCAGGCATAGTCAAGTCTGGACAAAACCGTCGCTTGAATAATGACCTGACGTATAGAGGCATCAAAGAAGCCCATCAATGGCCTGAGCCTCTGTAAAATTCCAAAGCAGATCCCTGCTGTTTTGGACTCGATAGTTTAAAGATGAGTCCAACCAAACCCCTAAGTTATTTACCGCTTGCTTGGGGGAGGGGGAGTGTACCCAGACTTGCTGGCCACCAGAGGTCACTCCACAGACCATGGTCTCTGCCTACCACCAATACCTCCGACTTGTTGGAATTCAGTTGGAGGCAGTTAGCAGTCATCCACTCGGCCACTGCCGCAAGATCGCCCTGAAACTTGAGGGCGTCTTGCTCGGTGTTATTAGAGAGTGTCACCACTGAGTGCCGTCAGCATATAAGACCATGGTCATGCCATGTTAGGTTTAACATAAATATTAAAAAGTAGGGGACTAAGGGAGGAACCCTGAGGCACCCCTTGTTTGATACAGTATTCACTGGACCCAGAAAGGGGGGAGGGGCAGATACTCTCGTGAAGAAGTGAGGCAAGCCACTCCAATGCCAGACCCGTAATTCCTACCTCCGCTTCCCATTCTCAGCCCCCGGCACTGACCTGCCCTCCTGGTTCCACTCTTCTCTGCTGCCGGCACCCTCAGACCCTCTGTGAGAAGTTGGCCTGATGTGCAGTGCTCACTGTTCTAGTGATCACTATATATCAGTCCAAACAACCCTTATTGATGATTGGTTGTAAGTCAACCTTATAGACCAGCTATCCTAGTAGCATGGATACGAGCAGTCTAAGGCTAAGACTCTAGAGGGCGTGTTAAGCCAGCTGTTTTACCATCACATTACCCCTTGAACACCCAGTGAAAGGACACCACACAAGTTGTTATGAAAATAAACAGTGTATTTATTTATAACAAGACTACCCGGGCTCTTTATGAGACAGGGAGCTAAGCACACAACAAAACTCTTATAAAAATACTTAAGTTAGCACAGTATACACAAATGCCCGAGGGGCACGAAAAACCATATACTCTGAAAGTGGAATGCGAAATTACTAGCAGGTAAGTACAGTACTAATAGGCTTTGGAATCGCTAGGACTTGACTATAGAATCGTTAGATTACTTCTAGGAGGCCCAGGGGACTCGGGTGCAGAGTGTGCACTCTCACGCGGGATGCGGGACAAAGTCTATGATAGCTAGTAAAGTTAAAGTTAGTGTTCACGGGCGAACCCGACCTGGTAGGGAGAAAACGACAGTGGATCCTGACCCTTGGATAGTGAGGCTATGCTGGGGCACCGAAATGCCGAAGTTACCTAGCCCAGGGGCTGCAGCTGCATATGTCTCAAAAGACGTCGGGAATCCTCGTAGACGAACCAGGAGCCTGGAAGAAAGATGCTGGCAGGCGACCAGTGAAGAGAGTTCGAGTTGATCCAAGCCTGGATCTTGAAGATGGATGACACCTGAAAGCAGAGGGGACCAAGTTCGTGACTACTAGCCAGTAGTCAGGTGGCACCAGGAGGGCCCCGGATGGTAGTCACCTCGGCTAGGTGAGTGGGCGACGCTGGGCTCTGCAGATCTCACGGACCAGGAGGCGTTGTCGGCGACCAGGATGGAGGGGCGAGCTGTCCCACGATGGATGAAGCTGTCAGCGTCGAAGAACCCAGGATTGGGCAACAAAGCCTTGGCTAATTCAAGCCCACGCGGTGGACTCAAAATGGCGTCTTGAGTGGACCAGGAGGGTCCGGGGTGCTCCTCTTCTGGAAGGGAGCAAGAGCCAGTCTGGAGCAACCAGACCAGCAGCAGTGATGTCGTCGGGCGTCGTTCAGAAGGCCACAAGCCAGCGGGCTAGTAGCCAAACAACGCGGTGAGCAGCAAAAAGCAGAAGGGCCCCACGCCGATCGTGGAGATGCTGGGGGGCTGCTCTTCGGTGCTGGAGCTGCTCAGGGTGGGGGCTTCTCGGACCCCAAAGCACTCGCCAGGAGATTACTCGGCGGGCTTGCTGTGAAGAAGTCGTGCAGTCTTGGCAATAGTCGGTCCCTTGAGGTCTCGTCGCACTCACGGTTCTCAGCTTGGCTGTAGAGGTGAGTAGAGGTCGGAGGTGCCAGGGAAGCCGGGTCTTGTCGAGCTGGGCAGTCGGATTCCGGAGGAAGGACTTACAGCAGACCGCAGTGTTCTTAAGGTGGTGCCTGCGGATGCAGGGTGACTACTCCTTAGCCACAAGGGAGAATCTTGAAGAAGAAATCTTGATGTCCTTTCGTAGAAAGTCGTGTCTTGATTCCAAAGATGATCTAATTTGGAAGGGGGCCTGCTCCTACCTTTATCTGGGAAAAGGGGGCTGGCACGCGACTAAGTCCTGCCCTATGGGTGGGACCAGGAGGGGGGTGGTTACACCCCTCTCCTTTGGTGGGCTTTCCCCAGGCCAGGGGCTGGAGTGCCCCTGGAACTGGTTTCAGCCGGCCTATGCACAGTGAGCACCGGGGTGCCACTTGCAGTCACCTTCCTCTGTAGCCCTGCCTACCTGGAATACACAAAACCCTGTCTGGGACGGTGCTGGCACCGCCCCTGGCAGGAAACCCTTTGTCCTTGCCTCCTGCTCTGGGAGGACTCCCAGCAGCAGGAGGGCAGACTTGTGTCTCGGTGGCAGCATCCATTTTGTGGAGCTGAGGCTATGTCTGACTTTAACCGGGGTTACAGGTTACATACATGTCGTGTCCCTCTAGAAGGGTGGAATGCTAACCCCGTCGCCAGAATTGGCGAGGGGTTAGTATTCCAATTCGTATGACACCTTACTCGACATGATTTGATAAAGCGATACCAGAGTTGGCATATAACCGCGAGGATTATAATGCACTTAAGAGTATATGGTATGCGATATCATGGAAACGGCTAAGGGATGGATCCCGAAAGCCGCAGACAGGCTCAGCTCATGCCAGAGCACCATCTCACACGATTCCAAGCACTCTGCCTTCAGGATTGTTAAGGCCTGCCATAGGAGTGACTGATAGGAGATCTGTGTGTCCATTTTTAGGGTTAGATATAGGTATACTATATCTAAAGCAAAGGGTGATTACACCACCTTGCCCCAGCTGTCGTGCAGCCAGTTGTGTCAGTTTAGTTAGTCAGCCCAGGGGTGGCACAATACATGCTTCAGCCCCTGGGAGACTTCTGGGTGCACCTCAGCCCTGGGTACAGGGACTTAGAGAGGGCCCAGTGCCAATTCAGTACCTGAGTACAATTTGGATAGAGAGAACAGCTAGGCTGTGGGTCTGATTAGCAGGCCCACAGCCAGGGAAAGTCGTAAACCAGTGAAGCAAAAAGCAAAAATTTGGGTGATCATAGGATTGCAGACCCTACTCTCCTACATGACCCCCCCCAAACTTTGGGACAATAAACTAACCTTGACCAGGTGAGTCTTCTTGCTCTAAGTGGAAATACCTGGAGAGCCCATCAGCATTGCTGTGATCAGTACCAGGTCTATGCTCCACTGTAAAATCCATCCCCTGTAGGGAAATGGACCACCTAAGCAGTTTGGGGTTTTCACCCTTCATCTGATTTAGCCACAAGAGGGGCTTATGGTCGGTCTGAATGGTGAAGTGAGTGCCAAACAAGTAGGCCCTCAGCTTCTTCAGGGCCCAAACCACAGCAAAGGCCTCCCTCTCAATAGCTGACCAATTTTTCTCTCTGGGGGTCAGCCTCCTACTAATGAAAGCAATAGGCTGATCATTACCATCAAAATTCAGCTGAGACAGAACAGCTCCCACACCCAACTCAGAAGCATCTGTTTGGACAATGAATGGCTTGGAGTAATCTGGACTCTTTAGGATAGGTGCTGTGCACATGGCCTGCTTTAGGTCATTGAATGCTTTCTGACAGCTTGCTGTCGACTGAACTTTCTTTGGCATCTTTTTGCTTGTCAGGTCATTAAGAGGGGTCACTATGGACCCATAATTTCTGACAAACTTCCTATAGTACCCAGTCAGGCCCAAGAAAGCTCGAACCTGAGTCTGGGTGATTGGAGGAGCCCAGTCCTGGATGACCTGTATTTTACTCTCCAATGGCTGAACCTGGCCTCCACCTACAAGGTGGCCCAGGTATACAACCCGTGTCTGCCCTATCTGGCACTTAGTGGCCTTGATAGTGAGGCCTGCCTTTTGCAGGGCCTCTAACACTTTCCTCAGGTGGACCAGGTGATCCTCCCAGGTGGAGCTAAAGACAGCAATATCGTCAAGATATGCTGCACAGAAGTCATCCAGCCCAGTGAGGACTTGATTCACCAACCTTTGGAAGGTGGCAGGTGCATTTTTCAAACCAAATGGCATTACCACAAACTGATAATGCCCACCAGGGGTAGAAAATGCTGTCTTGGGTTTGGCCTCCTCAGCTAACCTGATTTGCCAATACCCAGCTGTCAAATCAAATGTACTTAAGAATTTGGCAGAAGCCAATTTATCTATAAGTTCATCTGCTCTTGGTATTGGGTGGGCATCAGTCTTAGTGGCTGCATTGAGGCCTCTGTAGTCTACGCAAAACCTCATCTCTTTCTTACCACCCTGGGTGTGAGGTTTTGGCACTAGAACTACTGGGCTAGCCCAAGGGCTATCTGAGGGCTCAATGACTCCCAGCTCCAACATCTTCTGCACTTCTGTCTTGATGCAGTCTCTAACATGATCAGGCTGTCTGTAGATTTTACTCTTGACAGGCAGACTGTCTCCAGTGTCAACATCATGGGTACACCAATTAGTTTGGCTGGGTGTCAGAGAGAACATATGTCTGAAGGATTGCAGAACTTGCCTGCAATCCTGTTGCTGATGTTCAGTGAGGCTGCCACAAAAGACAACACCATCTACTGATCCATCATCAGGATTCTGAGTGAGCAGGTCTGGGAGAGGGTCACTCTCTTCCTCCCGTCCCTCATCTGTGGCCATGAGCAAGCTCATGTCCTTCCTGTCAACATATGCCTTGAGCCTGTTCACATGGAGCACTCTGAGAGGGCTCCTGGGAGTTCCAAGGTCCACCAAGTAGGTAACCTCTCCCTTTTGCTCAATGATGGTGTGGGGCCCAGACCATTTGTCTTTCAGAGCTGCTGGGGCCACTGGCTCCAGCACCCACACCTTCTGTCCTGGCTGGTACACAGTCAGCACAGCCTTTTGGTCATGCCAAGCTTTTTGAAGTTCTTGGCTGGCCTCCAGGTTTTTAGATGCCTTTTCCATATACTCAGCCATCCTGGAGCGGAGACCAAGTACATAGTCCACTATGTTGGTTGCAGGCTTTTTGAGAGGTCTCTCCCATCCTTCCTTCACCAAACACAGGGGTCCTCTTACAGGATGCCCATACAGAAGCTCAAAGGGGCTGTAGCCAACCCCCTTCTGTGGGACCTCTCTGTAAGCAAACAAGAGGCAGGGGATCAGGACATCCCATCTTCTCCTAAGAGGTTCAGGTAGCCCATGAATCATCCCTTTGAGGGTCCTGTTGAATCTTTCAACAAGCCAATTGCATTGTGGGTGGTAGGGTGTGGTGAACTTGTAGTTCACACCACACTCCTTCCACATTGCAGTCAGATATCCTGACATGAAGTTTGTACCTCTGTCAGAAACAACCTCCTTAGGGAAGCCCACTCTGGAGAACACTCCAACTAGGGCCCTTGCCACTACAGGTGCTGTAGTGGTCCTAAGTGGAATAGCTTCAGGATACCTGGTGGCATGATCCACCACCACCAGTATAAACGTGTGCCCTGATGCTGTCTGGTGTTCCATTGGACCAACAATGTCAATCCCCACTCTTTCAAAGGGGACCCCCACCACAGGTAGTGGTATGAGGGGGGCCTTTGTTGTGCCACCTGACTTACCACTGGCTTGGCAAGTGACACAGGAGCGACAAAACTCCTTGGTATTCTCATTCATGTGGGGCCAGTGAAAGTGTGAGACAAGCCTGTCCCACGTCTTTGTCTGACCTAAATGACCTGCAAGGGGAATCTCATGGGCCAAGGTGAGAAGGAAACCTCTCAGAGACAAGGGGATGACCAGCCTCCTGGTTGCACCAGGCTTGGGGTCTCTTGACTCTGTCTGAGGGGTTCAAGGGAAGGGCAGTCTAATTGTGCCTTCCCCAGGTCTGCTCTGGAGGGTCCCCCTGAGCCCAGAAACTCAACTTGATCAAGTTCAAGCTCTTTAGGCTCAGTTTCCCTCAGTTCTCTCAGATCAGCCTCCTCAGAGACTTGATCCTCAACCTGGGGCAAGGGGGAAGGCAAAGCCTTAACCCTACTGCTCTTCTTCTTGGAAGGTGTCTGGTCCATACTTTCAGGATCCAGCACCTGTTCAGTGGGGCATCTTCTGGCCTGTGACCTAGTCACAGCAAGCACATGTGCTGGCAAGCCTAACATCTCCATGTGAGTCCTCTGCTCCACTTCTGACCATAGTGATGACTCCAAATCATTGCCCAACAAACAATCAACTGGGAGGTCTGAACTGACTACAACTTTCTTTTGACCCTTCACTCCACCCCAGGAGAAAGCCACAATCGCCATACTATGACTGGTAGTGACGTTGCTGGCATTGGTCACCAGGAAATCTGTGCCTGGCATGATCTGTCCAGGGTCCACAAAGTTAGGTGTCACCATGGTGACACTGGCACAAGTGTCCCTATAGGCCTGAGCCATCTTGCCATTAATCAAAGGTGTCTGCCTGTATTTGCCCAAAGTATTGGGACTTATATCAGGGGACATATCCATATCCCCTGTACAGACAAGGACAGCCTGAGTGAGTGTGCCAACTAAGTTGTCAGACCCCTCAGTTCCCAAGGTTAACCCAACTAATGCCTTGGGAGGTACACTACCACTACTGACTGTACTAGGGGGTGCAGTTGCCTTAGGGGCTGTATTGGCAGGAGTTTGTCCTCCTCTTTTGGTGCACTCACTAAACCAGTGAGACTTACTTTTACAGTACTGGCACCACCTCTTTGACTGGCCTTCTTGAGTCTTCTTCTTCTGGGAAGCCTGACCCCCACCCTCTTTGGTTTGTTGGGGACCTGGTGAAGACTTCTGGTCATTTTGTTCACTCTTAGCATTACCCTTCTGGTCTGCTTTCTTCTGACCACCCTGGTTCTGGTTCTGGTTCTGCTTGATCCTTGTTCTGACCCATTTGTCTGCCTTCTTTCCCAATTCTTGGGGAGAGGTCAGATCTGAATCAACAAGGTGCTGGTGCAACAACTGGTTCTGACAATTATTTAAAATTTGTTCTCTCATCATGAGATTGTACAACCCTGTGTAATCAGTAACCTTGCTACCCAGCAACCAGCCCTCCAAAGCCTTAGTGGCACAATCCACAAAGTCAGACCAGTCCTGAGACTGAGTTTTCTGGGTGTCTCTGAACAGCAACCTGTACTGCTCAGTGGTTAAACCAAACCCATCAACCAGTGCATTCTTCAGGACCTGGTAATCATTAGCATCCTCCACTCTTGTAGTGGGGAGCTTATCTCTACCTTTACCATCAAAGGAGAGCCACAGTATAGCTGCCCACTGACTCCGGGGAATGCACTGCACAGTGCAGGCCCTCTCCAGAGCAGCCCTCCATTTCTGGATGTCATCCCCTTGCTTAAAGGGGGGCACTATCTTAGTCAGGTGTTTAGTATCTAAACCCTTCTCTCTATCTCTTGGGAGATTGCTGCCACCAGTGGGAGCTAACCCACTCATCTGCTGCTCTCTAGCAAAGGCAAGCTTTTCTTTGGCCAGGGCAAGTTCTTCCCTTTCAATCCTCAGAGTAGCCTGTCTCATCCTAGCTTCATGCTCCAGTCTCTGAGGGGAAGTCAATCTCCTCTGGGGAGAGTTCCTTCTCCTCTGAGAAGAGGCATTAGAGTGCAGAGATCTATTGGAGTCCCTAGAAAGAGATCTATCTCTCCTAACTCCAAGGTTAGGCCTACTTAGGGTCAGTACTGGGGGTCCCCCAGATCCTAGCCCAAGCAAGTCTATGTTGGCCCTAGTTAGCCTTCTGACTACCTCAAGACCTTTGTCTACCTCATCCCCAGAGAGTTCCTCAGGATCCTCCTCCCCAACTGCATTTACAGTGTTGTGGAGGTCTGGATCACCAAGGTGCCCCTCTAAGGCTGGCATATTCCCCTCTCCCTGAGATGCCCTACTAGCATCATAGGTCTCTAAGAGATCCAACAGGAAGGGAGTGGTGGGGTTAGCCCCCTGTTTCAATTTCCTGGAGGTACACAAGTGTCTCAACTCCTGGAAATTGAGAGCTGCATATCTTGAGCTGACCTGTGGAGGGTCAATCACCACAAGAGGGGTCCCTGAGGACTCTCCCTGGGTAGACATGCTTTTCTAGTGAGGTGTAAGTAGTGCACTTACCTACACTATATGTTTACCTACTGATCCCTTGCTAGAGTTGTAGTTTAGGGTGTGCTAGGCCCTAGGAGCTACAACAGCTGGTTCAGTAGAACTCAGAGTATTCTAAGCTAAGTTATATGTACCTTTAGTACTTATGTGATCTTTCACAAGATATTCTTAGGATATGTGTGGTAAAACAACAGCAAGCTCAAATCCCAACCGCTGCTCACCAATGTGAGAAGTTGGCCTGATGTGCAGTGCTCACTGTTCTAGTGATCACTATATATCAGTCCAAACAACCCTTATTGATGATTGGTTGTAAGTCAACCTTATAGACCAGCTATCCTAGTAGCATGGATACGAGCAGTCTAAGGCTAAGACTCTAGAGGGTGTGTTAAGCCAGCTGTTTTACCATCACATTACCCCTTGAACACCCAGTGAAAGGACACCACACAAGTTGTTATGAAAATAAACAGTGTATTTATTTATAACAAGACTACCCTGGCTCTTTATGAGACAGGGAGCTAAGCACACAACAAAACTCTTATAAAAATACTTAAGTTAGCACAGTATACACAAATGCCCGAGGGGCACGAAAAACCATATACTCTGAAAGTGGAATGCGAAATTACTAGCAGGTAAGTACAGTACTAATAGGCTTTGGAATCGCTAGGACTTGACTATAGAATCGTTAGATTACTTCTAGGAGGCCCAGGGGACTCGGGTGCAGAGTGTGCACTCTCACGCGGGATGCGGGACAAAGTCTATGATAGCTAGTAAAGTTAAAGTTAGTGTTCACGGGCGAACCCGACCTGGTAGGGAGAAAACGACAGTGGATCCTGACCCTTGGATAGTGAGGCTATGCTGGGGCACCGAAATGCCGAAGTTACCTAGCCCAGGGGCTGCAGCTGCATAGGTCTCAAAAGACGTCGGGAATCCTCGTAGACGAACCAGGAGCCTGGAAGAAAGATGCTGGCAGGCGACCAGTGAAGAGAGTTCGAGTTGATCCAAGCCTGGATCTTGAAGATGGATGACACCTGAAAGCAGAGGGGACCAAGTTCGTGACTACTAGCCAGTAGTCAGGTGGCACCAGGAGGGCCCCGGATGGTAGTCACCTCGGCTAGGTGAGTGGGCAACGCTGGGCTCTGCAGATCTCACGGACCAGGAGGCGTTGTCGGCGACCAGGATGGAGGGGCGAGCTGTCCCACGATGGATGAAGCTGTCGGCGTCGAAGAACCCAGGATTGGGCACCAAAGCCTTGGCTAATTCAAGCCCACGCGGTGGACTCAAAATGGCGTCTTGAGTGGACCAGGAGGGTCCGGGGTGCTCCTCTTCTGGAAGGGAGCAAGAGCCAGTCTGGAGCAACCAGACCAGCAGCAGTGATGTCGTTGGGCGTCGTTCAGAAGGCCACAAGCCAGCGGGCTAGTAGCCAAACAACGCGGTGAGCAGCAGAAGGGCCCCACGCCGATCGTGGAGATGCTGGGGGGCTGCTCTTCGGTGCTGGAGCTGCTCAGGGTGGGGGCTTCTCGGACTCCAAAGCACTCGCCAGGAGATTACTCGGCGGGCTTGCTGTGAAGAAGTCGTGCAGTCTTGGCAATAGTCGGTCCCTTGAGGTCTCGTCGCACTCACGGTTCTCAGCTTGGCTGTAGAGGTGAGTAGAGGTCGGAGGTGCCAGGGAAGCCGGGTCTTGTCGAGCTGGGCAGTCGGATTCCGGAGGAAGGACTTACAGCAGACCGCAGTGTTCTCAAGGTGGTGCCTGCGGATGCAGGGTGACTACTCCTTAGCCACAAGGGAGAATCTTGAAGAAGAAATCTTGATGTCCTTTCGTAGAAAGTCGTGTCTTGATTCCAAAGATGATCTAATTTGGAAGGGGACCTGCTCCTACCTTTATCTGGGAAAAGGGGGCTGGCACGCGACTAAGTCCTGCCCTATGGGTGGGACCAGGAGGGGGGTGGTTACACCCCTCTCCTTTGGCGGGCTTTCCCCAGGCCAGGGGCTGGAGTGCCCCTGGAACTGGTTTCAGCCGGCCTATGCACAGTGAGCACCGGGGTGCCACTTGCAGTCACCTTCCTCTGTAGCCCTGCCTACCTGGAATACACAAAACCCTGTCTGGGACGGTGCTGGCACCGCCCCTGGCAGGAAACCCTTTGTCCTTGCCTCCTGCTCTGGGAGGACTCCCAGCAGCAGGAGGGCAGACTC
The DNA here is from genome assembly GCF_964261635.1 of Lissotriton helveticus. Lineage (NCBI taxonomy): Eukaryota > Metazoa > Chordata > Amphibia > Caudata > Salamandridae > Lissotriton > Lissotriton helveticus. Next base: position 1,944,344,951 of record NC_136065.1, read on the forward strand.
GTGTCTCGGTGGCAGCATCCATTTTGTGGAGCTGAGGCTATGTCTGACTTTAACCGGGGTTACAGGTTACATACATGTCGTGTCCCTCTAGAAGGGTGGAATGCTAACCCCGTCGCCAGAATTGGCGAGGGGTTAGTATTCCAATTCGTATGACACCTTACTCGACATGTTTTGATAAAGCGATACCAGAGTTGGCATATAACCGCGAGGATTATAATGCACTTAAGAGTATATGGTATGCGATATCATGGAAACGGCTAAGGGATGGATCCCGAAAGCCGCAGACAGGCTCAGCTCATGCCAGAGCACCATCTCACACGATTCCAAGCACTCTGCCTTCAGGATTGTTAAGGCCTGCCATAGGAGTGACTGATAGGAGATCTGTGTGTCCATTTTTAGGGTTAGATATAGGTATACTATATCTAAAGCAAAGGGTGATTACACCACCTTGCCCCAGCTGTCGTGCAGCCAGTTGTGTCAGTTTAGTTAGTCAGCCCAGGGGTGGCACAATACATGCTTCAGCCCCTGGGAGACTTCTGGGTGCACCTCAGCCCTGGGTACAGGGACTTAGAGAGGGCCCAGTGCCAATTCAGTACCTGAGTACAATTTGTATAGAGAGAACAGCTAGGCTGTGGGTCTGATTAGCAGGCCCACAGCCAGGGAAAGTCGTAAACCAGTGAAGCAAAAAGCAAAAATCTGGGTGATCATAGGATTGCAGACCCTACTCTCCTACACCCTCTCTCTGAAAAGTGCATGAACTCAAAGCCAACTCGGACAGTCCTGCCCCGGGACGGAGGCAACCCAGCAGACGCCTGGAGACTTGCCTGACCTGTGGTGAGGGGGCAGCACCGTGCTTCACTGGGCAGACCAACACCGGAGGAGGGGTAGCGAAGTGTAACAATATCACCCCTACTGTCCCCCCCAACCTCCCAGGTGGCGCTGGGAAGAGAAAAAAACAAGCATATAAAAAAAAGTGCGTTAATCACTGTTTAGGGGGTGGGGGGAATGAAACCAAAATGAAAGCAGGCTTGTAGTTCTCCAAATTAAAATAATGAAACCTGCGTTGTTAAAATGAAAGTGGGCTTTTAGTTAAAAGGCGCGTGGCCTCAAAATTAAAATAATAAAACCCACAATGGTGTAAATGAAAACGGACGTGTAGTGGTGTGCGCGCGCTATAAGGACAAAAAACAAGCATACAAAAAAAGAGTACAGCACGCTAATAATAAACCTACAGTGTCACACCGCCGGTAAGAGATCCAATCCCGCAGGGCGCGGCAAAAAGGAGACAGGGTGGCAACAAGCAGTGATTGACATACATTCGGTGCAATCATTGCACTGCCTTTGGCATAATTCGTGATGCCAAATGACGCGCACAAATGAAAAGTGAAGGCGGAGCTGGGACACGGCTTCTGGAATCGTATCGATTCCAAGAAGCCTTGTATGACGAGAGCGCATGCGCTGCTTACGTCAGGCCGAGACCTAAAAACGGCCTCCATTGTCTCCAGCCCTTCGGGGAAATACCCGATGGAATAATTGGGAAGTCCAGACAGTCTGCAGCAGGCGCGTAACACCCATTGGGCTCGCCGGGCTTCAGCCCCCCCCCCCCGTCGCCTCCTCTGCCCGGGCTAAGATGAGATGCACTGAAATGATTCACGAACGCATCCGATCCGAGAATGTGATTTTTTCTATCCTTTCTGAGAGGCCCGGCAGCCCGACCCAGACAGCCAGCCTCTGAACAGTTTCAGCGAGTGAACCCCCCTGCCCCCACCTCTTGTTTTCCCTAAGAATGGCACTGAGGTGAAATCCTTGCCTGAAGGCAGGGATTTCACCTAAGCACTTGAGCATGGGGTGTGAAGTGCACAGCAGGGGGAAAGAGCTGGCCAGTGCAGGCGACGCTTTTCCTTTGTAAAGGAATTCCTGCTGGCGTAATAGCCCAGGTGTGCTGTCTGTGCACTTGTAAAGATGTGTATTCCATACAAGTGCACAGACAGCAAACCCTGGGCTATGACGCCAGCAGGAATTAATTTACAAAGGAAAAGCGTCACCTGCACTGCCATCCCTTTCACCCTGCTGTCCGTGCACTTGGATGGAATTCACATCCACTGCACTGCTCACTAGATGAATGGTGCTAGTGGGTAACTTTAGGGTTCAGGGTGGGTGTGGGTTTTAGTGTGCCAGGGAGACATTTTAGGGTTCAGGGTGGGTTACGAATTGGGGTGCCAGGGGGTAGTTTTAGGGTTCTGAGTGGGTATGGGTTTTGGGGTACTAGGGGGGTAATTTTACGTATCATGGCAGGTATGGGTTTTTGGGTACCAGGGGTCATTTTAGGGTTCAGAGTGGGTGTGGGTTTTAGGGTGTCAGGGGGGCAATTTCAGGGTTCAGGGTGGGTATGGGTTTTGGGGTGCCAGGGGGTAATTTTAGGGTTCAGCGTGGGTATGCGTTTTGGTGTACCAGGGGTAATTTTAGGGTTCAGGGCAGATGTGGGTTTTGGGGTGTTAGGGGGCAATTTTAGGGTTCAGGGTGGGTATGGGTTTTGGGGTGCCAGGGGGTAATTTTAGGGTTCAGCGTGGGTATGCGTTTTGGTGTACCAGGGGTAATTTTAGGGTTCAGGGCAGATGTGGGTTTTGGGGTGTTAGGGGGCAATTTTAGGGTTCAGGGTGGGTATGAGTTATGGGGTGCCAGGGGGAAATTATGGTTCGGTATGGGTTTTGGGGTGCCAGGGGTAATTTTAATGTTCAGCGTGGGTATGGGTTTTGGGGTGCCACAGGGTTAATTTTAGTGTTCAGCGTGGGTATGTGTTTGGTGTGCCAGGGGTAATTTTAGGGTTCAGGGCAGGTGTGGGTTTTGGGGTGTCAGGGGGTTATTTTAGGGTTCAGGGTGGGTATGGGTTATTGGGTGCCAGGGGGGAATTTATGGTTCAGGGTGGGTATGGGTTATAGGGTGCCAGAGGGGAAATTATGGTTCAGCATGGGTATGGGTTTTGGGGTGCCAGGGGTCATTTTAAGGTTCAGGGTGGGTATGGGTTTTGGGGTGACAGGGGGCTATTTTAGGGTTCAGGGTGGGTATGGGTTATTGGGTGCCAGGGGGAAATGTATGGTTCAGGGTGGGTATGGGTTATGGGGTGCCAGAGGGGAAATTATTGTTCAGCATGGGTATGGGTTTTGGGGTGCCAGGGGTAATTTTAAGGTTAAGGGTGGGTACGGGTTTTGGGGGGCAAGGGTGTAATTTTAGGGATCAGCTCGGGTCTGGGTTTTGGGGCTCCAGGGGGGTAATTTTAGGGTTTGGGGTGGGTATGGGTTTTGGGGTGCCAGGGACCTACACATATTGCCAAGTGCACAATGCTATGCGTACATGAAATGCAAAGTTTCCGAATGCCCCCCGACGTTTCAGGTATTAGAAATGTTTTTCAAGACTCCCTCGCCGCACCGATTTACCACGAGCCAGTACGCATACCTAACAGTAAAGCAGTCACGTCTGTTAACAGATGATTAATGGTAGTACTGCTACACACAGTCATGGGCACAATCCCCAAACTACCGACTTAGACTCTTACACGTAAACTTTTTACATCACATGTACTGCACCCCGGTTGGGTTGGACAAAATGGGGCTGGGAGACGACTCTAGATATGGCAGGTGCTCTGCTCTAGCTGCAGATTTTCTGCACCTCGTCTGGACATTCCCGGGCTTTGCCTCATATTGGGAGGAGATTTTTGTTTGACTGTGTAGCATATTGGGACTTCCGCTTGAGTGTTCACCCCTGTCGGCACTGCTGGCCTTTGTGAAGGGGATACCCCCGGACATGCGCAAACTGGCTGCGCTCGTGTTGTTGCTAGCTATAAGGGTGGCCATGAAGTGGGGGCTGAGCACCCTGCCCCGGGCGACAGACGGCTTAAGTATGCTGCTATTGCCAGGAGCAGCTTACGAGCTAATGGGAACTTGTGTCAGTACAGTCGTGACCCTGTGATATTTGGGACCTGCTAGAAGAATATTTGTGTAGCCACACACCAGCATAGACCGTAGACTGTGGATCTGTGTAATTCACTTATACTGAACCATAGAGTGTAGGTATGGCACCACTGCTGGAATGGTTTCCCCCTCACAGAGGCAAGAGGTGCGTGTTAGATTGCTCTTGTCAGATGCGATGTGCACGCACGCTTATACTGATTCAAATGCCAATGCTGATTGTTTGCTATCTATCATATTGTGTTGTTGTTAAACTTCTATACTTAAGGCGTTCCTCCTACCAATGGCATGGAATGACGCAATGGATTTGTAAGCGATGTCCATAGTATGTGATACTGTATGAGCATAGGAGGTAAAGTGTATACCACATAGAAATATCGGCAGCTTGGCCTCAGTATTGTAAGCAGTTGTTCCTGCATACTAAGGGTATGACCCCAGAGCCCAAGATGGCAGCTGTGAGGCTTTCAAAATGCTGGATACAAATGTATGAATACACATGTGTATCAGTTGAGTAGTGTGTAAAGCATGTAAACGGTTACTGTCTGACTATGCTAATATAAGTCTGTATGAAGTTAATAAATTAAATATTTTTTCTGTGGAAATTGGTTATATTGTGTTCCTAAAGTGCTTTGTAGTAAAATATATTAAATTGGCCTTTTAATTCAGTACATTCTGTTCCTTTTTCATAAGACAATAGCATATAAATGCATCAAATTTACAAAAATCACCACATTTTTTCTCAACTTGACCTGAGCATTAACCGATCCTCATTATCTGCCATTTTAGCTCCGCCCCATTAATTAACATTAGCCACGCCCCTTCATTTGCCATGTTAGCCCCCCCCCCGAAATTAAGATCTAGTTGCGCCCCTGGTCTGCAGCTATGTGCAACAGATTCAGCCTTTTTCGTGTCTGGAGAGGTAGAAAATCAGCAAAAATACACTTACTTGTGGCGCTACAAATCCTACCACTCCTCCTGATGCTCTAAGTATGCTCACCTTATTCCAGTTGCAAATGCTGGCGGTGGCTTTCCAAACGCAGACCTTAGATACAGGCTGTTGGAATGTGTGAAAATACCTGATTCTTTCACTTTGCACGATGTGGTGTTGTTTTTATTTCTCACCCGTACTGCTGATTTAGGAGACCAACATCTTTAAAATTGAATTGCATTTTAGGAATCTGGAACATACACCACAACAGACACCACACCAGCTATGCCGCATGAAAATAGGACATATTAATTAGTTGTTACACAAGTTTCTTTTTTTTTTTTCTTGCCTCTCCACATTGGATCGCAGATGGCCATAGAGTTTAAAAGAGGGTGTGCTTCATGCTCCACACGGATTTTTCGAATATTTTGATTGGTCAATGTGAAGATCAAAGTTACTTGGACTGAGTTTTGGAAGGACCACCATTTCATACATGACTCAGCAGGCGGCTGAATGTAGACGTCAGTTCAGGCACGCTAGGGGAGCAGGAGGCGCCTCAAAGACAAATTATGATGAGAGCCAATGGAAGATCAGAAATGGCGGTTCTCTGCAGGGAATTAATAAACCAATTAGGAAGCAGAGATAATACTGCTCTGGAGACATGAGTGGGTGAATTACACGAGGCGCTTCTCTCTCGAGCAAGATATATTAAACCTGGGATGGAGTGGGCGGGGATATACATTACTCATCGCTCACCTCCAGAGAAATGCATATATTCATCGGCACGGAAGCCCCTGTCAAAGTGATTAAACATTATGTAGATGCACAGGGGGGCTAGGTTATGCTTATTTGGAGGAGTCTGAACAGCACATCTTATAAATGTAGGTGGAAGAAAATCCCTTGGGACTTTAAATCCATCCAGTGCTTAATTTGTGCCTGTGTTTGCTTGTGGACACAGCAGTACTATATTTGGGGGCCTGAACTTTGTTTTCATCATCAGACTTTGGCCCAAAGCAAGAAAGAGGGGAAGAGAAAAATAAACACAAGAGGAAGGATGAAGGGGAGAGAACAATTGGAAAATAGTGACAAAGGGAGAAAGCAGGGTATTAAAGAACCGGCAAGAATGAAGAAAAGAGAATGAGATGGAATCACGACTAGGCTCCTCTGGTATTTGAAAACCACCATATGGCGGCAAAAAAGAAAGTAACTTTTTTTTTGTTTAACACCAAGTATTGCACTTGTCACCTAAACACTAGTCTAGATAGTGCTTCGGTGCCTCACATAAATGCACCATGTACCTAAGATATATATGTCCAGAATTGAAGAACTACGAAAATTGGAGGCATCTGTATGAGCAGCAAAGAGGTCCCTATTCACCGCTGTAGGGCTCGCGCATAGCTCACATGGTCTCCTCGGTCAAAACCCAGATCTGCCCATATGTTGGAAGTAGAGGATGGCCCTGGCTGAGATCGGATCACTCCCACTGACAGGGGGGTTCCGTGGACACGACAAGTCCTGAGTTGTGGAACACCAGCGAGCTAAATGTAATTATGCATGTGTTTCTGTCTGATAGCTTATATATTTTGGAATATGCATTACAAGAAGACATTGCGGATGCAAGAAAACTGTTACACCGGATAATTGATTTTTTTTCTTTAAAAAAAGGTACGTTGATTGCAAAGAAAGTCTGCAAAAACAATTAGCTGTTTTCAACTAAAACAGAGACATTGTTTAGTTTGGCAAAACCTGAAGGTTTAACAAATAATAGTTTACGCCTTGGTTCTTCGACTGAGACCAAAATACAAAACGCAGAGGCAAGAGAAAAACAAGCATTGACATACCGAATAGGTCTCGCCTTTGGGACCTTTAAAGTGCTAAGAGGTAGCAGTCCCTCTATCAAACAAAAAACACTACAGATTAAACTTTAATCCCCCTCTTCCAGCCCTGTTTAAGTACCACTGCAGTGCACATACCCCTCACTGCCCTTACATAAGTATGTTAGGGCACAGAGGGGTATGTACTGGAGTGGGTACCACTTGGGACCCTTACATAATTATCTAAGGCCACCGAGGTATATGCACTGCACTGGAGTGCACTGCAGTGCAGCGCATACCTCTTGTTGCCCTTACATAAGTATGCAAGGGCACAAAGGGATATGCATTGCACTTGAGTGCACTGAATACCCCTGGGTGCCCTTAAATGAGGGCACTAAGGGGTATTCACTGTACACTGCGGTGCCCACTCTGCCCCCTCGCAAAATTACGCTGAATTCTGCGGAATTTTAATGCAAGTCCGCAGAATTCCATAGAATGAAACTCAGACAATTCCACCCACCCCTACTTTTTTGCACATCCCTGGAAGTGGTTCCAATGAAATGCATGAGGGATTTTTTTACATAGCAAAAGTACCCTCAATGATCACACTTTTTTCACACATTCAGTTTTTATCTCAGATACGCCTTGTAAATGAAAAAAAATAATTGTCGTTACTTTAGAGCATGGGTACTCACAAACTTTCTGTCGGGGGCCAAAATTACAGTGTGGTTTGTGGCCGAGGGCCACACCGGTTGGGGTGGAGTCAGTGGGAGGCGAGTCAGTGGGGGGGCGGGGTTAGAGTAAAAGAAATCTAGCCCGTTTGAAAACATTACACAGTGCGATAATGCTGTATTTTGAAAGCAGATGTAATACAAAGAGCACATTTTGATAATACTTTTTTATTAGCAGACAATAGCAATCTTAAGAGGTGTTGCATTGCTTCATATACATTTTGACCTCAATTCCATCAGTCTGTCTCTCTCTTTCTCTCCCCCAGTCCAGCTCTCTCCCTGTCAGTCATTCTCTCTCTGTCAGTCTCTCTCTCTCTGTCAGTCTCTCTCTCTCTCTCTCTCTCTGTCTGTCTGTCAGCCAGTCAGTCTCTATCTCTCTCCATCAGTCAGTCTCTCTCTCATGTAAACAAAAAATCTGTGCTTAGCATAGTTTGCCACCCTACTGGTATTTTGCCGTTTGTCATAGAATCCTGATATATCAGATACAACCAGTGACATTATACCTGCAACAAGTCCGGACTATTGGCTTTGCCAATGGTTGTTAGTTGCATAAGATAAATAAGCAACAACTATGGCTTTGTTATATATATATTATAATATTGAAAATGATTCAGTTCTGAAACGATGAGACTATGAAGGAACTAAAATAAGTCTATTTGAATTACATAAAAATCTTTGAGCAATGAAGCTGGTGTTGAGATGAGATATTGTTGGTTCACCCTGAGGGCGAAAATGGAGACCCCAATAGTTGTTAGTAGCATAAGATAAATAATCAACAACTATGGCTTTGTTGTATATAATATATAACATTGAAAATGCTTCAGTTCTGAAATTTTGAAACTGTGAAAGAACTAAAACGGGCCTATTTGGAATTGCATCAAAGGCTTTGAGCTGCTGTTTAGTTGATATTTATCTAAGGGCGAAAATGGAGACCCCATTAGTTGTTAGTTGCATAAGATAAATAAGCAAAAACTATGGTTTTGTTGTATATAATAATGAGATTGCTTCAGGTCTGAAATGATGAGATTGAAAGAATGAAAACAGTGGATTTGAAATGACAAAGGCTTTTCTAGCAGTAGTGCTGCTGCCGAGTTGATATATGTTTTTTTCACCCTGAAGGAAAAAATGGAGCCCCAATAGTTAGACGTCTCAGCAGCCCTGCCTGCTAACTCGGGGAGAACAAACTCGGCTAAAAAGTACATTTAACCCCTCCCATGCTCGTGACGGAACCGTTCCGTCACGAGCCTCGGGTGGGCTGTGCTGGTGACGGAACGGTTCCGTCACAGTCTGCCCGCCGCGCCTGCGCTGACGTTCTAAAGAGCGGGCGGGGCCGTGACGGAACCGTTCCGTCATAAGCACAGCGCACCCGAGGCTCGTGACGCAGCGGTTACGTCACGAGCAAGGGAGCGCCGCGCGGCCCCGCCTCCCCCTTAGCGCTGCGGCGGAATAGCCGCCACAGGGAAGGGGTTAAGCCGATGATGAACTCACATTACGTCACAGAATACAGCAACAGCGCCATCTACTGTTGCATGCACTTACATTAATATGCAAAATCACTCGTCATAAATTGAAAAGAAAAACGTACATAACTCTTCTGCCCAAGATTTTAAGCCCCTGGAAAACCCGAAACGATATCTTTAACTCTTGTGTGGTGCATAAACAAGGTCTAGCAACAGAAAACCAAAAAGTATGGGGGCCCAGCAATAACAATTCTGGCATTGGCATACACTTGCTGCTTTCAAAGGTGAGGCTACGCGGCAATTGGTGCCAGGTTGCAGTGAATCTCGGCTTGGTTTCAACTGGGCCACACTGCTTCCATTGGCGTGAGTCCGAAGTAGGTCCTGCTGTAATTAATTAATTAATTGTGGGTTTCTAAAGCGCTAGAATCGACTCCCGAAGGAGTATCTCTGCGCTGTAGACCGCTGGGGAACCCGTCCTGGCTTTCCCTGTGAGATGGTCCCTACTGGGCATCTCCAAGGTGAAACCAGGCATCCCCGGCGTATGTGGGGGGCCGTTGTGGAGATGAGGCAAGCTAATGCCCAGAGTTGCCGAGTGTGATCCCTGGTTAGAGTAGGCACCGAGGCGAGAATTATCGAGTCCGCTGACCCTGGTCCACGACCCTGCCGCGTCGGGAATTGAACACTGGTCCCGGGCCGTCCTCTGCTTCCGGGTCTGCCGCCTCTTACCAGTGAGCCACACCACTCCACATGTCACAATTGTGATGTCACAATGGGCAGATGAGGGGGATGCGCAGTTGAGCATGGAGACACTAATTGTCTGCGCATGCCCTATGACCTTTTCTCAGTAAATGCGGCCCCCAAGGAGACACCACAACAGCAGTGATGGCGCTGAGTCCGTGACTGCTATTGGGGCCGCAAGGAAAGGTCTGGTGGACAGCAAATGGCCCGCGGGCCGTACTTTGAGTACCGCCGCTAGAGGAACTATTTGGCATCCCTATCAGCCACATTCAGATATGGGCACCTAATAAGTTCCAACGTAACTGACAACTGCTAGACTCTTGTTGCCAGGCTACAACTGGAATACAAATTCAGCATGCCTGGTATCTTTGGCAAAGCCGAAAAAACAATTGATGGACCGAATGCAGAACAAGGTCATACATTCACCCCAGAACAGAGATCTGGGCCTAAATCCATTGTTTATTTTCTCACCATGCCATTCCAGTTTGGACACAGCCATACGCAAATCAGTCTTGACCCTGCGCCCAATGGGAACAGTCCATCCCGAACTGCCATGCCAGGTCCTCCCTGGACTCGAAACAAGCATCCTAGTACCGGTTTTGGGTTTTCAGCCCTGATCAGCCAGGATAGCTTGACCCCAGTGACATGGAGAGCACGGGACCCATGTCTGGGCATACCTGTCCTACTCGGGGTGACAAATGCAAAAAGAACAATTGATGGACAGATTGCAGAACAATGTCATACATTCACCCCAGTACAGAGATCTAGGCCTAGCCAACAGTCTGGCTAGTAACAGAATAGGCAAATCAGACCTATGGACTTTGCCAGTACTAGTGTCCCAGTTGTGAATGTGTTACTAGGGCTTTACAGAACGTTTGATGACTCTAACAATCAACATACCGAATTATCCAGATAAGTGGGTTAATGGTCTGTTTTGATCTTCATAACACAACAAATTGGTCCACTAAAAAGAACAGAGAGAAACTGATACACTGAACCCTGTGCAAGCTCTAACCTGAAGTTACCTATTAGTAGCTAATGGCATATTCAGATAAATGACACAGGTACGAGTGTACCACAAAGAAGGGCTGTGCTGTTGTTGCTTGCACTAAAGATTGACTTTTAAGGTTAAAAAAGACATCTTTTCACTTTTGAGAATTTCTAGCTATAAAGAAAGATTTAATTACAGCAAAAAATATCCACTTACCATTAAATATTTTTCTTCGTTGATCTCATCAGCACCAGTCATCTCCTACAAGACTACCAATCTGGCTTCAGATCACACTGCAGAATAAAACGCTTATAACCCGTAGACAACACCCTCTTAATCACAGATAAATATGTCTTGTCTACTGATATAGCTTGAACTCTTAGTCGGCTTCAACACCATCAACCACCCCATTGTTATACAGACCATTAACTTTTCATTGGGATTCACTAGCAATGTTTTTCACTTCTTTGCATCCTCCCTTTCCAATTAACACCATTCAATTCGAATTGGCACCTCCAGTAGCTCCCTAACACCTGCAGAGTCCATTATGGGTACTTTTTATCCCCATCATTCTCAACTTCTGAATGTAACCCCTTTGGACTCTACTCACCAATAACAATATACAAATTCACAAATATTATGACAACACACCATAATATATAAATGTTTCCTTTGTTACATACATACAACCCCTCAAACACTTCTTGCAGCTCATCAAGTTCTGAATGTTCAGCACTTAACTAGAGCTCCACCCTACATAAACAGAATTTCTCCTATTTGTCAGTAACAAAAAGCAACACATATTCCAAACCTAGCTCCAAGATGTGCAGCTGGACAGTTTCAAACCCCAGCTTTCACTCATCACCAAGCCAATCGGATTTGCGCTTGACACTGACCTCAACTACTAGGTACACATTGTCAAGAAAACCAAGACGGCTTGACAGTAGCTCTCTCTACTAACAAAAACAGGTTTCTCTAGAAAGCAACTTAAGAACTGGCGTTCATGCCCTTGCATCGGATGTTCCATGGCCTCTCCGACTCAATGTTGCAGAAATGCCAACATTTTAAAACTGTAATGAGGGAGATTTTTAATTAAAAAATTGAAGGAATGTATTTTTCTCATTAACATACGTTGAAGCAGAGGTAATTTTAACTGGGAGACAGGTAAAAGAAACCCATTTTTGGCTTTAAAAAATCTGAAGTCTCCCACCTGAATCTGGTCTGTTGGCATGTATGAAGCTGGTCCCCCTCTTAAGGGCACCCCACATGCTGTACCACACCCCATCAAGGGTCTCAAGAAATATGACCACATCATCCACACCTTGATGGAACTTCACTGGCTCTCCTTGCCAGCCCACAGCATCTTCAAAGCCAGCTGCATCCTCCACAGAGCTATAACATCCAGCACCCAACACATCTCTGGCTGACAAGCTCACCATCTGCAGTGGCTTTTGGCACATTCGCAGCCAGGATACAATGAGTCAAGACGCAGAAGTGCAGAAAAAACAAAAACAAGGTAGCCGGACCCTGAAACTAGAACATCCCCGTATCCATCAGCATTGCCCCAATCCTACTCCCATTTAGGAAAGAGATGATGACGCACTTTTTAAAGAACATCACATAAAAACAAAGGTGTAACACAAAGTGATTGGGCCCTCCTGCAGAATGTGAAGATGGGCCCTTAGCCTCACAGATTTTCATTGGCCTTGGGCTGAATGGGTCCCCCCCCCCCCGAAGGGATGGGTTTGGGGGTCTCCCAGTGCTGCAGGGCCTGCAGGGGCTTATGTTATGACCCTGCATAATAATACAGTAACAGTCACTATTCACTTTTTAGAAACCAGCTGCCCCTCCAACCATACGGGCGCTGTATCTTTGCCTTTGGCCCTGTACAGCGCTCTCCTGCTTTACAGCTAGGTTTGCACTATAGAAATAACACATACATAAATACATCCCTACAAATAATAATAATAATAATAATCTGATTTATAAAAAAAATGGTTACACCAAAGGGAGTGTCCTTACACTAGAAGAAAACCTAGAAACCTACAGCCCAACAGTCCTCTCCTATAAATAGATACAAAGCAAGCAAACTACCACCGCTCTACCCTACCCAGCATGACCTTGTTGCAGAGCTAATTGAACTACCACCGCTCTACAATTCCCAGCATGACCTTGTTGCAGAGCAAATTGAAACAGCCATGTTTTGAGCTTCTCACGAAAGGCCTTTTCCGAAGGTTCCATCCTCAGCTGTAAAGGCAAAGAATTCCACCACTTCGCAGCTAAGAAACCAAAAGAGCAACCGCCCATCCTGGCCCTCTTCACCCGAGAAACACCCGCCCTGTTGGTACCCGGTGGCCTGAGACTGCGACTCAACAGATGGCATTTCATCAATGATTGAAGATGAAGATTAACAGTGCACACCGTTGGAATCAACAAGCAGTTTCTACAAAGTAACCACTGAATAAATCAAACTTGAATGGTAAATTGTGCTAAACATTATCTGTGGGCTGCCCATCCCACATGTTTGAATGATATGTAAATAAATTAAGCATGAAAATTGCTAGAAAAACTGCGCGCACTACGGGAGAATATTTTTAACAGTAGAACAATTTAAACATAAAAGTTCTCAATTGAAGTAGTAAGTACTCAAATAAACTTTCCAGACAACAAATATTTAACACAATATTTTCTCTGTTGTGTGATATTTAAAAATGCAATTAACAGACAACAGCAATTACATTTGTATTACATCATACGTAATATATGATTTTGTACATAATCCATGTTTATCAATTGAAATACAATGTTCTGCAGTCACAGGTCAATTGTGTGCCACCCTATGCATTTCGGGAACCTTCGTCCCTTCCTCAGGGGCCGCTGGCTAAGTTTGAAACCGGGGACGAAGCAGAGTGATGACTATGTAACACGCCCTTATGGTCCAAGCTGGTTTGTTATGGTATAACATGAGTGTCACGAGTCCGATAACGGACTGCGGACTCTGTTGCCCTTCGGGTCTGACACAGTCATTTCGCCCTTTGTGCAGGAAGGACATGACCCCTTTAAAGGAATCTCTCAGACGGGATCCCCAGGGGCGTGGCCTATGACGTCTCACCCCAGCGGCCTATCGGAAGAGCAGCAGGCGCAAAAAAGAAGACCGTCCTTCCTTCGACACACGGAAGCGGGTTCCCCCGAAGCAGGAGAGGTCATGGCACGGAGTAGCGGAGGCGGAATCGCAGCAGGAAGGAGCGGAGCTGGAGAAGACACCGAATCCAGTACTGCGGCGGCGTGCAGTGACGACAAGCCAGGAGGCCAACTGTACCACGCTTCGCCCAGCCACCCCCCTGGAGGAGGGTGGCTTACCAAGGTAGGGGCGACTCTACAGGGGCTTGCGGGTCACGTGAGGGGGAAAGACGCTGTATAGAGGGAGGAGGGAGGTCACAAAAGGGCTCACTCGGTGCCGGTTGAAGGCGACATCTCCCCCTCACTCCTTTTCCCTGAAAGAGAAACGCCGGTGTTTCACTGCAACTCACCCCAGTCTATTTCTTTTGTTGTTCCATCCCCATCTACCCTCGCCATCCCATCAACCCTGGGGAGGACCATCCAAAGTCCAGGGTACGACCTGGTGAAGACAGGACCTTTTTCCAACCAGGAGTTCAGACCCCTGAAAACCCAACAGACTGTGATTCTCTTTTTTTGTGCCTTATTTTTGGAATAAAGAAAGTATTCTTGAACTATAACCCTCTCTCTTGCAATTTTCCTTGGTTTGGACAGCCTTCCTCTTGGAAAGATCCCCGAGTTACGACAATTGGTGAACCAGTTTGGACCATAAGGGCGTGTTACATAGTCATCACTCGGCTTCGTCCCCGGTTTCGAATGCATAGGGTTTAAATTGTTCTAAATGTTAAAAATATTCTCCCTTAGTGCGCACAGTTTTTCAAACAATTTTCATGCTTGATTTATTTACATATCCTTTCATCAATGATGCCAAGTATCGTGGGCACCTGACATAACATTTTTTATCAAAAAACAACAAGGCCTAGTTTTTTAAGGCACCTATTGTCAGGCTACACAATTTCTAAACCGAGGCGAGAATTTACAAACTGTAAATTCCATATAGTCCTCTCTTTCCTTTTATGAGGTAATCGCCAAACGTTTTCCGCCTTTACTTAAAACCGTTTTTACAACTGACAGTCACCACTTTTTGTAATATTTCCATCAACTTATCACAATGTGAAAAGAACCCAAAGGTTTGAAAGAAGAAGAGGGAAGGACAAAGTGTGAAAAGACAAAATGACCCCCCATGTGCGCACCACCAACGGGTTCACTGGTTGGTACTCACCAGTTGTGCCCACTTTTCTCATCATTGGTAGTCATTTTGTCTGAAAAAAGAAAATAGGTGTCCAAAAGAAAATAACCTCGGTGCAGCGAAGTGAGCAGGTCACATCTCACGATGTAACCATGTGTAATTAAAATTGAAAAATACTATATTAGCAACCACGTTATTATTCGAAAAGTGTCTTTTTTCAGGGCAAGCCACTTTGTCAAGGCACCAGTATGGGACCAAATGTAAAAACAGGACAAAAACAACACACTCCATCACTCTCAACTCCCATTTTGTCAGAAGACCTTCTTATTCATTAAGCATGTAGTATGTATTTATTTATACCTATTTACCCTCAAGAAGCCACTGTTCCACGTACCAGCTTGTTCTATTGAGGTCACATAAAGAACTCCATATGTGAGTCCTCAAAGTGGATTGATCATCAGCTATAATGTCAATCTGTAAAATAATGCACGTGAAATACTGAACAACATAAAAATCGTGTTTAGGTTTAGATACCTACAAATTAAGCATGCACTACAGTCGTTATACCGACGGGTACTATCCTACAGGAGTCGTCGCCTCTTGAAGACAGACTCCTGTCCGAACACATGCAGGAAAAGGCCACCTCCCTCATTTATAGAAAGCTCATAAATAACCTCCCAGATGTGACGGCCACCTTGAAACAGCACTGGGCGGAGGAGGTGGGCCCCTTTATAGACTCTGAATGGCAGGAGGCCCTCGCCTCTCCCCGGGAGACCGCTATCCCCTCAAGATTGAAACTGGTACAACTAAAGATACTGCACCGCACATACTACACTAGAACGATTCTACACAGGATAGGAAAAGCCACGCATAAATTCTGCATACGTAACTGTGGGGAGGAGGGAAAAAATTTTCCACACCATATGGGAATGCAGATACATGACGACCTACTGGACGGCAGTGATGCGCACGATTTCCCAGACCATAGACATCTCCTTGCTCCCAGAACCTCGCCGCTGCCTGCTAAATGTATGGGAACCCAATGACCTAAACCAGCGACAACAAGACTGGGTAATGTTAGGCATGTTGATAGCAAAACATAACATCGCCAGGCTCTGTGGTTCGGCAATATCGCCAACGCTTCGAGATTGGTGTAGGGATGTGGATGAAGCGATGGTGGCAGAAAAGGCGATCTACATCTACCGCGGCTGCCCAAAAAAGTGGGGTAGAATCTGGGGGGCCTGGAACGCATTTAGGGGTAACATTTACTAACCGCTATGTACCACTGAGGAAGGTGAAGACTCGGACTAGTGGAACTTGGACAAGATATGCAAGTGAGGTTAAGATATGTTCAGAATGTAATACTCTGTATTTATGATCAGGAACTGACTGTAATTGTGTTATACCCGCTAAGAGTACTTATATAGATGATGTAACGAACTTATGCAGAACTGTCATATTTGCAATGTTAACACAAAATAACAAATATTTTAAAAAAATCGTGTTTAGGGCAAATTTAGTACCATTTCAAACTCTTTTTACTTCGTGCCATTTCGTTACACACGATAAAAACTCGTGGACCTCATTAAAAGACAATATGCTATTCGTCTGTGTTTCTTAAACTTTTAAGAGGTACTCCATATTATCAAACCTTTATATGTGACTGCCCTCATCACTTTCCAATGCATGCACAATTTAACAGTGAGCGGCTTGCACCAGGCTCTTGCTCGTCGTTTTATATTGTCGCTTTCATGGCTTTTGCAAATGTGCGGTTTCAACAAACAAAGGGCCTTTTCACCTCAGTCTCACCACAAACACCCGCTTATCTACCGGTTACAGTGTCTTATTGCCTCCCCCAGTCCTCCTTACCGACCAGGGCCTCACGGAGCACATTACATCCTCAGGTCGTCTCCCATGACTCGCACGCCACCTATATCCACTTCCGTATGTCAAATCACGTGGAGGGGCCATGTGGTCACGTGGGGGGGGGGGGAGGGGCGACCCGGCGGTGGCGCCATCTTGGAACAGGGTTATTTTCTAACCCAGTGATTAAACTTGGTGACAACCTTTAAAACACGGGGGATTTTTTTTAAACGCCGTTAACATATGTTTCACTTAATAAAAATTAATTTTTGAAAAAACCTTCGCCAGCTGACCACCAAAAAAGATAGAATCTTGTGCATTACAGACTCTTATACCTGCCCAGGGGATTTATATATGAAAGCTGGTAGCCTATGTTTCACATAAAAAAAACTCAAAACAACTCAAATCATCGGCAGCGGACCCTTATTACTCACACCACCAAAGTAGAATGCAATATTGTACATTATAGAGTCATATAACGGCACACAGACTCAAAGCATTATTTGGGGAACCACTCCCTGTGATGTACTCCTCTCAAGGGCATCAACGACCAGAACTTGTATACATCTATACAGCTGAAATGATCTTTTTCTCAGAACTTCTTCAGAGAATGTGGGGCAACACATACCTTCAATGTTCTCTTCTGTTTATTATCACATACCATTGTTTATTTAATTACAGCAATGGCATGGTCCAGGAAGATGTCAGTTACGGATTCGTGTTGCCATACCATATATCCTGATCAATTGCTGTAGTGAAATCATCTTAACGACACTCAGGGCAAGGATCAGTAGAAGAATTGTTATCTGACTTTACTCCATTCAATAAATTCATTAAGCCCGAGCTGGTCACATTTCTCTTGGAAAATCCAGCAGGCTTCCTTTGAAGCCAAAATTCCATCAATGTTCCGTGGGTTTCCCACTACCTTCTCTAGTTCTACCTAGGTGAAAGTGTGTTTTTGCTCATCACAATGTTGCACCAATTTGGTAGTAAGTTGTCCTGTCTTTATCGTGCTTAGATGTCCCTGCATTTGGATTTAAATTTTTCTGGTGGTGAGCCCTATGTATTGGAGACCGCATTGACACGTGAGTCCATACACCACATTCGTGGTATTACAGTTACTAAAACGTGTCAAGAACCATTCTTTACCAGAATTCAGTGTCACGCTCAAAGTTTTTTTTGTTAGACCGCAGACTGAACATGATCCACAAGGATAATGATCATGTGGAACCGTGATCTCATTCGACTTCTGTGCGGGAGCTGTCCGGGTATGGACTAGTTATCCTTCAGGTTGCTCGACCTTTTAAAAGCAAATCTTGGCGGTGGCATCTTAAAATCTTTGTGATAAGTTGATGGAAATATTACAAAAAGTGGTGACTGTCAGTTGTAAAAGCGGTTTTAAGTAAAGGCGGAAAACATTTGGCAATTACCTCATAAAAGGAAAGAGAGGACCATATGGTATTTACAGTTTGTAAATCCTCGCCTCCATTTAGAAATTGTTTAGCCTGACAATAGGTCCCTTAAAAACCATGTCTTGTTGTTTTTTGATTGACTGTTGAGTGGAGGGCGACCTGTGTTTTTCTTCCCTCTAAAGCTCCTTTTTGAATGTATAAAAAATTAGATGCCAGAATCCCAAAGCTTTAAACGAGTGTCTCTCACCGAGTGGCAGCCGGTGCAAGATGGCACGAGCTGGACCTGCAGGTGCACGTCTGGGTAGATTTAAACCAAGGTGTGCTGCTGCATTTTGAATCCTCTGCAATGGCTGCAGTCTCCCCTTCGTTGCCCCATAACCCCCGCACTGTACCCCACTCCAGAGTATATGCACCCAATTTTGGTGATTCTCAGAATGAACAAGCCAAAACTGTTTGTGTTCTTAGTGGTCAGTGTTGACCACAGTTTTTATTAGTAATACATGCATATAATTTTGTCATTACTCATATGCCATTGCCGTACAATATTATCAGCGAACTGTCGTGCATGGGTCATACATCATCAGTCTGTGTTTGCCATACACGTTATCTGCCATACATCATATTCCATCGTCCATTCACAATTGGACTGGCAGTTAGTTCTGTAAGCTTCTCTCGTTTCTTGCCGAATCTGAGCCATCTCCTTGATTGGTTGTCTTTGTGCTTACTTTGCGCGGGGGTAGCTTCCTTCCCGGAGTTAAGACCATACTCGCTACCTTGTTAGGCTCTGTTGTGCCCTGCCATCCGGCGGGGGCTGGGCTGCGAGTGCCGTCTTCGTTTGCTACCCCCCTTCTTTTGTTTGGCCACTCACCCTGCCGTGCGGCATCCCAGTGTGAGGGGGCAATTCTTACACACCGCCTGTCGATGTGCCTCCGTAGCAACCATTGTATCCTTAGTTTTTCGCCCTTTCCCTGCCTGATTTCCAGCACTGCGACATTGCTGTTCCTTTGGTGTTCCAAGATTCCTTTGTGCGCCGCTGCTGTTCCCCTGCTCCACGATAAGAGCTGGTATGGGG
The DNA here is from genome assembly GCF_964261635.1 of Lissotriton helveticus. NCBI lineage: Eukaryota > Metazoa > Chordata > Amphibia > Caudata > Salamandridae > Lissotriton > Lissotriton helveticus. The sequence goes on from NC_136065.1 coordinate 1,944,364,231, forward strand.
AGCGGAGCTTATATGCCCCCATTTTTGGTCTTCCTGCCTAGCTGGCAACCTTTTCCTATTGGGGGTTTGTACCCCACATCACTCCCATTGGATGGGGGGGTTGGCGCTCACTTGGCGGTGCCAGCGCACGGGGCACTTTCCCGCTTCGGGGGCGCGGCCGGGCGCCCAGAACCAGTTTTCTTTGGGGGCTTGGCGCTGGTTATGGCGCCGGCCCTTGAGGTCCCCTAAGGGGGTGGCCTCTGCGATAACCCCGGCACTGTGCCCCACTCCAGAGTATATACACCCAATTTTGATGATTCTCAGAATGAACAAGCCAACAACTGTTTGTGTTCTTAGTGGTCAGTGTTGGCTGCAGGTTTTATTAGTAATACATGCATATACTTTTCTCATTACTCATATGCCATTGTCATACAATATTATCAGCGAACTATCGTGCATGGGTCATAAATCATCAGTCTGTGTTTGCCATACACCTGATCTGCCATACATCATATTCCATCGCCCATTCGCAATTGGACGGGCAGTTCCTTCGTTAGTTCTTTCTGTAGGCTTCTCTCGTTTCTTGCCCCATCTGAGCCATCTCCTTGCTTGGTTGCCTTTGCGCTTACTTTGCGCGGGGGTAGCTTTCTTCCCGGAGTTAAGACCATACTCGCTACCTTGTTAGGCTCTGTTGTGCCCTGCCATCCGGCGGGGGCTGGGCTGCGAGTGCCGTCTTCGTTTGCTACCCCCACTTCTTTTGTTTGGCCACTCACCCTGCCGTCCGGCATCCCAGTGTGAGGGGGCAATTCTTACACACCGCCTGTCGGTGTGCCTCCGTAGCAACCATTTTATCCTTAGTTTTTTGCCACGCCATCAGGGAGGCTTACGTCTTTCTGCAGCTCCCCCCTCTGCATCTTTTTTTTGGGTTTTTTTTTTTACTTGCAACCCGCCAGGGCAATGGCACCCCACAGGTTGCTCCAAAACACTCTCATTCCTTCTTCGGACAGATGGACTCCATCGTTTACGTAGAGCTCTGGGCGACCCGGGTGGATGAGTCCGTGCCTCACACTTTCCATACCATTGATTCTGCAGAATTTGCTCGCGGCTATGTTTAGTTTCCTCCATGAATTCTTCACTGCTTTCCTTGATTCTGCTCCATGCCATTCCCGTCTGCTGATCAGCTCGGACCAGATGACGGCCGTACTCCTGAAAGACCTGGCTGCCTCCTTGAGGTCTTTCTGGATGTCGTGGAGGAGAGCCTTCCTTCCTCTGTTCACCAAGTCGTTGCACCTCAGGTGGATGATCAAGATGTCGGGGTGCCATGCTGTGCCCGCCTGCACCTAAGCCAGGTTTGCCGGCAGCTGGTCTCATCTCATCCCTGGTCTTCCCAGCCACCGGATGCACGTGTCCACTGGCCTTCCTTCTTGCCTGCAGCGTCTCTGCTGCCACCAGGACTGCATTCTGGATATGAACGAATGGCCCACCACAAAAACCAAGTGCAGTCTCTTCCCTGCTGGAGCAATGGTTACAATTGTCAGTTCCTTGCTCGACACAGTCTGTGGGGTGGCGTCGCTGAACCCCTTTCTTGCAATCAGGCTGTTCAACATCAGGTGAGGCCTAACGTATGCCCGGTACGCTCGGGACCACCATCTGCCTACTGCTTGTATCCCTGCTTCCGATATCCCATGCTGAGCTGCTGATGTGGCTGCCCTGATTCTGAATGAGTGTGACCCAAAGGATGCTGGGGGAAGGCCTGCCTTGCTGGGGGCCATGCGCATTACTGTCGTGAATTGGAATTGCCGTCTTTGTGCTTGAACAGTGGCTCGTTCGCCTGCTGGTCGGACTGCCATAAATGCTTGCAGGTAGCATACCGCACAGTACCTTTGATGCTTAATGCAGTGCAGCCATATTATACTCCCTTTGCCGGCCTGATCTGTCTTTGAACGCCTCAGCCGTATCTCTAACTGAGATGTTTTTGGTGTTATATCGCTTGCCTGCACGCAACTCCCGGCAGGCCCCTTCCTACTGGGGGACACCAGCTCGCTGAGGCGGAATGCCCCAAAGAAGGCTGTGGAGAAAGCTGCCCGAACAGGAGGAGTTCAAATGCATCCCTAGTTATGTCTCCCAGCGCTTCCATCAGACGGGCCAGCTTAGAGAAATCTATTGGCCGCCTGCTGTCTTTTCTTGTGCCTTCGGCACTCTTCCAACCTCTCATGGCTGCCTTGACGTGATGGGTTGCTGCCGGGTCCTGACCGGACGCCAGCTTTGTGAAATGTGTCACTGCTGACAAGTGTGCCTGCGCCCAGGACCTGGATTTCTTACAGTGGAAAGCCCACTGTATGAATTTCTCCACTGCTCTGCCTGTTGCACCCACGTCTCCCAAGTTCTGGATGCCCCCTATCTACATCACTGTCCCCGCATACTTCTTGTATCGCCTGACTGCCTCCGGGGTGAGGGCTTGGTTCACCAAGACAGAAAGGTCTACCACGCCAGGTCCCACAGTTGCACCGGGAAAGGGGTCATGTCCTGGTCCGCCCCAGGGGCCAGCTGCCTGAATTTGTCCATCTGTGCTCTTGATAGGGCGTCCGCACCTCGTTCTCCCCCCCTGGTACGTGTCGCGCTCTCAGGTCTATGTTGCCATCCAACTGTAATTTAACCAGGTGGCGCATTAGTCTCAGTATAGTAGGGCACCTAGCTGATCCTTTGTTTGTTGTCTGTATCACTCCTTAGTTATCAGACCCGGTCAGCTTCATATTGCGCAGCTCGAGCTTCCAAATATTCAGGGCCACTATGATGGGGAATAGCTCAAGGAATGTAATATTACCAGTAATGCCTAGCCTGTGCCATTTGCTGGGCCATTGCCCCCCGCACCATTTGCTGCCTAGGAGGGCCCTGAAGCCTGAGCTGCCAACGGCATTAGTGAGCAGTGCTATCTGTTTGCTTGTCATCCATCCCTCTCTCCAAATTAGAATTCCATTGAAATTCTCCAAAAATGTGTCCCACATTAGCAGGTCCCGCTTGACTCCCGCCCCCAGCCTGACATGGTGGTGTTTAAGTGTCATGCCTGCTGTCAGCTGGGTTAAACGCCTGGCGAACACCCTGCCTGCAGGGATTACCCTGGCTGCAAAATTGAGCTTGCCTATCAGTCCCTGGAGCTCCCTTAGAGTTGCCTTCTCGCGCCCACAGAGGCTCCTAATGTCCTAACTAAACTCCTTTATTAGGTCTCGCCCTGCGACGCATCGCGAAGCGATGTCGCAGCGAGACCTATAGCTGTCCGCTTTGCTTACAAAGAGGCAAGAGGAGACAAGAGATGGGCACGCGCAGCCTGCCGTAATCGGATCAGGTCGCGGCGCGTTCGCATCTCCTGTCTCCCTTGAAAGCCTCCAACACACACAGGCACACCTCTCCCTGCTTTCGCACACACGCACACACACACAGAGAGACACACACACACACACGAGATCACCTGCACGCACATGAGCGCACACATACAGAGAGACACACCACACCTCCCCCCCCGCCGCCCCCACACACACACGAGCGCACACACGCACACATACAGAGACACCCCCACACACACATGAGCTCACACACGCACACATACAGAGACACCCCCCGCCGCCGCCCCCACCCCCACACACACACGAGCGTAAACACGTAAACATACAGCGACACCCCTCTCACCGCATCAGCCCCACTATGGACTTTGCAGCCTTCGCGGGGCTCTCCCTCGGGCATGGGAGCCCCGCGTCACCACTGCTCCTCTCTGGGCCAGCCACTCCGTGGGCGCGGGCTTCAGAAGACGGAAGTCCCGCCCCACAACATGTTTCGGTTTCGATCACATCTTGTTGAAGCTGTGAATCATCCCAGCATACACCGAGGCCTCGCGGTGGCGGCAACAGCAGGAGGAGGCGGAGGCAACGGCGGGAACATGCCTGATTCTGGCCCGGGCTTGCCCGAACACATGAAAGGCTGCATGTCCTAGTATTGGAGCTAGTTGTGGGCCATTTGATTCTGCGTGTTGCTGTGCCTGCTCTACAGCCTGCGCGGCCCCCTGAGGATTCCCGACAGCTTCGGCTCAGGTACAACAGGGGGGGAACCCCAAACCAGTAACCCCTCCTCCGCCGTGGACGGAAAGACAGCACGCTGCAGGCGGTGCTCCACAGGCTTTGGTGGGCCTCTCCTGCCCTGCTGGGAGGGATGTGTCTCGTGAGGCAGGCAGCGGTAGGCGCGCGCTGCCAGTCCACACTGGAGGCACTTCCCGAAGTTAATAACTTTTTGTTCCTACCCTCCCTTCTCGCGCCGTATGGACCAAGCGAGGGGGGAGTGGTGTGGGTGTGGTAGGGAGTATATTAACCGCATGCGTGCGGGCGGAATTCCGCCCGTACGCTGGGTTTTGCGAAAGCGCACTTTACGTGACGAGCTGGGCTCGTCATGAGCGTGCGAGGAGGCTACGCCATGACGAGCCCAGCTCGTCATGAGCGTCGAAGGGGTTAAATCTCGGATAAATTAGAGCAGAAGGTTTACTCACTCCCCCATTACCTACAACAAAATAGGAAGCCCCCTACGGCGTTCTCCATGCCCTGGTTGCAGCGCGCGGCGGAGGGGGCAGGGCTGTTCCTCTCGAGGCTTCAGTGATAGCACATGGAAGGAAGGCTACAGCGTGTTCAAGCTTTTTATGGCTTCTAAACATTGCGACAGCTCTCGGAACTACAACAGAAATACAAACAGTTTTTAGGTCTGTCTGGACAGAGCTTCTGTATGAGCAGATGTTGCTTAACATTATGTGATAAACATAAAAACGGGCTTGCAGAAGCGCTACCGTACATGCATGAAACTGCAGCAAAACCCCTGAAACTGAAGGTTAACACTTCCTTTATAATTAACACTAAATGTCTGTCCATTTTGTGTCAGCCTCTTTAATATTGTGTGTAATACAATTGTAAAACAATGTGCATATATTGACAGTGCTTTGTCATAGGCTGCATTCTCATAGCACTGCAATTGATGTTACTTTTCCCCACTGCGCCAATTAAGCCTCAATTCTGTTTCTCCCTGAATAGGCACAAAATCTCTGCAGAGAATGCAAATTAAGTGTCATAAAATCAGTGTACAATAATGCATTTCCGCTCCATTTCTTTAATACGTATTATTTATCATCTTTCATATAGGTGTGTGGTTACTTTGTGTGAGGTTACTCAGACAAAATAGTTATAGATTACTTTTCCCTTGTTTCTGTTTTTTTTTGTGAGACATTGACTGTTAAAGCCCTTAGATTTCTTATGACCTCTGCAATTTCATATTTCACCAGATGTTGAATGGGGTGTAGTGCGACATGGTTTCTTTTTAATAAACAGCACCACATTTTACATGTTTACACCTCGTCTAAGCTTGTTTTATCAAAAGGAGTACATATTATGTCTGTCTGAAAGGCTCAAAGGGCTGGCATGCTGTCAGTGGATGGTACATTGTTTGCATTTTAGTATACTGTATACTTTGCGTAAAATTTGCAAAAGGCTAGTATAATTATGGCATTTTACTCCACATAAAGCAGAACTTGTTGTGCCACTGACGTTGTGCCAGCCCTTCCAGCTTTTCACACGTATAATCACGGTATCTCCTCCATTTGCTAAAGGGCCATTTGGATACTGTGATTTATTTTAAATATATGTTTGTGATAGTGCTTAGCTGCCAGGATTGAGGTTTCTAAATGTATTTATATTGTAGAACTACACATACCCAACCATTGGAATTTTTATATAAGAAAGGATTTTTGGAAATATACACACACTGCTGATTGCATTTACAGTTTATTTTCAAAACATACTTCGAACTGTGCTTAGCTGGCCTGATAGTGTGATAGGAATTTATTTATAATTAAGAATAAAACGTACTCAGGCAATGGAATATTTACAGGAGAAACACACAGTTTTTTACTAGGATTGTTCTTGTTTATTGAATTAGGACTTGCTGGGCTACTTAACAGTGTCTCAGCCCTTACAGCTTAAACACATTGGCTAAACCAATAACTCTAGCTAAACACTTTTTTATTCCCCAAATGCGAGACCTATTGGCATTGCGTGCAGCACCTTTCCGTTGTGTGTCTGTGTAGGTGGGGGCACAGTTTTTAGTGTCTACATTTCTGGCTAAAGCGGACTAAGCAGTTTCTTTCAATCCCTCTTATAAGTGAGTCAGTAATTAGCACATTAAAAGGCAGAATGCTTCATCTTGGAGGCAAGGTTATTCAGTGTAAGACACACAACCTTGGCCCCGTGCTCACGGGCCCGGCCCACCTCCTCCTCTCCAGTCACACTTCAGACGTGGAACATTTAGCTCGCATGCAGCCGGTCAGTCGCAAGAGCTGCACACCAGCCGCCCAGTGTGCACCCTCCTGTGTTCATTGTCCTGTGTGCACTGGCTTGTGTGCAACAGTATGTGTGCAACGTCATGAGTACATCGTCCTGTGTACCTTCCTGTGTGCATGGTCCTGCGTGCACTACCTTGAATGCACCACCTCTGTACACTGTCGTATGTGTACTGCCCTCTGTGCACGTCCCGTGTGCAACGCCCTGGATGCACCACCTCTGTGCACTGTCCTACGTGTCCTGTCCTGTGTGCACTTTCCCCACTGATAACAAAGCCTCGCTATTGTGTTCAATCTCGGGGTGCTACTGTGGCAGGGCAATGCTCGAGGGCTTCCGTCTGTGATACTCCCTGCCCCCACAGTTGGCAACACTCCACAGGCACTTACAATATGTCCAACATACAACCACACACACACAAGCGCACACACAAGCGCACATACAACCGCGCACATACAACCACACACATACAACCACACACACAACCACACACACACACAACCACACCACCACACCCACAACCACACACATACAACCACACACATACAACCACACACACACAACCACACACACACCCACAACCACACATACAACCAGACATATAACCACACAACCACACCGTCAGTGCACAATTTCATCAGACACAGACACCATCAGTCGTCATTGCAAGCTTCCACCAAGCGCACAGCACCAGCCGTCAGTGCACGCTTTCACCAGGCACACCCCACCAGCCGTCAGTGCACGCTTTCACCAGGCACACACCACCAGCCGTCAGTGCACACTTCCACCAGGCACACACACCACCAGCTGTCAGTGTACGCTTCCACCAGGCACACACACACCACCAGCCGGCAGTGCACACTTCCACCAGGCACACACACCACCAGCCATCAGTGTACAATTTCTACAGACACACACACCACCAGCCATCAGTGCACACATCAATTGTTAACGCATCCACAATTAACTATTGAAGCAATCGCAGTATGACGCATTTTTCTTTTAAACATATTCATCTAAAGTGCAGCATGCCACCATTGCTACAAAAAAATACACTTTTTTTGGCATACAATTTATAGACTTTTGTTGCAATTGCTGTTGCAATATTTAGCAGTGCCAATAGCTCAACCTTAATTAATGCGAGATCTATTGCATTGCAAATGCTTGTTCTTCTGGGAGTCTTGATATACCTGCTACTGAGTCAAGGTCTATCCCTAGGAATGTGATGGTTGTTGCTGGGCCCACCATTTTTTCAGCCGCCAGGGGGATCCCCAGTTCCTCAGCTAACTCCTGAAAAGCTGCCAGGGTACGCCGTACTCGTCCGTTGCGGCGGGGCCTGTGAACAGGAAATCATCTAAATAGTGAAGTTTCCCACCCGCGCGGTGCCTGGCATGGAGCACCCATTTGAGGAATGTGCTAAATGTCTCGAAGTATGCGCAGGACACTGAGCAACCCATGGGCATGGCTTTGTCGAAATACAGCTCCCCCCCCTGGAAGTCTAACAGGTGAAAACTCAACGCGGATTCTATGTCTGCTTTCGCCGCAAGGGCCCCGTGTCCGGCTGTCCTGACCAGGTCAATGGCATCATCTACTGTTGCATAACCCACAGAGTAGGCCTCCGTGCTCATCCCATCGTTAACGGATGACCCTTCAGGAAATGACAGGTGATGAATTAGTCGGAACTGGCCGGGCTCCTTCTTGGGTACTACTCCTCATTGGTGAAACCACTAGCCCATTGTGCATGTGCTGTGGCAGGGGGCCCTCTATTCAGAATAGTGCTTTCTCCTTTTTCAATTTTATCGTGACTACCCCGGGGTGCTGGAGAGCTGATTTCAAATTTTTTGCTCCGCCCAGTGGTGGGGTGCTCGTGAAAGGTATGATAAAACCTTCCTCGAAACCTTTTACTAGTACTGCTTCATCTGCCCTATTGTGGTATGTGTTTGCTAGCTTGCGCAATTGTAGTGTGTTGATGGGTGATCTGGCTAGCCTGTAATGTTGAATTTCTTTCCGACACCCGTGCATTCTCCATTCGTATTAATGCTTTCTCTTCTTCTCTTTCTTATCTCCCACATGCTTCCTTTTGCGCTTGCACCCTGAAGCTGGATGTTCCCCGCAACACCCGGAGCAGATGTGTTGGAATTTGCACGAGGACCCCCGTGTGCATTCGTTGGACACGTATTTCCAGCATATGGCTGCCACCCCTCCCCTCCCCCCTCCCCCCCCCCGTGGTGGTGAGGCCTTCCATGTGCTGTGTGTTCTGCCCTAGTGGAAAGTCCTGTCCTTCCCCTTGTGGAAAGAGCCGCGAAAGGGCTGCTCGCTCCTCCCTGCCCATGTCTTGGTCTCCTTAGCTATCATCATCTTGTGAATGAACCCGGACACATCCTCCTCATTCCATTCCATCTCTGGGTGTGTTTGCATCTTCAAGCGAAAACCCTTATCATACTCTAGCCATGCGTCCCCCGGGAATTGCCTTTGTGCGTTATGTATGTTGGCTTCATAGAGCCATAGGTCAGCAGCGCAGCGCGGGAATTTCTCCACAATTTTGCATGCCATGATCCTGAACGCATCTAGCCAATTGTCGAAGTTCCTTTCCTACCTCTCTTTCCTCCTCTCTTTCTTGTCACAGACTGTCAGGGCCAGCCCGTCCAACTGTATTTCTAGCAATGTAAAAATGTCTATGAATTCTTTTTTCCAAATTCTCTCCTTGACTGACAATGGATTCAGACTTGCCAGCCCTGTAGCCCTAGTTGTCAAGGATGCTGGACTTGGGGAGGGTCGTACATTTGACTCTTGCACGGGGGGGGCACTCGGCGGACTTCTCGCTGAGCCGCCCCATCCTGCTACTGGTGACCCCAGTCCCCCTGCGCTTCTGACGCACCCTGACCCCTCAAGCGTGCTTGGCGCGCCCACACAGGGTCAATCAAGTGCCATGGTAACCCTGAACCCTCTCCTTCTGTTTGGTCGCTTGTACTTCCTAAACCCTGTGTGGTCAGCCCTTTCAGCCATTGTTTTGATGCATTCTTGTACAATTGAATGGATATGCTCACCACTTGTAGCTGCGGTCTCAATCCTGCTGCTTGGTCCTGCCGTCACCGGGCTGTCCGCAGGCAGGAGGCCTTTCTTCTTCTGCTGCGCCTTCTTGGGTGCTGCTGCCCCCGCCAGCTTGGCTGGGGGTCTTCTCTGTCATTTTGGCGCAGGTTCCACAATTTCTTCCGGTTGCTGGCCACTCGTTCCTTCCCAAGCATCCTGCAACAAGGGCGGCTGCAGCCACTCAATCCCGTGCATCTCGGATGCCGCCCGGATTTGCCTCAGCAGTTCTCCCAGGTCTCCCCTTTGGCTCGCTATTGGTGGCTGTTGGAGCTTTTTGGCTCTTTTAAAAACCAGGGCGGGGGGCAGCCGCCTACCCTATGCACCAACCTTCGATTTGTGTCGTCCCTGAAGCTGGTTTCCACCAGTCTGTAGCTCTTGCTGGTTGCTGGTGCTCCCTGGCTGTGTCAATAACGAGGCGGGGTTCAGCCGCCAGACCTATGCACCAACTTTGTCTCTTTGTGCTCAGCTGGTACCGTGTTCCACCAGCCTGTGGCGCTGACGGAGCCCACCGCCCGCCCCTGCTGCCGAGTCAACCAGCGGGGTACTGCAGCCCTGACTAACTCTGCTTGTTAGCCTTCATGCACCAACTTAGTCTATGCACTGTGTTGATATGGTCCTGCGGGGCAAAGATCCGGCCTGAGCGGCTCTCTGTTACGTGCCGCGGTCTGTCCGGAAAGCGCTGCTGTCTGCTGTGCTAATTGGCACACCCACTCTATTCCTGTCTCAGCTGGTGGGCGTAGGCGCGCTGGTCCTGCGGGCAAAGTTCAGGCCCGAACGGCTCTCCACCACAAGCCGCGGTCTCCTTTGCAACGAGGAGCCGCAGTCTCCTTTGCAAGCGCTGCCGGATGCCGCACTACTTGGCCCACCCACTCAAATCCTTTAGCCGTTGGTGATCAACGACGCACTGATCCTGCGGGGCAAAGTTCTGGCCCGAGAGGCTCTCCGCCACAAGGCACGGTCTCTCTTGCAATCGAAGCCGGACGCGGTGCTACTTGGCCCGCCCCACTCGCAACTTGACGGCAGTGGCGCGTAGGCTTCGGCTCCAATCCCGCCCTGTCGCTGCCCCCATTTGGCAGCGCTCGCCCCTTCAGTCGGGTGTTATTTTGCGCTCGCGATGTTCCGCTCCGCCGATTTAGCGGTCAGGTCCTCTGCTCAGATGCCCGCTTCAGTGCTTTGGCGGCTGTCTTCCAGGAAATGCGTAATTGCAGGGGTATCTCCGCACAATATCCTCAGCTCCTCACAATAGCGGATGATCAGCTCTTGGATCGATGTCTGGGCAGAGCTTCGCCTTATAGTCTGGTATGCCCGATACCTGAGCTGAACTGAGCTGAGCCTCAGAAGTACAGGTATGCTCCAACGTCCAAGATTCCTTCGTGGGCCGCTGCTGTTCCTCTGCTCCACGATAAGAGCTGGTATGGGGAGCAGTGCTTATACGCCCCCATTTTTGGTCTTCCTGCCTAGCTGGCAGCCTCTTCCTATTGGGGGGTTTGTACCCCGAAGCACTCCCATTGGATGGGGGGCTGTCGCCCACTTGGCGGTGCCAGCGGGGGGACGGGGCACTATCCCACTTCTGGGGGAGGTCAGGGCGCCCAGAACCAGTTTTCTTCCGGGGGCTCGTCGCTGGTTATGGCTCCGGCCCTTGAGGACCCTTACAGGGGCGGCCTTTGCGAAAATAGAGGACATTACAGTAATCTAACCGCGCGGCCACCAATGCCTGCACAATGGCTTTCCTAGCAGTTAGAGGAAGAAGGTCCATGATCTTTCTTAACATTTTGAGAATACACAGGCTATCTGGTGCTCAAAAGACAATTTAGAGTCAAATCAGAATCTAATACGCACTCACATCAGGAATGAGAATTTCGTTTACACTCCATAACAGACCATTTAACTCAATACTTCAGGTCCAATACATGGTCAAAAGATTTCTCAAAAATGCACTTTCACCTCCGTAAAGATACAAATCCTGGGCCTGCTCCGAAGACGCGTATTTTGCCACAAATTGCGTCAGAGAGATTAGGGAAAGCTCCATGCCCGTGACATGTAGCTGCATTTTTTTTTAATTCGAAGCATGATCCTGCCATCTGGCACCCTTTTTTTTGTCAAAGCATTTACAGTGCTGATTGTGGCGGGCAGACTTCCAGTGACCTGGGGGTTGATTGAAATCATCCCTTTAGAAAGAAGGAAAAGAGCGGAACCTGTCAAACACAGCCCCGTAGCTTTATTGTCACAGACGTTTCCTAAAGGTGTGTTTTCGTCACATACAAGATTGGTTAGACAAACAGTGTACTTTATCCCCAGACAGTTAGAGTTTCTTAGCTCAAGGCACAATTGATTAAGCTGTTAGGATGTACAATAATAAAGTAATTTATAGGTTGCTTCATACTGCACCCCAGTAATTTATAAGCGATAAAACAGGTGTCGCTATCACCCAATTTCATCGTACGCAATTTACCTACCTTAGAAGGATAAAAAGCAGGATTGCCATGTCGGGATTGAAACTTGAAACTACAGGCGGGCAAAACTACTTACAGCAATGCAAAATGAGCTAAATATGCTCATTTTTGGGTCTCGTTGTTAGCTAAAACCTTTTGATTTTACTAAGATTATATGGATTATATACTAAATTAAAGGGGCTTTCAGCCAGGTCTCTGCACCCATTGTTCTGTTATTGTGTCATTCTCATTCTTCTCCCACCCACAATGGCATATAGCATACGGAAATGAGTCAGCTCACTTCAGCTATTGACTATTGTTACTGTGAGTCACGCTTTCTGCCCTTTCACAAGGATTACATCCACAAACAAAGTAGTTCCTGTCAGTATCAGGACCACTACTGAATTGTCTGATTTTTTTAAACCAATAAAATATTTTTTACTTTTAGCTAAATATTTTTCAGAATGGCAAAGGTCCGGGCATGGACAAAGCAAAAGACTGGCAGCCAATCCCATACCTATTGACTTTGCCAAAGCATGTTAAGGTCTGTTTAGGTTTGGCAAAGCCAAGTATTTTTGATTTTACTAAAAGTATATATATTATACTTTTTTTATTTTATAATTTATTTGTATTCAAAACACATCAAAAGCATCATATAAACAATGTGTTGAAACGTAGGTGCATTAGGAAGACCGCATACAGATGTCAATATAGCTTTTCAAACAAAGCCAATCACATCAAACAAGGCATTGAACAGTACATAGAAGGTTTATAGTGTAAGTTAAGCTATCTGCCTGACTACATAACACAAGTCTGCCGACACTCCCGACCCTTCCATCAATAAAACCACCAGGTCCTCAGCACCCACACACCCTGCCAATAAACGTTTATCCCAATTGTCTCCATCTGCCAGCCATCGCACCTCATGTTGCATCATTGTTGCAGAGTAATAAAATTACAGTCACGGTCTCTCCAATCCTCCATCTTCATAGCTTCTCATCAATGTTGTCCTGGCTACTCTGCTACGCCTGCCCGCCCATACCAAGGAAGCGAGCAGGGTGTCCAATTTCCTAAAGACCCAGGTGGGAAGAGGCAAAAGGTAATGCTGTATGGTGTAAAGACAAAACACACAAGATGATGGACGGAATGTTGCACAATGGCAAAACATTCACCCCCAGTCACAGATCTGGGTTTGATCCATTGTTATTTAGCTCACCAAGCCACCCCAGTTCAGACATGGCCATATGCAAATCAGTCTTGACCCTGTGCCTCATGGGAACAGTCCAGCCCGAACTGCCAACCCATGTCTTTCCTGGACCGGAATCAAGCATCCTAGGACCGGTTTCTGGCTGTCAGCCGTCTTCAGCCAGAATAGCTTGACTCCAGTGGCTTAGTGCTCAGACGTGAGTCCCGTGCTCTCCACGCCACTGGAGTCAAGCTATCCTGGCTGAAGACGGCTGATAGCCAGAAACCGATCCTAGGATGCTTGATTCCGGTCCAGGGAAGACATGGCTTGGCAGTTCGGGCTGGACTGTTCCCATGAGGCACAGGGTCAAGGCTGATTTGTATATGGCCATGTCTGAACTGGGGTGGTGTGGTGAGCAAAAAAACTATGGATTTAGGCCCAGATCTCTGTACTGGGGTGAATGTATGACATTGTTCTGCATTCTGTCCATCAACTGTTGTTTTTGTATGTTATAAAGACAGCACAGCAGAAGCACCATCTTAGAAATAGCGATACTGCCAATGAGCGAGAGCGGTAGGGTGTTCTAGAAGTTCACCGAAGCCTCAAGGGAGTCCAAGACTCAGCCAAGTTATATTGTATCTGAGCCTTCCTTGTGTGAGCAACCATAATCCACAGATAGCAAAATCTGTCCAGCTCCCATTGGAGACCCAAGTGCGGGATGCTCTCCATTGAAGTCCCCACCAGCACTACAAATGGAAACAGCAGCGACGTTCTCCTGTTCAGATGCAGCCTGAGACCACTCCAAAGTCAACAAGGATATGCAACAGATCTCCCACTAACTCCCATGGGGTCCTGAGATTAAATAACACATCATCCGCATACAGTAACACTAGATGTCTCATCTCTTCCCCCCACAGAGACAGGTCCTGGCAAACCCTAATTGGAAGGGGCTCCAATACTATAGTGAACAACAAGGACGATTTGGTCACCTCTGTTGCCCCATCCCATCTATCAGAGCGGAGGGAACCCGTCCTGATCTGTGCACTGGGGCTTGTTTAAAGTAACTGGGTGCAGAACTTTGGGCCAAAGCCAAGAACCCTCAGTACTTCCAAGAGGTATCCCCAATCAACGGTATCATATGCCTTTACTATGTCTACTGCCACCAAGACCATCTTCTCGCTTGCCCTATCTACCTTGTGCAGTATATGTGTGAGTGGTCTCAGGTTCATACCCGTATTACGGCCTGCAATAAACCTGCATCGATCTTAATGAACCAAGCCACCCACAACAGGGCCCAGCTGGCTCGCTAACATCTTGCAGAGGACCTTCACATCGGCATTCAACATAGTGAGTGGCCGGCAAGCAGCAAGGCCCGTCTTATCCCCTTCAGACTTAGGCATCCTGCATATCTCTCCTTCCCTCATAGTTGGGGCAATTCTCCCTTGTTGTGTGCATCCAGAATCACCTCCAGGCGTCCCTCCGTGAGAACGGCAGAGTAAGCCTAATAAAACTGTGGTGGGAACCCATACCCTCCATGAACTTTATGTTTAGGAAGCAACTTTAGCGCCACCATCAGTTCTTCTACCGTGAGGTCTGATTCCAATTCGAGACACATCTTCTCCCCTACAGTGGGGAGTGTGAGCCATCCAAGGAAGTCCTGTATCCCTGCCTGTGTGTTACCGCTTACTGCGTGACCCTCAAGACCCGATCCGCAACCCTCAAGCCGACAACCAGTGCCATAGCTGCTTCTCTGTGCAGGACCCATGCCAGGAGCCTCCTGGACCGGTCACCCTCCCTATGAAGGTGCTGCCGATATCGCATCAGTGTGAACTTAGCCAGCCTGTCCCAGATATTCACCATGGAGTGTTGCATCGTCGCCTACTCCCTTTGGCCTTCCCCATCAACCAGATCATCGGTCTGCAATCCTGCCAAATCCGCATCACTCTCACCAATTGCCAGCACACACTGCGCATTAGGTCCATGCATTGCCCCCGCAGTACTGCTTTGATAGCCTCCTACTTGGTGGCTCTGCTGGACGTACTTCGCCAATTGTGAGCCATATACTCAGTCAGTGTTAGCGTCAGCTTGCCCTCTGCATCAGTAAGTAATATATATAATATACTTAGGGCTTCCGGTTTTATGGTATTTTTTTTTAAACATTTCCGTCTATATTTATCCATATTTATTTTTGGGCCATTTTATCTGGATTTATCTATATTTATTTTGTGTTTAGGGCATATATGAATTGCAAAACTGTACATTTCCATATTTATTTAACTAATAGGTGTGCACTCATTCTGTTTAAACTGCCAAATATTACATAACAATACATCCACTGGTAAATACTAGAATTACACCATAAATGTATATTAACACATGGCATTATTTAAAGAAATTTCATCCTGTTTTTTAATTTCCCATGCTGTCCATCTGCTCAGCTGTTGGGCTATAATTCGTGACAGACAGCACAGAGAATCACTTAAAAGAAGCACAATTTTCTGTATTTATCCACTTTTAAAAATAAATGCAGACAGAAAACACATTGTTTTCTGTATGTATTTATCTGTAAAAATGGAAAACATGGAGCCTTAAATATACTTAATTATAGGGGCTCTCAGCTAGTCCTCTTCATTGGTTTGTTCATTGGGTCATTCACGTTTTTCTTCCGCCCACTACAACCAGGGCCACTGGAATTACGCAAAAAGGGAGGACCCAATCATGAGGTAAGGTTGATTAAATTATGCGACAAGAAAACGCAAATTAGAAAACCTAATATAGTATATTTTGGGGTCGTTTTCCTCCATAATGTTGTCATTTAACACTGTCTGGGAAAGGTTTCACGTCATTATTACAGGTTTAACATTCAAATACAGTAATAAGTAATTGTAAGATGACCAGTCAACCTTTGCATAGAGCCTTCCAATTGGGAACATGAGTCACCACAATTTCATTAACTTTTGATCCGTGTGAGCTACAAACAATTTTTTAAATAAATTCTGCAGATTATGCAGCAGACGATGGATTACGTAGCAAATGCTCTAAAACGCAGCTACCGCAGAATTACATAATTCCAGTGGCCCGCTCTACAGCATATACTAGGGGCAAAGAGGCAGCACACCTCAGCCACTGGCTAACTTCACTGTAAGTAATGGCATTCTGCTCTTTCACAAGGAGTAAATCCACACACAGAGGTGTTTGCTCTAGTGCCAGGGACACTGGACTATCATCACAATCTGCGTTTTTTGAGAACAACATTTTCTTTTGCCAAAATGTGAGTTTTTTTTAAATCTGCAAGGTCTCAGCAGCTACACCAACAATGACGTTTTACACAAAAATATGACAAAACAAGTATTACAAAGCAAGCAGGCTAGCACCCAATGCCAGAGACCTATTGGATTTTAAAGTTGCTTACTCAGAGAAATGGGGCTACCAAAATGCCCACATATGCTCCGCAGGCAAACCTGAAAAACAGATGGAGTTCATGGTTCATACACTGTGCATGGTTTTCAATGGCACAACAAGGCCAGGGAACACCGCGTGAATTGTCCGCTCTGATCACTAACTGCGCATGTCCTTTCTTTTTGTGATTATCACTTCTCATTGGACCGCATTTAGCTAGAGAGAACCCAACCAGCTGCTTGAACAAGTCAGTTCTCATGTCCTGGGCCAGTACTCTTCCATGGTGGATGGAATTCCGTAGAAATTAGTTTGCACATTCTGCAGAATAAACAATATATGTCGCCCAGCCCTATGCTTGACCTGCAGAGTACAGACGATGTCTATTGGTAAACTCAAAGAGGCAACTAGCCTACACATACACTATAATTGCTAAATATATCTTATTATTGCAGTAATTGCTATTATTTCTGGATCTTAAATCAGCATTTAAGGGTGAAGATATCCAACCTGATAATTTTACTAACTGAACTGGGGATGAACAATGGCCTAGTGCATACATTTCCCAATACTTGTAATAACAAGTGAAAACAGCATATTAATTTATGACCAGCAGCAGGTGTCCACCAAGACTTTGTGCTGACCCACATCCTTTTTAATTGTTTAAATATTTTACAAATTGACTGGGTGAGCATTGTAGAGAAGTCCAAGTTGATGGTCCTTCATAGGCTTGTACCTTTATTCCTCTCCGTTTGTATGAACAGATTATTACTATGATGCCCTAGGAATGGCCTCGCGTAGTTACGTGATGCCTTTGACTGCTTTAGTCCCTTAGGTGGTTTGTTAATTAATGGGGGGATACTAAAGGATGTATCCCTGCCAACTCTAAAGGTATTAGCCCTAAAGGCATTTCTCTTGGTAATTTTCCTTATTTAACACAGTTTCAACAAGGCTTTACATCATTGACTACTTGGGATCCAATGAATTGATCAATGCTGGAAATCTAAGACTGTTTTTGTGTATGGAGTAACAGCACTCCTCTGACATAGCACACAAGGGGTATGTTTACAAGCACCAGCGCAGGCACTCTTGCATGCAGGATTGTTTTTGTGCAGGAAGGGGCACCTTCGATCCTGAATGGCATGCAGCACACACAGAAAGAAGAAGTAACAAGGGGAAATAAAGATATTTATCCTGGTTATGCCTCCCCTGGAAGGTGCATCTTTTTGGCCCATTCCCAGGTTTACCAATTCTGGTAAATCTGGGAATATGTGAAAATCCATGGGAGTTGCATGGGTAAACCCGTGCAGCACCCATGGACTGCCTTCGCAGGCCAGAGTAAGGCAACGCAGTGATTTGCGCTGCATTGCTTTACCTCAGCTTTCTGGAGTCACTCAGGGCCACACAAAGTGTCCTTGCGTGGCATCATAAATCTCACTTTAGGTCTGCATCGCGCATGTACCACGTTGGGTGGTACAAACACAACGCAAACCCAGTTATAAATAGGTCCCTAGATGAGGACTGCAAGTTGTAAATTTACTTAGTTATAGTACACAATGTGCAGCAGCTTCCTAGCAGTAGGCACACAAATGGGGGTACAGCTAAAGGAATCAGCTAGTAGTTGTTCATAATACAATTGCATAGGAAATAAGTACACCTTTGTCATGCAACTTACACTTTCATATGGAAAGCTGGAATTGGGAGTCAAATCCATCACTGACAATAAAGCTAGGACTTTTTTCTTTTTTGGATCACTTTGTGTATTACGGGATCACTGCTCAGGGGTCAATACATAGCGACACTGTACAATTTACTGAATTGTTCTGGATCTCTATCTCTCCCATGAGTAGTTTGTATAAAGAATGCAGTAGAGGCACATAAGTTGGAACATTTATGGATCTCCCCAAAAAATGTCCTTATACTTTTGTTTTCAGGCTTTCAGATTATGGGGCTGATTTAAAGTTGGCCACGAGGGTACTCTGTGGCAACGGAGCAACGGCAATCAAATGGCCAATTTTCACTGTGCAAATTAATAAGGTAAATTGCTAGCTAGAGAATCATTTGTGAAGTTATTTAAGTAAAAATTATTAGATGTACGTGAGACCATCCTTGCATACTGGCAAATTAAGGTGACCGTCTACTACTCTCGCTAGATTATTTTAGCCAAAATCCAATTGATAAATTCCAATCGCAACAATACACAAGCTTAGCCTTAGCTGATTCACTCATTCTGCATAGTAAAATTTATCACATTAAGCCAAATAGTTACATTTCTTTATTATTGTAGGACATTCTGAAACTCCTTTAACATATGTGGTCCTGAGGATGGTCTCAGGTAATTGTGAACGACACTTCAACGTCTGCTTCACTTCCTATACATTCATTATTGGATCCTGGATCGATCGATGCGTACAAAGGACAGATTCTATTTATTAAGAGAGTGGAGTTTATATGCATTAATCAATGATGTTCTAATGAGATCATTGTTTTACTGTACATGATTAATGTATGTTGAGTTGTGTGTGCCTAATGTACCTTCCAACTCTGACTTTTTCGATTACATACAATATCAGTAATTATTTTGAACTTTTGATTCGTCTGTCTCCTTTTCTTAATGGATTTATATGATTAATCATTTGATCTTTTTGTCTTCAGATACATTTTATTTGACAACAACCATCTAATTTTTGAATAAATAACTTCACAAATTAACCCCTTGCTAGCAATTTACCTTATTCCTTATTGATACCCTGGCTTCCGAGGGGTTATTGGGTTGCCCATCCTATTTGCTGTAATTTTCACTGTCCATCACAGCCCCACAAAGCCTGGGAATAAGGGGAAGTGAGAACTGCAAAATGACCCCCACACCCTGGGAGACGACTCCTGTGTTATGGGGGTCATTAGTGTTTTTACTTTCAAAACCAAATCCTATTTTAGGTCATGCTCTCAAAGTCATCTGTTAAACTTCTAATACATTGACAGGAACCACCATACAGGTGGTTCCTGCTAATGTTAAGAGGTGCCCGCTGGCACAACAGATATCTAAATTTGGCACACAGAGGACCCACAGTATGGCCCGAGTAAAGTTCTCTGTTAATATGAAGGCGTTCAATGTTAATATGGCATTTACTCCATCTACCAAATTGTAACTCAGGCCATATAACTTTTCTTTCTAACCACGTCTAAAATGTCAGGATCAGGTCTGCTTGAGTAATCCATGCATCTCCGGATCCTGCAGCTTCCCCCAAAGATCATCTCTCTATCGCCTTCTGTTCAACATCAACATTCGTCCCAAGGAACAGCTACTCATACAATTACACGCCAACTTCTAAATGTGTGGGGTTAACACACAAATTTCCTTCCACCTCTATAACCATTCAAACAATCCCACAAGCATATCCACATCCCTTTTAACAGGACTCAGTGTTTTGGATTGTCTTCATAAAACCAGAAAGCAGGAGCCTGGCGATACATTTTGACAGAACTCACCAAGTCAAAACAGAGGTCAAATGTATTAATCTCTGCTGCAATATATTTCACACCTTCAAACAAATCAGCAGGTGAAGTTGACAAGTCTTTATCAAGGCGTACCTGGATTACTAAAACATAATCTACACAGATCTATTCAAGAAACCATGTTCATCCTGCAAAGGCTACTGAATTAGGCAGCCAAATTGTGCCCAAATCAACACAAACACAACATTAAGCCCACAATGAAGGCTCTCCGCTGGCTTCTATTAGCCATTTAAATTAAATTCAATGTTTTCTAGGCCATCCACAAGGCAAAATGTGGCAAAGACCCAAAATACCTGAAGAACCTGAACACGGTCAAAACTGCCTGCAGAAGTTGACCTCTCTGTACATGCTGGGCTGTAACCTATGGTCAGCGTGAACCCACCTCATCCATCAACGACCTTTCAAACGGTCCAAATAAGATCATTGGGCAGTGCCAGGAATCAGACTGTGGAATGCTCTTGACCCACCATCTAATCTAAAGCCACTGCTTAGGATTCAGGAACCTCCTGAAAAACTGAACTATTAAGACTTGCCTTCTGCTGGAACTTCTCCCTAATTTAGGGTTGTAAATGAAAAGCATCAGAACAGGGTGCCAGCCATCCAATCACACTCCAACCTCACTTGTTTCTTGTCTCTTAAATACCTGTACACTATCAGTTCTCCCAGATCTCTGTAGTAACAGGAAGCGTAGTGCTACACAGATGTAAAAAATATTATGTTGTTTCTCTTCTTGGTATTCTCTTTCATAAGCTAAATGTGCTAAATAATCAATTAAGAGTGAATACGTATGATCAATAGAATGATATTATATTCTACAGTGTGATAATCAGGTTTCTAAGAATACATTTGCAGTATTTAATCTAAACGCTAACGGTTCTGTTTCGTATTATTGTTCATTGATTTCTAAAGAGTTTCTAAAATGTTGACATCTATGTGTCTCGTTTATTGTTGTTCAGAATAACAGTCTTATAGATTGAAAATAAGTGAATACATGCTAATTGTTTATTCTGAGGCTCTCAACAACAGTGAAATAATGTTATGAAAGCTAATGACAGAGTGAGAGGTTAGAGGGACATCTTCACACCAGGCGACAAAGGGAAATGTTGTGCAGAATCATAACACAATTCTAATTGAAGGCTACAGGGAAGGGTGGCACTTAGCCTTTGCTCGCTAAACTTATAAGTACAGCTGGACTCGCTTGACAAGAATAGAAGGCGTTGATATCATACTGAACACAAGTTGCATTGTTCATACAGGTATACAGGTGTGGACCATCTCTGAAGCTCAAAATAGGTTTTTGTTTTCTGCTGGGCTAGAATTAGCTTAATGCATAGTAGTAGAATGGGCAAACACAAGGAGATGATGGACAGAGTGCTGAAAAGTTTCACTCACTCACCCCCAGTCACAGATCTGGGTTGAATCCATCATCGTTCTTTAGCTCACTTCGCCACCCCAGCCATTGCAAATCAGTCTTGGCCCTGTTCCTCATGGGAACAGTTTAGCCCAAACTGCCAAGCCAGGTCTTCCCTGGACCGGAAACAAGACTGATTTGCATGTGGGTGGGTCCAAACTGGGGTGGCGTGGTGAAAAAAAGAATCAACGATTAAACCCAAATCTTTGTGACGGGGGTGAATGTTTGCATTGTCCAGCATTCCGTCCATCACTTGTTCCTTTTGAATTAGTAGTAGCATGGGGGCAGAATTGCTATAAATACATAACAGCAATTACATTGTTTTTCTTTCCATTTATTCTATCTATTGGCAAACATTTTATTTGTATTTACTGTAGTTACAATGTATTATATTGTGCACCAGAATAGGGTTTTGATTGTAAAATACATCTTTGAAACGTACCCCTCGTGTACTAGTGTTCTTGAGAGTGCTTTGGGGTTCATTTAACTATCCTTTTGATGACTCGTGGGATTGATTGTTACGTAAAACATATCTCACTCAAATATTGCTCAGTGGGTTGTGTGGCGGTTGCAGTAGAACTGGTTTGCTGTCTTTGGTTAGCATATTCACCAAGTCCTTGGTGCCAGGAGGTCTAGAAAACTAAACTCCATGTTTCTAGAAAACATATCACAGAGAAGCAGGCTATATCAACTGCTAGAGGAGTGGTCTTCGATTTAGCATAAACTACATGCTATGCAAGATTAACATCTTGGCATGGCACATCCCCCATCCAAGATCACTCTATGCTCAATTCATATTAGGGGTATTCATGCTTGCTTGCTTCCTCTGTGACTCTAGTGGCTAGTCCCAACTTCCATGTATTACTTCTCTATTTAAAAACAACAAAGTATTCAAAGGGTTTCAAAGCACTACAAAGAGAAAGAGTCTAACAGATAACATGGCATCCAAAAACAAGGAAAGGTAATAGGATTTGTTGAAAAATACAATTTGGATTTTTGTAAAGGGTTATTTTAGTCAGACCTAAGCACTGTCAATCATTGGAACCACAACAAATACACAAAAATGCAGAAGAAATCACTAATCTAACAAATACAGAAATGAGAAGACATTTTATTTAATTCGCAAATGCATATAAATAATAAACTGTAATAGAAAGGTTGGAACTTTTCTAAATTCCATTGAGGCCACTCATCGTCCATACTATATTCTGTTTAATGCACCTACAAGGCTCCCATGAATTAATCTGAAATACTTATAAAAAAATGTTGCCTCCAATTTCAAATTCCTTTACATTTACAGCACATTTTTTAATTTTCAAATGTACATTTAGCTTCTTTAGTTATATACACTTTATTAGTCTGTTAATATTATGGAATTATCTAAGTAGTCGGGGCCCCCTGAGGAGGATTTGCGGACCACAGTTTGGGAAGCACTGTTCTATGATGGTCCGTGCATTTTTGAAAAATCAAAGAAACAACATCCACTCCCTTTAGTTTTGCATGCTTTATGTAAATACACAAAATATGGCTGTTCCAGATCTTTATTGATCTTTGCATCAGACATATCGAAGTAACCACAGATAAGCCCTGCAGACATTTGCAGTCAACAACCTGAGTAGGTACTGAATGTATACTTTAATGAATGGCCTCTGTGCTTGTTTATTGGAGCCCTACCGTTGTACTTATCACAGAGTGTTTATCGATATGGGTGCAAATACTGTACACTGCAAATAAGAAATGTATATTAAATATTCAATCAATTGAGAGAGAGAGAGAATACTATCCTGTCTTTTTGAAAAATGTAGTTTTATCATTTTTGTCAGTATATTCAGGCACTAAATAAACAAGGAGAGAGAGAGCCTCCCTGTTGCATGACCATCACCTCAAGGTCGGGTACACTACCCGAACTTTTGAGTGCACACCAACATACATGATAAACTGAGGCTGAGAGGTCCTCTTGTATGGCAGCGTATAAGTGAAAACCAGTAAGCCTAACATGAACAGTTGAGCTATTGTTGGTCATCAGGAGCCACATGCAAACTACAAAGTATAGATTGGTTAGAGCCCCAGGTTACCCAGGGCGGAGCATTAGACAACACAGGGAGCAAAGACCGGTTTAGAATGAAGGACGATTGATATAGAGTCCGATCAAAGTATTTTGCCTGGCCTTGTAAAATCTTAAATTGTTATTATTATTATTATTTTTTTTATGTAACAAACAAGTGATATTTTCTTGATGAACTGGGGTAACCCTAGAGGGGCCAGGGAAAGTCAACGGCTAATACAAATCAATTGCGTCCTCATTATGGGAGGTACACGTAACGGTTCTTACCGCCTCGCCAATGCTCGCCAGTCCCCGCTTAATTTTAGATATTTGAGCCTCCCAATCTGATACAGCAGAGAGCTGTAAAGCTGTGTTGTATGTGTTAAATCTGCTCTTTTTAGAGGGCCAATCAGTGCTATTTGAGCAATGTAAGCATCATTGACACGCCTTTAAGCACCTGCATATTGTGACAGGGTGGGGGGGGGTGAAGCCAAGGGTTTAAGGTACTCGAGTTGAGACCCATATGGCCTCATGTTTCAGGGTGCATAAGTCATTTGGGTGCAAGGCCCACACCACTGGAGCAATCCACGCTTCTTCGGGTCAAAGTCCTCTCTAGTAGTCGCCAACAGCTATGTGGTGGTTGGTATAGAAGTTCTGCACCTACCCTCTTGTGCTAGACCCTTGTCTCTACAAAGGAACCTGGCTGGGCAAAGCCGACAGTTTTGGGTTTTCACATAGCTGCAGGACAAAAGTAATTACTAGATGTCCTCCTCAAGTCAGATGCAAATGCAAAATAGCTATATAAAAGGTCCTGGCCATCCAAATGTTAGCAGGGTGAAAGCCGGGTGAAACAGATTGTATCCTCTCCTAGCAGCAGTGTGCCAACTTGTGGTTAGGCGTCTCTCTTGAATGACATGCAAGTGCGAAGTAGCTAGGTTCACTCAGTGAGACAGAGGGGTCCTGGCAGGACTCTCTATAAGGGGGCTGCGTTAGAACATAAACTGGGAATCTTAGATTTTGACATTGTTGTCATTGGACCACTCACATTGTTTATATTTATCCAGCTTGGGGAGTGTGAATAGAGCTGTACAGTAATTTGCTGCAAGTGGGGGTGGGGTAATTCCACCACATCAAGGCAACATTTGGATATCCCACCCACACCAAGCTTCTGTCTGAGTTCAATTGGGGTCACTTATCGTCCATACTTGGTTCTGTTTGATGCACTTGCACTGATCACTTGAATTGATCTAAGGCGGCCAACTTAAGTTGACGGACAAGTCGAAAATGTGTCATATTACAGAACATGTGAAATTTTTCAATTGTCTGTCCATCAGTTCATTCATATACACGGTTTAAATTAATTTAAATATTTACTGAATTAAATAGGGGCGAGTAATAGATGCTCGTGCACCCAGGCATTTGCAGCAGTGAGTGCTGCTATGCTGTAAGGATATGAAGGTTGAATAGGGCTGCCGGGTTCCGCTTGGTGCATGCCACATAACCACTTGCAGGTTAAATGGTGCATAGGAGGGGTCATGGCAAAGAAAACCTGGACAGATTTCCTACTGGGTCAGGTGGTGGTTTCGACCTGACTGTCATAGGATCAAACCCCGTTGGGTTGTATCAACCTTTCATCCTAGAAAGTATGTAGATACTGCAAGATTTTAATTTGGTTAAACTGAGCAAGGGACTGACGGACTTGGTGAGGTACAAAAGACAATTTCTCAAGGGTACCGGATTATGACACTACATTGGTTCATTATAGTTGTATCAAGAAAATGGGTGAGGTGCAAACTTAGTGGCCAGTTAACGGGAATGTGCCTCAGCATAACCAGTGGGTACCATAGGACGCTTCACTTATTGTTAGAGACTGCCTGCCCCATGGCTGGTCCAGCCAGGTGGAGTAGGAGTGGTTGCCCAGAAAAGGGGGCCAGGTCCTCAAGGCGTGGGGAACACTTGTGGAGGACTCTGGCTGACAAAGTGTATTAAAGCCATCTACATTTCCTCGTCTGCATCCCAGCAACAGCTGTAATCCGGGTGCTGGGCAATCCACGCCAGGGTGGGTGTACCAGTACGGCAACACAACATCCATTTAAAGTCCGCAGTTAGATTGGATTCTGTTCAGACTGTCCTCCTCTCGTTCTCACCATCCACTTGTCAGCATCCTGATATAAATTAGCAGAAGTTTGGCACGAGGCTGCTCATGCTGGGTGGGGACATCAGCAGGGTGACTCAGCAGCTAATGACCAAAGTCAGACGGTGAAGGGCTTGCAGACAATGATGACATGAAGCAGAATACTGTAAAGAGTAGTGTGGGTACTCTGTGTCCTTCAACCAGGTGGGTTGCATTAGTTTGGCATTCCAACAAGTGTGCGGTGGCGTCAATAGGGTTGAGAAATTGGGTTTGGAGCAGTTATGCTGACTATCACCAGAACACATCTTGCAATCTTAGTGAAGAAGGTGCAGGCATTCTTTGTTCATATGTCTTACCCTGGGTTCTCACTATCCAAACGCGTTGGCATCTTTTGTGCACACTGGTATACATTTAGCAAAAGTCTGGCTATGCGCTACATATGCTAGGGTGGATACACCAACATGGCCACACAGCATCTGTAGATCGCAGTCACGCTGATGGGTTGGCAGGCAATAAGACGTAAGATGTAGCAGAGTTCTTGGGGGACCCCAGGCCTCACCCTGTTTTTAGATCCACCTTGTTGTGTTTTAGAAGGGAGAGGAGCACCAGGCATCCTCGAAAGGACATGACGCAGTTTAAATCCGATGCACGTCTACATGCTCTCTTGCTTGTGCGGCACTTGGTCATCAGGCTGAACCCTCGTATTGGGGACCCTCCAAGTAAGGGGGCAAACAAGGTCATTGTCACCCATAAAAGAAAATGCACAAACTTGCACAGAGTGCATTATGTTTGGTATCACACAGAACTGTGGTTCCAAAAAGAGCTGTTTTATATCCCCAAGGGGTCCTATTATTGGCCGGTGCTGTACAATTCAACAAATGGAGGTCAGCGGATAAAGATAAGGTCATTGTGTTGGGCACAACAAAAACGTATTTAATCTAACATACTCCTGGCCATAATGGAAGACATCTTTACGCTTACCAGGGAATCCTGAAGCCGAGGCCTGGGAAGTAAGCGGTAAACACAGGGACCATACAACCCCCAATCAGAAGGCCCATTAGCTCAGAGCGCACCAGAGGAACACATATTGGAACTGTGGTTAAAGAGGTGAACAGTAGTTACCAAGTTTCGGGGAGGCCGTAGAATTTTCCTACAAAATGGTCAATTAAGCCAAGTACATGCCCATCAAATGAAATAAGAAGGACTTCGTAAATTAGACATGGCCTCGTTAGCCCAAACACAGCAGGGACCCCGATAGGGATGGGGCACACCTGCCAGAGGTTGGTAGGGAATTGGTCCAGCTGGAAGGACTGGTATCTGCAGGTTGTAGGAGTTTATAGAGCCTGCCATAGTGGGGTGGCCCCGGATATGACGGTGGCTACATCCAGCGCTTGGCGGAGTTACAGGGTGATCCGGAGACTCAATGGTACATAGGGTAACCCTCTTCAGGAGCACAATAGGGTGCAGAAGCCAAACAACCCCGGGAGTCTTTATGGCAGGACCCTGGAGGAAAGCGACGGCGCCCCGCTAGTCCTTCGGGCGGTTGTAAGCCTGAGCAACCGGGGGCTTGCCTGGACACACTCCACCCCTAAAAAGGCATGAGTAAGGGGACAGACCGGTGGTCCACTGTATGTATAGGGGATAAACCCCACAAAACGGCAGCACCGATTGGGTTGGTCATGATGCAGTTGGCTCTTAATGGCGGGCAGGGCAGTTTGGTTAGTCCCCGCAGCCTGCCCTGGGATCCCCCGTATGTTAACCCACCACGTTGGCATAATTCTTGTATGAAATAAACCTGCAGCAAAATGTTTTCCCACAAATAAGTCTCATGTGGTTATTTATTGCTGTGCATGCTATGTCTCCATGTTGGGGTGAGTTGGCTATATTGGCAGTATGTGCATGACAGCAATAACAGTGGCGTATTTAACTGCTGGTTGTGCCAGTGTCGTTCACAGACACGTCACTTCTGTTCTTTCCACACTCACTACGTTATACCATTGGTATAGGTCACTTGGATTCTTCCTGTCAACATGAGCTACTTTTACATGAGTCTAAATGTCATTTACATACGCTGTAGTTATCCTGAAACGTAGACCTGGGCTGGAGGCCCCCATAGATCTCATACTCTGTTCAGTCAGCTCCTCAGGACGGTGACGAGAGCCGGTTTTTCAGCAGCTTTTATGATTTGTTGTTGGGCAACGCCTTACATTTTTTATGTATGTTTGTTTTCCATTTGCTCAGCTTCTTGAAGCTGTGTGTTTTAGAACTCCATGCCAGCATCCGCGAGGAAACGGACTCCTGTCCTGTCAGGAAATAACTCGAGGCCTATCTGTTCCAGCAACTAACAGCACTCACAGCCTCAGATCCTTGCATACCGTCGCCTCCATTTCAACACACATGTATCTGGTATTGATGTAGAACTACACTTTCTTCTTGTACTAGAGTCTGTTTCATTAACTTCTTCCTGCACCCAGGCAATAACCCCCCATGATGTAACCCTATGTTTTTTGTTTCAATGAAAAGCGCCCTTATACCTGTTGGTCTTGGATGTGCTATATACGTTCTTACATATATAAAAATAAAGAAAACCTAATGGGCTAGATCAGTTCGAAGGCAGCCCTGGAGAGCTGGTTCTGTGGTCTCTACCTACTACTTGCTTAAGCATCCCCTCACCAGGAGGATCAAATAACTGGTTCTACCACCAGAGGGCGCAGTCAGGGTGGGGTTATTTGCTTCACAAATGTCCACAGGATACAAAAGAGAGGCTGTCATGTGTCCTACATCCTGCTATAGAGATGGCCAGCGACAGACCCTGGTCAAAGCCGATTGAGTGGTGACTAAACACTGCACCTAAATCATAATGAACCACTTAAATGTCCCCTCAACAACATTAAGATTCGCTGTACGTAAATGTGTAAATATAGCTCCTGTTGATAGCCAGAACCAATGTGACAGATATTAATAGTATAAGTTGTCGATCACAAATGTCAAGAGTTTCTTCTGCAGAGGACATAAAGTCAGTGCATATTTTGTCAATGTGCTAGATAATATACACCAATCTTGCTGGTGTTTTTTGGGGGGGCCTCGCTCACCAGCATCAAGCAGCACTGTTGGGGCCTTAGTTCTGCCCCCAGCTCATCAGAGCCTGCTGCTGGTGACTGCCAGGCAGGGTACATCTAGGAAGGATGAGCCTTGTGATGATGCACCTGCCCTCAATTTTTGACTCGTAGATTCCTGGATCCATGTCATCTAAGACACCGCTGATAACCCTATATAGCTGCTAGGGGTTGACTACAAGAATAGCCACATTTAAATATAAAACCTTCCAGAACACTGTGACCTACTGCTAGAATATTGTGAAGACGAGTGTATCCCATGTTTATATTAAGGTACGTAGAAGTGGATTAGAAATGTAAATTAATACTTACCTATAGAGTCTTAACTACACAATAATATGAATAGTCAATATCTTGGCCACCATGATAAGACAAGTCCATAATACTATTTTTGTCTTCGATATTCTGACATATAACTGCATGAGGACAAGTAAACAATGGCAGTAAAGGGCATCCTATGGCGAGGGAGAAAGACAGCATTCTCAGCCAATAGCTACAAAGGAAGACACACCAGAGCTAGTTTTTGGAGGATGAAAGTGTTAGCAGCCAAAGACAACGGAACTGCCAGCACGAATAGTTAGTGCCTGCAATGGGTGACAGCACAGGCAGCCATTGACGGAGGAGGGTAACAGCTATGGCAAGAAGTGCTGCAAACATAGGCAGCACCGGCAAATAATGCTTGTGTATCTTGACGGTACTAAATGACAATGACTGTGGTATGTCACCACCGGAATTCAATCCCTGTGGAGGGTGACAGCATTAGAACCCAAAGCTCTGAGGCTGCCAGCAGCACACGCAGTATGCCCACTCAAGAGGGTGGCCACCCTAGTGTTACATTAGGCACAGCAACATGCCTAGTGCTTGGGACACTCCGAGAGTCCCCAAAGTCTGACGCGGGCCACGCATCACGTCCGGCGCATCAGAGGGTGGGGGCAAGGTACTTATACCAGCCCCCGCACATCTGCCTTTCCTTTTGTGCCTTGAGCAACCGGGGGCTTGTCGGGACACGCTTCGCCCTAAAAAGGTGTGAGCAACCGGGGGCTTGCCTGGACACACTCCGCCTCTAAATAGGCGCGAGTAAAGGGACGCACTCGTGGTCCACTGTATTTAAGGGGGATAACACCCACCAAACGGTAGCACCGATTGGGTTGGCCACGTTGCAGTTGGCTCTTCAGGCAGGCTGGGCAGCTTGGGTTAGTCACCGCTGGCTGCCCTTGGATCGCCCATAAGTTAACCCACCACGTTGGCAACCTGCACTAAAATATTTCCCAACAAACCTGTCTTGTGTGTTTATTTATTGATGTGCATGCTACGTTCTTCATGTTGGGGGAGTTGCCTATATTGGCACTCGAGGTTTTGATGGCACCAAGAGCGGCTCGTGGCTTGATGTCATAGAATAGTCAATCCCTGGGGCGTATGACAACACAGGAAGCCATTGGCTGCAGAGAGTGACACCACCACCACCAGCCAGTGCCGGAAGAGTGACGGCTCTGGCTGCCGACGTTTGATGAGGGGGACAGAAAAAACTGCGAATGCCTGAAGAGGATAACAAAAAAATGTATCCAACGGCTCTAGGGAGGTGACAGCAATGACGGCCAATGACTACGGAAAGTGACAATGTCAGCTCCCAATATAGGAAGAGTATGAAAATAATGAAAGCAAAAGCCTGAAGGGAGTCTGACAACACAGGTTACCAACCTTTAGGTTTGCAGTACTTGTGTCCAATAATAACGAAGAGTGAAAGCACCCAGAGTTAATGCTGGAAGAATGACAGCAAAGGGAGCCAATGATAGTGGGAGGGGTTATCGTGGAGGGTGATGGAAATGGCAGCTAAAATCTGAGATGAGTGACATCCCTGACAACCAATGCATGAGGAGAGTGACACCACAGAGAGCCAATGCTGTGTGTAGTGACAGCAACGGTAGCTAGAACAGTGTCTGAGCACTGGAATTCGTTGACTCTCTGGGGGATGCTGCAGTAACGAGAGAAATGGTCTTTCAAGTAAAACAGCAACAAAGAAGAGAAAGGGTTAAAGTACGTCACAGCCTTATAAAGAATTCTGAAATGTCACTAGCCCCCACAGATCCCAGAATAGTCTAAGATCAAGATAAAAATAAATGGCTTCCAGGGATTTTCTCGTTCCTTTATGCTATAACTCCGAGCTTGCTTCATTCGGTTCCATAATGCCAAGTGCTGAGTCCTGAAATCTCAAAACCAATACACCGCTACTTTCGAACATTTTAATGCATCTGCCACACCGGCCTCCAAACACCCCCGTCTGTACACTAAAGAAAGGCCCATCCAATCAAATCCTTAATTTACCTCGAGAGTCGACTGTATCCCGTCAGAATCCTCCCCAGGTAGCCGGCTCTATCCAATCCATAACCCCAATGAGACAGTTTTATCTAACACACCAGCCCCTAAAGAAACAACTCTTTCCATCACATTTGCACCCCAGCGAACCACCTATAACCAGCAAACAATGCTCAGAAGAACCAGCTCTATCCAACACACCAACATCCGAAGAACCAGATTTATCCAACACACCAACACCTCAAAGAACCAGCTCTATCTAACACACCAATACCTCAAAGAAAAAGCTCTATGCAACTCACCAGTACCCATGGAACCAGATCTATCCAACATACCAACCAGCTCTATTCAACACACCAGCACCCAAAGAAGCTGCTCTGCCCAACACACCAACACCTCCAACACATCAGCACCGAGAGACTCATATCTATCCAACATACCAACACCTCAAAGAACCAGTTCTATCCAACACACAAGCACCCATAGAACCAAATCTATCCAACACCTAAATACCCACTCTGTCCAATACAACACCCCAGAGTACCAGCTCTATCCAATATATCTCCCAAACAGCGAGCCATTGCCACACAACAGCCTCCAAAGATCCAGCTCTACCCGATCCCATACTCACAAATAGTCAGATTTATCAAACCACTACAAACTCCCAAATAGTCAGCTCCATTCAATCCATAACCACCAAATAGCCCGTTCTAATACAAATGTAATGTCCTATGGAGCGTGTCCAATCCAACACACCAGCTCCCAAAGCACCATCTCTCTCCAACATACCAACACCCAAAGAGCTAGCATTATCCAAAAGCAGCACCCAAAGATCATGTTCACAAAAAACACACCACCACTCAAAGAGTCAGTTCTAACCAACCCACCAGCACAGTCATCTCTATTCAACTTGTCAGCACCCAAAGAGCCAGCTCTATCAAATACAACAGCTCCACAGATCACCAGCTCTCTCCAATCCAACACCCCATACGCCAGACCTATTAATTTACTCCTCTTCAAAGAGCCAGCCTTCCTAACAAAGCAGCTGTCTAAGAATCAGCTCTATCCAATTCCTAAGCACTCATCAAAAAGAGCCAGATTTAACCAGGCACATCAGAAACATTTAAGTCTAGAACCGTCCTAGTACCCCTATGCCAATAGCATCCACATGACACTAAAACCAGTCCAATGTTCAGCATCTCGCTGGACTCCTTTGTGGCAATGTTCAAAAGCATCACCTTTTTAAGACATGTCTACATTTTTTAAATATACTACAACTACGCTGAACATCATGAAAGATGTAGATTATAACCCAGAGAAACAGTTTCTTATAATAATAGATGTAGAAGCTCTGTACAAGCGCATTCCCCAAGAGGATATGATGAGGACCATTGAAGAAATTCCTACGAGATCATCTTGGGAATGCCAGATTGTACATCATAGAATGTTTCTGATTAATGATGACACAGAATTTCTTCTAGTATGAAAAAGACTATTAACTCTAAATAGGGGAACCTGTATGGGCGTTTCTCAAGTTTGGCAGGAAAACTAACCACTATGTTATAGAACAAGATTCGCTGACCGTAACTCACTGCTGAGATTCAATAGTCATCACTCATTGTTATGTTTTGTTCCTAAGACTTAATATAGCACAAAAAATCACTCCCAAAGGGGTATCTTGGTGCTAACCCAAGAGGTCTCTTGGAAAATGTGCCCGTAGGACAAAATCTGAGGATCAGAAGAAACTGCTCCGATATCAGGACATATGACACTCAGGCTGAGCAATAGACTTCACAATAGAGGTTACCCACTGGAGATACTGAAAAAAGCTAGGAAAAGAGCACACAATAATAATACGAACAGTCTCCTTGACACTGACAGGATTGTGCCAGTGACAACTTTTTTAACACTATCTGACAGACTCAAACCGTCACTCTTGAAATATTGGAGTATTTTAACATGTTTGGACAACGGGCTGAAAAAACCCTCTTTGTGTACAGAGGAGAAATGATCATAAGAGATAGACTGGTACACCGAAGGCCTGGAACAAATAGCAAAAGTGAACACAAACCCTAAGGTGACCTCCTCCCATAAAAGGCACCATCCATTTGGTAAATGTAGTATTTTCAAATAGTTCAAAACCAATATTTGATTTGGGTATGAAAACGCCTTAACAGCAGAGAACCTTTACAAACTGCAAAAGTGACCAGGCCTCTGTTTGTGTGGTCACCCACAAGTTTTTTGATTGATGCTTCTGGTTTTTCGACTCAGAGGGCCTCATTACAATGTTCGTCAGAGAGGCTCCGAACACCAGCCGGATTTTCCTAAACCGTGTCGGAACCTATACTTCCGACCAACTTGGAAACATTTCCAACTGACCGATTATGATGGAAAGGTAACCGTTCGGTTAGTTCGAATCCGTTCCAACCGGCATTCGGAAACTACGAGTTGGTCAAAGACGAATCGTACAGCTCTATGGTCCGCGTTTCCGACCAAAGTACTACGATGTCGGATTCGGACAGCCTTTCCAAAGAGGACTGTCCGACATGGACCAGCTGTTGGAAACTGACTTCGGGGCCCGTAGCAGGCCTCCCTTCATCCTGAGGTCTCCGGTTTTGGTTTTCGCCACAGGGTGCAGGGTTTTCCACAACCACCCCTTTTTTCAATGGGAGCCTGTGTTGTCGGTCGGAACACAGGCTCCCCAAGAAGTAAATAGGAGACTTTCCGAATGGTGTTCAGGATCGTAATCGGTCGGACTCACCGAACGTGAGTCGGTCGGAAACGATTCCGACAAGGAGTTGGTCCGTTTACTTTCTGAAATCGTAATGATGCACAGAGCGTACTGAGACCGGCTAACCAGACCTCAGTGCACGTGCACTGACCCTAAAGTGTATGTTGAATTGTCTGTACCCAATTGGAAATGGCTATCTTACCTGTAAGTACCTAGCATATGGTACCCAGGGCATGTAACTTAGAGGGGTCGCTTAGCGTTAGCAGCATTGGTTGTGCTACCCTGAAAGTCCCCCATCCCGCCACTGCAGACTGGTAGAGAAGTCTTGTACTGCTGGCCTGCCTTTGCTTTCAAAATAAGTGGCAAAGCCTCCACTTCCCCTATGCATCTGTGTAAGTCACCCCTCTGGCAGGCCTATCGAGTCCTAAGGCAGGGTACAACATATGACACCAAAAGGACATGTAGCCTACAAAATCTAACATTAAAAATGCAAATCTGCCAGTTTTACTGTGGAAAGGCTTGGTTGCCTGATTGGCAAGTGCAGGATTACACACTGACCCCTCAGCAGTGTTAATTCCTTTACAATG
This sequence comes from Lissotriton helveticus, assembly GCF_964261635.1. Lineage (NCBI taxonomy): Eukaryota > Metazoa > Chordata > Amphibia > Caudata > Salamandridae > Lissotriton > Lissotriton helveticus. Next base: position 1,944,398,528 of record NC_136065.1, read on the forward strand.
TGACCAAAGTGAGCACTCTAATTATCAAACAACTTGTTGCTTTAAGCTTGACTTGAATATCAAGGCGAAATGTGTGTAACTCTTTGCCGTGCACAGCTTCGGCAAAGCTGCCCCTTTGTTGCCTTTAAGACTCCAGTGCTTTCCTGGGCACCCGTGGAGCCTGTTCCACAAGACAGCTTTCTGCCCTCCTGGGGAGAATTGCCGACAACTCGCAGGAAGTGAAACAATGCAGGATTGCAGACCAGAGAGGTGTTACCTCATCCTGCAGGAAGCCACACGGGTTTTAGCCCCAAAAGGCAGGCTTTAAAGAAGGCGGCGCCTTTGAAGGGCAAATGTATAGCACTAGAGTGAAGGGCTGCCCGGGGCAATCACTGAGGGGGGTGACCAAATGGCAAAAATGGCAAAATGGCAAAAACATGGGTTTTAAACACATATTTTTGCCATTTGTCAAGCTGGGGGAGACATGAAATTTTCCGCACCGGGTACCACCTGACCTTGCTATGCCACTGGCTGCACGGTAGAGGACTGCACCTGCTGGCTCGCAAAGAGAGGAGCTGTGCCTGCAGTGTCCTGCTCAAGAAAAAGTTGTCTCCGAAGCCCTGAAAAGCCTAGAGACTTCAAGGGCCAGCCGACTGCCCTCATGTTCACAGCTCAGGGACACACCAGCTAAAGAAGCTCGCATGGGTAGGTTCGTAGCCCAGAGTCTTCAAGTCGCTATTACTGCTGCTGTTCAGCACCTGGGACCAAGACTTGACGCAAAGAGCTGCACCCAAGGTCACTGATCCCGGGAGTGCTGTTGGAGGGTCGCTGGGATGAAGACTCGACCCAAGAAGGGTTGGCCTGTGACTGAGACACAAAGTGACTAGTAGTCCAGAGGCAACTGGACTTTGGGCAGCCTGGAAAGGACCTCGTGCGACTTTGACCCTGCAACCAGGATCCCCATACCACTTTCGTGGACTGAGGAATACTTGCAAGAAGACCCCTGTCAAGCACATCACATTCACAGCATCCTTGGAGCATCATCAGCATTCTTCATCACTAGCATCAGGACCACTCTTTATGAATCTATTACAACACTAATAAAATGACTGAAACTGCGTGAAGAATGCTTCTCCTATGGACCTAACTGTTTCTGAGGACCTTGCTGAATCCCCTGACTAGCTTTCTTCTGGAGCTGGTCGCTTCATGCAACTCTCACCAAGCGCATTGACACTTGCCCAATTTTACCTTGAAGAGGTTTCTGTCAAATTTGTTGAATTTGCCAATGCTTGTTCGCGGTTCACTGAAATGCTCTAATGTTTTATTTCTTGGAAATTCCATATCTCTGGAACCCTTGGTTGGATCTTTTTCATTTTGCTGTCTTAGGGCTACATGCATCAAGCTAAGAATAGCAATTCCATAATAGCGATTCTTGAGGAATCGCTATGAAGGAATTGCAATTCCTTATACATGTGGATTTCGCTAAAATATTAGTAATTCCTACCCATTCCTTAATTGCGAATCGCAAATAGCGATTCACAATTAAGGAATGCCTTCCCATTCATTCCTATGGGCCTATTTACGATTCCCTAACTGCATTCGCAAAATAGGTAATCGCCAAAATTGTGATTACTTGTTTTGCGAATGCCTTTGGGCTTGATGCATGGCAAACAGCATTTTACCAGTCGCTAACAGGCCGATTTTGCGAATCGGCCCGTTTGCACCCGGTAAAATGCCTGATGCATGTGCCCCTAAGTTCTTATAAAAATACAGTCTATTTTTATAAATCGGTTGTCTGGTTTCTTGGGTGTTGTGTCGATTTCTTTTTCAATTGCTTTGGTGCCATTTATTAGCTTTACACTTGTTCCTTTGTGTAAGCGTTGTTGCTCTGAGCCACAGCTACCCAAGGTCGAGATGAAGGTTTAACTAATGAAACCTAAGTGTCCAAAAACTGTTGGTAAGTGGATTACATGGTGAGGTTGCTCAATCATACCATATAATACACCCCATTTCCTCACAAATGCCTTTGTGGATTTGGATATGTCGACATTACATGGCAAATAAGGATTAGAAACCTGGAGCACACATCAACAATAATGAAGGGCATGTTAAAAATCAAGTTGGCACTACATTTAAGTCCCGTTCTCACACACCAAAGATCTGTCAGGGACAGTTAAAATAGGCACTCCTCTACAGGCAACAGAAATTGATATATAGGTTGGGTACCAATGAGGAGGCCTTAAATGATGAGATAGCGTTGCTCTAGATAGAGCGCAGATGAATATTTGAAAGCAACAGAGTGGCTCAAACATAACCCAAAATAAATATCTAGAGAGATTTATTTGCCCATTCGTCGTTGCTGTACATTTAGATGGATCATATGAACACCACCATGTAGGCTTAGATTTATCAAGCCTTTGCGACGTCCTTGTGTTGCTCAAGGCAAAGCAAAGACAATGCAAAGGTTTCAGTAATATCTACACAGCCACTCAAGGGGCAATTTGCGCTGCCATGCGTGGCTTTGTAAAGAAATGTAATGTAACGCAAATGCTTGCGCTGTATTATGTTACAGTTAAAGCTGGGAGGCGTTCACTTGGATCGAGCATGCGTGTTGCCATGCATCCACCCATGAATTTTGGCACGTACCCAGATTGACTAAAGCTAGTAAACCTGGGAATGTGTCAAAATATTATCAGCCAGATTCATCAACGGAAAATCGGCTCGCAAAGTGCCAGATTCTGAGAATCTGGCCCTTTGCGAGCGCAATTTTTGCATTTGGGATTCATCACCCCAAATGCAAAAATCGCAAATTGCGAAATCGCTAAATTGCGAGGAATTGCATTTAAGGAATCTCTATTTGAGATTCCTTAAATGCAATTCATGAACCATTTTTTAATTGCGAATCACTATTTTTGGCCGCTATTTACCGCGAAGTCTGACTTCGTGATAAATAGCGAAAACTTAGAAAAATGCACTTTAGTGCATTTTTCTAAGTTGTATGTTACACACACACATGTCCTTTGGACATGTGTGTGCGCAACATCAGTCTACATTTATATTTATGGGGTGCTACAGGGTGTCCTTTGGACACCCCTAGCACCCTTGAAATCGCATCCTTATTTGCGTGAATGGGGAGTCATTCCTTATTTGCGATTAGCAATTTGCTAATCGCAAATAAGGAAGCTGTAGAAATCGCAAATAATATTGCGATTTCTACATGAATCCCGTTTTGCGAGTCTTTAATAGCGATTCTTTAATAATCGCTGTTAAGGACTCGCAAAAGAGGACAATGATGAATCTGGGGGATAGTCTTTCCAAGTGAGGCATAAGAAGGAGAAATATGTGTATTTCTCCTCGTTATTTCCTCTTTCCGCATGTATTGCATTCTGCAGCATACATAGAAGAAAAAGCCTCTAAAGATTATTTTTGTGCAGCATGGCATCCCTTCCGTCACAAAAACAATCCTGCTTGTATCGCAGGCAACCTTGCACCATGCTGCAAGGGTGCCTGTGTTGGCAGCACACAGGGCTCCAGTGCAAAATGATAGCAGAAATGCTCCATATCTTTATAAATATAACTGTGCTTGCTGTCCTGCATTGTGTGAAAGGTTAGTGAACAAACTCCTTGGAGTCTGGGAAAGAATTACTACTTCTCCAACCAGAGTTTGAAAGTAATACTGAAAATGACCATCAATATGGCATAATTAACCAACCTGAGCCAAGTTCTCTTTGATTCTCATTTTGGAACTACAAAATTAGCAAGCTGAAATATTTTAATAACAGTGACTTCTCAACTACAGATAACCTCTTGAGAAAGCTGCGGTCCTCAAAAGTCCCTCATGATTCCGACCCGTGACTTTATTCAGAAATCCTATCCTTTATGAGAGTCATGATAGTATCTTCAATGACATGTTTGCTTCCAGTAGGATGACAGATTTGGCTGGCTTATCCTCTTTTACTGCTAATTTGGGGTCTACAATAATGCTGAAATACACACCAATATATCTGGTTGGGGGCACTACTCTCTCAATTATTAGAGTTGTGCTGCTGTATGTAGAAATACTGGAGTCTCTAAAACGATTCAATGAATGTCCCACATCCTAAGATGACGGCTCGGGTTTGCCAGTCTAGACCAAATGGACTCAACCGGAAATTATGTTTCATCAACCTGAAAGGATCAATCAATCCATCAATAAGTCTTGTAGAGTGCTGCTCCTCACCGGTGAGGGTATCAGAGCGCTGTGATATAGATGGTCTCAGTCAAAAAGTCATGTCTTGAGTTCTCTTCTGAATTCTGCCAGGGAGGGAGATGCTCGTAGGTGGAAGGGCAGGTCGTTCCAGGCTTTTGCGGCGAGGTAGAAGGAGCAGACTTTGCTGGAGCCAATGCCTGGTGCGCACGAGGGCCTCGGAGGCAGAGCATAGGTGTCTGACTGGTTGGTGGAAGTTCATGCAGTGGTTGATGTAGCCTGGTCCCTGGTCATGTAGAGATCGGCAGGCATGTGTTAGGAGCTTGACCTGGCCTCTCTTCTCAAAGGGACCCAGTAGAGATTCCTGAGGTGGGGGTGATGTGGGTGAATTTGGGGCGGTTGAGGATGAGTCTAGCTACTATGTTCTGGAGTCTCTTAAGGAGTGAGGATGTGATACAGGCACAGAGGGCATTCCGGTAGTCAAGATGGCTGATGAGGGCTTGGGTGGCGGTTTTCCTGGTGTTGCCAGGGATCCATTTGAAGATTTTCCAGAGCATGCAAAGGGTGTGGAATCACAAAGAAGTGACTGTGTTTATTTGGCGCTTCATGATGAGTTTGGTGTTGAGGATTATGCTGAGGTTGCGAGCGTGGTCTGTGGGTGCTCGGAGGGCCACCAGCTGCTGCCACCACCAGAACCTTGCATATACCCTAAAAAAACACCAGCCCCCTCCACCACCATATGCAGAGACTGGAGAAAATGGGTAAGTTACTAGCGAGGACAAAGTTTAGAAAAGTGAAAGAGTCATCTCGCTGTTCGATTCAGAACATTCCCGAATAAATAGATCCTTTATGTCGGCCATCCTCTTCTAATTTATTCTAGTTTCCGGATTTTAAAATCTACTGATATATTATTGATACATAAGTCTCCCGTCCCAAATTCATTTTTCAGCAATCGCCTCAATATAAATCAGTTTTTTACATATCTCATCATGACAAAGCGGTAACTAGCGCCATTTATGCTATCTAAAATAAGGTCCAATACGGAGGCAGTCATTGATAATGTGGCCGCAAGACTCTACCCTTAATAAATAGTCTTATGTGGGCCATCCATTACATATGGTTACGGCATTTCTATTTTGAAGTGAAAAAACTGGACATTGCAGTCCAAACAGTTCAAGACCACAATAAAGAACTGTGCACTCGCACACTGACTTAGTGTTCAAGATCAGTATATTTACTCGAGTCCAAGTCCTAAACCACAGGTCTTTTATTCCAGTGTACAAGTTGTACTGCATGGGATGGGTTCAGATGTCCAACCCTTCAGTCTCAAAGAGTACATTCGATTACTAAGACAGGCGAAATATAGTCGTCGCAGTGGAGTGCCTCACTTTTGGGAATGGCAGAAGGGAGAACGTTCCATGTTATAAGAACGCATTAAAGAAATTAATCGTTTACAGACACTACAATTTTCTATACAGGAATAAATCAAACCGATGGTATAACAGTTTTTGGTTTTGTTTTTTTCCTTAGACTTACAATTTTTTGTAGAAGGGCAAAAAGGTGCCAGAAAGAGGCTGAAACATGTCAACTATTTGGAAGAGGAAGGGAGACATCTTACATAATGTCACACCCCCAAATCTCGTTTTCCTTCAACAATATGTATGCCAGACAAATTTGAATAGAGCTCACAGAAAACCTTGCCCTAATATAATTTTAACTCCCAACAACCCTTTTACAAACATTAGAGAAACTTTTCCCAAAAATAAGAGCTCATGGTGAACTGAGTGAACCCTTCTGGTGCTGGTTAAAGGGGGGCCAATGATGAAGCATGTCCTCATGAGTGACTGAAGGGTACCCTCCTGTACAGTTTTTACCTTGCGAGGAATGGTCGGTTGATGAAGACAGGATAATAACCTCCTTGACAGAATTCCTTGGTCCAATTTTTAAGTTTATAGCTCACCTAATTAGAGTCAATTAGAATGACATTAGACAAATATTAACAGCTTAAAGCTGAAGTAATATTGGTAGCTCTCTTACCCATCTCTCAGCATTACGTTTGCCACCAGAATTATTTGGTCTCTATCCCAAATGTATCAAAAAGCCAAAGAATCTGGAAATGTCCGATAAATGTACAATAATTATGAACATCAACATGTGTGCAATGACTAAATATGGATACCTCTGTTTCTGATAACTCAGAACAAATCTTCCTTTCACATTGACCCCCTCAACCCCCGACTAAATTGCACCAGGCAATAGTGGATTAATACACATCTTCTAAACTTGATCATGCCCCACGACACTTTTTCACCAGCTCAATCACCCTAGACCTAAAGGGTCCAACATTTAGCAGACCTGAAAAACAAATCGGATTTTCCCCTTTGAAGGGATGCTACCTTTGCTGCCAATCTCTGCCATAATCTGGTGTCAAATTCTACACCTCCCTTATAAATGTCTCTCCTGCACACTCGCCTCCGCTCACGCTATATCCGCACAAAGATATCGCTCAGCACAAACAGATGTCTAAGAACCATCAGCCTTCGCCTTAAATCCATCGCCCACTCCACATAGGCGACAGTACTGATTAGCCTTCACCTTCCATCTTTCGCCCACTCCACATGGGCGAGTGGTAATGAGCGATACTGCTTGGTGTCAGCGCCAAGGCTCTGGAATTGGCTTTCTTGGAGATCAGAACCCCCCCACCCCTTCTCTGCTCGCCTTCGGAAAAGCCCTCTAGACCCATCTGTTCAATTAAAGGGTTTCATGATTCATTATTGTGTGTCTGCACCTGCTCTATTCGCGCCTAACCGCCATTGAGATCGCAGTGTGCACAATAGGGATTTTGTAAATAAATAAACAAATACATTGGAGCCAAAGTGGCTGGCGTTATCCAACCCGACAACCTCCAAGCAGTAGGCTCTGTCCAAGAACCTAGTGACCCAGCGCTACCGAATTCACCAACCCAGAAACAGTAGAACCCGGCAGTGTCCAGTTCTACCTATCCCACCAATCTATAAAGGGAACACACTATCCAATATACCAACCACCAGTGAAAAAAGTGGTAACCAAATCCACCAATCACCAAAGAGTAAACATCATACAACACAAGAGGCCCTCAAAGAGAGCATACACTATCCAAGACACAAAGTTAAAAGAGTACATACACACTATATACGCACCAGCCACCAGGGGAACAGTTTAACCCAATCGATCAAGCCGCCAAAAAGTGCACACCATACAGTACACAATCCCCAAAAGATTACATACTATCCAAACCATCAGCCACAAGTGCACCAGCTCTCACCAATCAACAAATTCACAAAACGTACATACCATACAACACAAAGGGCCCCTAAAGCTAAGCCAGCCCTACCCAATCCATCCACCCACAATGGGTGCACACTATCCATCACACAATACACCAAAGAGTATACCCTTTCCTAAGACACAAGCCCTAAGAATACACGCTAACGCACGAGACACCAGTGTGCCAGTTCCAACCAATCCACCGGCTCCCCGAGTTTTCACCATACAACACATACCCCCAGAATATACACCATTTAACATACAAGTCCTAAAAGTACACGCTACACAACTTAGCAGCCAGTGTGCCAGCCCTTTCCAACCCAATAGCCCTTGAAGAGTACACACAATAAAACACGTTAGCCTCAAAAGAGTAAACCCCATCCAACACACAAGCCAAAAGAGTACACACTATCTAACACACCGGACACCAGTGAACTAACTGTACCCAGTCCATGAACCCAAAAGGAATACACACTATCCAAGATAAAAGCCCAAAGAGTACACTCTATACAACACATCAAATGCTAGTCTACCAGCTCAACCCTGTCCACCATCCCGAGTATAAACTACTCAACACAATCCCAAAGAGCACACACACCATCCAAAACACCAGTCACAAGTGAACTAGCAATCCCACATGACAACCTCTAAGAGTTGACAAATTATCCAATACAACAGAAACAAATAAACCAACTATAGTCTTTGCCCGACCGCAAAGAGCACACACTGTACAACACATCACCCTCAAAATCATACAATTTTCTAACACACAAGTCACCAAAGAGTACACACAAACAAGCCCCTCATGAGTAAACTATATTCAAAACGAGCCCTCAAAGAGTACATACCTCCCAAGATACCAGTCCCCAGTTAGACAGATCTACCCAGGCTACAAGCTCCTAAACACACATAAGCCCCCAAGCATTTTGCACAACCCAACACACCAGCCTCTAAAGAATAACCAACACACCAGCCAAAACCAAACAGCAACTATGTCCAACACACCGACCTTTAAAAAGCTAACTTACTCAAAGAAACCCATCAGCCACCAGAGAGGCTACTCTACCCAACACATCAGCCACCAGAGAGGCAACTCTACCCAACACATCAGCCACCAGAGAGCCAACTCTACCCAACACATCAGCCACCAGAGAGGCAACTCTACCCAACACATCAGCCACCAGAGAGACAGCTCTACCGAACTAATCAGCACCCGAACATCTACATCTAATTAAATTCACCACCTCCTCGAAGAGACAGTTCTAAGCAACCCTTCAGCCATTGTTAAACGAGCTCAGCCCAATCCATCACTGCCCAATAAACCTTTTCTGCCCAGTCCACCCCCACCGCCCCCAAAGACACGAATCCACAAGAATCACATCCATCCCCCCAATGCAACCAAGTCTACCCCAGACACTAGTGAGTCAATTATGGTCAACCAAGTCCAGGCAACATTTTGGTACCCCACCGTTACCTGAGCGTGATCCACGGGCCGGGAGGTGGAGGTAGAACAGATGAGAATTTAGGGGCATAAGGAACGGTAGAGAGAGGGTGAGCAGGAGAGGGGGCCGAGTAGAGGGGACATAATGGCAGAGGGCAAAGAAGGAATGATGTCAGAAATGGTGCAGATCTGGGGGGTGGGCAAGCACCGACAGGGGCATGCCCCCCTCTTCCAGGAGGATGCCCGAGGCCTTCCTTTGCAGCTCCCCGGTTTCCTGACCGAAAAGCTCCGATGCCGTCAACCTGGCCTCGGCGCCTCCCCCCACCCTCGGGCGGCTCGGGGCTGCTCCCGGGCCCCAGGAGGGGGCGTGTTGCCCTGACCTTGGGCGGAGGCGGAGGAGGGGTACTCACGGGTGGTCAGCCGGTGTCAGCAGCCGCCGGGGCCAGGCCATCCTGTCGTCCTCCGCGCGCCGGCTGCAGCAGCGCGGCGGTGTCCTATCAATGCCCGGCCTGGGCCGGCGCCTCTTCCTCCTCCTTCCTCTTCCTCCTCCTGCTGCTGACAACACAAGAGCTGCTCCTGAGAGCCGGAGCTACAGCGGCACCACGTGCCCCGGAGCCCCTCGCTGCACGCAGACGGGGGGACTGCACATGCAGGCTGCTCAATGCACACACACTGGGGAGCGGCGAGCACGGCGTGCTCTCTTCACATAGGACACAGCCTGCTCAATGCACACACACTGGGGAGCGGCGAGCACAGCGTGCTCACTTCACACAGCACCCGAGAGCAATACACTGCCTGCTCAATGCACACATCCTGCTCAATGCACACACACTGGGGAGCGGCGAGCACAGCGTGCTCACTTCACACAGCACCCGAGAGCAATACACTGCCTGCTCAATGCACACAGCCTGCTCAATGTTAGGGTGACCAACTGGCATTGGTGCAAATTCAGGACGGTGAGTGTAAAAATTCAGGACAAAGGGTCAAAATTCAGGACACAAATTCAGGACAGGAGGTCAAAATTCAGGACAAAACTTCAGGACAATTGGATACGTTTTACAGACACATCAGAGGTTGCGCAATTGTATATAAGTAAGCCCAGCCATATTTAGACATATTCAGCCATTTGCAAACCTATCCATCATGTATCCTTCCATCTATCATTTCCCTCCTCCATCCCTTCATCCATCCTTTCACTCATCCATCCATTATCCATCCGCCCTTTCACCCTATCCATCTGTACACTCATCCATCCACTCTTCTAACCATCCATCCATTCACTCATCCATCCAGCCATTTACCCTTTCACCCATCCAGCCATCCTTTCACTTACTCATCCATCCACCCAGTCACTCATCCTTCCACCCATCCACCCTTCCAGTCATCCATCATCCTCCCTTTCTCTCTCCATCGACTCTTTCACTTAGAAATCCTTCCTTCCATCCACCCATCCATCCACCTACTCATCCGCTCATGAATCCATCCATTGACCCTATCACTCATCCATCCGTTCTCTCATCCATTTATCCTTTCACTCCTTCACTCATCTATTCATCATTTTGTACATCTACCTTCCCTTTCACTCACTCATCCATCCTTACATCCACCCTTTCACTCATCCGTCCATCCATTCGCCCTTGCACTTATCAATTCGTTAATCCATCCATCATTTCACTCATCCGCCCACCCACTCACTCATCATCCACCTTTTCACTCATCCATCCTTTCACTCATCCATCCACCCTTTTACCCATCCAGCTACCCTTACACCCATACATTAAGCTATTTCCTTTTCTCTCTTCCATCCTTTCATTCACTCATCAATCCATCCATCATCTCCCATTATCCACCTATTCAATCTTTCATTCATCCATTCACCCTTTCACTAATTCATCCAGCCATCCCTTCACTTACTCACTAGCCCACCTTTTCATATTAATTTTTAGCTGAGCCTTTTTGAGAAGAGGCCCATCAAGAACTTCACCCTCGCTGCAGGAGCCATTCCAGGAGTGAGACAGGAGCCACCCGGGGCGGAGACAGGATCCAACACAGGGGGACAGGAGCCATCACAGGCCGGGGGTGGGAGGGGGACAGGAGCCATCACTGGGGGGGCAGGAGCCATCCCAGGAGGGGGAACAGGATCCACCAGGGTTGGCACAGGGGTGGGCATGCAGTATTCTAGTATCATCTTGGTCTCTTCCAGGGTGGGGTAGGGCTCCTCACCCCTCCTGGACAAGACAAGGAGAAGACAAGCTCTGTTTCCAAAAAGTTAGTTTTGCCCCCCTCCCCCCACTGTGATGTACAGTACTTACAGGAGATACTTTAAGAGAACTGATTGAACTGATTGTCCTCCATACTTTGTTAATCAGTGTGGATGTGATTGTGCCATTTCTTTATTTTATTACATTATAGACTGCATGTTGAAGAACCAAGGTTTGTTTACAATTTAGTGACAGTAATTGAGCTCTGTGAAAAGAACCACGTGCTGCCTCAGTGTAATCAGGGCCGGTTCTAGGATGCTTGGGGCCCTGGGCAGAAAGGGAATGTCTCACACCAATTGCAGATACAAGATGCATTCAGCGCTGTTTGCATCTGAATAGATGCCCCTGCTCCCTGAAGCTGCCGCCCCCCCTCTGTCACCTTCAAGCACCTCTTAACAGCTCATCAAGGGCTGAAGGTGTGAGGGTTGCTGCCATCACGCTGCGCCTCTCCAATGCTGCTGATCGGAGTCTGTTACTCCCGACCTCAACAGCATTGGCGTCAAGAAGGGAGGTGGGTGCCAGCTGTGCGACCAGTTAAAATTACGGACAAAAGGCGTCCGTTAAAGAATCCTTCACGGACAACGGACAGACGGCCGTAATTACGGACTGTCCGTGAAATTTACGGACGGTTGGTCACCCTACTCAATGTACACATCCTGCTCAATGCACACACACTGGGGAGCGGCGAGCACGGCGTGCTCACTTCACACAGCCTGCTCAATGCACACAAACTGAGGAGCAGCGAGCACAGCGTGTTCACTTCACACAACACCACACAGCCTGCTCAATGCACACACACTGGGGAGCACAAGAACAGCGCGAACACTTCACACAGCAGGGGAGAGCAGCACACAGTCTGCCCAATGCACACAGCCTGCTCAATGCGCACACACTGGGGAGCGGGGAGCACAGCGTGTTCATTTCACACAGCCTGCTAAATGCACACAAACTGGGGAGCAGCTAGCACAGCATGTTCACTTCACACAGCACCAAACAGCCTGCTCAATGCACACAAACTGAGGAGCAGCGAGCACAGCGTGTTCACTTCACACAGCACCACACAGCCTGCTCAATGCACACACACTGGGGAGCGGCGAGCACGGCGTGCTCACTTCACACAGCACACAGCCTGCTCAATGCACACATCCTGCTCAATGCACACAAACTGAGGAGCAGCGAGCACAGCGTGTTCACTTCACACAGCACCACACAGCCTGCTCAATGCACACACACTGGGGAGCGGCGAGCACGGCGTGCTCACTTCACACAGCACACATCCTGTTCAATGCACACACACTGGGGAGCGGCGAGCACGGCGTGCTCACTTCACACAGCACACAGCCTGCTCAATGCACACAGCCTGCTCAATGCACACAAACTGAGGAGCAGCGAGCACAGCGTGTTCACAGCACCACACAGCCTGCTCAATGCACACACGCTGGGGAGCGGCGAGCACGGCGTGCTCACTGCACACAGCCTGCTCAATGCACACAGCCTGCGTAATGCACACACACTGGGGAGCGGCGAGCAGAGCGTGCTCACTTCACACAGCACCCGAGAGCAATACACTGCCTGCTCAATGCACACAGCCTGCTCAATGCACACATCCTGCTCAATGCACACACACTGGGGAGCGGCGAGCACAGCGTACTCACTTCACACAGCACCCGAGAGCAATACACTGCCTGCTCAATGCACACATCCTGCTCAATGCACACACACTGGGGAGCGGCGAGCACAGCGTGCTCACTTCACACAGCACCCGAGAGCAATACACTGCCTGCTCAATGCACACAGCCTGCTCAATGTTAGGGTGACCAACTGGCATTGGTGCAAATTCAGGACGGTGAGTGTAAAAATTCAGGACAAAGGGTCAAAATTCAGGACACAAATTCAGGACAGGAGGTCAAAATTCAGGACAAAACTTCAGGACAATTGGATACGTTTTACAGACACATCAGAGGTTGCGCAATTGTATATAAGTAAGCCCAGCCATATTTAGACATATTCAGCCATTTGCAAACCTATCCATCATGTATCCTTCCATCTATCATTTCCCTCCTCCATCCCTCCATCCATCCTTTCACTCATCCATCCATTATCCATCCGCCCTTTCACCCTATCCATCTGTACACTCATCCATCCACTCTTCTAACCATCCATCCATTCACTCATCCATCCAGCCATTTACCCTTTCACCCATCCAGCCATCCTTTCACTTACTCATCCATCCACCCAGTCACTCATCCTTCCACCCATCCACCCTTCCAGTCATCCATCATCCTCCCTTTCTCTCTCCATCGACTCTTTCACTTAGCAATCCTTCCTTCCATCCACCCATCCATCCACCTACTCATCCGCTCATGAATCCATCCATTGACCCTATCACTCATCCATCCGTTCTCTCATCCATTTATCCTTTCACTCCTTCACTCATCTATTCATCATTTTGTACATCTACCTTCCCTTTCACTCACTCATCCATCCTTACATCCACCCTTTCACTCATCCGTCCATCCATTCGCCCTTGCACTTATCAATTCGTTAATCCATCCATCATTTCACTCATCCGCCCACCCACTCACTCATCATCCACCTTTTCACTCATCCATCCTTTCACTCATCCATCCACCCTTTTACCCATCCAGCTACCCTTACACCCATACATTAAGCTATTTCCTTTTCTCTCTTCCATCCTTTCATTCACTCATCAATCCATCCATCATCTCCCATTATCCACCTATTCAATCTTTCATTCATCCATTCACCCTTTCACTAATTCATCCAGCCATCCCTTCACTTACTCACTAGCCCACCTTTTCATATTAATTTTTAGCTGAGCCTTTTTGAGAAGAGGCCCATCAAGAACTTCACCCTCGCTGCAGGAGCCATTCCAGGAGTGAGACAGGAGCCACCCGGGGCGGAGACAGGATCCAACACAGGGGGACAGGAGCCATCACAGGCCGGGGGTGGGAGGGGGACAGGAGCCATCACTGGGGGGGCAGGAGCCATCCCAGGAGGGGGAACAGGATCCACCAGGGTTGGCACAGGGGTGGGCATGCAGTATTCTAGTATCATCTTGGTCTCTTCCAGGGTGGGGTAGGGCTCCTCACCCCTCCTGGACAAGACAAGGAGAAGACAAGCTCTGTTTCCAAAACGTTAGTTTTGCCCCCCTCCCCCCACTGTGATGTACAGTACTTACAGGAGATACTTTAAGAGAACTGATTGAACTGATTGTCCTCCATACTTTGTTAATCAGTGTGGATGTGATTGTGCCATTTCTTTATTTTATTACATTATAGACTGCATGTTGAAGAACCAAGGTTTGTTTACAATTTAGTGACAGTAATTGAGCTCTGTGAAAAGAACCACGTGCTGCCTCAGTGTAATCAGGGCCGGTTCTAGGATGCTTGGGGCCCTGGGCAGAAAGGGAATGTCTCACACCAATTGCAGATACAAGATGCATTCAGCGCTGTTTGCATCTGAATAGATGCCCCTGCTCCCTGAAGCTGCCGCCCCCCCTCTGTCACCTTCAAGCACCTCTTAACAGCTCATCAAGGGCTGAAGGTGTGAGGGTTGCTGCCATCACGCTGCGCCTCTCCAATGCTGCTGATCGGAGTCTGTTACTCCCGACCTCAACAGCATTGGCGTCAAGAAGGGAGGTGGGTGCCAGCTGTGCGACCAGTTAAAATTACGGACAAAAGGCGTCCGTTAAAGAATCCTTCACGGACAACGGACAGACGGCCGTAATTACGGACTGTCCGTGAAATTTACGGACGGTTGGTCACCCTACTCAATGTACACATCCTGCTCAATGCACACACACTGGGGAGCGGCGAGCACGGCGTGCTCACTTCACACAGCCTGCTCAATGCACACACACTGGGGAGCGGCGAGCACGGCGTGCTCACTTCGCACACAGCCTGCTCAATGCACACAAACTGAGGAGCAGCGAGCACAGCGTGTTCACTTCACACAACACCACACAGCCTGCTCAATGCACACACACTGGGGAGCACAAGAACAGCGCGAACACTTCACACAGCAGGGGAGAGCAGCACACAGTCTGCCCAATGCACACAGCCTGCTCAATGCGCACACACTGGGGAGCGGGGAGCACAGCGTGTTCATTTCACACAGCCTGCTAAATGCACACAAACTGGGGAGCAGCTAGCACAGCATGTTCACTTCACACAGCACCAAACAGCCTGCTCAATGCACACAAACTGAGGAGCGGCGAGCACGGCGTGCTCACTTCACACAGCCTGCTCAATGCACACACACTGGGGAGCGGCGAGCACGGCGTGCTCACTTCGCACACAGCCTGCTCAATGCACACAAACTGAGGAGCAGCGAGCACAGCGTGTTCACTTCACACAACACCACACAGCCTGCTCAATGCACACACACTGGGGAGCACAAGAACAGCGCGAACACTTCACACAGCAGGGGAGAGCAGCACACAGTCTGCCCAATGCACACAGCCTGCTCAATGCGCACACACTGGGGAGCGGGGAGCACAGCGTGTTCATTTCACACAGCCTGCTAAATGCACACAAACTGGGGAGCAGCTAGCACAGCATGTTCACTTCACACAGCACCAAACAGCCTGCTCAATGCACACAAACTGAGGAGCAGCGAGCACAGCGTGTTCACTTCACACAGCACCACACAGCCTGCTCAATGCACACACACTGGGGAGCGGCGAGCACGGCGTGCTCACTTCACACAGCACACAGCCTGCTCAATGCACACATCCTGCTCAATGCACACAAACTGAGGAGCAGCGAGCACAGCGTGTTCACTTCACACAGCACCACACAGCTTGCTCAATGCACACACACTGGGGAGCGGCGAGCACGGCGTGCTCACTTCACACAGCACACATCCTGTTCAATGCACACACACTGGGGAGCGGCGAGCACGGCGTGCTCACTTCACACAGCACACAGCCTGCTCAATGCACACAGCCTGCTCAATGCACACAAACTGAGGAGCAGCGAGCACAGCGTGTTCACAGCACCACACAGCCTGCTCAATGCACACACGCTGGGGAGCGGCGAGCACGGCGTGCTCACTGCACACAGCCTGCTCAATGCACACAGCCTTCGTAATGCACAGACACTGGGGAGCGGCGAGCAGAGCGTGCTCACTTCACACAGCACCCGAGAGCAATACACTGCCTGCTCAATGCACACAGCCTGCTCAATGCACACATCCTGCTCAATGCACACACACTGGGGAGCGGCGAGCACGGCGTGCTCACATCACACAGCACACAGCCTGCTCAGTGTACACAGCCTGCTGAATGCACACAAACTGGTGAGCAGCGAGCACAGTGTGTTCACTTCACACAGCACGGGAGAGCAGCACACCTCCTGCTCAGTGTACACAGCCTGCTGAATGCACACAAACTGGTGAGCAGCGAGCACAGCATGTTCACTTCACACAGCACGGGAGAGCAGCACACAGCCTGCTCAGTGCACACAATGTAGGTAAGCAGTGGGCACAGCGTGTTCACTTCAAACAGCACGGGAGAGCAGCACACAGCCTGCTCAATGCACACAAACTGGCGAGCAGCGAGCACAGCGGGTTCACTTCACACAACACGGGAGAGCAGCGCACAGCCTGCTCAATGCACACAAACAGGTCAGCAAATGAGCACAGCGTGTTCACTTCATACAGCACGGGAGAGCAGCACACAGCCTGCTCAGTGTACACAGCCTGCTGAATGCACACAAACTGGTGAGCAGCGAGCACAGTGTGTTCACTTCACACAGCACGGGAGAGCAGCACACCTCCTGCTCAGTGCACACAGCCTGCTCAATGCACACAAACTGGGGAGCAGCGAGCACAGCGTGTTCACTTCACACAGCACGGGAGAGCAGCACACCTGCTGAATGTACACACACTGGGGATCAGCGAGCACAGCGTGTTCCCTTCACACAGCACGGGAGAGCAGAACACAGCCTGCTCAGTGCACACAGCCTGCTCAATGCACACAAACTGGGGAGCAGCGAGCACAGCGTGTTCACTTCACACAGCACGGGAGAGCAGCACACCTCCTGCTGAATGCACACACACTGGGGAGCAGCGAGCACAGCGTGTTCACTCCACACAGCATGGGAGAGCAGAACACAGCCTGCTCAGTGCACACAAACTGGTGAGCAGCGAGCACAGCATGTTCAATTCACACAGCACGGAAGAGCAGAACACAGCCTGCTCAGTGCACACAGCCTGCTCAATGCACACAAACAGGGGAGCAGGGAGCATAGCATGTTCACTTCACACAGCACGGGAGAGCAGCACACAGCCTGCTCAATGCACACAGGCTGCTCAATGCACACACACTGGGGAGCAGCAAGCACAGCGTGTTCACTTCACACAGCACTGGAGAGCAGCACACAGCCTGCTCAGTGCACACAGCCTGCTCAATGCACACAAACTGGGGAGCAGCGAGCACAGCGTGTTCACTTCACACAGCACGGGAGAGCGGCACACATCCTGCTGAATGCACACACACTGGGGAGCAGCGAGCACAGCGGGTTCACTTCACACAGCACGGGAGAGCAGCGCACAGCCTGCTCAATGCACACAAACAGGTCAGCAAACGAGCACAGCGTGTTCACTTCATACAGGACGGGAGAGCAGCACACAGCCTGCTCAGTGTACACAGCCCGCTGAATGCACACAAACTGGTGAGCAGCGAGCACAGCGTGTTTACTTCACACAGCACGGGAGAGCAGCACACAGCCTGCTCAGTGCACACAATGTAGGTAAGCAGTGGGCACAGCGTGTTCACTTCAAACAGCACGGGAGAGCAGCACACAGCCTGCTCAATGCACACAAACTGGCGAGCAGCGAGCACAGTGTGTTCACTTCACACAGCACGGGAGAGCAGCACACAGCCTGCTCAATGCACACAAACTGGCGAGCAGCGAGCACAGCGTGTTCACTTCACACAGCACGGGAGAGCAGCACACAGCCTGCTCAGTGCATCCAGCCTGCTCAATGCACACAAACTGAGGAGCAGCGAGCACAGCGTGTTCACTTCACACAGCACCGGAGAGCAGCACACAGCCTGCTCAGACCACGCAGCCTGCTCAGTGCATACAATCTAGGTAAGCAGTGGGCATAGCGTGTTCACTTCGCACAGCACGGTGATAGCAGCACACAGCCTACTCAATGCACACAAACTAGACAAGCAGTGGACACAGCGTGCTCACTTCACATAGCCCAGGAGAACAGCACACAACCGGCTCAGTGCACACAATTTAGATAAGCAGTGGGCACAGAGCTGGTAATTACCGGGCACAGCGTGTTCCATTCACACAGCCCAGGAGAGCAGCGCACAGCCTGCTCAGTGCACACAATCTCCGTAAGCAGTGGGCACAGAGTGGGTAAGCAGTGGGCACAGTGTGTTCACTTCACACAGCCCGGGAGAGCAGCACACAACCTGCTCAGTGCAACAGCCTGTTCAATGCATACAAACTAGGCGAGCAGTGGGCACAGAGTGTTCATTTCACGCAGCCAAAGGGAGCAGAACAAAACCTGCTCAGTGCACACAGCCTGCTCAATGCACACAAACCAGGCTGGCACAGCCTCCTCACTTCATATAGCCAGGGAACGAGGCACAGAGCCTGCTCCATGCACATAAACAAGGTGAAGAAAGGCAAGGGCACAGCTTGCTACCTTCATCCAAACCCAGAAAGCAGCATACAAGCTACTTCGTGCACACAAAAGGGGAACGCGGTGCACACAACTAGCACGCTGCCTGGGCATGGACCACAACTGCACACTACATGGTGGATGCAATGCTTGTAGCTAGCTCATTGACACATTCTGCTCAATGCGTGAGAAGAATGCAGTGCACACATCCTGGGGCTTAACCATGCGAATGCAGGGCACACTGCTGATGGAGCGAGGGTGAAAACAACAATTTTTGTATACCCCTCCCGAAGTCTCTTTCCCAGAACAGTAATATGCATTAACAGTATTGTTTTTAAATTAACCAATGTAGGTTAGAATGCGCACACACAAATACACCTGGGATACTAATTTGCTTGTTATGCAGATTCATAATCTACTAATTAAGTGAAATAGTTATACTAATCTGGTACGCAAATGTCATAATCTAACGAAAATCTATGTTTGTATGCTTTTTGTAAGTCTTATTGTGGCAGAAATTATGGAGAATAGTAAGAAAACTACGCCTAATTATTGCAAACCCGCTAGGTAATAACTAACCGGGTTACCTGAGAATTGGGGGAGGTAAACAGAAGGGCTATACTTCGAAATCTAGCGTTTAATTGTGTTTGTTTCTATAATAGTTCCCATTATGGCCCATGAGGCTTGTTCCAAAATGGTAGTTTGCGAGACTCCAAAATTGTGGTGATCTACGCATGCGCGACTGTGCTCAAGAGAAGTGCAAGCAGCCTGTGCCTGTACAGCGTGGGACAAGGTCAGCGTGGCCTGGAGAGTAGACTAGTGCTAAAAATGTGTATGTCCGCATCGTGAGCATGGGAAACAAGCCTGAAGTGACAATTTAAAGGACACAAGTGAAAAAACTGTTAAAGAAGAATCGAGACCTTATTTTTTGATTATAACAATGACTTGGCAGAAATATGGACAATGAGGAGATGAGGTTATGCTCATCCACCCCTTACAAGGACCAATGAGAGTGAACGAGGACCCTAAAAGTTTCAAGTCTTAGATAGATAAGTTAGGGAAAAAGGGTATAAAAGAGGACGTTCGGAAGTAAGAAAAAAGCTTGCTTCTGATTTTATTTTCGCACCACGACATGCTGTCGGACTGACAAACTTTTCTTATGGTGCAAAGAAAAGACTTTGACATTTTTCTTGACTTTAACTTTGGATGGGTACGGAGTCCGGATGGGAGGTGAACATCAAGAAAGAATAGAGAGGTGTTTTTTGGGAACTATGCTGTCCTAACTCTGATGTCCGTCTTGGTAATATTATTTCAACTTATTTTTCTGAACTATTCTGCTAATAAATGTAAACTGTTTGAACTTAACTTTCTTTTCCAGGTTATTAAATGTTTTCATGAATATTGAAGAAGGCTAAATAAAATAAGGTCATGCTAGGAGAACTAGTCTCTAAATAAAAATTGAATAAATGGAGAATTAAGCTGGTCTTGTTGTCCATTAGTTAACTTTTACTAACTGATCCATTGACCAAATGGAGGGGTGTTGTAATGTTTATTAAGAATAAAACCATGGTAATATTGATAAACTGCAGATGTATATAGTGTATAGAACTTTAGAATGAAATAAGACACTCCGCTAAAATCCAGCATCTCTTACTCCAGTTTTCACTGATCCTGGGAGAGGGGTGATTTGTGTGAATGAGTGACTCGCAGTGTTATGGGCCCCACTGACGAGTAGTGTGTGGTAGCTCCTAGGGAATATAGTGATGGTTTGGTTTGGAGCCGCGCTGGATCAGTTTTTCTTGGTAGCAGGAGTCTGGTTGCTATAGGTTAACTTGGATAGATAATGTAGAGAGCTAGTAGGGCAATGTATATAGAATTTTGATGAACAGAATTTTTATGACTAACACTATATGTTGAGTCTGTATTGCGTTATATTCAGTCCAGAATTAAGGCTTCTGGGAAGTAGGAAGCTGGTTACTCTGCCTGGGAAGAGGAACGTGTGGCATGTAAGTCGCACAAGTGTGGCATGTAAGTCACACATCACATAGTCTGTTTCAAAGTGGTGACATCGTCGTGTGTTACAAGTTAGGGACCTTTACGTGTAAAAGTGGTGAATGTATAGCGAAGGCAACCTATAAAATCTTGGGCTTAAGTACAGGAATCAATGTGTATTCTGAATTAAAACTTCTCCCTGACAGAGTAATAGAGTTTTCACCTAAGCTTGAGAGAAGGGTAAGGCAGAGGGATGTGCTACTTTATCGGCGATACTAAAATTCTGTGGTAGAGAAAAGGTAAGCGCTGTCTACTGGAAATACAGAATACTTGTGAGTTTGAGGAAACTATCACTTTGGTTTTAGCGAAACAGATGAATGGACAGGTTTTATGTGGTTACTAGCTGATTTTAGTTGTATAAAGGTGTAAATACAGTATGCCGATACATTTTGTAAAGGAGGGGTCAGCCGAAGCTGCAGAAGCTGGAGCAGCGCTGACGTAAGAAGTGTCGCGCTGGGATTGGTCCACGTGACCAGGACAGAGTAAGCGCTGGTTGGTGCACTAGCAAAGGCTGTACAAGCATTGGTTGAGAGTGATTGAAACGTATCTTATTCTGATTGGTGCGTTAGTGTGAACCGCGCTGTGATAGGTTGGTGCAGCAAAGCAGTTTGCGGAAGAGTGTGCGATTGTATGAAAGTCAGGGAAACAGTCAGAAAAATTGAGTTTTATTATGGAGAAGAAAAAGAAAAACCTACATGGTTTAAGAAATTAAAGAATGTGTTCAAAAAGGATAAGGAAATAGTGACGAGAGAGGGAAAATTGCTTCCTCCGCCTAAAACGCCTGCATCGTACATGATGACAAAATATGGCTTCCATCCATGTATATGGTTAGAAAATTGGGCTAGATATACTAAGAATGATGGTGTATTAGCATTTCCAGAAGTAGGATATTTTAGCACTGCTGTACTGCGAAATTTGAGAGAAAAGATGACTAAGCTTGAACCAAGACCTAGACCGACTCAATTTGAGGCATTAGTGGAGTGGGAAGATGAGATGCATGAATTGGAGCTAGAAAGGTTTGAAGAGTTCAGAGGACCTAGAGGCAGATTGCAAGGGTTATGGGGAACGACTCATGAGAGAAGAATGCGGAGATGGAGAAACGCTGATATGTGTAATGGAATGTATCCGGTGAGGAGAGTTGATGAAATGGTAGGACGGAAGTTTACGGAGAAAATAAATAATGTGGAGTCAGAGAGGAAGAGTTATGAGGAATGTGAGACAGAGGATGTGGTACTGGAGGAGATACTAAACAGAAGACCCCCTCCATATCAACTAGTTCTGTAGCTGTGACTCCAAATGCACCGCCAATGGAGACCAGGTTTACTGGAACTCCAAGACAATTTTCTGAATTCAAAGACATTCCGTAGAGAGAGGAAACATATGATTCTAATGCCCCATTAATGGAAACCAGATTTACTGGTATTCCCAGACAAAATTAGGAAATCAGAGGCAGTGTGGCTAGAGTAGAGAGGAGAATTGAAGAACACCCAAGTACTTCTGAATATGTGCGGTCTACTAATGAATTGACTGAAAAGATACAGGAACTCACTAAAAATATAGAAGCTGTAACTGTCCCAGTCACAATAGGTCCTGTAATTCCTGTGTTCGAATACCAGAAAATAAAATAACCATCGTTAACTATCCCTTTGAATCAAAGTTTACAGAAAGTAAGAGAAAAAGTTTATCCAGACTTGTCTGAGGTTAGGCGTACTAGTCATATGACACCTCCTTATTTGACTTTTAATCAAAGTCTCCCATGTAAGTTTCCAATGGGTGCGGAATCGAGTTCTGCAACACCCGAAAGATGTATAGAAAAAACAGATTTGTCGCAAATTTCTGTAGGAGCAACAGAGCAGGAATTAAGTGAGTGGCTTAAAACATTAAAAGTAAAAGACCAAGAACCTAAAGTGTTAGACGTGGTCAGATTGAAAATTGACATGGAAGAATTAATAATTGAGACAATTGGAACAGATAGGTTAAAAGCGTACCAAGATGATGAATTAATGTTTATGTGTAAAAACATGGAGAGCGAAAAATCAGCATGATCGACTAGAAGGGTTGACAAGTGAACGCAATGTAGACTTTGCAAAGAATAAATTGTTACAAAAGCCTTACAGAGTAGATTTTACTGAAAAGGATATTGACAACATGAATACCGCTGGAAGATTAACCAAGATAAAAGAATTAATTGTGTTGCTGAGAAAGTGTGGAGATGTGGATAAATGGAAGGCAAAATGAACAAAGAAAAGGGAAGAAAGCAATGATAAAACATCATTAGCATTTCCAGTTAGAGAAAAGGAGCCTGTAGCAAATGAATTTCCTATGAGAGAAATAACAGGAGGAGGGTAGGTACATGTTCCCTGGACTAGACAGGATATATTGTCATTCACAAATGATTTCCCCAGATTGAGAGAGAAACCAGTGGAATGGTACCGACAGGTGGATCGATTTGTAAAAGTTTCAAAGGTACTATGGGAAGATTTAGATGGATTGTTTGACATAGTAGTACCAACAGACCTATGGTCTGAGTGTAAAATTACAGTGGACTGGCCAAAAACGGAACATCCGAGAGACACTAGAACAGGTGCTCCTGGACCTGAAGTAATGCGAAATTATGAACAAGTAATAGTATTCTTGAAGAATAAAATCCCGCCAAAAGAGACAGATTGGGTAAAGATTTACAGGACATTTCAGGAACCTAAAGAGTCAGTACATGCCTTTTATGAGAGATTGCTGCTTGTGTTTAAGCAATACAGTGTATATGAGGAATTAAATGAAAAGGACATGAGTCATTTTGTGTATCGCTCTGTTTTTGGATTAAGACCAGAGATAGGAGACATAATTAAGCATCATTTGATGGGATGGCAATCATGCTCAGTGGATGAAGTTTTGAGGCATGCCAAATATTGCAGTGATGAGATTGAGGTTAAGCAAAGAAAGCTTAAAGAGAAAGCAATGTGGGCACAGGTAAAAGTGGCTGAGCATCAAGTAGCTCAATTAGAAAATAAAAATTCAGAAGGAGGTCAAGTAAGAAAGAAAGGAAATTTTAATAAAACAAAAATAATGGGTAATTTGGACGAGGCCAAGAAAAAGTTTCCTTGTCGCAATTGCAGCAGTTTAGTGCATTGGAAGAAAGAGTGTAAGTATCCACCAAGAGTTAATCCCGAAAATACATCATTGAATCCGCAGGTGCAGAATGAGGTAATTCAGCAGCCACTGCCACAGCAACAGGTAGTTACTCAACAGTCAGGTGCCACAACCACCACTTCTACACAGTGTAAATCTACAGAAATACAGTGCAGAGACAGGATTCTTCGGAGGAGAACAGGTAACAAGATCACCTAGAGTGAATGTGAGTTCGCAGTATTGGTTGAACGAATATGGGAGTGAGTCGGATGACAGCTTCTAACGGTGCCTAAGAGAGGGAGAAAAGTGCGTACTTGGCGCAACTCTAGAGGTAGATCAATCTGGTCCTTTTGTGAATGGAAAGGTGAATGATGTAAATGTGACTTTCCTAGTGGACACAGGTGCTACCAGTTCTACTGATAGATCAGTAGAGGTTCAAAATCTTCCTCTTTCTGGAGAAAGCATCCAAGTTGTAGGTGTAGCAAATAGACAGATCAAAACATCCCTGACAGAACCAGTTGAAGTGGAAATTGGGAATTTCAAAGATATGCATCGATTTGTAGTGTGTGACAGTAGTCCTGTGAACCTTCTTGGCAGGGACATATTGTGTAAAATGAATTGTGCCATTAAATGTTCACCAGATGGCAGTTTTTTGTGTTTTGGTACGTACTGTTCGCCAGTTTATTGGTTAGGTGGCCACATTCGCGGACACACACGACTCCTCTCAGTTGCTGGGAATGTTCATAGCGTGGAACTGTGCGATTAATCCACAGTGAGAACGTGTGCCGCAATATTGCTGAAAATTTAGCTTGTCTTTTCTTTTCCTTTTGTATTGTCACTTTTGGGGACGTAATTTTCATAGACTATACAGTACTGAATGGCTGCCTGCCTCCGGGTTGTTGGCTAAATAGCAGTGTAAGCTTTGCGAAGATGAATAAAGGTTTTTGAAAACTAAAAAAAAAAAATGTTCACCAGATGGCATTGAGCTTCAAACCCCAGATGAAGATAACTTGTATAAAATGACTATGTCACTGATAGATTCAGAACGAAGTAGTATGTTTCCTGTATTTGACCGAGAAAAGATACCTGTTGAATTGAAAGAGTCAGTCAAAGAACAAGTGTGGGATTTCACAGGAAAAGATATTGGACTAATGAAAGGTGTAGATCCTGTGAAAGTTTCTGTAAAAGAAAGAGTGAGTTACCCAAACATTCCCCAATACAAAATGACAGCAGACATAATTGAAGGAATAACTCCAGTGATAAGCAAAATGATTGAACAAGGAATTCTGAGAGAAATAGTAAGCAGTCCATGTAATTCACCTATAATGGGATTGAAAAAGCAGAATGGAACATTTAGAATAGTACAGGATTTGAGAAGAATTAATAAAATTGTTTTTCCATGTTGTCCAATTGTACCAAATCCAGCAGTGATCCTGTACCAAATTCCACATGTTGCAGAATGGTATACAGTCATTGATCTATGTAATGCATTCTTTACAGTTCCATTACACCCAGATAGCCAGTCAATATTTGCTTTCCGGTTTGGAGACCGTATTTTGGCATGGTGCTGAATTCCTCAGGGGTATACTGAAAGTCCCTCCATCTTTAATCAGTTGCTAAAGAAATCATTGGAAAGTTTGAACATGCCTGGAAATTCAGTACTGGTTCAATACAGTGATGACCCGGCTAGTGGCATCAAGAACTAAGGATGCATGTGTTTCAGTTACCATTGCATTACTGAACCATTTGGCAGACGGAGGACATAAGGTGTCCCCATCAAAGTTATAGTTCTGTCAGAAAGAGGTACAATATTTAGGTCACAAGATTACCCAAAGAATTAGACAAGTCACCATAGAGAGAATCAGAATGATACCGGGAATGCAACCTCCTAAAACTCAGAGACAAGTGAGAATGTTCCTAGGAATGGCAGGTTACTGTCGACAATGGATTAGTGGATTTTCACTGATAGCAAAACCATTGTAGAGGCTGACAAGAGCAGATGTAAAAGTCCCCATAGAACTGAATAAAACAGAAATTGAAGCTTTTGAACAACTAAAAAACAGTCTGTGTGAAGCACCAGCATTGGGAATGCCTGATTTTGAGAAGGAGTTTAAACTATATTGCAGTGAACGAGAAGGATGTGCATTAGCAGTTCTAATTCAAAGACATGGAAAACTGAGAAAGCCTATTGCGTATTTCTCAGCTGTTTTGGATCCAGTTGCTAAAGCATTGCCAGGATGTTTAAAAGCAGTAGCTGCTACAAGTGTGAGTTTGGAACAAAGTGAAGGTATAGTGATGGGATATCCTTAGAGGGTATATGTACCTCATTCAGTGGAGATTCTCCTCACTAGGACTAAAACGCAGTTCCTTACTAATAAGAGGATGACAAAATATGAGAAGATAATTTTAGGTGCAGATAATGTGACAATTTCACGATGCGTGAATGTAAATCCATCTACGCTGTTACCTGATGTTATGGATGTTGAGGTGAGAAATGAAGTTGATCATAAATTGTAATCCTTAAATGCCCACGGGATTGGGTTGGCGTTGTATTCCAAGACCTCTGCACTGTTGCACAGAAATAAGGACAGGACAGGCTGTAAGCAGTTAAGTAGTTTTATGTAGCGCCAACAAAACCCTGTCTAAGCTACTGTTATAACGATTAGCAAATACAGAGAAAAGGGGTAACGCCACCCTGGATTTCTCTCTTTGGGGTCTTACCGTCCTCCGCACGAGCGCCGGTCCTGACGCTCCCCAACGGAGGGCACAGTGCTAAGCAGTGGCCGACAATGCCACTCGATACGTTAACGTCTTTATATTCGTCCCCCGCAGAATGCCGGTCCTGGCACTTGCCAACGGGGGGCAAAGGGACACCGAGGTTAACTTCGCCGACCGGCTCCTCTGTCTTAGTGTTATTGGGGCACCCTGAGCAGTGTCTCTCAATTTCCTCAATGTCTCGGGTCTCGTTCTGATTGTCCGACAAGCACCCAAACTGAGACTCCTTCCAATGGTGAGTCACACCGGTACTGTCCTGTAACACCTGGCTTGTATCAGGGACGTAGAGGAGCAGCCGCTCACTCGCGTCCTATGTTTCGTGTATCAACCAGGGCTCACAATACTCCTTAGTATTGCAACACAGACACAGTCTCACAGTGGCTAAATACGTCAATTCGTTCGTCTTGGCTATCGCAACTAGAAGCTCTTAGAGATCCGGTCTCGGCACTACAACTAGGAAAGCAGTTTAGGAACGCCGTTCCTTACCTCACGGAAACTCTCGTAGCCTTCGGCGTTGCTCGATAATATCCGACGTCCATTCCTGGCGCCGCCATCTTTAAATACCCCTCAGGGGTGTGCGCGTGCGCCGCGCTCAGCATCACGGGATACGTAGTTCGTTTAGAGCCTGATGCTGGGAAATGTAGTTCCTTCCGTTGGTGATACGAGTGTTCTCCTGCCTCTTGTTGTTCGTATCCCCAATCCGGAACATGACAATACATCCCACCTCACACAGCCCTCACAGAAGGACCGGGCTTCCCAGGATACTTCTTGTGGAAGGCCTCCACCAGGCGTGACGCCGATATACCGGAAACAGGCTCCCAGGATTGCTCCTCCGGTCCGTACCCCTTCCATGCCACCAGATACCACAGCTTGCCCCTCTTCAACCTGGAATCACGGATGCCCTCGATTTCGTATTCTTGTTCCGCGTCTACCCGAACCGCCAAGGGAGCGGGGGGCTTCCGGGAGGCTGAGGGTTTCAGCAAGGAGATGTGGAACACAGGATGGATACGCATGCTTGATGGCAAGGACAACTTCATGTTCACCGGGCTGATGCATTTCACGATACGGTATGGACCGATGTACCGTGGATGGAACACGCTGTGTTTCCGGAAGTGCATATTGCGGGATGAAACCCATACGTAATCCCCTGCTTTGCACAATGGGCCAGGTCTCCGGTGCCGGTCTGCCTGCTTCTTGTACCTAGCCTTGGCTTCTGTCAGGCACCTTTGGGTACGCAACACCAGCTCCTTGATGCGGGCCGTTCTCCTTGTTGCTTCAGGCAGTCCTTGACTCCCTGCCGGATGCGCCAATGGGAGAAACCTTGAGTGGTGCCCGTAGTTGCCGTAGAACGGCGACACCTGCGTGGAGCTGTGAGTGGCATTGTTGTAGGCTATTTCAGCCAGCCAGAGTTGTTCTACCCATTCCTCTTTACCCTGGTTGATAAAGCATCTCAGGTACTGCTTGAGGGTTTGGTTGAGCCTCTCCGTTTGGCCGTCCGTCTGTGGGTGGTAGCTCGTGGACAGGGCTGATGTGACGTGTAAGGAGGCGCACCATGTTTTCCAGAATTTAGCGGTGAACTGCGATCCCCTGTCCGACACGATCACACTAGGCAGACCGTGTAAGCGCACCACCTCCTTCAATAGCACGTAGGCCAGCCTTCCTGCCGATGGCACTCCCTTACAAGCGATGAAGTGTCCCATCTTGGTAAGGTAATCTACCACAACCAGCATAGCAGTGTTCCCATGATCCGCCGGCAGCCCCACTATGAAGTCCAGGGAGATGTTTTCCCAGGGCTTTGTGGGCGTTGGAAGAGGTTGCAACAGCCCCTGCGGCGTACGGTGATCGGTTTTCATGGCGGCGCATGTATAACAGGAAGCGACCCATCCCTTCACGTCCTTCCGTAATCCAGGCCACCAGAACTGTCTCAAGAGGTAAGCACCTGTTTTCTCGGACCCGAGATGGCCCGCACTCGGCGACTTGTGGCACCACCAAAATACCTGTTTCCGAAGATGTGTAGTGGGCAGTAGAATGCATTCCCCTTTCATCGGGATGCCATCCCTTGCTTTCCACTCGGGATGGTGCCTCAGCCAGGTTCTCCACTCATGCGTGAGTACACCCTTCTGTACCATCTTCACAAAAAGGCCGGGCTGTATCGCCCCTACCACTCTCCCGGGTTGGATGATTGAGGCCACTGGCGCTGGAGGCGACGTAGGGCCAGACGACTGGCGGGATAGGGCATCCGCTTTGCGGTTCTCCGCGCCGGGCCTATTGGTGATGACCAAGTCGAACCCCGAGAAGAACAGCATCCATCTCATCTGCCTCGGAGAGAGGTGCCTGGCCGCTGTCATGAATTGGAGATTCCTGTGGTCCGTGAAAACAGACACCACGTGCTTGGCCCCCATCAGGAGATGTCTCCACTCCGAAAACGCGTCCTTGATAGCCAGGAGCTCCTTTTCTGCGATATGATAGTTCCTTTCAGCCTCATTCAGCTTCCTGGACATGAAGGCTACCGCATGTAGCACCCTGTTCCAGAGTGCCATTGTGACAAAATGGCCCCCAGAGCTACGTCAGACGCGTCCGCCTCAACAATAAACGGGAGAAACGTATTCGGGTGTGCCAGCACCGGCGCAGATCCGAATGCCTTCTTCAGGGCAGCAAAGGCTTCCTCCGCCTGTTGGGTCCAGACAAAGACTTGTGATTTTCTCAACAGATGTGTGATAGGGGCCACCAATCCTGAAAATCCATTGATAAAACGCCTATAAAAATTGGCAAAACCGATGAAGCTTTGCACTTCCTTGATGTTCCGAGGAGGCTGCCACTCAATTACTGCCTTAACCTTTCTGTCCGCCATCGTTTGGCCCTCAGGGCTCAACATGACTCCCAGGAACTCCACTGTCGTGACATGGAAGTCGCACTTGCTGAGCTTACAGAAGAGCTGATTTTTTCGCAGGATCTGTAACACAGCAGAAACATGGCGTATGTGTTCTTCTTCATTGTCAAAATACACCAGGATGTCGTCTATGTGGACTACGACAAAGACGTTCAGGAGCTCGTGCAGCACGTCGTTCACGAAGAACTGAAACGCCGCAGGGGCGTTACAGATCCCGAAGGGCATGACCCTATATTCGTACAAACCGCATCTTGTCTTAAACACCATTTTCCACTCGTCCCCCGACCTCATACGCACTAGGTGGTACTCCCCTTTCAAGTCAAGTTGGGTGTAAATGTTAGCTGTTTTCACCTGTTCCAACAACACATTAATTAGAGGCAACGGGTATCGTTTTTTTACCGTTATGGCATTGAGGGCCCTGAAGTCAACACAAGCGCGGAGTTCCCCATTCGCCTTGGGGATGAAGAACAGGGGAGAGGCAGCCGGGGATTTGGAAGGGCGTATTAAACCAAGACTCAGCATCTTGTCCAGATAGGATCGTAAGTGTAGGTTTTCTGGTTCTGTTAACGCATACAGTCTCCCGCTAGGCACGCTCGCCCCTGGAACCAGATCGATCGTGCAGTCGTATGCCCTATGTGGTGACAGTACTTCAGCCTGTGAGTCGTCGAACACATCGGCGTAGGCCTGGTACGCTTCGAGTAGATGTACGTTTTTCTCCGCCGCGGTGGCTACAGCATACGGTATGCCACTTGCTGAACCAGTTTGTGTGGCTAACGCCCTGCAGTGGTTTAGGCAATAGGTAGAATCCATGCTTACTTCATGGGACTCCCAATCGATCATGGGGTTGTGCTTCTGGAGCCAGGGTATCCCCAGTATGACTCCATATTGGGAGGCCTGGATAATGTTGAAGTCTATGACCTCCTGGTGTTCTTTTCCGTACCTCGCCGGTACCGTTCTGGTGTGTTGGTTGATGGGCCCTGAGGCCAACCATTGCCCATCAACCGCAAAGACATCCTCCGACACCTCCTTGGGTGTGAGGCCAATGCGCAAGCTGCGGGCTTTATCGGCATTCATAAAGAGACCCGTGGCTCCCGAGTTTACCATGGCTTCCACCGGAACCCATTCCTCCCCTACTTTGAGGTGGATGGAAATGAACAAATGTCTCTGGCATGGTGACATCGCAAACTGCAAGGAAGGGATGAAACAACGACTCCCAGAATCCCCTTCTTTCTTCTTGGAGTCCCTTAGTTTTCCGCCACGCCATCGACGGCTACGGTTGCCATCCTTGGGTTCCGAAAGCGACCCGTCTTCGGCTTGACCGGACACTCTCGTACGAAGTGGCCTTTCTTGCCGCAATAGAGGCAAAGCCCTTGTTTGCGGCGTGATTCTTTTTCCGTGGCTGTTAAATTGGCTCTTAGCGACCCTACATCCATGGGCTCGGTGCGGGTGGTTGTCGGAGTATCCATGGCCCCCGATCGCCCGGTTACAGGCAACGGCTTGTCCTTTTTCTTGTGATCGCCCCGGCGTTCACCCAACCGGTGGTCCAGTCGAAGGACCAGGCTAATGAGGTCCTCACATGTGGCTGGTTGAGGGTCGATTTGGGCTATCACGTCCTTCAATTCCTCGCTGAGGCCTTGATGGAATAAATCCGCTCTCTTTGCAGTGGGCCACTTGGTTTCCGACACCAGTCGTCTGAACAAATTCATGTAGTGTACCAGCCCGCGCTGCCTTGACGCAATTCTAGCAGCTCTCTGTCTGCCGTGTAGGAATCAGCCTTCCGGTCAAACACCTTGATGAACTCTTCTTGGAAAGAATCCCAATCGTGTATGAGAGGGTCGTCTCTGCTCACCAAAGGGACTGCCCATTGGGCTGCATTTCCTGCCAGATAGGATATCAGAAAAGGCGACTCTCGCCTGATTGGTGGGAAACGACCGGGGTTTACATGAGAAGTGTAGGGCTACTTGGGTCAAGAACACTTGAACCGTGCTTGGATCGCCAATGTATCTTTCTGGTGTGGCAAGAGGAATGGATACCGGCATCTCGACTACCACAGCAGCAGGCTGCACCACCGCAGGTGTTCCTGCATCGAACGGGTTCCGCTGTAGGTTCTCCATCCTGGCCCGAATGTCCGCGGTTTCCAACCTGGAGGCCGCTAGTTCGTTCTGGACGGCAAGCAGGGCTGCCAATACATCATCCATGTTGGCCATGGAGCCCAACCCAACCGGGAGGCTGGTTAGTTGTGAGTAAGGTCGGATATTTTGTAATCCTTA
Organism: Lissotriton helveticus; assembly: GCF_964261635.1. Lineage (NCBI taxonomy): Eukaryota > Metazoa > Chordata > Amphibia > Caudata > Salamandridae > Lissotriton > Lissotriton helveticus. The sequence continues at coordinate 1,944,430,482 of NC_136065.1, forward strand.
AATGCCCACGGAATTGGGTTGGTGTTGTATTCCAAGACCTCTGCACTGTTGCACAGAAATAAGGACAGGACAGGCTGTAAGCAGTTAAGTAGTTTTATGTAACGCCAACAAAACCCTGTCTAAGCTATTGTTATAACGATTAGCAAATACAGAGAAAAGAGGTTAACGCCACCCTGGATTTCTCTCTTTGGGGTCTTACCGTCCTCTGCACGAACGCCGGTCCTGATGCTCCCCAACGGAGGGCACAGTGCTAAGCAGTGGCCGACAATGCCACTCCATACGTTAACGTCTTTATATTCGTCCCCCGCAGAATGCCGGTCCTGGCACTTGCCAACGGGGGGGCAAAGGGACACCGAGGTTAACTTCACCTACCGGCTCCTCTGTCTTAGTGTTATTGGGGCACCCTGAGCAGTGTCTCTCAATTTCCTTAATGTCTCGGGTCTCATTCTGATTGTCCGACAAGCACCCAAACTGAGACTCCTTCCAATGGTGAGTCACACCGGTACTGTCCTGTAACACCTGGCTTGTATCAGGGACGTAGAGGAGCAAGCTCTCACTCGCGTCCTTTGTTCCGTGTATCAACCAGGGCTCACAATACTCCTTAGTATTGCAACACAGACACAGTCTCACAGTGGCTAAATACGTCAATTCGTTCGTCTTGGCTATCGCAACTAGGAGCTCTTAGAGATCCGGTCTCGGCACTACAACTAGGAAAGCAGTTTAGGAACGCCGTTCCTTACCTCACGGACACTCTCGTAGCCTTCGGCGTTGCTCGATAATATCCGACGTCCATTCCTGGCGCCGCCATCTTTAAATACCCCTCCGGGGTGTGCGCGTGCGCCGCGCTCGGCATCACGGGATACGTAGTTCGTTTAGAGCCCGATGCTGGGAAATGTAGTTCCTTCCGTTGGCGATACGAGTGTTCTCCTGCCTCTTGTTGTTCGTATCCCCGATCCGGAACATGACATAAATGTTTGGATGTTCTTGAATACTGTACCACACCAAGACCTGACGTTAAAGATGAACCATTGCCTGAATCTGATTATGTAATGTTTGTAGATGGTTCATGTCTGAGAACAGATGAGGGTACTCTAAGTGCTGCATATGCAGTATGTACAGTGGCAGATATCCTAGAAGCATCTTGTTTGAAAGGAATTTGTTCTGCTCAAAAAGCAGAATTGATTGCTTTGATTCAAGCATGTGAACTGGGGAAAGAGATAAGGGTCACCACAGTGACTGACTGTCAATATGGTTTTGGGGTTGTCCATGATTATGGTCAACTGTGGTCCCAAAGAGGTTATTTAACTTCCGCAGGATCCCCCATCAGAAATGCTGAATTTTGTAAAAATGTTGATTGATGCAATACAGTTACCTGAACAAATTGATGTTGTAAAATGTGCAGCTCACAAGAAAGGAGATGATTATGTCACCAGAGGTAATCGTTTTGTTGACTCAATTGCTAAATACTGTGCCAAAAATCTTGCATCTATAAATCGGGACAGAAAAGCTAAACATGTTTCAAGTCCTTAAATTCTAACAACAGTAGTTGAGACCTGGCAGGAAGTGAGGC